>NC_136065.1:1881750453-1882427953 GCF_964261635.1 Lissotriton helveticus | reverse complement strand
GCAGAGTTTGTCAAGGTGTTATACTGGTGTCTGAGCTGTACATAGTCTGTGTATTCAAGGGTGTTGTGCGCTCTGTGATCTGCATTGGATTTGGCAAATGTTGTGGCACATCAAGGATGTCTGTATGAGAGGGAACAACATGGAGTTGTCCTGTAGTTGACTGTGATACAGGAGTGGACATGTTCAGTACTGTGCAATGAGTTGATCATAATGGCGTTAGTCTGTTGGAGGCAGTTCCTGGAGATGATGGCAAGGCATTCCTCCATGGTGTTTGTGGCCGTATTTATGCATGATCTTGTACAAGTTGTGGATTGCGTATGCAATGTCGGTTGCAGATGAGAGCTAGGCAACGTAACTTGTGCAAGAGGGTGTTGATGGCATCACACATTTACATGACATGTCTGTGCAGAGGACATGTGTGTAGGAGGATGCAGCTCAGCCATCACTGTGCATTGGCATACAGCTGGCTGGATATAGCTGTCATTGTCTGGAGACGGGGTAAGGTGCTTCAGCAGTGTCAACATGAGACTGTTGCTTGTAAGTTGCACGGTGTTGAGAGCTGACAGTTGTATTATCTTACAAGGTTGCATGCATGGAGTGCTGCATTTGTAGTGGGGGTGGTTTTAACGACCAGGGTTACTTGAGCTGGTCTTGCTCATGTTGTGTATGTTCACTGATGTGCTTGAACTCTGCACAACAATGGTACCTATATACATCATCCCCCATTGAGCTGGGGTCGTGGGTAGGGAGAGCAGCTTGACGGCAGGAGCATGGACGTGTGTGGGTGCTGGATGGACAGGTAACTGCAGTGGAAGTGGCAAGTAAAAGGCAGTGTGAATACAGAGAAAAACAGGGGATACACAACAGACAGCCTAAATTTGTGCTAGCAGGAAAGGCAGACACACACAACAAGGGCACAAAACAGTGAACAAGGCACAGACAGACCATGGTGCCGCAGGCAAATGGACTCATTGGCGATCTACATTGTACTAGTGGTACGGATCGTACCACGAGTCTAGTGGGACATTTCAATTGGGCAATGACATATCTGGTCTGTTGGTGTACAATAATCTGTGTGACAGGCCTGTACATAAGTAGTTATTGTGGATGTATGCAAGCTGACTCAATCTCACATTGCATTTTAGCCGATTTTCTAACAGACTGCAACCTTGAAATCTGTAACGTTGTCACTTCTCCAAATGAAAAGTGTAACAGTGCTCAAGGATCCGTGGTGTGCCAAGGCTTTGCCATTCGCTCAGATTTACAGATGTATTTGGACATCTCAATTCTGACATGTCATGGAAGTTATCTTGCCATGGCTAATTCCACGGCCAGTTTTGTGCATCAGTGTGTCAACATACATCAGGCACACTGAGCATCATCTATGACAGCCTTGCTTCACTTTTGACATGTGAAAAAGTGACGCTTCGGTGCCACAAGGCTTTAAGGAATGAGGCCCACTGTCTTTGCAGCAACACTAAAGTGTTTGTAGGACTTCATACATGAGACACCATTTGAGTGATAAGGGATGTGGTTGCAGGCACTGGTGTGATGCATGTCCCTATTCCTATGCTTAAGCTAATTGCATTGTCTGCTACTTATCTTACGTTAGGATGTGCCTTTGATGCCAGCCACGTGCAGATGTTTCACATTTATACATACATGTGGTATGTCAGATTTTTCATCATCACATACATAAACCTTGGACTGACCCACATTAATGCTAGCTTGCAAGCAGATTTGCTTTTACCATTCACACCCTCCTTGTAAAAATTGTACTGTTTGTCATACCAACTTGTGACATAATGTGCTATCTTAGACATTTCCAATCCTGTACTACACACGTTAATAGTCACTTTATGAACGTTGCCTGTTGGACATTGCATGTTGTGCTTGCAAAATAATTTAAGTGACACAACTTAGCAAGTAGCAAGGTATGACGGAACTCTACTAATAAAGGGACACATACAGTAGGGTTGAGGATGTACATGCACAGTCCATACAATAACGTGACATTTGTGACATTTATGTGTGAGTAGGTTTTTATTGTGTGGAAAGTGAGTGTTTACATCATACGTTCACCTCATGGAGGAAGGCCACAGATAATTACTTGTAAATCCATTGACTATCAGTAATTGGTATTTCTTCATTACTGGGGTACACTGTCAGTAGTATGAGCACCGGACAGTGTATATTTAGTGTCCTCGTACAATAGGTGATGCTAACGTGCAGTTTTGCGGAGGACTGGACATTCATCAAAATCTTCTTCAGCAGATGTATGTGTTGTCTTAGCTGATGGTATCATCACTGGTGCAGTCGACATAGGAGGCATACACACATCAGGGACTGCAGATGTTGAAGGGAGTGTTCCTGCATCCTGTTCCTTGCCCATCAGGTAACGTATAAATGCACTGAGCATGACTTGCTGGTTTACCAGCACTGCTGCAACATCCCGTTGGTAGGCAGCCAAGTTGGTAAGGTATGCATCCTGTTTTTGATTCATTACTTCAAGTATGTCCTGGATGGCCCTCAGCCTGTTGGCAACTTCAAGGCTGGCACTTGTGTTGGGCATTTGTTTGTGCCTCTGCTGCATGACTTCAGATATGTAATTCAGGGCCTGAAACAAACCACGTGGTGGAGCATCGTTGCTGCTTCCATTTTCCGCACTGCCACACCGGATCTTATACAATGGAGGACTCCCTCTAGGGTGGCTCCCATGCTCTCTATCCCTTTACGCACCTCCTGTGCCAACTGACCCTGTACATCAACAACACGTTGTTCAAAAACATTTAGCGTGTCCTGCGAGTGGTGAGGGTGAGATGTTGTGGGAGGTGGCGTACGAGTGCTTCCATGTTGGTCAAGTGGAGATCCCACTATACTGCTTTGCGTTCTTGTGCTGGGAGAGGGTGTTTGAATTGATTGTAACAGGTCCTGGAAGAGGCCTATGTCCATGCTTGGTACACTGTCACCGTCCTCATCATCTGCTTCAAACAAAGGTTCCTGCTCATGAGTAGGTGTTGCATGCCCTGAAATGTAAAAAGATGTAGGTTTATGCTCATGTCTGACATCTGGTCTACAGATTCACAATTTTGAGTTATCTTGACTTTTGAACTTTGATGTGTGTCAACATGTCAAAGTTTAAGCTACACATCATCACTTATGTAACAAAAATATGACATGGCATGATTAAATTGATGCATTCAAAAAGTGTTTCCTATCACATGGCACATGGCCAGACAGTGCATGCACACTTGCACCATTTAGCTTGTGTGCATGTCCTGATGGCTGTATTGTTGGTGGATATTGAAGACACATTCCAGCACAGTAGCAAGTCCAAGTGGCATTATGCACTCTGTATGTGTGTAACAGGTATCAATCCACAATTACTGATGAATTGGCACATGGATTTCTTAACATCTCACATCATCCCACCTGTCATAGCCATCACGGCTGTGTTGTTTGTGTGTGACCCATTTCCTGTGTTTTCATGCAAATTATGTTTTATTGGAATGATACAGATTGCTCCTGGTATGTTGCTCAACCTACACGCAGCTCCGCTTGTGTGCCCCTGCTGCCGCTGCCGAGTACACACTGGTAGGTGTGCTCAACCACCGTGTCTGTGTCCCGTTTGTGCCCTCTGTGCAACTGTTTTCCCCTCTTTGCACACCATTATGCTTTCTGTGCCACTGTTTCACCACCCCATGCACACTTGCTGCTCCCGCCTACCACATCCCCATATATGCCAGACGTTGCGCGGATGTGCGGCTGGCGCACCAAAGGCACACCTTAAACAAGCCAGTCTGCGGCCATACGCGCCTGGACCGAGCCCAGCGCCAGGACCCCTTGAGGCCACAAACGCCACTACACCAGACTCCAGTACCACGCCTGTACCCTCCACGCACTCAATGCCGGACAAAACCACACTTGCTTCCAGGCCGCCACAAAAACAGGCACATGCAGCTTCACATGCGACTGAGCCACCAAACCTCCATCGACTGGACCCAGCCACCTCCAATGCATAATCCACAACACCCACTCCGCACACAAACACCCCATTTGGCTCTGGAATCTGCTTGACACCTCCGCCCCAGACATGTGCTTCTTAACCGTGACCTGGTGGAACAACTCCTCTGCGACCAACATCACCATAGACATCCCAGACAGCTACAAGATCACCCGCAGGGATTGCGCTGACTGAATTGGTGGATGATTCGCCATCGACCACAAGTCCACCCTCAAGGTCGGCTCATGCAGACGACACCCTCAACACCGCCGACCACCTGCACTTCAAGATCCACACCGACACCCAACACCACCCTCAGAGGAACACTCGTCTACAGCACCCGGACCCTCTGCTCAGTTCAGCAACTCCATCGATGACCTCACCAGCACCCACGTACTCGCCTCCACGCACCACATCAATCTGTGGGACCTGAACATACACCTCAATAACAACAACAACGCCAACTCCGCCATACTGATCAACAACCTCACCAGACCCTGCCTCAGACAACTCGGCACCTCACCCTGCCACCGGCCACAAGCTGGACCCCGTCTTCTCAACAGGCACCCACGTCGCCTCCAACCACACCACTGAACTCCACTGGAACGACCACCGCTGCATCTATTTCACCTTCATGAAATCAACCACACACCACCGCAACCAACAACTGCCTCGCCAATGCTGGGTCAAAGTCAACGAAGACCAGCTGGTAACCCCCCTCACCCAGAACCCAAACAACAACCCCACCAACCCAAACGCCACAGCCCAAAGCCTCTCACAGTGTATCTAGGACTGCACCAACACCTTTGCCCCACTCAAGTTACCCTCCAACAGCCACGCCTGCAACAGAGCCACCTGTTTCACCAATGACCTCCAGACCTACCAACGCGCATGACGGAAACTGGAGTAGAAATGGCTCCACGGACACACACCAGACAACCACACAGTCTACAAGGACGCCACCTGTATACATCACCACCTCAACAGATTGGGCAAGAGATCCTCCTTCAGAGCCCGCCTGGATACCAATGCACACGACAGCAAAGAGCTCTTTAGCATTGTTAAAGAACTCTCTAACCTCTGCGCCAACGCCAACAACATCCCACCCTCACAAGAACTGTGCGACTCACTGTCCATCTTCTCCCAGCGCACGTTTGGTGACATCCACAACAGCTTCAACACCACAACCACTCCAACTATGCCAGACTCCACCTCCCCTGCGAGGACCACCAGCGCCAACCGCCTCACCTCCTGGTACAACGTCAACGAGGACGCAACACACAAGGTCATTAACTCCATACACTCTGGATCACCAGCAGTACCGTTACCATACCACATATTGTACGAAGCAGACGCAGCCATCATACATCAACTACGCAAGTTCATCTACATCTTCTTCGATGCAGCAACATTCCTGGAAAGATGGAAGCACGCCAAAAGCAATGCCCTCCTCAAGAGGCACAAGGCAGACCCCAAGGCCCTCAAGGACTCACGGCCCAACTCCCTGCTCACGTTTCCAACGAAGGTCATCTAGAAAATCATCAACATGCAATTGGGCCGCAAGCTGGAAGACACCAACATCTTGGACCCGTCCCAGTCTGGATTCAGACGTACATACAGCAGCAAGACAGTCCTCATCTCCGCCACAGACAACATCAGGCGCCAACTAGCCGACGGCGAGACATCAGGACTCTTGCTCCTGACCTGTCAACTGCCTTTGACACGGTATGCCATTACACTCTGAAGACACACCTCCATGAATCCAGAATCCAATAGAAGGCCCTAGACTGGACCACGTCCTTACTCTCCGGCAGAACGCAGAGCGTCAAAATCCCATCCTTAAAATCCAACAACATCATCTGCGGCATCCCCCAGGGGTCATCCCTCAGGCCGACGCTGTTCAACATGTACATGTCCCCCTCGCACAAGTGACCCCCCATCACAACCTCTACATCATCTCCTACACCAACGACACCCAGCTCATCCTCTCCCTCACCAGGGACCCACACACAGCCAAAACAAACCTCCACGAGGGAATGAAGTCCCTCACCAACTGGATGAGGAGCAGTGGTCTGAAGCTGAACTTGGACAAGACACAGGTCCTCATCCTCGGACCCACACCCTCAGCCTGGGACGACTCCTGGTGGGCAACCACACTGGGAACAGCACCAACACCCACTGACCATGCACGCAACCTATGATACATCCACTACTCCTCCCTCTCCATGTCTGAGCAGGTCAACGCCATCTCCTCCTCCTGCTACAACAGCCTCTGCATGCTATGCAGGATCTACAAGTGGATCCCTACCCCAAACAAAAAGAACGGTGACACAGGCCCTCAGCAGCAGCAGACTGGACTACGGCAATGCACTCTACGCAGGATTCCCAGCCAAACACCTACAACGACTGCAATGCATCCAATACACATGCGGTTCAATGTTGTCATCGTCCCCCGCCGCAGCCATATCATCCCCCAAATTTGAGACCTACACTGGATCTCCTTCAGCAAGTGGATCACCTTCAAGCTCCTGACCCACCCACACAAAGCACTCCACTAGGCCGGACCAGCCTACCTGTACAGCAGACTCAGCTTCAACACCCCCACACGCCAGCTCTGCTCCACCAGTCTCCCCCTCACCACTGTCCACCGCATCCTATGACCAACCTCCAGCAGCAGATCCTTGTCCTACCTCGCCGCCAAGACCTGGCACACCCTCCCTGCCCACCTACGGCAGACCCAGGACCTACTCGCATTCAGAAGACTCCTCAAGACCTGTCTCTTTGAGCGGTAGCGGCAGCCCCCTCCCATCAGAGTGGGAGATCCAACAGGTGTTGTTGCATGCTGAAGGAGTGGTTCCAAGGACACGGACTTCTGTATTCTCTGAATTTGTCTTCATGCAGCTGTGGTTCATGCAGACTGCGACGTCATGCATTCCTCAATGTATTTCAAGTCTGGGGGTGGTGTAGTCTTAGGTGTGAGAGAGGGTGAGCTGTGTGTCATCAGCAATGGATACGATGTTGAAGCCGTGTTGGTTTCAAATGGCGCTGAGGCAGACCTGTTGATGTTGAAGATGGTGAGGCACATTGATGGACCCTCTGGCATTCAGCATTGGATTTACGTGTCAATCTGATCCTTTGACCTCTTGCTGGGATGCATGATCCAGTCAAGCAGTGTTCCTTGTAATCCAGCATCATGTAGTGTCGCAAATACTGTGTGGTGTGAGTCTGTGTCGGAGCCCACTCACGGCTCTTGGTCCCGGAGGGTGCGGATGTCATCTGTGGCTGTGAATAGGATGATCTTGGTGCTGTTGTTGATGTGATAAGGGCAGGGCTCTATGTGATCCCACAAGTGGATGTATCTCATGTTCGAGGGCGTGCATTCAGCTGTGACTGGTGTCCCGGTGGGGATGGTATTATGGCTGTTGTGTTGGGAGGGGTTTGCGTGGTGCTGCCTGTGGCATCTCGTGTGTACGGCAAAGTTGTTGTTGTGTATTTTTTAAGTTTAGGTGGAACTTTGTTGCACACTTATCACAGGGCTGTAGTGCCAGGGTGATGTCTGTAGCTTTGCTGCATAGGTTGGTGTATTCAAGCTTCACCTTGACGAGTTTGCTGGAATTTTCCGATTCTTATAGTATTTATTTGTGGTAGTCCGTCATTGCGTCCATGTATGTGTTGGACATTTCAGGTGTCTTGGTGTTTATCCAGTTCTTCCCAAGGTATCTGCTGGTGCGTCTTGCTTCTTAGAGATCAGTGCTGTACCATGCGGTGTCACTGTAGTGCTGTTTGTCAGGCTTGCGCAGGATGGAGGGCTGGTATGCGCAGTTGTGTATCCAGGTGTGAAGTTCACTTGCTGAAACGCTGGCGTTGGCTGTGTATGAGACCAGGGTGGTGGTTGAGCTTTGTCAGCAGTGTAGGCAGGTGATATGTCTGTGGGTCATGTTTGCCAAGGCCTGTTGTCAGTCTCTGATGTTTTCCATGTGTGAGTGCATGGAGGGTGGCAGAGCTGCATCAGTGAGTGACTCTAGATCAGTTGTTACTGGAAATGCTTGCGTTTGGCACACGGATGTGCGCATGCAGACTTGCCTTAGGCGTGCCTTCAGCACACCATGTGCATGCGTCTGCTGTGCGCTTGCACAGCGGCTGACATTGAGTAGGGTAAGTGCGAGGTACAATATTCTGTGATGCCGGAACACATGAAGACAGGGCCTTAGTGGTAGAATATTTCAAATATGTGGAGTGTGGGCTCAGATGAGAGCAATGTACTAACTTCTAATGAAGACACAAGGGATAAGTGACTGATGTGATCATGCTATGTCTCCTCAAAGCATGGGAGGGTGGGTTGGACAGATCTAATATGAGGTGGGGCATGTGCAGATTGGCAAGATGACTCAGGTGCCACCCATTATGACCAGAGCAGTAATACCCACTTTCATGTTTGCTATGCAGGCTGCATTTCAGCCTCCATGGCAAACATGGCCAACACACCAGCATGTGGCTGCATGACTTATCCCATTGCCAATTACCAGTCACACCAGCACTTCACAGCGTTGTGATTGACTCAGGGTAGGGAGCCTGGCTGCCTAATTCCTTTTCCGTTTTAGAAAAGGGGGTGGTGATGAACAGAGTGTCTGAATTAAGCAGACCACTCTTACCCAGTCCAAAGATCAGGGCTTGATCCATCACCGTTATTTAGCTCACTGCCCCATCCCAGCTCAGAACCTGTCTATATGCAAATTAGTCTGTCCCTGGCCCAGTGCATCATGGGAACAGGGCAGACCAAACTACCAAGCCAATTCTTCACCAGAAAGGAGACAAGCTTCCGGGGACCGGTTTCTGGCATTTCAGCCGTCGTCGGTCCGGCTTGCTTGAATCCTGATGGAGCAGTGAGCAAGGGACTCATGTCTGAGTATACCCTGCCACACCTATAGTGGCCAAAAACGATTCAGAAAAGGGGGTGGTGATGAACAGAGTGTCTGAATTCAGCAGACCACTCTTACCCAGTCCAAAGATCAGGGCTTGATCCATCACCGTTATTTAGCTCACTGCCCCATCCCAGCTCAGAACCTGGCTATATGCAAATTAGTCTGTCCCTGGCCCAGTGCATCATGGGAACAGGGCAGACCAAACTACCAAGCCAATTCTTCGCCATAAAGGAGACAAGCTTCCGGGGACCGGTTTCTGGCATTTCAGCCGTCGTCGGCCCGGCTTAATTCCTTTTCCGTGACACAAAGGCAGGGTTGCATAAGCTCCAGAGACATGGGACACAGCCTTGAGGTAAGACTTCCCTCAATATATGTTTTGCAGCACCCGCTCACACACACATCCCTGCATCCATACGACATTCATTGTTATTTCCTGCATTTCCAAACTCACAGCTGTCCACCCCCGCCTTTGTCAATGTTTGCCACTGTGCCCCCATGCAGAGCAGGTGTACCACTCTGGTGCCAAAGGCACATACATATTTGCACAACATGCCATGACATCACATTCCATTGAATTAATTTTTAATACTAGCCATGTTGCAACTGCAGAGTAGGTGTTGCACAGCGGAGACTTTCAATACACTGTTCAAACTTAAGTGAGTGCATCCCCAAACTATCCTTGTCACCACACACCCAGACATGAAGCATGAAAATCCTTTATGAGCAACCACGACACACACAATGGAGTCAGATTTGAGACTAATGCACACACCATTTTTCATTAGCAAAACAAATATACACACCATTTGTAATATTTTACAAAATTTCACCCCCTATTTCCCATGATGTACATCAATACAAATAAGAGTTGAGTCATATTTTACCCCATGAGACACCCAAATGTTCTTAATTGACACAAACATGCACAACATTTTACATATTTTGTACATTTATCACATTAATTTAGTTTTTGACCACTGACACACATAACCACATGAAGTACTTACATCACAACATAATTGTGGTGACAATGACGTATTTTGAAATGATATTTTGTAACACATGCGTTGCATTGTTGACATTGTACTGCCTGCATTGTAATGGTCATCTCAAACACAAAGGCAACCCTAGTCTACGCTGTTTGCATCTGACTGGCTCAGGTCCACACTCTGCACCAAGGATTATTCCTCTTGGACACTGCAACAATACAATGGCAGCAACCTCCTCACCATCAACCCTGTACGCCACCTCACCTGCCAGGACCAACCTCTGCTCCAGACATCGCCATCACTGTCACTGACAACTTCTGTGTCACCTGCAGAAGGCAGCACGACAATCATGGAAGAGGCATTGACAACTCATACACTGGCACACTCAGAATGAGCAGGCTCTCTAATGTGCCAAGGATGACCATGTACTACGGCAAATACATTATCCTGACCGGGCCGATGACCATACTCAGCAGCACACTCATGTGCAGGACACCAAGGCCATGTGTCCCATTCTCCAACACCATTGTAGACCTCATTGCACCCCAGTGTCTGACATCCACAGACAGCATCCCTCTCGATGACCTCAAGTTCCACCTCAGCAGGAAAAGTTACCAGACCACCAACACCTCCTGGGTAAATTCACTGACATCAGACACAAGCATCAAGGGACCTCAACATACCACTGAACAGGACATGTACTACAGCAGCAGGCACTTCTGATTCAGGCCAGACTTCAGACTCTCCTGGCACTACCATCATTGGATGCATGACATATGGGACTTGACCAGCAGACACCACCGCCATCCTTGCACCCTCTTGCAGCTGGAGCAAGGACACTGCATGACATCTCATCAACTCCTTTCGCAATGACAGTCCACCAATGCTGAAATACTTGTGACACTACAGCTCACAACTACCACTGTTAGGATCTCAAATGACACCATCATTTCTGCACCCTCATGAATGTACTTGCGTCAGTACTTTCCCCTGCCTCATGGCAGGCATGAAGGTGGGGCAGTGCCATTGGGATAGGCTGCCACAATGCATTGCTGGAATTGCATCATGGTTGTGCATACACAAACATAATGATTTCAGATGGATCAGTCATTACTTGCCTCATGGAGCAATGTCCAGTGAGTACTGTAAATCCATGCTATTGCAAGGGGGGACATGGTGAGAAGTGTTGCCTCACTGTCTTCTTGCAGCAACACTTTTCATGGTTGGGGCATAGGAATGCACACAATATTGTTGTTGGTGCACATTCCTACAGTGTATCTTTGTCACAGGGCAACCCTGAAACCTTGTTTGCTGCACTGTCCAGTACCAGGCCCATGCATAGATGTTGTCCCACAAATTGTCACCTTCCTTAGGGACAGGTATGTGCTGGCCTTACATTCCAGCAATTAATGTGCATTAGCGTGAGTTTGCTTGTTTCTTTGCATGTCCGTGACAGCCTTGCTAATCTTGCGAGGTGCAGTTAGTTAGATTGTTAGCATTATTTGGATATGGAACGCCTACCTTGCATGTCATTGCCATAATTTTGTTGGGACATGCAAGGCCATTGACATACAAGTTGCTATCACTCCTAAGCAGTTGCTCTCATCTGTATGCTACAGCTTGCTAATGTGAGAATACATTATTGGCACATTAGATGCAGAAACAGTGCTGCAGAGTCGCTGAGGATCCATTTGTATAATGCACTATGGTGAATATTTGCTGAATGTTTTGCAGCTGGACTGCGCCACTTGCAATATAGGCGTGCTGCAGTGCAAGCATAGGTACAGGGCATGAATGGAGTCCATCGATGAGATGGTGCACATTCCTGCACACTATTGATGTTAGGTGTTGTATCACTGCAACAACTCCATTGGTACACTTATGTTTTGGCCATTCTCTTGACAACATGGATGTGCTCTATTCACTGTGTGACACTACATGTTGCTATTCATGTTATATACGTCATTCATCCAGACGTAGCTGGTCAGTGCTTTAGTCATGCATTGATGCAGTCATGTCAGGAGCATCATTCAAGTACAGCAAGCCTTGGTGCGAACCTCTCCCTGTGGCACTTCCTCACCCTTACACCTACCATGATGCAGGTGTGAGGTACTGACACACTTGCCAGATGCTATTTTATTTACAGAAATTAGATGGATTGCACAGCACCACTACAAAGACTTTTTATTGGATGTGCAGACCCACCCTGCATACGTTATGCATGATGCATGTACAATGTGGCACAGGGCTTCACATGCTCACTAACATTCCTGAGTACTTAGCTTTACATATGAAGATAATGTAGCTGAAACCATCATGCACAAAGTACAACAATAAAATATTTTCGGCCAGCATTGGGTAACTATCAGTAGGGGCTCATTATTGGGCTCACCTGTCCTTCACGACAACATAGGTGCACAATGCTTGCCATGCGCCTACCCAGGCAAACTTGCACCATGTTGCAGGGGGTCCTGCGGTGCAAGGGATCATTGTTTGTGTGCATGGAAGGGACACATTCCTGCATGAAGCAGTCATCAGATGATTTTCCCTCTTGTTATGTGTCCACTTGGATGCAACACTTATATGTAGGGGATATCGAAGAGGGAACAGATATTATTTGTTCAGGTTGTGCATGCCTTACACAGACCCTGGGGATGCATATGTTTGTTGCGTAGCGTAATAGTTACTGTTTGACTTTGCTATTGGGCATTGTCAATTGGACATGGATGTTTCTGAGTACACCCCCAGCAACAACTCTGGAATTCCACTTTCTCACACTTTAATGTGGGAATTATGCCAATCACATAATATGTTGTACTGTGTAACATGGCTGTCTCTGGCCTATTATAGTGCCTGTGGCACATTGTGCCACCAGTACATAATCACAGTTACATCCTGGCAGCACAGTGGTGGCAGTCCAGGTTATAAATGTGTTAAACTCGGTATGTTGCAGGGTGTTGTTTGATTGGTATTTCATAAGAATTGTTTTATATTTGCACCTGCGTGTGGCAATTGTCAGGTGTGCCAGTGGGCTAGGACTACAGTTTTGAAATATGTTTTTAGTTTTACATGGGTATATGTTTTAAAAATGAGACATCTGCATGTCCAAGGTACAATACATTTGAGAGACACTTCACAGTTAATGACATGCATGACTTCTCTTTCCACAACACGTCAGTAATTCAGCCAGCCACCTTAGTTTATGCACTGCACAACATTACCTTGTTTGCAACATTGCCCCTTGTAGGAACTTACCCTGTGTGCCTTGCGGTTCCTCATTCTGTGCACTGTCCTGTCCTGCAATTCCTACCACCAACTCGTTTGGGATGACCGCCGCAACCCGCTCCTCAAGGGCATCCAGCTCTTCCTGTTGTGCTGGGCTGCCTCCTCCTGTCAGCATTGCTTCCTTGCGATTTTGCGCCATTTTTTCTTTTGTCCTGCGCTTGATGTCATTCCAGCGTTTCTTAATGTCAAGCACTGTCCTCTTTGATTGGGCCACACAGTTGACCTTTCTCAATATGGACTGCCAAATGGCCTCTTTTTTTGATAATGGCAACTTCGAACTTGCAAAAAGCTGGTGTTGGTGGTCTGTCACCTCATTGATGAGTATGTCATTCTCCTCACCACTGAAATTTCCTTTCCTTTTCCTCTTTCCCTGTGTTTCAGGTTGGGCATCCTGGCTGCCATGTGGGAGGTTCCCTTGACTGCTGCTGTCTCCTTCATGCTCCATGGTAGCTATTTTTCGCTTTGCGGGAGAATTAAGAGATGGATGCGTGTATTTTTGTCGTTTTACCGGAATCTGACGCAACGTGAAAGTGACGCAACGTGAAAGTGACGCAGGGCGACGTAGCCATGCGTCAGAACCGTGATTCAGACTTACGGCACTTTTCCGGCAGTTGCGTGACTTTTCGCTACGTGAAGACGGCAGCGTCTGCGTCACTTTTTTTCTACTTTCGGCGTCACTTGCGACATGATGCGCCATTGCATTATTTGATGCATCGGCGTCGCAAAATAGTGACGCGGCGTGTCGTACGGAATAGTGGCGCATCCCTGCGCATGCGCAAGGATGCGTCACTTTTCATAAATAAGCCCCAGAGTCTTTTATTTATTTCCTTTGAACCAAAAGGTATATGATCACCTGATACGGAACCATGGTCATGTGACCAAGAGCCTGTGCGCTCTAAACGCGTCTTTTTTTGCCCTGAAATAAATCGAATTGGAAAGTACCTGGTTGGTGTGGCTCGATCTTCTTTTTTGAACAAAGGAAGCCTGCAGTATATATATATATATAATCGAATTGGAAAGTACCTGGTTGGTGTGGCTCGATCTTCTTTTTTGAACAAAGGAAGCCTGCAGAGTATATATATATATATATATATATATATATATATATATATATATATATATATATATATTACCTACTGGCGGTCGCCAGTAGGTATATATAGTTAGGATTTTTTCTCTATGGGATTTTTGAAAATTCTATGTCTAATAACTTTGGCGTTCGTGGACGGAATTGGCTGAAATTTTCAGGAAAATGGAACATTTCGTTCCTGAGCAGCCCCTGAAAATTTGGGGGGGGTTCGTCAAGGGGGGGCCGAGAAAAAAGGGGGGTCCCAAAACGCGTTTTTCCCATGTTAATTTCCATAGGGCGGTTGGCCTCACTTTTAGCCCGAACGGCTGAATGGATTTGCACGAAACTTGGCAAAATTGTAGGGACTGGTAGCCCGATGTGCCTTTGCTAGGTCTCAATATATGTGCTCCAGTGGATTTTGAGAAATTAACGTTCAAAAAAAGATATATATCTGTAACAGCGCTCCGGGCAGCGATCCGGTTCGCGTACTTTTCGCGTTACGGAGCTTTGCGAAGCGAAGCTGATTGGCTCTCCGGTGTCTGTAAACATTCCAAACAGTCCGTAGCGGCCGCCATCTTGTCTCTCGGTAGGATCGAGAGACAAGAGGAGGCCAAAGCGAAGGGGCAAATGACCATAAGGGGGCATAGTAGATCCTCCCTGACCCGCTAGGTTTGATGTGGAGGCTTTAAAAGGGCCCCGCGGGGCAAAACAAAAAAAATAAATCATTTTTTTTCGTGGGTGCGCCCGGTACGCGTAACGGAAAGCGGACTGGGGAGCGTACTACAAGGAAACAAGAATAATTGACTTTTAACTTATTGTATGTTTATAGACTTTTTTTGATTTATTTTTTTTTTCTGCTGAGTGACGTCTCGGCCTATCTCCACGGGATGCAGTCCCTACTATCTCGGCGTTTAAGCCCAGGGGGACCGGTAGTGTGGGAGAGATAACGTCTGTTAACGTTCGATTCGAAGGAAATCAGGAAGTGTTGATAAACATTGTCTGCGCCATCTTGCCTTTTTTCAAATGCCACACTTTTGTCGTGCACGGCAGCCATTTTAGATGCCTTGACCAGACCCACTCTCTGCACGCTGTCGATCCTTAGCATGGCTCCCCACCCTCGCAAGCATCTCCCCCAGGCACTGGTCACCCCCGCTCTCTGTCTTATGCATGGGCAATAAACCTCCCCCCATCTGCGCTGCTCTTCCCTGAGAATCACACCCTGTGCCCGTTCGACACCTCCCTTTCGCCCTATTCACTACCGCACCCTCTGACACTCCTCTTCCTATGTGTCCGATTGTCCAGGCCGGTCCCAGGCTATCACCTAGCCCTGCAGATGTAGTTTATGGCCCCAGCTGTAAAGAATCACCCCTCTTCAAAGGAGTTACAGTAGATCAAGGCCCCCACCCGATGAGATCCGTCACACCACACGCGTTCCTACTATCTGAAAACCATCCTGTATTGTGATTGGGGAGGGGACCGAGCCTGAAGCGGAAGATTCCAGGGATGCCTCTTTGTACATCAAAGTTTTTACAATTATGTGTCACATTAAAAATATATAGCACTCCAACAAAGTAGTAGGATTATAAAACTTTAATAACTTATAAATATATACAACGCAACAAAAACAGTAAATACATTTAAACATTTTTTTGAAAAAAGAAGCAACAATGGTCAGTAGCTGTGTTTTGTGCGAATAGTCCCAAGGCAGCACAACGTGCTGAGTTCTGGACGGCACCCAGGTGATGTTACCTGGGTGCCGCACTGGTTTTTGGTATCCTACAATGCAGCTCCGAAAAACGGCGTGGGGCGTCCCGGGGGGTGCGGGGGGAGGCCTCGTCAGTAGCGGTCTGTTGTGCGAATAGTCCCAAGGCAGCAGAACGCGCTGAGATGTGGATGGCACCCAGGTGATGTCCAGTAAGTTGCCGCACTGGTTTTGGTATCCTACAATGCTGCTCCGAATAACGGCGTGGGGCGCCCCGGGGGGGGGGTGAGGCGGCGTGAACGGGCCTCCCCAGGTGGAGGCTCGTCTGCTGTAGTGGGGCGCCCCTTTACCGTTTCAGTTGCCATTCCGCCCGCTTTTGGTACACTGTGCCAAAATCCGCAATTCAGCTGAGTTGCGCCCACTCTTGCGGTGCAGCGATAGGCGGCTGCCACAGGACTCTCAAAATGGCAGCAGGCTCTTTCCTTTTTGGGCCTGGTCCACTGAAATGGCCCTGGGACACCTTGGAACTCGGACGCTTGTCTGCTAGGTCTTGGACCCCATTCTCGAAAGCGTCCCCTCAGCCTTGAAGATTCTACAAAAGTCTTGGGGGCCCCCGACTCCTGCAGGCTTCCTGTGGGGAGCGGCTGCCATGATTGCTTGCGGAATGACCACGACGGAGCCACAAGATGGTGGTGCTTTCATGCTGACGCCAGCTTCAGTCTGAAACATCCAGAAACAAGGTGGGGCTTTCATCGTTTGGGAAAAAATTTTTTTTTCATCCAATGAAAAGTGTTATTTTTAGGTCATATGATCAAGCCTTCCATCATTAGGAAACCAAAAGTAAAATGAACCAATGAAAAGTTTTATAAACAAGTCACATGACCTGTTATGCGGCATAGGGCTATAAAAAGCGTAGAAAATCCGTTGGCACGTGAGGCGGCGTCAGTAGCGGACCGATGTGCGAATAGGCCGAAGGCAGCACAACGCGCCAAGATCCGGATGGCACCGAGGTGGTGTCCAGCAAGTTGCCGCACTGGTGTGGCCATCCTACAATGCTGCGCGGAAAGTCGGCGTGGGGCGCCCCGTTGGCCTGTGAGTTCGCGTCAGTCAGTGGGGGCTGTTTGAGGATCTGATTGCATTGGAAAGCAATGTGATGCTGTGCGTCGCCCCCAAGATGGAGGTTCCTCGGCTGCAGTGGGGCGCCCCTTGGTGTTTCACTCGCTATGCAGCTGAGTTGCGTGCGCACTTGCGGCGAATAGGCCGAAGGCAGCACAACGCGCCAAGATCCGGATAGCACCGAGGTGGTGTCCAGCAAGTTGCCGCACTGGTGTGGCCATCCTACAATGCTGCGCCGAAAGTCGGCGTGGGGTGCCCCGTTGGCCTGTGAGGTGGCATCAGTAGCGGACCGATGTGTGAATAGGCCGGAACCAGCACAAGGCGCCAAGATCCGGATGGCACCGAGGTGGTGTCATAGTTGAGAGTTCTGAGAAGCGGGTGGGAGGTGGCGCAAACGAGTCTCTCCCTCCATGTGGAGGCACTTCATCTGCAGTGGGGTGCCGAGATCCGGTTGGCACCGAGGTGGTGTCTAGCAAGTTGCCGCACTGGTGTGTGTTGAAAAGATGGAAGGTCCACAGCAAGTCTATGTTCCTTCAGTGGAGCGCCGTCTAGCTGAGTTTCGCCCGCTCTTGCTGCTACAGCGACAGGCGGCTGCAACAGGACTCTCAAAATGGCGGCCTGTTCTTTGGATTTGGGCCTGGTCCACTAAAATGGCCCTGGGACACCTTAGAACTCGGACGCTCGAATTTTTTTTCCTTTCCTCTACATGCAAAAAAGGTAAATGCCCGGCACGTTACCTGCCTCATCTGCCACGATGTACTCTCCAGAGGAACCGAAAAAAAATATAGTTATGGTAATTGTGGCAAATTAATTTCATGTGGACAGATGAGTGTTACTCTAATAAATACAGCATATGAACATCATCATAGTCGATGGTTGGTGGAGACATTTTGACTATATCCTGGACCTGCCCGTCCTCACCCAAAATGGCGCCGGAATAAATGGGACTCGTAACTCCTTGTTGTGTACTGGTTGCACAACCTTGATATCACGAGATACGTATGCAGTTTTGAAGCACATGGCGGGCGGGGACGAGAATTGATTGAATATTTCGACATCCCTATTGATATTAAGTTCTGATGTGTTATTGATTACTGTACTATTGAAAGTTCGAATTAACGTCACCCATGGTACTTGCCCGCAAATGTATATCTAGATAATTTTATTGTAACTGGCCCTGTCGTATTTTAATTATAAAATGTACGTCCACCGATTCCGCAACTGTTAGACACCTTAGTTCTTGCAACCTAATGGCCCGCCCGTTACGTTCCTCTACAGTGTAAATGTCTCCTCATCATATACGATTACAGTTTGCTCCGTGGCCGGCCCACGTGGTTATAGGCCCGTATTTGTATACTGACATTTTCACAATAAAGGTTTTTAAAAGAAAACATGGTAGTAGTATTTACATTGGTAAAGTTTTTAATAATAGTCACTGTTTTCGAATCAGTAAAAGGCAAGTGAAATAAAGCAGTCCAATTACATGAAGGGTAAAAGGTATAATACGCAGGAACGCAGTAAAGATAAATGGTCAAGGGCTGTTGTGTTTTCTACTCCTGCAACATAAAGTGATCGATAAGAATCTGATATTCAGGCGTATCGGCGACTAAGACAGCAGGCCGAGCCTCTTTTGCTCAATGGCTCCGTCATGGGACGAAGAAACGCCCTTTTTCTCGAAAAAGGAATATATTTTACCTGCAGGACAGTTGTAAATTTTCCTGGAAAGTACATTAGCCTGGAACATTATAACATATATGTTTAAGAAAAAATAATGTTCGAAAGCAATAAAAAGCGTAATTTTTAGGTCATATGACCAAGCCTTTCATCATTAGAATAAGAAAAGTAAAATGAAAACCAATGAAAAGTTTTATTAACAAGTCACATGACCTGTTATGCTTACGTTACGCGCTGCGCGCCGCGCCCCGGATCGCTTCCGGGAAGCTGCGCTTCGCGCACCGGAGCACTTCCGGATGCGCTAACGCGGCGCGTCATATGACGCATTACGCGACAACGCAGGTCCAGAATATAGTCAAAATGTCTCCACCAACCAGCGGTCGGAACACAACCCCTTTCAGCAGGCTAAATAGTTCTGTTAAATGACAACAGAAGGGACAGGCAACAAGAACCATCAGTCAAAGAGGGGAGGGCAAGTTCTTCTCTACCGGGTCACGTTGGGGCACTACCGGAACTGATCGAATTGGTAGTCTACAGTGTTTCTGGATGTTTCAGACTGAAGCTGGCGTCAGCATGAGAGCACCACCATCTCGTAGCTCCGTCGTGGCCATTCCACGAGCAATCATGGCAGCCGCTCCCCACCAGAAGCCTGCGGGAGTCGGGGGCCCCCAAGACTTTTGTAGAATCTTCAAGGCTGAGGGGACGCTTTCGAGAATGGAGCCCAAGCCCTAGCAGACAAGCGTCCGAGTTCCAAGGTGTCGCAGGGCCATTTTAGTGGACCACGCCCAAATCTGAAGACCCGGCCGCCATTTTGAGAGTCCTGTGGCAGCCGCCTATCGCTGCACCGCAAGAGCGGGAGCAACTCAACTACATGGTGAGCGAAATGCTGTAGTCGCAAGAGCGGGCGGTAAACAGCTGAATAGCGGAATAGGCACAGTGTAGCAAAAGCGGGAGGAATGGCAACTGAAACGGTAAAGGGGCGCCCCACTACAGCGTGTCTTCAGGTCAAACGGATTGTGGGACAAGGTCCAGAATGGAAGAGTCACCAAAAGGCAAAAAGTTCCGCTTGACCCCGGTAGCCGGCCACCTATGTCGGGGGCGATCTCAGGCCACACCAGGGCAACACGACTTGGGGAGGGGGCCGGAGCCAAGCGCCCCCTCCGAGTCCGCGCCATCACACCGTCCCTCGGGGGCCTCCGTCAAGCGGTTCAGGGAGGCACCGCATCACATTGTTTTCAAATGCAGTCACGTCCTCAAACAGCCCCCACTTACATTGAGAATAGTGAAGCTGTAGCAGGTGCAAATAAGCTTCAGACAGTCTAACAAGCACTCCTCAAAACTTTGAACTATCAGAGTGCATGAGTTTCATGCTCGATCGATTGAGCTAGCCGGATCGGGCAACAAAAGTATAAAATAGTTATGTAAATAGTTATTTAATAAAATGTTTTACCCTGTTACTTTGCTGGTGTGTTGTATATATTTGTAATATTTGCATAGAGTTTATCGTTATTTTGGGCGGGGTGGGTGGCGGAGCCGAGCTGTCTTGCAGCCATCATGGTGTGGAGTTCAGTTCATCTCACTAGTTTCGTATTTCTCAGGAGGGGTTGTTCCTAATGTTTCTATTTTAGCGAGGTCAAAAAGAGATCCCATTAGTGGCCTACTGATTTTGCTCGATTCTTTTTGTTTTTTTACCCGATTTTTCACTATCTGCAAAGACTAAACAGAGTATTGCGACTCTGTGCTTGTTTGTAAATAGAGAATGAACCAAAGAGAACCAATTCTAAAACAGTAAATGCTTGGATAACAATCAATCAAATGGAGAGAGAAGTAGGCACGACGGATTACAACGGGGGCAAAGGCCTGCGTTAACTACCCTTCACTATCTGCAAAGAGAGAGTACTCCTAATAGAAATGAGGGGGGGCAGCATTCAAAGCAGATCAGTGTGCATAAACACGAAAATGTTTTTACTTACCACGTACTTGACATTCGACAGCTTATGATATTTGCTATTAAAAAACCATTGAAATTCACTGAAAAAACCATAGGTTAGAGACCATATATAGTTAGGAATTAGCATTTAAAAAACCTTGAAAATTCACTGGAAAAACCATAGGTTATAGACCATATATAGTTAGGAATTAGCATTTAAAAAACCTTATTTTACTCACACAAAACCATTGAAATTCCATATATAGTTAGTTGCACTAACTATATATCGCGCACCCGCAATCCACTGCTGATGATGTCACATATTACATCATTCATGACATGGTCAGTGACATCACTGATGACATCACTGATGACATCTCAAATGACATCACTGATGACATCACTGATGACATCTCATTTGACATCATTCTTGTGCTAATACGATAAACCTCTTCAGACTCTAATATAACCTTAGATACACTCAGTGTATACAGACACTCACACACTGTCACTCATCCATGGAGTTACTCACACACCTAGTCAGTCATGCAAAGAAACAATCTCACCTCCATTTCCTCAACTATACAGTTATACACACCTTACTTATTCAAACATATACTTACACATATTTACTCTCTTATACAATCCCTGATACAAGTTCACAATGATCCATACAGCCACTCACACATTCAGTGGCTCTCATGCACAGTTATTTATATATGCCAACTCTCACATGTACTGTGTTTTACATATGTACTTACTATGACATGTAGCATTGAGATATCCATTCACTCATAAATACACTCATGCACACAGTCAACCGCCCATGTAGCTGTTTCCACATGCACTCTTGAACTCATACACCTAGTGAATCAACTGCTCACACATCTATGCACAGAGTCACACACCTCCCAGCCACCCCCACACAAACTCAATCTCCCTTACAAATACTTGGGCAACCAATCAATAACACATATAGCCTCCCGTATAGCTAATGATCAACACATGCAGCAGTTTACATCACAACAGACATACTGATGCACACATTCAGACAGTTTAGTCACTAACCCATGCATTTAGTACGACACATTTATTCACTCACTCATACAGTCAGTCACGCACCTACTAAATCCTTCATCCAGACACTTATACATCCACTCATTCTTCAATATATCAAACATATTTAAACTTTACAGAAACACACAGTCACTGGATGATGTCATCAGTGATGTCATTTGAGATGTCATCAGTGATGTCATCAGTGATGTCCTTTGAGATGTCATCAGTGATGTCATCAGTGATGTCACTGACCATGTCATGAATGATGTAATATGTGACATCATCAGCAGTGGATTGCGGGTGCGCGATATATAGTTAGTGCAACTAACTATATATGGAATTTCAATGGTTTTGTGTGAGTAAAATAAGGTTTTTTAAATGCTAATTCCTAACTATATATGGTCTATAACCTATGGTTTTTTCAGTGAATATATATATATATATATATATATATATATAACATTTCTATGGCAAAATGAAACCCCTCATTTTGTTCCTTTTCAAATTAAATGTATTCCAATCAAGATGACTTCAGGTGTGCCATACTTTTGTCATAAGTAAGACTGTTAGCGTTCTAGTTGTTCTTTAGAACACTTTGGGACATTCTGTCATTGGGCTATAGTTGGGCTACATCTGGCTGATATTTGGGCTACATTTGGGCTCTTTTGTCTCTGGTGGCCATCTTGGGAGACTGCATATCAGAATTTTTTTAATGAAATATAAGAGGATTTGAGAAGTCACTCAAAATGTGCCCTAATTTTTCTTCCTTCAGCACTAATCATAATTTCTATGGCAAAATGAACTCCCTCATTTTGTTCCTTTGCAAATTAATTGTTTTAAGTGTTAACACTTTAATCCAATCAAGATGACTTCAGGTGTGCCATACTTTTGTCATAAGTAAGACTGTTAGCGCTCTAGTTGTTCTTTAGAACACTCTGGGACATTCTGTCACTGGGCTATAGTTGGGCTACATCTGGCTGAAATTTGGGCTACATTTGTTTATTTTGTCTCTGGTGGCCATCTTTGGGCTACATTGGGCTACATTGGGCTACATTTGAACGTTTTGGGATCCCCCCCAAACTTTCAGGGAAGGAGCGGAGCGCAGCGAGGCAAAGTTAAGGAAAATTACAGGCAGATCCCTCATTCGGCGCCAAAGTTATTCCCAATAGAATGTTGCGGATTTCCTATGGAAAACGACCCTAACTATAACTACCCACTGGCGACCACCAGTAGGTAATATATATATATATATATATATATATATATATATATATATATATATATATATGTTCATATGAAATAGCATTCTTTTGCAGGAAATTTGACCCTCCAACGACGAACAAAACGCCAACACAATCTCAAGCGGGTATAGGACACAAAACACCTTCAATTTCATCAACTGATATAAGTACAATTCCCAGCAGTGATTCCGAGGTGTATGTATAGGCATTTAGGAGGTGGAACAAGGGGCAACTGCGGCGCCGATGGGTTTTTCAAAGCGGTCGTTGGGACAGGAGGTGGAATGCCTTCAGAACGACCGCAAAAAAACATTAAGGTCCCATGTTTCCAAACCGAACGTAAACAAAGGAATAACGCCAAACGCAACCAGCGAAGGAAACACAGGGCAGCAAAATCAAGGCGCAAGAAAGAAAACATACAGGAGATGGAACCGTCGTTAAATTCGCAAGTAAGTGACAGTATGACGATTGTGAATTTAACTAATACTCGTTTAAGTCCCAAAGAACAGCGAATTTTATCACTGGGGTTAACATTTTGCCCACCGTGCACGTTTGATTATGCCAGAACCCGAATGGATTTCTTTAAGTATGTGAGAAAATTGAAACTTAGAAAACTATTCTTGGTTAACAAACAAAAGGCGCGCAAACCTCAAGAGATCAGCATGGGGAATGACAATAGCTTATCGGTGAGGGAATATGAGCTACAATGTGATCTGCAAGATCTTCTTAATGAGGGAAATCTAGAGAATATTCAAGAGATAACAGACACAGTGGTAACTAATATTCCTGGGAACACGCTATTTAAACCGAAATCAACCTTTAACCCAGTGATGGCACATGATAACATCGACGTGTTCAGTGATATGGTAATATCAGAGTTAAAGAAATTAAACAAGAAAATTCTGCCAAGAAACAAATGTATGGTAAAACATAACAATTCTTTTGGTAGCCTGATGAAAAAACTACAGGAGGACGATAAAACTGTGATCAGGCAATCAGATAAGGGGGGCAATATTGTCCTTTGGCCCCTATCCTCATATCTGGAGGAGGCGCTAGAACAATTGGGTGACAGACAGTGTTATAGCAGGTGTGATCGATCAGTATTTAAACAGGCATGGGACAGACTGAATTCAAAATTATACACGTGGAGAGGACAAGGTCTCTTAAGTGGGGATGAGCTAAAGTTTTTAAAGACTAATCATCCGATAACTCCAGTGTTTTATCTGATCCCCAAGATCCACAAGGACAGTGCTAAGCCTCCTGGAAGGCCCATAATTTCAGCTTGTGGAGGGACATTTGAAAAGGTGTCGAGATATATTGATCATTTCCTCCAAGACTTTGTGAAATCCCTGCCATCATACATCAGAGACACCATGGATTTTCTGCAAAAACTTAAAAACATAAAATGGTCTGCAGGATATCTATTGGTGACATTGGATGTCACTGCCCTCTACACTAGCATCAACCATGCTGATGGTGTGAGGGCAGTGAAACATTTTCTGAGTAAAAGACCGATGTGCATGTTGGGACATAATAACATGTTGGTGGAGATGTTGGAAATGTGTCTCAATAATAACTACTTTCTATTTCAGAACCAAATGTTCCAGCAATTGAGGGGAGTGGCAATGGGGGCCTGCTTCTCCCCCAGTTACTCATGCTTACACATGGGGTTGTGGGAGGAGCAGGTTCTAGGCAATATTTTCAGTGAAATCATGTCCAATAAGATAATATCGTGGTACAGATTCATAGACGATTTGTTTATAATCTGGAAGGGGACAGTGAGTGAGGTGGAACAATTCATTAGCAATATCAATAAGAATGAATTAAATTTGCACTTCACAGGTACCATCAGTGAAAGTAAAGTAAATTTTCTTGATGTAGAGGTTTATGTAGAGGAAGGGCAACTGCAGACCAAGTTACATCGCAAAGAGACTGCAGGGAATACAATCCTACACGCCTCGAGTCAGCACCCCAACCATCTAATCCGCAGTATCCCCTACGGGGAGATGCTGAGGATTAGAAGGATCTGTAGCACAGATTCAGCCTGCTATATAGCACAGAAGGAGAGCAAGGATAGGTTCCTACAGAGGGGCTACACAGCTAGTGTGGTGTCTAGAGCGATAGAAAGGGCGAATGCGACCTCAATACCAACGATGATATCAACGGGAGTAGATCCTATAGTGTAAAAAAAAAACAGAGGAACAACCAAGATTTATTCTGGGCTATAGTTGCCAACATAGACAGATAAAAAACATTGTCAAAAAAAACTGGCACATAATCACAGGGGACCCTGTGATTGGTAGAACAATGACAGTGTTTCCAGCTATTACGTATAGCCGTGCCAGGTCTATGAATGATATGTTGGTCAGCAGCAGCCCGGAGATACCAACCAAAGGTAACTGGCTGGGTAAAAGCAGGGGGTTCCTCAAATGTGCCGTGTGCAAGGCGTGCACCATAGGAAGGAACAAAACATCATACCGTTCCCCGTTTAGTGAAACGGAAATTCCTATTTCTAAGAAAATAACCTGCAAGTCAGATTATGTTATTTATGTCTTAGAATGCGTTTGTGGACTGTGCTACGTTGGGAGCACGAAGCTACAAGTCCACAGGCGCATATTGCAGCATATGAGGGCAGTAAATAACAAGGATGAAGCCTACCCTGTGGCTAGGCATATCAATCTATGCCACAAAGGAGATGTAAACTGCCTGAGATATTATGCAATAGATATGGTGCTGCCATCCCGCCGTGGTGGAAACAGAGAGGCAAAACTGAGAGCCTTGGAAACCCGGTACATTCTTGAACTTGACACTAAGACACCGTCTGGGCTTAATGCGACTGAGGATTTATATACTTGCTTACATTTGGAATAAGAACAGAAGCGAGTTAAGTAAATCAATGAGCAAAATTGCACAAATGTATCAAGGAATAGGAACAACTAAGTAAGCTACATTTTTCAGTACTGCCGTTTTTTAAATTACACAATCACAATAGAACACTAATTTAGGGAATAATCACTTTAATCACTTTAATTTTATTACTTCCTGTAGTGGTGCTTGGACTAAACAAGATAGAATTTCAGGCAGTGTAGAAGCAGTGGTCCGGAAATTTGTTGACAAAGCCCACTTGGGCAGAATTGTCTTTAAAACCCCACGTAAATAATAGATCCCCTTTCCTTGGAAATTTGCACAATGCACTTTATTTTTCTTGCTATTTTGCACAGAGAACTTTATTGTACAGTAATCTATTAAGATTGGTTGTATATAGGTGTATTGCAATTTTGCACATGTATTAATATTTATTTTAAATATTTATTGTATTTATTGCGAAATTTTGCACAAATCCATGAATGGGACTATTGTGATGCCGAAATGGGGTTTTAAAACGTACATGAAATTAATGTAAATGTTGGTGTGTCAAAAAAATCCGGTCTAGGCTGAAGTATTTTCTTTATCTCTATAGGCCTGGAGTCATGTGACCGATCCAGCACTACAAATCACTGGGTGTGTTTAGACCATGTCATGTGTTCAAGGGCTTTTGGGCCCGAAACGCGTCATGGCGACCAAGAGGGTGCACAGAAAATAAAAGCGTTGAAATTATCCAAATGGGTCCGTTCCGTTATTTAGCTTGCAACTGCGTTTGCTGAATTCTCGGAGTTCCTGACATATATATATATATATATATATATACACACATATATATATATATATATATATATATATATATATATATATATATATATATATATATATATAACATTTCTATGGCAAAATGAAACCCCTCATTTTGTTCCTTTTCAAATTAAATGTATTCCAATCAAGATGACTTCAGGTGTGCCATACTTTTGTCATAAGTAAGACTGTTAGCGTTCTAGTTGTTCTTTAGAACACTTTGGGACATTCTGTCATTGGGCTATAGTTGGGCTACATCTGGCTGATATTTGGGCTACATTTGGGCTCTTTTGTCTCTGGTGGCCATCTTGGGAGACTGCATATCAGAATTTTTTTAATGAAATATAAGAGGATTTGAGAAGTCACTCAAAATGTGCCCTAATTTTTCTTCCTTCAGCACTAATCATAATTTCTATGGCAAAATGAACTCCCTCATTTTGTTCCTTTGCAAATTAATTGTTTTAAGTGTTAACACTTTATTCCAATCAAGATGACTTCAGGTGTGCCATACTTTTGTCATAAGTAAGACTGTTAGCGCTCTAGTTGTTCTTTAGAACACTCTGGGACATTCTGTCACTGGGCTATAGTTGGGCTACAACTGGCTGAAATTTGGGCTACATTTGTTTATTTTGTCTCTGGTGGCCATCTTTGGGCTACATTGGGCTACATTGGGCTACATTTGAACGTTTTGGGATCCCCCCAAACTTTCAGGGAAGGAGCGGAGCGCAGCGAGGCAAAGTTAAGGAAAATTACAGGCAGATCCCTCATTCGGCGCCAAAGTTATTCCCAATAGAATGTTGCGGATTTCCTATGGAAAACGACCCTAACTATAACTACCCACTGGCGACCGCCAGTAGGTAAATATATATATATATATATGTTATATATATATATATATATATATATGTTCATATGAAATAGCATTCTTTTGTTTTTAAATTTACTTAAAAACACTTTGCGCACTAATTTAGCACTTTGTATAGTTTAAATATGATACTTGTCCGGAAAGTAATTTTTGGAAACGTTTTTGCAATATTGGTGATTATTTGAAGAGTCTGATTATGAAGAGTTAAATTATGCTCATTACTGACTAACGGGTAAAAGAAGGATTAATGGCTGTACATATATTCATAAACATATTTTTGGTTTTGTCCAAAAAACATGAGATAAACAGCCTGTATGATACTTTTTGTAAAATTCATGAATATTTTATTTTACGTGTTCCTTCGAAAATTAGACTAACTAGTAATTGGTTGTAAATAATACCTCCTTTTAGGTAGTGTTTTCTTTATATCCATGTACTGCTGACGTTTCTTGAAGTGGGGCTCACACAGTATTTAATGCACTCATTGGTTCTTGAGGTCATGTGATCAAGGCTGCCGTGGCGCAGCCGAAACGCGTCATGCTGGGGACTGACGAACATTAAACCTCTTTGAAAGGATATCAGCGCTGTCTTGTGGTCTGTACCTACACGCGGATTGTTGGTTTCTATTGCCGACTAGTAGGATTGTTGCTTGGATTTCTATTCGGCGGTTTAACGGCCGTTGCCGCCTTTACGGACCCTCTTCTCAAGACTTTGGGCTGCAGTGTTATGCGGCCGAACGCGGAAGCGGAACATTCGATAACCCGGAAGGAGTAAAGATAGCATACAGCCCCCTGCACTGGTGATTCATGCTGCAGCGTGCCGGTTTGCCTGAAAGTTTCTGATACGGAGCACTGGAGAAGTCGGAGGACGTCTACGGAGCACCTTGAAGTCACTAACGGGTAAGCCGACTGTATCTGCTGTTGCCGATTTGAGGGCACACCATTGTGCGGGAGAGAGGAGTTAAGCGCTATCATTTAGAGCAACCACTAGGTGTCGTATTTTCGATTTCCTGGTGAAGAGAATCTGGTTCATTGTTCGTTCAGAATGTCCACGCCAGCAGAGGCTTTAAAGAACCGGGAGGCTTTGACAGAAGCAATGTTTGTTAACTTGCCGGCTTTGAAGGCCAGGAATGATACTACCAAGTCTAATGAAGGAACAACTGATCTCAAAAGTAAAATGAAACGCCTGGAAAAATTGTTGAGGACTGAAACCACCAAATGGTGGGAGCACCGGTCATTACAGAAATATCAAGATGTGGGGCGAGTTCCAAGGGGATTGAGGGTGCTTATAGCGCCTTCTTTTGAAAATCCTAATCCCCTACTCTTGAAGGAATGGGCTACTTTGAATTTAGACGCGTCCATGAACATGGTTTGTCTACTGATAAAGTATGCAGAAATCGACCGCATTGAGATCCTTAAAGAAATTGAGGATTTAAATAAGGATTTGGAAAAAGAGGAAGACAAGGAGTTCATTAAAAAACAAAGAGAAGCAATCGAGGTTAGATTGGCAAAGCACCAGGAGACCATAAGTATCCGTAAACAACACAAGTTTGCACGTGATAAAAACGACTATGAAACGGGAAGGATCTTCACGTTCGCGCGCAAATTTGATAACGCAAAAAGGCAGGCCTTGGTAGCTAAAAATGTGGTCCCTACAGTTGGAAGCAATCAAAGAATGGAAGTGTCGGAAACGGAACTGAGTTCAGTGGCTAGCAGCTGTGACTCTGATGAAGGAGCAGCAGTTGGTTAAAACTTAGGAACAGTACCCACTAAGTACACACCCTCTGAAGAATTGGGTTTTCTCGTAGAGGACAGATACAAAACACTTCGACCGCTGACCCGCCAACAGCGGAAAATAAACGAAGGACAGCAAACAAAAAGCGCAGTTCAAGGAGGAAACTCAGGAGGCAGAGGCTTTGTAAAGAGAGGCAGAGGGAAAGGGAAGAAATGGTAACAACAGCAGCAAGTTCAAGTAATAACGACTTAGTGGAAAGTTGTGATCAGGTTCCATTACCAATTTTGAACGGATCTACAGCTTCTGACTCACAAGATAATAATCATCAATTTATCTGACACTACCTTGACTAAAGCAGAATTGCAACTTCTCGCATTAGGGTTGTCCTTCTGTCCCAGTAATTCATTTAACTATGTGCAAACTCGCATTGATGTGTTCAAGTTTATCCGCAAACTCAAATTAAAGAAACATTTTAAGTTAAACAACTCTCAGGTTCGGGCATCAAATATCTCCAAGAACACCCAACCTTCGAGTGTGTTCCAGATTGCGGATACTAATGCTCTCCGTGTGGCAAATGAATTGGCACGAGAGGAAGACTTTGAACCAGGAACAACCCAGCAAAATTTGGCTCTATGAACCATCCATGTGTGACCACTTTCAAACCCCCATCCACATTTTATCCTATAATGCCAAAAGATAACATCGATGCTTTTTGTGACATAGTGGTTGAAGATTTGAAAGGACTACAATGCAGCATCACTCGCAGAAAAAAGAGATTCAATTATATGGAAAAGCAATACCGTATTTTGATAAAAAAAACTAAGGAGTGATTCTAACCTTATCATTAACAAAGCTGATAAGGGAGGCAATACTGTCATCTGGCCGCGTGATCTCTACATGGCGGAAGCAGAAAAGCATTTAAGTGACATCACTTGCTATAAAAAGGGCAGTTTTAACGACCTTAAGTGCTTAAAAGACAAAACCCACAAGGATCTAAATCAGTGGAAACAAATGGGCTTATTGAGCAAGCAAGAACATGCTTTCCTAAAAAATGAATTCCCTGTTACACCTTTCTTCTACCTAATTCCGAAGATCCACAAACTAATATCGCCGGTACCAGGGCGACCCATCATCTCTGCCCAGGGGAGTTTGTTAGAATCTATCTCCAGATATGTGGATGAATTCTTCCATGAATATGTAGAGGCCTTGCCATCTTTCATCAAGGACACTGGCCATTTCCTGTCTAAAATCAATGGCATCAATTGGGAGAGAGACTATGTACTCATCGCTTTAGACATTAATTCATTATACACTAGTATCTCCCATGCGGATGGACTGAATGCAGTTAGATACTATTTGAGCAAACGCAGTATTTCTTACAGTCATCATAGCACCATGTTGTTGAAAATGTTAGAACTGTGTCTCAACAATAATTTATTTCTGTATAACAGGGAGGTTTATCAGCAATTGAGAGGAGTGGCAATGGGGGCATGCTTCTCTCCTACCTATGCATGTTTACATGTAGGGTGGTGGGAGGAGCATGTCCTCAAGAGTACACTCAATGAATTTTTCCCTAATTGTATGATACACTACTGGAGATTTATTGATGGCATCTGCATGATTTGGAGGGGTTCAGTGGAATCAGAGAATGAATTTGTCGACAAGATCAATTGCAACAGTCTGAACCTATGTTTCACCTCCCAGATTAGTACACATCTTATTCGATTTCTTGATGTGGAGATCTATATAGGGGAGGGGAGGCTCCATACCCGCTTGCACAGGAAAACCACAGCGGGCAATGCTATTTTGCACGCTAGTAGCTCCCATCCAAACCATCTGATTAGAAGCATCCCCTATGGGGAGTTTTTAAGGATGAGGAGGATCTGTAGCACCGCAGCAGATCTTGAGCACTGTCAAAATGAGGCCTTTGTTAGATTTCAGGCTAGAGGGTATGATACCTCCCTGTTGTTAAATGCCAAGGAAAAAGCCAATTGTTTGGACAGGGAGGTTTATCTCTCCTCAATCAATACTGATTTGACTGTAAGCCCATATAACATGGAGGTTGAGACAGTAAGTAGGGACATCAGCCTAATTACCACATTCAATGATGAGCATAAAAAGGTGAGGGGGATTTTGAAAAAGCATTGGCCATTATTAAAAACTGATATCACCAAAGCTCCTTTAGTATCAGAAGAGCCTTCAGTGGTCTTTAGAAGAGCCCCGTCCATGAGGGACGTTTTGGTTCAATCCAGTCCTGAGGTGGTAATTAAATCTCATCGGATTTCCAACAAGTGTGGCTTTTTTAAATGCATCTCGTGCAGAGCCTGCAAGTTCGGCGTGAATACCAGTGAGTATCTGTCGGCTTTTGATCCCAATCCCATTAAGATCAAGGAACACTTCACCTGCCGTACTGAGTTTGCGGTTTATGTGCTCCAGTGTACCTGTGGGCTCAGCTACGTTGGGAGTACTAAGCTACAGGCCTTCAATCGCATCCTTCAGCATCTCCGTGCCGTGGTAAATTCAGATGTCAACTATCCTGTCGCCCGGCATTTTGAATTAATCCATAATAAGAATCTCAATGACTTGAGGTATTTTATCATTGATGCCGTGCCCAAGAACATCAGGGGGGGCAATAGGGAGAAGGCTCTAAGACAGCTTGAAAGCAAATACATTCTGCTATTAGATAGTAGGATCCCTAATGGATTAAATACAGGGGAAGATCTCCATTGTTTCCTTTAATAGGGTAGATTTACCTCCATTTTTTAGAACATCCTACAGTTCAATTACCATCTAGGAGTGTTCTTACAGTTCAGTAAATTATGGATATGCCTAGGCTGGATCTTGTATATTCAAGTACACATCTGTAGTCAACATCCTTTTATGTTTATGTTTTTGATTATCTGTATACCCCCTGTAGTATTTTAGGGTTGTTTCATGAGAGAATAAGAACAATGGTTCTGAATTGGGCTATATTCTTGAGGTTGTTTTCCTGTATAGAAATAAGGGCACTATGCCACAATGTTTAGACTGTGACTTGGCAATATCGTGATTTGATTTGGTTTGAGTTATGATTTATTCATAGCAACGGTGTATCTGTCGTAGTGCTGGCATGTAACTCTTCATAAATAGAGACAGTATTTAGCGTGCCTTCACCAATGCATTCCCATGTTCATATGAAATAGCATTCTTTTGTTTTTAAATTCACTTAAAAGCACTTTGCGCACTAATTTAGCACTTTGTATAGTTTAAATGTGAGCACTTGTCCGGAAAGTAATTTTTGGAAACGTTTTTGCAATATTGGTGATTATTTGAAGAGTCAGATTATGAAGAGTTAAATTATGCTCATTACTGACCAACGGGTAAAAGAAGGATTAATGGCTGTACATATATTCATAAACATATTTTTGGTTTTGTCCAAAAAACATGAGATAAACAGCCTGTATGATACTTTTTGTAAAATTCATGAATATTTTATTTTACGTGTTCCTTCGAAAATTAGACTAACTAGTAATTGGTTGTAAATAATACCTCCTTTTAGGTAGTGTTTTCTTTATATCCATGTACTGCTGACGTTTCTTGAAGTGGGGCTCACACAGTATTTAATGCACTCATTGGTTCTTGAGGTCATGTGATCAAGGCTGCCGTGGCGCAGCCGAAACGCGTCATGCTGGGGACTGACGAACATTAAACCTCTTTGAAAGGATATCAGCGCTGTCTTGTGGTCTGTACCTACACGCGGATTGTTGGTTTCTATTGCCGACTAGTAGGATTGTTGCTTTGATTTCTATATATATATATATATATATTATATATATACTGTTCCACGTACTTTCAAGGTACCACGCACTCTGCACAGGAAATAAAGATTAATGCTCCGTCTGTGTAGTCATTTTCACGGTTTATTACAAACCATAAAGCCTTCAAAAAACCCTACGTGTTTCGGCGGACAGCCCCTTGCTATATATATATATACAATGTTGTATGGTTTTATAATAGTCAGACACAAAACCAGTAACAAAATGACCCCCAATACAAATACTAGTTGATATGACCATGGCCCATTTAAGAATCATATGCTTTAACAAATACAATCTGGAAAACGGTAAAGAGCAACAGAAATTCGTAATGGGACCGATACCGTCTGTTAAAGATACTGAAGTATAACGTGAGGACTTTGTTAATGTGTAGCAAAGCTGAAAGTGTTGCACGTAAGAATCACAATTTGAATATAAGGGGGAAGAGTGAGATACAGAAAATAGAAAGTGGAGGGGGGTACCAGGACCAGTGGGACAGTGGAAGCCCCAAATAAAGACAAGGATTAGAGGCAACTAGACCGCCAGGGATGGGTTATGGTATGTTCAAATGTATAGCAATGTATTTGTCCAATGAGCTCCAGATCACCTTGAGAGCCTTATTTTCTTTGTGCAAAATGCACCCTTGTGTCCAAAATTGGCCAAAGGATGCATTTTGCGCTCAGCAAATAGCACTAAATGCTACAGGATATGAACAGCAGTAGCCAGCAGCTGCTCACTCTCTTTTGATTCGTTTTAATTACTCAAGCTGGCATAATCACATAATATTGGTAATTTTGCATCACAAGAGTAATGTCTCTACCCCTTGAATTAAATCATCGATCTTGCTCAAAGTACAATTTTCTGCTGCATACCTTGGGGCTTTGGGCATTCTATTTACTCCCAGTAGTGGCTCAGCCACTTTATGCTTGCCTAATATGGGCCACTTTCGGCAAAAAATAAAATAATGAAACTGCCTAAATGTAAGTTCAAACAAATACTAAAGAAAAGGATCAAAAGAAATCGTATCAATGAAAAACAGGTTAAACATAAACATATATTTTCAAATCTTAAAACAACCGGAGTCATTCGATAAAACACGATAGAAATCCAGTGGCTCTGCTATGTGGGTTATAAAAAAGTCATAGAGCAGGAAATCACCTTCTAAAATGAAATCAAGAGAGTTGGCCACGCCTAGCCTCTTCTGGGCGATGATGGGTGAAGATGGGCCCTCCCTTGGCCGGGCTGCGCCTGGAAACGGCCCGTACTGCGGTAGATCACGAGAGCTTTTTATGGTGCTACTGCACGGGCTCCTCCCCCTGCAGGCGATGTAATGCAGGTGGGGCCTGGGGCCATAAGCCTCCCCCGATTAACAAAGCATGGATATCATTTACGGTGAAGGAAGCTTCCCATCATACAAGGTTTTTCAGTCCATTGTTTAGCTGTTTGCGCCAACAACAACCAATCTGTGGAACAAAGTTTCTCGAAAAGAGAAACATCAAAACATAGCTTATATTTAAAACTGAGACTCCTTATGTTTCTGTTTGCTCAGGATTCATTCGGCAGAAAGTGAAGACCAATTCTATTAATGGATATATGAGTGACGCGCTGTACTGTCAAAGAAATACACCTGGCAAACTGTGAGCCAATGTAGAGTGTGCATAGCTGTAGAGTCGTGGTCTCAAGGATGCAGATACTGAAGTAGTCTTGCAGTCGCATTTTACATTCTGGTACCTCCACAACCTTTGGCCTTTACCAATCTAGACAGCACAAAGTCAATGGTTGCCTGTACATGAGGGAATACTAGAAAACTAATGTAGACTTCTCAACATACAGACAGAGGATCTCCCTTTGGTGTTGACCTGCACAGCCAAACAAATATCAATGTTTAGTAGAAAAGCCCGTTTTTTACATTGCCCCCAGTACCAGAGGGTCACCCAATTCATTTCAGGCCATTGTAGAGGGACCTTTCTGGAGTTCTGAAGGAGTTTTGATGGCATTAGGTTTCAGGTATTACCTGCACATTTCATTTTCAGCGGTTCCTAAAACCAGTCCTGGGGGCCTTTATTAATCTCTGCCAAATTCTCTAGCCTTGGATGATTTAGTGGTCTCTCGCATAATTGCAGTGGGTGAGGTTGGAGAAAGTAATTTGCTCTATAACAGAGAGGAGAAAGCTTTCTGGCAGGGGATTAGGATACAGCTGGGATGAACTGGAAAATGAAAGGAGAGCATTCCCTTCTCCCTGAGAGGAGGTACATTAGGTTTAGACTTATGAGAGAAGAGTGATACACCACATCAAACGTCACAGAGGGGTCAAGCAATATGAGTGTGGCTGAACGATCCTATCTGCTGTTGTGCTATGGTCATCCTAATCATTAAGCCTTCCCAGGTTCTGTACCTCACAAAGAATTGTACTACTGAATATCGACACCAAGACTATCGTGGCATACGAAGATCGAAGTCAAAATATCGACAAATAAGTACATACAGGGCAGTATAGATTTACATCTACATATCTTGAACATATATGTACCACGTAAGAACATATATGTGGAGTTAGGTATAGAAATTCTAGATTTACCTGTCAATAAATATTTTTTATTATTCTGTCCTCGATATTCTGTCCCATTGATATTGATTCAATATTCAGGCACACCCTCGCAAAGTACCTTCCTTCCTTATCATCTCCAAAGAGATGATCTTAACAGTGAGTACACAGCACTTAAATACCCTCCTGACTTGTCCCTGAAGAGACGAGGGATGCATGTTAAGATAGACAAGTTTAGACCTCCCAAACCAGCATGTCTCCAACAACAGTACTCCTCTCCAGCCATTTTGTTCAATTGCCATATGTTGATATGCCATACGGCATTGTTTGTCGTAGAAGCGAGTAGTGTTCATAAACATGACAAGTATTTACTTCTGTGAGGCATTCCACCCATTCAAACACCATCAAACATCATCAAATCCTTCAAAAGAGATGAAAAACAAAATTAGCTCATGCCTAGGTTTGGCCTACCCTGGATGAGCACAGCTAGTGTTTGCATCTATCCGCTCTGGTGAGTCACTGTTTTTCTACAGCCAGACAAAACTCACACAAACCAAAGGGTCCATATAGAAATACCAAGTAGACTCCCTCACCGACATGGGGGCTAACATGTTGAACTGCCAAAGAAAAATAAGAAATTTATTTTTTGGTTGAGCTAGTTGCTTTTATCCCTTCCTGTTGGGAGGCTGGGAGGACGGTGTTAATCAGAAAATTCATTTTTGGGTTTGTTTTATACCAAAGCATACCTATCTCGCAGGGTGGGCTCATCACATAGATCAAGTAAGAGCTTGAATGAGGATGATGACAAGAGGTGCTGCTAATCTCCAATGAGGAACACCTAGCATGTGGGTTGGTGTCAAATTACATATTCACATGTGAGCACAGTCTTGTTCTTCTGTGCCATAAAGTACCAGAAGACAGTGCTGTCTTAACGCATCCGCACACTGGGCAGTTGTCCGGGGCCCCAGGAGCATAGGGACCCCATGCAGACCAGGATTTAACACACATTTTTTGTTAACATTTTTTATTCCTGTGGCTGGTTGTGTACGCAGGGCCCAGTGTACTGTTTTGTTTGCCCGTGGGCCAATAATGCTGTTAAGACGGCCCTGAACAGAGACGGTGTTCGTCAGTTGAAAGAGTTTGATAACTAACACAGACCCAACATATTCACAGAAACTGTTGACTTCTGCAAGATTTATTTTTTACTACAAACAGCCTTAAAAGTCAAGTTTCAGCATTTTACTTCATACCATTCAAGTGATATTTCACTGATCTAAGCAGAACCCATGACTTCTTAGAGTTATGTCCCGAAAGATTATCCAGGACTCTAGTTGCTGCCGCCACTCCAAGACTCAGCCATCTAATGGATTCAGGAATCTTTAAAGACCTCCAGGATAGTTTGGCAAAGCTACCTATTCCCTACCCTGCCATCCTAAAACCTGTCTGATAAAACAAATGCAGACTCTAGAAATGGCTTGAGCAGAATCTAAACCATCATCGTGGCAAGCAGCTAGGAAGAGGACCTGTGGGAGGGGGTTATATGGCAGGATATCGAGAACAACAATATCAAATGACATGAATATTGTGTCAAAAACAAATTCTCAACATTTAAAAAAAATAGAGAAAGTGTTACACCTTACTTGCATTACATTTACTATTCTTATTCCAATGCACATTAAAGCAGGGAAAGTGTTGGATGTCATAGTAGTTACATTTACTGATCCCAATCCAGTCTAACCAACAGTAGGGAAAGTTTTGCACTTTGAAGGGGTTACATTTACTATTCCCATTCCAATTTAGGAAACAGTAGGAAAGGTTTTAGATTTTGGAGGAGTTAGATGTACTGTTCTCTCTCCAATCTAAGCAACAGTAGGCAACGTTTTGAACTTCAGGAGGGTTAGATTTGCTATTCCCACTTCAATCTAAGTAACAGTCGGAAAAGTTGGACTTTGGAGGGCTTAGATTTACTATTCCCATTCTGATTTAGGCAACAGTAGGGAAAATGTTGGACTCCAGAAGGATTACAGTTAGTATTTCCACTTGCATCCATACAACATTTGGGAAACTGTTGGACTTCTGAAAGGTTATATTTATTATTTGAACTCCAACCTAACCATCAGTATGGAAAGTGTTGGACTTCAGAGGAGTTACATTTACTGTCCGTCCTCCAATCTAAGCAACAGTAGGGAAAGAGTTGGAGTTTGGAGGGGTTAGATTTACTATTCATACTCCAATCTAAGCATTAGTATGGAAAATGTTGAACTGCCGATGAATTACTAAACCATACCATACTATTCAAACTCATAATTATTTTCTAGAAAACATTAAAAAAGCTAACAAGATAACATTATTAAATCGGATATTAAATAAGACAAATACATAACTTGTAAATGTAAATAAATTATTGAAAAATACAAAATAGGTTTTCAAATAAATTAAATATGTAAACTAATTAGGATAAAATTCACTTCCCTACTACTCACAAAAACAACAAATACCAAAAATTAATAAAATAATAAATAAAACAATATTACAATTAAAAAACTACTGAAATAAAGCTAATAAAATTAAAAACAACAAAAAAGAAATAATTCAAATAAAACTATTAACTTACATACAATAAATCAATTAAACAAATGTCAATTAAATATTTAAATAACATATATTTTAAACTATAACTCAATACCTTCTCACCCTATTTCCCTACAAACCAAACAACCCACTACCAAAATATAAATTACTAGTAGAACTATAAAAAAATGAAACTGTATATTAAAATGAACAAGTTAAACTGGAATAACTAAAATAACAAACAAGAAAGCAATTTATATAATGAATAATCAATTACATGTTTATTTTACAATAAAACTTAATTAACATTAAAACAATTGCATTATATTAAAAGCAAACTATATTTAAAAAAATAACAATTACACTCACAATACTAACACCAAAAATTAACATACTCACTATATGTTATATACTTATTATATGTTAAAATAATAAAAACAGTATTTATTACAACTATGCTAAAGTAAACAATACTACGTACAATGTTCTTAAAAATAATATTATATACAAAAAACTATATTCTTACCTTAGATATCCTGTTCCTTGATATTTTAGAAGTGACAATATTTTGACGCAATATTTATGTGACACAATATTATTGAATTGATATTTGTGTCATTCACTGTGAGGGTTTTCTCGAACACTCACCTGGGATGTCACATCCATCCATAGCACAGCGACCATCTGTTTCTAGAGCATAGCAGCACTGACCATCCCAGCCGCCACATACCACCACCTGGTTCCTTTCTTCTTCCACTGATTAACAAAAACTAGCCATGCCAATAGATCCCACATTTGGAACCCACTGGCTCTGCCAATGTCTTTTGGTGATGCTGTACAGTTTTGGGGGGAAAGGTGATATGTTTTTTGACTCTGCTGTGCAGCATCATCAAAATAAAATGTATATGTTAATGTTAATATATTTATAGAGCGCTCGTATACCTGGAGGTGTCTTAGTGCTGGCTCAGCATTAACAGCACAAGAAGGGAATATGCGCATTTGCATGCGTCACAGCGCTTGCGCAGCGGTGGAATGACACAGGCATCATTTGCTTTGCTTTTCTATTTATTAACTGATCCAAGATGGCGGCCTCCATTTGGATTAGTAAATATATAATTTTAGAGGCTTGCAGCGAGAAAATGCAAAACAAAAATTTGGACCACCTGATTGTGAGGAGAATACATGTAGGAGTTGGGGAGTGAGTAGGGGAGGAGTCAAACCGCAACCAATGAGGAAGACAACAACATGGAGGTGAGGGGCCAGGGTAGGCTTTAGCGCTGGTTGCACCCATTGAGAAAATCCCCATGGCTCCCCCACTTCCAATGACCATATCCAAAGCCGGCCCTGCAAGGGGCAAAGCACACGATGGAGAAAATAATGCAGGGGTGGGGAGAAGCACATGGGGGAGAGCAACACATGCGTGAGGGCAGGAAAGAAGACCATGAAAGAGAGCAACACAGTGAGAGAGCAACAAAAAGCATGGGCGTGCATTTTGCGGAAGCACACAAGAGAGAGCTGGAAAATATATGCATTCTTATGGAGTGTTTCATCAAAACGTAAAAAAAAAAAATTAAGTGAACAGTGGAAGGATTCAAGTCATTGAGATGGCTAAGAGGCTATGTTCCAGGAGTGGGGCAAACCAAGATGGATAAGCTGGGACAAAGCCATTGTATAAGAAGTTAGCAAAGGAGAGTGACAATAAAGCCAACCAATGGTAAGCCTTTATAATTTCTCGATAAGCCCACAACCAGATAGCTTACACTGTCTTATAGGTGAGACTTAAAAATGAGGAATGCATGACATCTGTGAGCAATGAGAATGCAGGACAATTTACATGTACTGCACATCACACTTGTGTTGTTTTATCATATGAGCTCGAGACAACAGTTTCTGCATTCTGGTTGTCCGCACACCCTTCCACACTGCTCTTTTGCTGTCACATCAATAGTCAAATGTACCAAAGAAACCCAGTCTAACCAATGGCCACAATCCCTCTTCCTGTATACTGACTCTCACTCAGTCTTCAAGTGGCTACATCTGTTTTATTAGAGACCTTCTCACCCTTTTCTATGCATTCTGTCCCTTCAGTGTCGGCAGTTACAGATGGTGAGTACCTGCACTCATTTGAGGGACCTGACTCTGACCCAGAGCAAGAGATCGAAGGGCTGAAAGGGGACAGAGAAGGGCGAAGAACAAGATAGGAATACAATGGCAAAGGTAGAAAGCAGAAATGAAAAGAACCTGCAAAAGGGATATGAAGATTCAGGAAGTGTAGGCTGGTGGAAGAAATTGGCATGAAGTGTAACCAAGACTATGCATTCTTGGTATTTACCAAATCCTGTATTCGACAGCACTGGAGGTAAGCTCCTAAAAAACTTTGGGACTTTTTACTTATTATGTTTGCTTTTCTTTACATCCCTCCCATGGCTACTAGCCATCATATGACACACCACTGGACAACCTAATTCATAACGTTAAACTCACAAGAACAGTACATACCCCAATCACATCTCTGTTACACCCAGGCTCTTAACACTAAGGGGTAGATTTTCCAAAATTTTGCTTTGGGTTAGCATCACAAAAGTGATGCTAACCAGCACAAAAAGTTTTTTATCAATTTACTTTCTGGTGCAAAACTTGTTTTTCGTTGGAAAGTATCATACAAATAACATAAAGCAGCACAAAGCAGTGCTTAGCGCCAAGGGGGCTTTACATGGGTGGTACATGGGCATTCCCATGCAGCCACCTGTGCCTTTTGACGTGAAACCCTATTTACAAACAACTGTAGACAGAGTTTGGCGTCGAAAGTTAACGCCAAGTTTCCTACTTTGCATGTGTGCTGCACTGTGCAGCACACGTACAAAGTGAGAAAATTGTTTAAACTTGTCTAGGCGTAGTATTTTTTGTCCAGGAAGGTTACCCTGCCTGTACAAACTTATGCTAGACTCAGGCACGCACCTTAGCATTATGGCGCTACGGTGTGTGCCTGTCGCACGGCAGCTGACATGAGCGCCAGTGCTAGGGAAAGGAGAGGAGAGAGCCATATCTCTTTATATGCTCCCTTCCTGGTAAGCAACGCAGCACAGCCTCTTTGGGTGCTGCTTTGCGTTGCTTGCCTATTTGGAATATCTAGCCCTTAATATCATTGTCCGGAACTGCTGCTCAGTTCAGTCATTACCCCTCACCCACTGTGGGGAAATCCAACACCTCTGTGATATTCACAAATTTATGAAACACAAAGAGTTGGCTCCATGAAGGTTCAGGCCCCAAAGAAACACAAAGTGATCAAGACACTACAAAATACATATCAAATGGCAACACAACCAAGGTGGCAGTGTAGCTAAAACTACCCTTTATAGTGTCATTTTAAGGAACAACACACACAGTACAAGTCCTGTCCAAGTTCCAAGTATAAATATAAATGTATTTAGGGAAAAACTTGTTAAACATGTAAGATACACAACTGCATAGGATTTAAAACCATTTAAAAAGATCCTGTATAAATATTTTTATAGCCAGTAAAGATCAACAGAAGCCAAATGCACATCTAGACAGCATATTTCCATTAATAAGGAAATTACAGTCTGTCAAACGTTGATTCATACTCTCAACCACAGAAATATTAAGCAATCCCACAAAATAGGTGCAAGTATACACTTTTTACTGTCAAAGTGCACATAAATTGCCTTTCAGTAGCATTTATCGATGAAGTCTGGTAAACTCTTTAGATAAGGGAAAGTATCTGCATTTCCCAGACATCTATTGTTACAGTGACTGATGTTTTAATGTTATAGGGCTGTAGAATAGAAGTGTCCCGGGGACGCAACGGGTGTTTGCGCCTGCTTTGTGTGCCCCCGGGGCACTTTGGTATTACAGAAGGGGCAGCAGACGCTTACCCATCCCCTTCTGTAATACTGAAAGCGCTGGCACACATGCAGTGCCAGTGCTTCCTCAAGAGGGCGTTCCCTCATTTGTATGGAGGCATGCCCCAGGCAAATGAAGGAATCCTACTGCCTCTGAACCTACGTCATATTACAGACGCAGGCACAGAGGCAAAACGCTCTCAGGAGCCGCACTGTTAGTGCATCCCCTGATTGCAGCCCTCTGGATGGGGGAAAGAGGGTCCCGTAGAACCCCCAGTCATCCCCCTGAAGGGGGGTGCAGTCACTCAGTGCACCTGTCTGCAAGGGCATCTCTAATCCCCTTTAAACGTGCAGGGGGGTGCTGCCTGCACTGTACAAACATGGAGCGGCTTTGAAGCAGCCGTTCTGTTTTTCACATGAATGAGCTGCCCCAGGGCAGCACAAGTTTGCGGCTGCCCTCGGGGCACTGCATTCATCTTAATATGGTGAATTTTCCTTGATTACATAAGGCGCACATTTTAAAAGGTGTGCACAGCGCATTCAAGAAAATGTGCTGCATGTATAATACAAAAAGAACAAATGATAGATAGAATGCTGATCAATGTCAAACATTCACCTCCTCACAGAGATCTGGGCCTAAATCAATCGTTATTTTGCTCCCCATGCCATTCCAGTTTGAACCCAGGCATATGCAATCAGTCTTGACCCGGTTCTTCATGGGAACAGTCAAGCCCGAACTGCCAGGCCAAGTCCTCTCTGGACTGGAAACAAACATCCTGGGATGGATTTTGGGCATCACCCCTGATCAGGCAGGCTAGCTTGACTCCAGTGGCATGGAGAGCACAGGTCCCACATCTGGGCATACCCATCCCACTCGGGGTGACAAATACAAAAAAAACAAATGATGGAGAGAATGGTGATCAATGTCAAACATTCCCCCCAGTACAGAGATCTGGGCCTAAATCTATCGTTTTTTTGCTTCCATGCCAGTCCTGTTTAAACCCAGCCACATGCAAATCAGTCTTGACCCTGTTCCCCATGGGAACAGTCCAGACCAAACTGCCAGGCCAAGTCCTTGCTGGACTGGAAACAAGCATTCTGGGACCGGTTTCGAGGGATCACCCCTGATCAGCCAGGCTAGCTTGACTGATGTATAATACGGCCCCTAGTACTCCAGGGGCTGTATCATACAAGTGCCCCGGGGGCGCAACTGGCATTTGCGCCCACTTTGTGCGCCCCCGCAGGACTTTGATATTACAGAAGGGGCTGCAGGTTCTTGTGCGACCCCTTCTGTAAAACCAATAGCGCTGGGGCACATAAAGCGCCAGCGCTATCTTCAGAGGGTATATCCTAGTTTGTATGGGAGCGTGGTCCATGCAAATGAGGAAATCCCTTTGCCTCTGCACCCGTGCCATATTACAGATGGGGGGGGGGGGCACATAAGCAAAGAAGCTCTTAGGAGGCGCAGTGACAGTGCGCCACCTAAATGGTGGCCCACTGTCAGTGCGCCCCCTTATTACAGCCCTCTGGCGGGGGGTTAGAAGGTCCCATGGACCCACCAGACATCCCCTTGATGGCGGGTGCAATCACTGATTGGGCCAGCCTGCAAGGGAATCGCTAACTAACCCCCCTTTAAAAGTGGAGGCAGGTTGCCACCTGCACTGTGAAAACACGGAGAGTCTTCAAAGAAGCAGCTCTGTTTTTCACATGAATGCGCTGGCCCCGGGTTAGTGAGAATTCGCGGCTGGGGGCAGCGCATTCATCATTATATGACACATTTTCCTTCTTTGCGCTGGGCACACCTTACAATAGGTGCGCCCCAGACAATGAAGGAAAATGCACAGCATGTATAATAACGCCATTGATCTCTTCGGGTTGAAATTAATGTGGCTGGATGTTTTTTAAAGCCTGTTTTGATGGAAAAAGGACCAAATACTAATTCCTTCTATGTGTAATATGTCACAGAGCACAATCAGTGTCTTTAAAATACTTCAAATCCTGCTATCCTCCATAAATGTAAAGTGCTTTGCAAATATGGTTTTCTAAGAGTAAACACAGTAGAATCCATGTTGGGACACAATGAATTGTGCATATTCCTCAAACACCATATTATGTAATAGATATGAATGTTTTAAGAGTGCACAGATGACCAGTAGAGGCAGGTTTCAGACGACACAAAATATATGGTAATTATCACCTGGAACTTTGAGGTTGAAGTTATCACTGAGAACTTTGAATTTCTACAGTGCATACTTCCAGGAAAAATAAGGTCAAGGAAGTCCTTGTCCAGGAAGTATCTAGAGGTCTCATGTATCTTGAAGGCATTCCTACTAGGATGAGGGCTACCTAGAAAAGATATACTCCTCACCATTCAAGAGTCCCAGCCGAGAATTTTTTCTCAATACCCCAAATGCAAGATAGGAGAATCTTTCTCTGTTGAGTTACAACATGGAACTTCTGATGATGGTGTTTAGCTAAGAATCAAAAATGTATTTCATGCAAAAAGGCACATTAGCAGCAGAGATTTAACACCTGTCCCTACCTGGTGTAAAGTTGGACGACAACCTGCACCATAAAAGGGAGCCAAGCCCAGAGCCACATCTGAAGACCAACAGATGCCATGGAGCTACTGATCATTCAGCTCGGAGCCCCAAGAGGGCCACAACACCCACCGCCACTACCCCCAGGCCCGACACCCCCCGTACCCCTCTCGCCCCCCCAGACAACTACAGAGGTGGCACAAACAAAGACAGCGGACCTTCAGAAAACGCACCAGCCTCACAGATCCAACACCAGAGGATGTCATTGCCCACTACAGGATGAAAAGGACAACCATACTCTGCATCCTGGATATCATTGCCATCAGGCTGATGGTACCAACACAGCAGAGAACCAACAACCCTCTGCAGACAAAGCTGCTGGCTGTGTTGCACCAGTTGGCCTCTGGTACCTCCCAACGAACAACTGCCAGAGTCGGAGGAGTCTCACAGCCAGCCCTATCAAAGTTCCTCACAACTGTCTTGGATGCCATCATGTTATGTTATGTTAGACCGACTTGTATAGGCCAACAGCTGCCTCAGCAAAGAGGCGTCCCGGCGCTTACTACTGGCGGACCAAACACTAGAGCCTAAACCACAGGGAAAAGATGAGTTTGTATAGCCTTCCTAAACGTCAAATAATTCTCCAGGCTGTGGATGTGCATGGGGAGGGAATTCCACAGTTTGGCCGCCAAACAGCGGAAAGAGCATCCCCCAGCACGCAAGCGTTTTACCCGCGGAACAACAGCAAGGCATGACCCCAGAGATATCATCAGCTTGGTACCCCAGTACCTTCTCTTCCCCCACACTGTGCAGGAACAGCTGGAGACCAAGCAAGGCTTCTATGCCATAGCTGGCTTCTTGCATGTGTTGGGGCAATCGACTGCACACATGTCCTACGTGTGCCCCCTGCCAACACTGCACACAATTACCGCAACAGAAAGCACACGCATTCCATCAATGTGCAGGCAATCGTGGACCCCCGGGGACTCTTCACCAATATTGTCGCAAACTATCCAGGCAGTGTGCATGATTCCTACATCTTCCGACAGTCCATCATCAACCGGCACTTTCAGGATGGTACCTACGGAAATGCCCTGCTCGTTGGTAAGTACCAAATGAACACACCACACACCCCAATTCTACAATTATGCAGCTCACAACTCTGGTAATGCACACGTTACAAACTCACATACAACATGCCAAACAACATGCCCACCCACCAGACATGACAGCACAACTTACTGTGGTAACCTGGACTAGCCATGTACATGAGCCAACAGTGGCATGGCACCTCAGCCACACAATAGCAGAGTGTGGGGAGAGGTGGGAACCAGGCATGTGTGAAGGAAGCAAGTGACCCATGAATGAGAATGAACACAATGCCAAGTGTGGCGTGGATGTGCTGGACAGACTACAGTAGGCAGACCACAGACATATCCATGTATACATGCACTGCTGGTGTTTGGAGTGTAGTGGACGCAACCATGTCACCCAAGCCAGTGGGGGGGATCACAGAAATGTAGCTTGTTATGTCCCCCCTGTAAGCGTGTGTGGAGTGGGCTGGACAAGCGTACGCCAGGCCAGCGTAGGTGTGTGAATAAAAAGCACGTAGCTCTCGGCAAGGTTCTCTTCCGGAATGCCCCATGTGTCTGCCAGGGCAGCGCCTCTCACCCCGCCACGAGGCCGACGCCATGAGCGGTGTTGCCTGCGATCCTGTGCACCTACTGCACCCCAGGCCGCTGGTCCCCAGACCCGTCTTGGCTGCCCCTGTGCACCCAGGCCAAACTGCTCCCCTGCCGACAACAGCGTGTGTCAAAGAGGACCCACCACATGCCAGTGCAAGCTCCAAGCCCGAGGCCCACGACCTTGGCAGCCTCCTCCAACCATCACGGCCTCAGCGACACAGGCCCGCAGTACTCCTTTCTTGTTGACGTACTCTAGAGCTGCCTCCGGCCTACACTACGGTCCTGTAGGTCACACATTTGGTGCTGAGTGTTGATTTCTCAATGGCAGAGTTCATATCGTTGCACGCAAGGAGAGGTGTCAGAAGAAGACGCGTTTCAGTTCGGAGGAAAAAAGGATCATCGTTACGGAGATGATGGAAAACTACCAACAACTGATCTGGTGTCACTAACTCTGTGTTTCGCAAGCCAACGACACGTGGCTGTGTGCCCCCGCTGTCCGCTGCCTCTGGACTACACTGCGGTCAAGTAGGTCACACATTTGGATCTGAGTCTTGTTTTATTTATGGCAGAGTATATAATAATTGTACAGGCCTCATTGCAGACTGCATACCCTTTCAGCTCCGGTGCCACTAACGCTGTGCGGCGACATTCATGGATACTCTCTGGTTGAACTTTGGTGGCATCAGAGTCTATGGCCTGGGGGTTGTCTTCATCATCATGTAGGTGATACTGACTTGATGGTAAAAACGAGGCTGTAGCATTCATCTCCTTCATTTGCCTGTTTCTGCCGGAATCTGCCCTCTGCATCATGCCCTGGAGGACACTTTCCACTGTCCTCCGAAACACTCTGCGACACTCTCCTTGGACATCAACAAGGACTGGCTCAGCTTGTGTTGCCCTACATCAGTGCAGCGCAAGTCACCATCCCGTGGCGGTGTGCCTGTGCCGGCAGCAGTGCATCCGGGGCCACTAACTCTGTGCCGCTCAAGTCATGGACCCTTGCTGTTAGAACTTTGAACTTCTGATTGTCTGATCACTGTGGTAGTTGTTGCCAGCACCAACCAAACCCTGAGGGGTGGCTTACACTACCCAACACCCATCCAGCACAGGTGTCGCTGGATATACAACCCTGACAATAAAACGGGCCGGGCGCACTTGCCCGTAGCCAGTCCCACAAACTATCTAAGTGTGTCTGTGTGGTCAGTATGTATGCATGAGGGCCCTAGGACCTGCCACATTACATTGTGCTGTGTACAGCGGAGGCAAACATGTCACCTCAGGCAATGGTGGAGACCTGGGTCATGTAGCTGTGTTGCACCCCCCTGTGAGGTAAGAGTTGTGGACTTGCGTACGACAGACCAGCGTAGGGGTGTGATTAATCAACAAGGGGCTCTGGGTGTGGTTCAGTATATGCCTTGCCAAGGAAGTAATTAATACGTGTGTCTCTGTTGTAATGTCGGCACCACCCATCCCGCAATGGACAATGTTGCTATGTAGCATGCCCCCGGAGTGCAGGCTCGGCCGAAGGGGTAAATGAGGGAACACAAGCCTGCTCGGGGTCAGGGATCATACATGCAAACTGTTGTGTGTGTCGCTATTACCGCAGCATAAGCCAAAGGTCTACCCTCAATGGCATGGCGAGTTCAGCATGTTGTGTGTTGCACAACATATGTGTACGCACCACTGCACCATGGATACAAGTGCCAGATGCACCAGACGATGATGAGGAAGATAAGGCAGGTGGGCCACACCCCACTGCAGCCACAGCAGGAATAGCCCGTAAGAACACCATCATTGACAATTTCTTCACATGAGCACGTCACATTGGGACAGTCCTTAGCAATCATGGGACAGTACAAAATGACCACAGGCACAGCATGTGCAAATTAATTCATTACAACACACATTCCTTGTGTGAATGTCACTCATCTGTAGAAGCACATCACTCAGACAAGTGAAAGTGTGACATGTTGTGCTGACAATTTCATATTTTGATGATAGATGGTGGGTGTGTCACCTCTGTGCGGAGAGGCTGTTTAGGTTGTCACGTATAGGAAATGGCAGGTCTGTGTGTCTCAGATAGTACAGAATCCCACTTTTCGGTGTTTCACATGTGTACCACATCATTACATATAGGCTGTCATTTTTGACCTAGACTTGACAACAGCGCTTCTTTTGGAGTCAAATATGTACCATCATGATGCAGGGATGCACCCTGTGACTCAGGTCCCACTACATCGGCAACATGTACGTAAGGGTGAGTCACTGCCCCTGCATCCGTCCATGCTTTCACAATTGATTGATCATGGACCTGACACGTCTGTGTGCAGGAGGTGTTGATTGTCCCTCCGCAATACGAAGGGGAGATGCAGTTTCACTGTGTGTTCCATGTATGTTTCCGCATTGGCGCGGATTACATGCAGACTGCATGGCAATGTACATTGTGACTGTTTGTGAGGAGATGCCTATTTGATGCGGGACAATGGACATTTGTTCTACATCACGGATGTGGGGTTGTACTCGTACATTGTCATCTCACAGTTTCTTTTCACTGTTTTTCTGGTGCATTTTCCCTCATGACGCGTGGGAACTGCAGGCCTGTTGCTGGTTATCGCTGATTTTCGTATCGTGGTTTGTGACTTCTCTGCTTTTTTTACGTTCATGTTTCGCATTTTTGCAGCGCTGCGTTGTCATGAGACTATCGCATGGTACCACCGTTTTGAGAATACAACGTTAACACAGCATAATTTTCCCACGATAGACTGCGATGTGAAGAGTTGCGTTAAGCGAATTTTTCGGTAATTATCACACATTCTTGAGAATATCCCTACTAGTTTGGCAATTGGGTAGTTGCCTCAATGCCTCGTCCAGGAGGAGGTACACTGGGGACACTCGGTGTGTGTGTAGGCAAACATTGATAGTCAGCTGCAGTAAAGGTAGGGGATTTTATATGTTAACCTCAATGAGGTTGAGAGGAATATTTGGTGTTAGTGATTTGTGATGAATGATTTCTTCCAGTCTTGCAAAGAGCCTGTTTACCCCACCCGCACCTGGTCTCTTCGTGCATTGAGTGAGTCACAAAGTTGCAAGCCACTCAGAGGTCTTGGGCAATACTTTTTCAGAGAATTGAGAAGTTCATTTCTGATGAATGCCAATTCAGTGTCCATATCTTTTCTTTGCCAGAAGCCTTATTGACCGTGGTGAAAAAGGGTTACGTATTGCTTCATAGTTTCACATTCCAATATTTTGTGCCAGAAAGGCTGGTTAGCGGTTGATCTGCAGCTTGGTAACTGCTTAGATTCTCTTTTTGTTAGTATTTGTTTTGAGAAGGGATGGGTTGAGTATCTCATTTAAAACTAAGGCAATTAATTGTTTAGGCAGCTGAGTATCCTACTCTTAAAGTCGGTTTGTCCAGCATTGGTCAAGAATATCTGGATTCAAGGCAAATTTTCAGTTTATCCACATAAGATACATTTCGAATTAAATCTAAATGGAATCCATTCACATTGTTTGTGGTTATCTTGAAAAAAGGGCATGATTCCTACTCTTCTGGACCTACAGTGGAACTATATTGAAAACCTCTTTCTTACAGTCTCTCTTTGTGGTGTCACCTTAGACAGGGGCACACCTTATTTAAGTGCCACCAGATCTCACAACTATCGTACTGTGCAAGCAATCATGCTACAAGCTCATACTTTCTGACTTCTAAGATGAGAGTTTTCCTTAAAGCTTCATTAGAGTACTTTACAGAGATCGCAGTGACTTGGGGAAATAAGTAACTGTTGAACAACTTGTGCTAGACGTATTTCTTAGGCATTTATGGCCAGATGTACAACCCACCAATTTGCGACTCGCAAATTGCGTCACATTTACGACTAGCAATTTGCATCTCGCAAATTGGGATGTATAACAGCGTCTCTGACACTGTTAGCGATTCCTAATGGGGTCGCAAAATGCATGCCTCATGAATATTAATGAGGCTGTCGCAATTTGCGAGCCCATTAGGAATGGCTAACGCTCCCAGGAATGGTGGCCTGCTGAGGTCAGCAGACCACCATGTCCGGGACTGCTTTTAAATAAAGCAGTCTTTTTTTTTTAAATGCAGCCCGTTTTCCTTAAAGGAAATGGGCTGCATTTAAAAAAGAAAAATGACACTTTTCTGTTTCATTTTTTTAAGGGTCAGGCAGTGGTCCCTGGGATGCCTGCTCTTAAAATCTTTTCTCACATACTCACAAAGGGGAATGGGTCCCATCGGGACCCCTTCCTGTTTGCTAGTGGATTACTTGAAGTAGGTGGTAAACTGTGAGTGTTTTGCGGTCGCAAATGTGGTCGCAAAAACAATTGTACATGGCATGGTGACTCGCTATTACGAAGGGATGCCACTTCCTAATAGCGGGATTCACAAATGCTATTTTGCGAGTTCGTGGCACGCAAAATAGCATTTGTACATGACATTACCCTTTTTTGCGGTTGCAAATTGGAGGGTCATATATCTGGTGCAGTGTATCTTCCCACATCAGTGGCATGTCAGAATGTCATAGACATAAATGCTGTCTGATATAAATAAATATCACGGTCCAGATATTGTTTACAAAAATATTATACAATTGGGTGTGCATTTTCTGTTATTAACTCCAGTCTAGCGATATTTTTGTACGTGGTACTTGGACAAGATATTTATGTCAGGCGGTATTCTGACCACAATATCATGGCCATGATATTCTGGTAGCATAGCCCCACAGAACTTTTTTTAAGCTACTGTTTTAGCAGCAGTCCCAATCCTCTATCTGTTTATGTTTTATTTCACATTCTAAAGAACATTAAACCATGCAGTCCAAAAACATTTTTACAGTGATTGATTGATTGATTGAGTGATCATGCCTCTTGTCTATGTGATAAAGAACCAAGATGGACATCTCAGCTGGAGGACCATGTTTTGTGGTTATTGTGGTGATTAGTATTGTGTGAATAGAAGTGATTCCGGTAAAGTTCTGCTCTTAATGTGAGAAGGGTCAAACTTAATCAGATCACTAAGAAGTTCCGCAGTCTGGCCCCTAAACATCAAATCTCCTCCTCCCAGGGTTGATGGAGGCTTCACTGCTTACCCCAGCAGTCCAGTGTTGGTTGAATGGATTACGCCTGAGCTCTCAAGAGAGTGCTTTATAGGTATTTTGTCACTTAGCCCTCAAAGGATAGGCACTACCCTCCAAAAGGACTCTAACTCAGTCAAGGACCATTGTATGTCTATGATCTGGTCAGCTAAAGTGAACCTTTTGAGGGCTCCTCACCAAATTTAATGGAGGACCTTATTATCTGATGTCCCGCTACCGAGGCAGGATAGACGATGAGTGGCGCGGACGTCTTCTAAAGGCCCACAGCAGGCACTTGGACAGATCTCAGATTAGAGACAAATGAAAAATCCCAGGCACAGAATTGAGGGATACCCCTTGCATGGAGCTAAATTGTGTGTGGGCCGAGTTGAAACCACCTTGCAGATAATTGTGGATACTGAAAAGCCAGAGGTAATGCAGGTGGCATCACATGTGTGTTCTCCCCAGTGGATGCCGCACAGTCTTGACCTCTGCCCAAACATGGCTCCTAAGCTGCGAGACTTGTGAAAGAGTAAGAAGTGGAGAATACAAAAAAAAACACAAGACACGTGGACAATTCTACCATGTGTTGCTCTCAATGCCTTCATGTACCCCCAGACCGTGATGCACCAAAGGGCAAGGGCAAACCTGGGGTAGCGGCTGCTACCCCTAGCTGTCCGTTATAGCGACCCATGCAGAAAATACCCCTATCAGAATCCGCCATCCAGGGCTGGGTTGACCGGATCCGGCTGCTCTGGGCTTTGACCTGGAGTGGGGGAACTGACTTGGGGGGGCTGTATTTAACATTAATTTGGGATTGAAGAGCACCTGCTGCAGAATTTCGTGTGCATCCAGCTTTCAATCAGCAATACAAATGTCAAGATAACTCTTGTGATTAGTGTACCTGCTAGAGAGCGAGATCATGGTTTTGTCTAGTGCAGTTTTGACTCACCATAAAGTAGCACAGAGGGTTAATATGCCTGCTGCAAAGAACAGATTTGTATGTAATGTGGATTGCAATCGCGGTCTGTGCTGGTAAGAACGGTGGGGCGGTGGGCCGCGTTGGAGGGGCTTTCGGGGGACGATGCAGAGGGAAAATTCAATAAATAATAAATGTTCCTTTGGCATCGTCCCTCGAAATCCCCCCCCCCCCCCCCCTTCACCCCCGCCCGCCCCCATCTCCCCCCCAACGCGACTCCACCGCCCCACGCTGTTACCTGCACTGACGGGGGGCTATGGATAGCTGAGTGGATTTGTAAAACCAGCCTTTACCAGCGCTTTAAAAAAATAAATGTCTTTGAGAGAGGGGCTATGGAGAGATGAAGGGAACTTTTGCCAGGTAGTAGTGTGGGAATCCGGGGAGGGGGCCAATGGGAGGGGCGCCCAGAAAGTTTCTCCTACCCGGCCCTAGAAGCGCCAAAGCCGGCCCTGCCGGCATCCATAATGCTCCAGTATCCCAAGGACAGGAGATTAGGCTCGGTTACTCTCTGTGGGACGTCACCGGGGTCTTCGCCTCTCACGCGCTCAGCAGAGAAGGCTTTTCCCGAACATATTGTCTCCATTTAGAGCGGGCCGGGTAGCAGCGCTCAGTACAGCAGTCCTGTAAATCTGATGTCAGGGAAACTCTGACCCCCAGGGCCTCCTGTCACGCAGAACAATAAATAAAAACCTGCTGATCTGCACTCATTATGCTGTCCGAGCTGCCTGCCAAAATACATCGTGCAGGGAGGAGGCAAGAGGGGGAACCACGCGGATGATCAGAGATTTCTGGATCCATCACAAAATTTAGGGCCAGCGACACGGCGATGCAGCGATTTTCTTACAGACACTAGGGGCCTTATTTATGAAGGCCTTGCGCCGCTGGTGCGTCACTTTTTCCCATTTTAAAAGTGGCGCACCGGCGGCGCAAGGCCTTCATAAATAAGGCCCCAGGGGCCTAATTTATGAGAAATGACGCATCGCTGCGTGAAAGCAGCGATGCGTCATTTCTCAGTGCGCACTCCTTGCGACATACCTGATGCGTCATATTTAATGTATGACGCATCATGTCGCAAGGAGTTACAGATACGTCAGTATTTCTGACGTATCTGTAAGCGCAAAAGTAACGCATTGCTGGAGTGTGTCACAAAAGGGACGCAACTCCAGCAATGCGTCCTTTCACATGGGGCAAGCCCCATGTGAAAGGGCCTGCGTCAGTCTTACGCCTGCTGTGAGGCAGGCGCAAGATTTTGACGCAACGGCGTCCTAGAAGTGACGCAGTGAAATCTCACAGATTTCACTGTGTCACTTCTACAAAGCTTTTTGCGGGGGAACACCCCCCTGCAGACATTATACCTGACGCAGGTATAATGTAGCGCAGGGGTTTACAAAGTGACGCATCTGCTTAGATGCCTCACTTTGTAAATAGTGCGCAACAGGAGGCATGTTTTAAGCCGCCAATGTGTCACAAACAGTGACGCATCGGAAGCGCAAAACTGACGCAAGGCCTCATAAATTAGGCCCTAGGGGTTGTGGAGTATAAGAAGTGTAAGGGATAACGATTTGTGTACCTCTCCAGAAGGCCACGCCCATGATCTTAATTGCTAGTGTGAACGTCAACTACCACTAAACTTAATAAAACGCACGAAGCTTATGATAAATTAACTTCGTCAACGTAATCTCCCACCTCCGTCCTACGAAAGTGTGACAACTATAAGCCACAGCTATGCTCAATTTGTTTCTTTTTCTGCAGATTTATATAGCGTGAACTCGCCTGAAGTTATTGGAGCGCTTTACATGAGCACCAGTTGAGTTACACAAGGACACATTCAATTTTGGTTGAGCCAACGCCAGACTCAAATCTGGTTCCCTAGCTCCAAAGCCGACAGCTCATCCTCTCACCTGTGTCTCAACGTGAGACTCTTCCGCAAACTAACAATACCTCCCCAGGTAAACAATTCTGCAGTTAGCATTTGTATCCACTCTCGCTCCGGGTAGTCAGTCAGTCACACACAAACGCTAATATACTCATCAAGATAATCACGCGTCTCATTTCAAACTATACCAAACTATACCAAATCTGGCCTTTGAGCGTTTCAAACTTTGCCAAAGGGACGTCCATAGACGCATTCTGTGAGCGCCTTCGTTTACTCGCCAGCACTTGCCAGCAGACAGCCGACCTAAGGCGATAAGGGCGCAAATCATTCAGGGTTGCAGGAACAAGATCCTCAGAGACCTCATCCTGAAGCAGCCCAACATCAGTGTCAATGATCAGAACCCATTATCTGTCAAACGCCATCAACATGAAAGGAAGGCTGAAGAAGACTCAGTTCACCCCCCAACAAAGACACCTCTGCAGGTATTGTGGATGCCAAGAAAACCCCATTGAAGACTGGCCAGCACAGGGCCGCACATGTTCGAACTGTAGTAAGCCTATCACTATGCGAGCATGTGCAGAGGAGGGTCTTGAGGAAGAGGCACAAGGGGCAGGCAAACCCCTAACAAGGCCATTCGGCAGCTGATGCTGGATGACTAAAAGTCGCAGAACACCACCAAGTCATCGGAATGCCACCAATGTGGACTGCAAGAGTCGTCACCAGACGATGATGAAGAGGAAGCCTTCCTCATTTCATTCACCAATAACTTGAAACAACATAGAGGACCAAAGCCCACATGCATGGTCCAGACTGCTGGCTCAGACGTCAAGGTCCTCATGGATACTGGCACCTCAGTGAATGTAATGGGAATACAACAATACCAACGCCTCTGACCCGGACAACCTCTGTCCCCAACAAATACCAAGATCTTCACTTACGGCAGCCTGTCCCCTGTTCCCCTGAAAGGGTGAATAACAGTCCAAGAAAAGTTGGAAGAACAAGATATCACAACCGCATTCTGGGCCTTGTATTTTAAGCACAAAATGTAACAATCTGCCAAGTCGATGACCTCCAGTCTCAATTCCCTGAACTCTTCAACGGACCAGGGTGCCTGAAAACCCCTCCAAACAAACTACACATTGACAAGTTTGTCAAACTATTCATCCTTCGTCACCGACAGGTACCCTTTCTACTGTGGCCACTGGACGAAAACAAACTAGACAGGATTGAGAGCCAAGGTGTCATCAAAATAGGTGCCTGGAGCAACAACATGAGTGTCCCCCATGGTCATTGAGGAGAAACCGAAATAGCCGGGAAAGGTACTTCCCTGCATCAACATGCGCCTCCCTAATCAGGCCATCAAGCTAGAGACACATAGCACCCACGATGGATGACATCATCACCTACTTCTTTGGGTCGATGTGCTTTTCCAAGCTAGACCTCAACGCAGGATACCATCACAATATTTTTGACACACCTGGGGATGAGCCGGTACCAAAGACTGAACTTGGGCCTTTCTTCTGCAGCAGAAGTCTTCCAGGACACCATCAGGGAGACTGTCCAACCTCCAGGGTGTCATGAATGTGAGTGAGAATATCCGGATATATCGCGCCACAGCAGAAGAACACCAAAGACACTTGTGCGCCACGCTAAGAAGCTTGTGGGAGCATGGCATCACTTTACACCAGGAATTTTCTTTTTTTTTCAGAACTCCAGTGAGTTTTTAGGTTATGCATGCAATCAAGATGGTGTGCCATACAGCTGGCCCCAGGTCGATGACGGTGTAGAAAGCCCCAAATTTCCTGGGGAGGGCCACCAACCGTGGTGGGTTTATCCCTAATTTGGCTACAATGGCTGACCTCCTGAGGGTCCTCACCACATTCAACATCCCCTGGAGATGGGGCACCACTGAATAAAGCACTTTTAAAGCGGTGAAGACAGCCATAATAAGCAAGACCACCATGCCCTACTTTGATCCTATGAAACCAACTGAACTGTTGATCGATGCCAGCCCAGCCATATTGGGAGACGTGCTCACCCAGGAGGTGGAGGCTGGGAGGTGGGCTCCTCCAGCCTTTGCCAGAAAGGCACTGATGCCAACGGAGGCACATACTCCCAAATAAGCACTAGCCATTAATTGGGCCTGTGAACACTTCCACCTTTACCTTTGTGGAAGGCCTTTCAGAGTACTCACAGACCACCAACAACTCATCCCTCTTTTTCATGGCTCTGCCCCACACCTTCTGCCATGGATTGAACACTGGGCCATCCAACTACAGCACTACCACATGGAGGTCACCTACTGACAGGGATCCAAAAACCCAGCAGACTTTCTCGCAAGCCATCCACTCTTACCGGCTAGTGATAACAAGGATAACACGGATGCCACCAAAGCGTATGTTAGTATAGTATCCCAAAGGGCCTGCTCATTCACCAGCTCTAAGCCTACAAGAAATCAGAGATGCCACGAAACAGACCCATAGATGGGCATTCTACAAAACAGCTCATGGCACAACTCCCTACAAGCCGTCAACAGGTGGCAAGGCCTGGGGAAAGAAAAACCCATGAAAATATGGCAAGTGTGCCACAAGCTAAGTGCCACAACAGATGGGTGTGAGACTTAGACTCCCGTCCAGGCCAGCACTCTCCCAGGCAGCGCTGCCTCTACGCTCTAGCCTCTTGAGCCTCCTCTGAGCAGGGTCCATGCCTGCTGTCCGCCTGCAGCCCGGCCGTTTTTTACCTGCCGCTGTCCCCACCGCACCTCCCGCTTCCCTTCACTGCTCCACTCCTGTCTAGGTGAATATCCTTCCTGGCCTTGCCCCTGTATTTGCGCGACTGCATATATTTGGTCTTTCCCTGTATTGCGTGATTGTAGTACGTTATTGGCCCCTGCTTTTTTTCTGTATCCGTGAGTGCTGAGTGTGAGTGTTGTTCCTGCCCACCGCTCCGGTGTTCCTACCCCTGCTCCTGCCCCTGTCCCCTTCTTATGGCGACCGCAGCGCTGGCGCGCCGCTGGCGCTCCTAAGGCAAGTCCGTCTGCGCCAGTCCGTGCCTGGATCGTGCCAGCACCAGACGCCCTGGCCTCCGTTAGCACTACAACACCTGACGCCGCTACGATGCCACAACCCTCCTGGCGCTCAACACTAGCCGATCCACCTCCTGCTTTCAGGCCACCCCGAAACTCACCCATGGACCCTTCACCTGCCCTAACTGCAGCTACACCAGCCAGCACACACCTGCACATCCTGCCCACCCCAGCACGGCTGGACACAACCACCTCAGCTGTGTTCTACTCAACACCCGCTCAAGTCCACAAGCACGCCGTCGAACTCTGGGACCTGCTCGACACCTACGCCCCGGACTTCGCCTTCCTGACAGAGACCTGGATGAACAACTCCTCGGCGCCAGACATAGCCATAGCCATCCCCGACGGCTACAAGATCACTCGCAGGAATCATAATAACAACAGACAAGGAGGAGGAATCGCCATCGTCTCCAGGAACAACATCAGCATATCGACCAACACCGAAGACTTCCTCAGCACGGCCGAACACCTACACTTCCAGATCCACGTCAATCACAACACCACCCTCAGAGGAACACTCGTCTACAGATCCCCGAGACCCCGACCACAGTTAGGCTAATCCATCGCCGACCTCATCAGCACGCACGCCCTTGCCTCCATAGACTACATCCTCCTCGGAGACCAGAACTTCCACCTCGAGAACAACAACAACAGCAACTCCACAACGCTGATTGACAACCTCGCCAACCTCGGACTCAAGCAACTTGTCACAGCTCCCACCCACTCCACCAGTCATACGCTCAACCCCATCTTCTCCGCCAGCAACCACGTTACCTTCAGCCACACCACCAAACTCCACTGGACTGACCACCACTGACCATCCACTTCTCCTTCAAGAAACACATCTCACGCAACCACCCGCAACGTGTCCCACACCGCAGCTGGAAACAAGTCACAGAAGACCAGCTCAACACCACACTCGCCCGAGACCCCCCATTCGAGCCCTCTGATACCGACACAGCAGCCAACAACTTCAGACAATGGATCGAAGACTGCGCCAACAACCTCACCCCGATAAGGAAACCCTTCAGCAGGCGCACAGACACGAGAGCCATCTGGTTCAACACCGACCTCCAAAACTCCAAGCACACCTGCAGAAGACTCGAGAAACATTGTCGCAGTAACCAAACAACCGCACAGTCCTCATAAACGCCAGACAAAAATGCCACCAACTCATCCGATTAACCAAAAGAACCTCCTTCAAAGAACGCATCAACAACAATGCACACAATAGCAAAAAGTTCTTCAACATCGTGAAGGAACTCGCCACCCCCAGCTCCTGCTCCAATGACATACCGCCATCACAAGAACTCTGCGACTCCCTGGCTACCTTCTTCCAACGCAAGATCGTAGACATCCACCAAAGCTTTGACACCCAGACACTGACGACAGATGCCATCCCCCCAACCTTGCACCCACCAAGCACATCGACCCTCTACTCTCCTGGCAGAACGTCAATGACGAAGACACTATCAAAATCATGAACACCATCCACTCCGGCTCACCCTCCGACCCCTGCCCCCACCACATCTTCAACAAAGCAAGCACCATCATCGCACCTCAACTCAAGAAGATCATCAACAGCTCCTTTGAGACACCACCTTCCCAGAAAGCCGGACACATGCAGAGATTAACGCCCTTCTCAAAAAACCCAAGGCGGACCCAAAGGACCTCAAGAACTTTCGACCCATCTCCCTGCTCCTGTTCCTGGCGAAAGTCATTGACAAGACTGCCAACAGACAACTGACCCACTTCCTGGAGAAGAACAACGTCCTGGACCCCTCCCAATCCGGCTTCCTCAGCATCCACAGCACCGAAACCGCCCTCATTGCCGCCACTGACGACATCAGAACCATACTGGACAATGGCAAAACTGCAGCCCTGGACGTCTCGGCCGCCTTCGACACTGTCTGCCACAACTCCCTGCGCACACTTCTCCATGACGCAAGGATCCAAGACAAATCCCTGGACTGTATCACCTCCTTCCTCACTGGCAGAACGCAGAGAGTCCGCCTCCCCCTTCAGGTCCGAAGCCACCGCAATCACCTACAGCGTACCCCAAGGCTCATCCCTCAGTCCTACCCTTTTCAATGTCTACATGGCACCACTCGCTAACATCGTCCAAGCACACCACCTCAACATCGTCACATATGCCGATGACACCCAGCTGATCCTCTCGCTCACCAAGGACTCGGCCACCACCAAATCCAACCTCCACGAGGGACTGAATGACATCGCAGAGTGGATGAAAACGAGCCAGCTGAAACTGAACTTGGACTAGACGGAGGTCCTCATCCTTGGCTCCACTCCGACCGCATGGGACGACTCCTTGTAGCCGGCCACACTGGGTTCCGCCCGACACCCACCAACCACGCACGCAACCTTGGAGTCATCCTGGACTCAACACTCTCCATGACCCAGCAAGTCAACATGGTCTCCTCTGCCTGCTTCAACACCCTGTGCATGCTCCGAAAGATCTACAGATGGAACCCCACCCAAACCAAAAAAACGGTCACCCAAGCTCTCGTCAGCAGCAGGCTGCACTATGGCAATGCCCCCTACACAGGAACCATGTCCACACTCCAGAAGAGACTCCAACGCATACAAAACGCCTCCGCACGACTCCTCCCAATCCGGCTTCCGCAGCAATCACAGCACCAAAACCGCCCTCATCGCTTCCACTGACGACATCAGAACCATACTGGACAAAGGCGAAACTGCGGCCCTCATCCTCCTGGACCTCTCGGCCGCCTTCGACACCGTTTGCCACAACACCCTGCGCACATCCCTCCATGATGCAAGGATCCAAAACAAAGCCCTGGACTGGATCACCTCCTTCCTCACTGGTAGAATGCAGAGAGTCCGCCTCCCTCCCTTCAGGTCCGACGCCAACACAACCACCTGCGGCGTACCCCAAGGCTCATCCCTCAGCCCTACCCTTTTCAATGTCACATGGCACCGCTCGCTAACATCGTCCGAGGACACCACCTGAACATCGTCTCATACGCCGACAACCCCAGCTGATCCTCTCCCTCACCAAGGACCCCGCCACTGCCAAATCCAACCTCCATGAGGAACTGAAGACCCTTGCAGAGTGCAACGATGACGACACTCCAGAAGAGACTCTAACGCATACAAAACGCCTGCGCATGCCTCGTCCTTGGACTCCCTCGCCACAGCCACATCACCACCCACCTGAGAGACCTGCCCTGGCTCCCGGTCAACAAGAGGATCACCTTCAAGCTCCTCACCTACGCTCACAAAGCGCTCCACAACATCGGACCAGCATACCTCAATGAACGACTGTCCTTCTACACCAGCCGCCAGCTCCGCTCCGCCGACCTCACACTTGCCATCTTACCACGCATCTGCTGAAAGACCACAGGCGGAAGATCATTTTCCCACCTCGCCGCCAAAACATGGAACACCCTCCCCATCCACCTGCATCAGACGCAGGACCTCCTGACCTTCAGGTAGACATCTCAAGACCTGGCTGTTCAACCTGTGGCTTCTCACCCCTTCCCTCAGCGCCTTGAGACCCTCATGGGTGAGTAGCGCTCTTTACAAATGTTGATTGAATGGGTTCATCCTAAGAGAACAGCACCCTGGAGAGACTGCAGCACCATATGACAGAGCTGGCTCATTATAGACATCAGGGGACAGCAAAGATGAAGTCTCGCATGAGAGGGAAATTCTGGTTTCTTGGTCTTATAGCCACCTTCGACGAGATGGTACGGCAGTGCCCTTCATGCCAGCTCACCAGAGCTCAAGAGAAGGGCCCGCATCCGTCCTGACAGAAGAGCCATGCACCACGCCATGGTCCATAGTGACTCTTGACCTCGGAAGCTTCCGGGATGGAAGAACTACTGTAGTCATAGTCGAAGTTTACTCAAAGTACCCTCTCATGTTTGTCAACTCAGCTGCTTTCAATAAGGTATGCCTGGTGCCGGAAAAGACATTTGCACTCTTTGGCATACGAGAAAAATAAAGATGGAAAAACTAAGGCCTTTCCACAGGTGTGAATTCCAAGACCTGCTAAAGCACCTGGACATCGGACATTACCAAATCATGACTGAATGGCCACAAGCAAATGGAGAGGCAGGTTGGTTCATATAAACACTGAACAAGACTCTCAGAATCACTGTAGTAGAAGGAACAAACCTTGAAGTTAACCTCCAGATTTTCTTGCCGGAGTACCAAGAAACACTGCATTGCATCACTCAGTGCTCTCTGTGGACCCCAATACTGAATGGCCATCAACGTGACACAAACCATGTCTATTCCGAATGGTCTTCGCCACAGTATGACCCAATGAGCACCCAAGCCCAGTGCACTCAGACCACATGCCTCATGCAGCGAGCAGCCTCACAGGTGATGTAAGCAGGTGACAAGATACTGCTCAAAGACCGTGGACTGTCACCCAGGCAAATGGTACCATGATGACCACCTGTAAAGGCAATTAACTGGTCACTGGGAACAACTCCTGGTTTCGGATGGTAGACTACCCAGCTCGTCTGAACCAGAAGAAGGGGAAAATGATGCAACGTGGAAGAGTCCTCCAAGACCGGAAAGCCAAGCAGAAGAAAAAGCTGACCCTGTGGCAGAACCCTCAGCCATGTTGATGCCGGGACTAATGCTGAGGTCAACTCCAGAAGCAGCCAGGGCCCTGAGGAGCTGAGAGAACATTCCCAGCCACAGCTGTATTACTTTAGACCTAACCCACCGCCAAGCCAGAAGCTCAGAGACTTTGCATGCTGAGTTCATCCTCAAGTTGAGAAGGGATGCAATGGCCATCAAGACCCTCCCCTGTGGGTACAACTTGCCCCGTAAGCACACAATGTGAATCCTCTGGCCAGGTATGGCCAGAAGCTATATAATAACTGGGCGGGGACCACTCATGGTCTTCCCGCCCACACTGTATGTCTTGTGTGTGTGTCATTTTATGTTCCTTGTCTTAGGCCCCTCTGCAATCTTTCACTGCAGCCCCCAGCACAGGGATATTGTTTCCAGGTATGTTTGAAATATGTATTTTAGTGAACTGGAGACTTCAGCGTGGAAGCCTCACTTGTGTAGTGCATCACTGGCCATGTCTTGAGATACAGTGGCACAGGATCAATAAAGAGTTGGCCAGCATTATGCACGGACTCATGCCCACTGTTTCCAACCGCACCCAGCATGTCAGGCTCTCCATTGCTGTGCTGAAGTTCTGCCCCCACTTCACCATTACATTGGCGATGAGGAGGTCCGCTCCCTTGCCACCCTCTGCCAGCACACATGCAGGTTCCCTGGTGGGGAGGCACTATGATCTCCAAAGGTCAGGATGGCCCAAATACTGTTATTTTTCCATGCTGAGGGGCACGTGCCAGCTGAAGGAGGCGCTATATAAGTCTGCACCTGTGGAAAATTAAAAAACACATTGCGAAAATTGTAGGAAGATAAATAAGCAAGCATGGTGATACAACAAACAAGAATCAAACAATCCACTTCAAAAAGGCAAGTGCACTCTAGCCCCCAAATCCTTCCACGCCCCCCACCTGACTTGCTTAAGAAGCTACGCGCACCGCCCCAAGCTTGAGTTAGCTACGTCTCACCAATCGAACTTAGGGCCATATTATCAAGAAAGGGCGATACATTTTCTCCGCTTTTATCGGCAGGAAACTGCCGCTAAAGCAGAGATAATGGGCTTGATAATATGCCCTTGTGAATTCCCATAGAAGCCCAGGTTAACACCAGAACCTGGGCTTCAATAGGAATTCACAAGAGCATATTCCTGCCGATAAAAGCGGAGATAATGTATCGCCCTTTCTTGATAATATGGCCCTTAGTACCCACAAGAGTGGCAATCAACATTAAAACCCCTGATCAGAAGGATGCACACCCCACTGGCACAAGCAAGAGAGCTACTCAATAATGGGAGCAAAGTCGTCATTAGCTACCAAGCCGGCGCAGCCTAGTCATCCAACCCAAGTCCCTCTGGTCCTCTGCTGTCATCACTCAGCAGCTTCCGCTGGTCATGCCCGGGAGCTGTCCGCAGTAAACAGGGATCAGTCAGGTGAAGCAGGGGCTGCACTTTGTTCTACTTTTTGATAATCTGAACCTTTAAGTTTAATTAAACAACATGATCAGCAACATGCACCACCCCTGGAGAGGCAGACATACAATATACACACTGGAACCAGCCACACCACTCAATTGGCAGCACTACAAACTCGCTGCCACCCGTCAGTGAGCTGAGTGATTCTGCCACTGCAGTGCCAGGATATCATGCCATGCATGCGAAGCAAGACTGAACAACTATTCCAGGTCCACCAAGGAGACCAATGGAAAAACAAAACAATCCCTGCTCCTCCAATATGCAGGGAAGAAATATGCAAGCTGTTCCAAAACCTACCCAGCCCAGGGGGCGATAAAGACTATGACAGCCTTAAATGCTTACTTCGACTAGCAAATGAACCTGTACTTCGAGAGGTTCAAACTACAGCAGGCTCCTCAATGGGAAGGAGAATCCATTGATGTGTTCTATGCCAGGCTCTGAGACCTCTCTAGTGCTTGCACACTCTATAACTCCTAGTAAGAAGTAAGAGCCCATTAATCCAGGGCTGCTGGCCAGTCACACTGCAATGCCACATCCTACTCAGGGAAGAGGGAAAGGCTGGGTCCTGTCTCTGACCGGCTTGGACCACTCTTATAAACCAAACAAAAGAAAGTGCCGGACAGTCTGAATGAATACAAACAAATGCACACCTAGTATAATTAATTGCTAGGCGGACAAACCATTTGTGATTGATCACTTGTATTTTTATGAAAAAGTTTTTTTGAAACGTTTTTTTGGCATCAAGGGATGCACACCACATTCACAGAAGTACACAAATGCATTGAAACCAAAAACAATACATAAAATTACAATGTACACATATAACAATTGTGATTACAAAAAACAACTGTGCTATGCCTCAAAATATAACGTTGTGCTGAGGCACCAATCCTGAATACAAAATGAACAAGTGGACAGAAAAATAAAATACTAGCCTACTTGTTTCCACCACCACTAGATACGTATTCATTTTGACATGTGGTACAACGGAATAGGAACACACAAAACTAAGCGGAAGTGTAGAATTTGTGCGAATTATGTTCCTATTGTGCCCTGGTATTTGCAGTATCTGGGTGGAGTAGGACGCCGACGCGTTTCGAACCCATTGAATAAGTTGAGGGTTCTCCTCAGGACAAGGATTGGGGGGTCGTTGTTGCTGTGAATTTAAAAAGATTGGTATCAATACGATGTTGACTACCACCTCACTGAAACTGAAGCACTGTACATAAACATATGAGTACCTTGTACTGGAATGTCAGGATACTCCCTGTGGGTATTCCCTGTGGGTAAGATGATATAAACCCTAATTAGTCACTTTGCCATATACAACACGTGGGCCTCCAAATGATCAAGGGAAGGAGGACACGTACCTTGATGGGTACAACACTAAAAAGTGTATGGGGTGCCGATGTGCATAAAATCAAAGATTACGAGGATTATGCCTGGGAAGATAAACAACACTATGTATTAGTAACCAAACTCCAAGCGCCCTGGTTTGGTTTTGCACATGTAGCTAACACTGCCACAAAGATAAAAGGGGCTCCTACCTTGTTGGGTAGACGTTCGTGACTGTGCACGAACTCGAGCGGCAGCCGCCGCTGCAGTTCAGAAACTGTGGGGACAAAGGGAAGCGGAGATCAGTAAAGGGCCGGGAAGGCTTTCACTGGCTCTCTATTAGAAACACCGAGATAGAGCGGGACTTACATTTTTGACGATTCAATCGGTCTGCACGTCGGACACACAAGCTGCAAAGAACTGGCAACGCGAGTGAGTTGGGGGCGTGTCCCGATCTTTTAAACGCGTAATGCATTAGCAAAGGTCCGATGGGACATGTAGTCCGCTGTAACGCAAGTGAGTAGAGGGCGTGTCCCAATGTTTTAACGCGTAAGGCGTTAGTGATGGTCTGGTTAAACATGTGGTCCGCTGTAACCCTGACACCCACGAGTGCAATTGTGAAGCTAAGAAGGACATGATTCTAAAAGAGGGCAGCTGGAGCATTGTGTGTGGACTAAATTGTCACTCCAAGGAGTCATGTATTTATGGCAATCCGACCCTTATATGATCATAATAGGGGAGGCGGGGGTGACGGGTACATCAATACGTTTAGGAGTGAGGATATTTATAGACACATGAGCGACAAGCAGCAAAAGCATCCCTTGATGCCAAAAAAACGTTTCAAAAAAACTTTTTCATAAAAACATCCTACTCAGAGCAGACATGCAGCTCACCAAAAATTCCCACCCTCTCCAACTTCCATGAACTATTTAAAAAAAAAAAAAGGGCCAATAAGATGGATTTGATGGTCATAAAACTCTCAACAATGCAGGAGGCCAAACACAAACAAATCAAATTAGAGGCGGCAGCTGCCCGCTCTCAGTATGCGGCCTAGGGAGCACCTCTACTCAGACAGACCGGGAAAAGCAGCGTGAGGCTACTGTTGGCTCCTAGCACACCCCCTGACTGAATGTCCGGCGAAGGGAATTAACTGTTCCAACTGCCACAGACTTCATCACTTTGCAAAGGTTTGCAGGGGTGGATGCTAGATCATGCCATGAAGGAGTATGCACCATTGGACAGTCTGGAGACATCACTACTCCATGGGGAATTACACCACCAGCCAAAGACAGTGACAAACAAGACGGAGATGAGGACAAGGTATTCCCCATCTCCTTTACACTGGAAGTCATGGAAAAGACTGCCCCAACTTGCCCAACTTGTTGCACCACAATTGACGATACACCCTTGGTGTCCTACATTGACACCAGCACATCTGAAATATCAGAAGCAATTTTGGCTCCTCAAGCCGCAAAGTGAGCTGTCTCAATCAAACGCCAAGATTTTTGCCTGCCTACCTACGATGGCACCTAGCCGCTCTTTCTGGAAGCTCAGACTGATCCATGTTGAACAGGCTGTTGCTGACAAAAGCATAAATTACATAATCTAGGACTTTCTGCACCTCTTCAAAGGCTTTGAATATCTCAGAGAACCTCAATATCACTCCACATCTACACCTCCATGAAACCACTCACAATACACCATAGGTGAGTCCTGTTTCACTTTCGCACGGCAGTAGAGGCTGAACTACAAAAACTGGAAGAGCCGGAGGTCATAGAGAAAGTCTCCGTCCCCACCTCATCGGCCTCGCCCATGGTGCTTGCACGGAAGCCCAAGCAGTATCCACAATGACACTGACATGAGGCTACCGAACAAAGTGATCAAAGGGGAAACTACTAGACATTACAAATATAAGTGCTCCTTCGTCCACGGGTTGGTTGCAGCATGTAACTGAACGACTGCAGCTGGGGCAGGACTTGGGGAAGCCAGTGTGGGCCTGAAGGGTGGGGCTTAACAACAATATTGACACTGCCAGTCAGACACCCATACTAGTACTCAGTCAGTAGCCAGTGTACATAAGTGTGCATGTCAAGTTGGACTGCTGCCTTTCTACGGTCACCCGACATGCACACTAGGCCTCTATCAAAGTGCACACTAGGGAGCCTGGGTGACTCAAAGCCACAACCCCCGGTTCGAGAAATTAACAGTGAGGTGCCCTGCCCCAGCCAATCCTAGTAGTGTTGCAACACTGGATCAGTGTCAGAATTGGCTTAGAGACGCAGGAATGTTACAAAGGGCCTCTGGAGCAATGTGCATATTATGGGAGGCAGCACATGGATGGGAGGAGTCAGTCTCTCTCTCTCTCTCTCTCGCACGCGCACGCCACAGGAATTGGTTGCTAATCATGTGGCCCACATTTGAAAAGAGCTGAGTTCTATAAGAGTTGGGGACCCGCGTGGAAAATAATACACACTAAATATGTGTATTCAGTGCACTTTATCAAAATTAGCAGATTTTTAAGCCCCCCCTTAACCCCATACATAATTTTGAAAACTTCTAAAATTACAAGTACTACACTTTACAGTATTTAGATTTGACTGAAATTATTGTACACTACACATTTTCGGTTGAATGTCAGGAGAACATTGTGGTGTCCTCAGTTCTTTTGTGGAACTTGGAACACACTATGTGTAGACAGGTTCCAGGAGAGGTCGGTTAGCTCAGGCTTGTATGGACGCTACTTCTTAAGTCCAGGTCTTACAATAAAATATTATCCATCAATCTGGCATCCAGTAATTCTTATATGGAGAACACTTCACTGGCGACGATGGAGAAACAAACCTGTAAGCTACAAGCCTGAAGCACTACATCACGGCAGACCAAGGAACCGTTAGTATAACAATTTACCTGATTGCTTCCAAATTGATGTCGAAGGCGCATATTGATATTCTTTTTTTTTTAAACCATTATTTTAAACCGCAGAATTACATTTGCGGGCCTACAACCACGGGGGCCGGCCGTCGCCAGAACGAAAACAGAGACTTAATATTCCACACATACACAGCTATTTAGCCGACAGTCCGGAGGCCCGGCAGCGAAGCAGCAAATTGTTCTTACGGGTCATATGCTGTAGTGCATGATAAGGCCAAGGTTTTTACTGTTTAAAGACATACAAACAAACAATAAAACAACCAAAACTAACTAAACAAAGAGGCAATGCAATATGTGTCCTTTTCATGGGGAGAGCCGCATCAGCCACCATGTGTTGTGATAATAATGGAAGGAGAGGTGGGAGGGGGGGGGCAGGGAAAACGATCATGTTTCTGCATAAATCTGTATCGTACAAGGAACGTCAGGCTATGGGGACTGCGGTATCTCCGGGCCACCTACAAACGGAGGGGTACAAATCTCCCCACGGTATGAATTCCATTGGTTCCAAATTCTGCTCCACTTCTTAGGCTTGCCACGTGCAACATACACAGTTTTTTCCTTGAACATGCACCAGTCCATGTTTTCTTTCCAAGCAGAAATCGTAGGTGCTCTGTGGTACCCCCACAATTGTGCTATGTCCCTTTTAGCCACCATGTTCCCAAGGGTAACCCATTGCGTCTGTGCCACTGAATAGTCATTCGGCCCCCACACATTCAGTAAGCAGCGTTGAGCTTCAGGAAGCAACGAGACTCCCGTGACCTCTTCCATGACCACATGCACACGGTTCCAGAACACAACCACCGCAGGGCACTCCCATATAATATGAAGGAAGGTACCAAGTGAACCACAGCCACGCTTACACATACCGTCTACAGAAAAGCCCATACGCATCAGACGGGGACCCGTTATATAGATACGATGTAAAATCTTTAGTTGCACCAGCCGGAGATGGGCCGGAATCGCGACCTCCTTGGGAGAGGATATCGCTGCCTGCCAGTCTTCCTCATCCAACTCCAGTCCATCCCCGGTCCAAGCCTCCGTGAGCTGCAATAGTAAATCCGTTCGATCGTTAATCAGCTTTTAATATATTAGAGATATAGTGCTATCCGGAACATGGCCATCAAGCACCCTATCTTCAAGGGGAGAGGATTCCGGGATAACGGTTCCGGCCGGGAAGACCGAGTGAAGTGCGTGACGGATCTGCATATAACGGAAATGTTCCCTATCACTAAGCGCATATTCCAACTGCAGCTCAGCAAAGGACTTTATCCTATCTTTGACCCAGAGGTCCCCTACCCTACTGATGCCAATGAGGTCCCACTTCTCGAAACCTTTCGTTGTCCATAGACTTCCCAATCTCTCGGCTGCGTAAAGCGGGGTGGCCCTGGTCAATCTGTCTGACCATCCCATGGCGGCGTTCGCACTACCCCATACCCGTACTGCCACTCCGGTGGGTCCTGATAGATCCCTGCTAGCCGATTTGGAGAACAACGCCCTGTTATAATTCCCTCCCGGCAACAGCCATTTGTCCATTTCAAATGCGGGATTTGGCGTTGGGCCATACATGGCATGATTAATTGCACTCAATTGAGACGCCCAATAATAGCGCCTGATATCCGGCAGTGCGATGCCCCGTCGTACCAGGGCAGAGTCAATTTCGCTAAGGCGATGCGAAGACGCCCGCCCCATACTAGCTGTCTCTGCAGGCTCTCTATCTCACGAAAGTATCTGGCTGGTACGAGATCAGGCGTATTCTGAAGGGCGTACAGGAATCGGGGTAGGGACATCATCTTGAAAAGAGCCGCCCTCCCAATCGGGGACAACAGCAGGCTACCCCAGGCCGCTACGTCAGATTTAAGCCGGAGAAGCGGAGGGAGCAGGTTGCGTTCATATCGCACCGTGGGGTCTAATGATATAAAAATCCCAAGATATTTAAATCCAATCTGCGATGTTTGTATCGGGCAAATGCGCAGTAATGGGGGTACGTCACCTGTAAGAGCATAGGCACTGGATTTAGCCCAATTAATCACTAGACCGGAGTTCTTTCCAAACGAGCCAAGGACATCAAATAACACTCCCAACGACTTCCATGGGGAAGTGAGGTACAACAGGATATCATCAGCGTATAACGATATGCGGTCCTCAAAGTCGGGGGTCCACCTAATACCCTTAAGCGATGGTTCCCATCGCAGCCAAGCCGCCAGGGGTTCTAGAGCAAGCGCGAAGAGCAGAGGAGACAACGGGCAACCCTGTCGCGTACCCCTCCCGAGAACAAAGGACTTCGAGACCCTGCCATTGACCACCACCTGGGCCAGCGGTGCCTCATAAAGGAGTTTAACCCACCCAATGAATCTAGGGCCAAAGCCAAACTTCGCGAGGGCAGCCCACAAATATGGCCATTCCACCATATCGAAAGCCATCGTGGCATCCAACGACACCAAGATGGCCTGTTCACGTAGGGACTCCGCCCTCGCCAAGACGCCGTGAAGACGACGCAGGTTGAGCGCGGTGTTGCGGTGAGGAATAAACCCAGACTGATCCGGGTGTATCAAGTCGCCGATCACCCTTATCAGTCGGTTAGCCAATAATTTTGCCAAGATTTTGGGCTCGGCGTTCAAAAGCGATATTGGTCTGTAGGATGCACATAGATCCCGGGGTTTCCCCTCCTTATGGATCACAACAATGGACGCAAGTCGCTAGTCTCGGGGAAGTGACCCGACATCACGCGCTTCCAGAAACATCTCGCGGAGATACGGCGCCATTTTGTCCGGGCGTAATTTGTACAGCTCAATGGGGATACCATTTGGGCCCCCGGCCTTTCCCGAGCGAATGGAGCGGATAGCGAGCGCTACTTTATCGTCGGAAAATTCCGACTCCTTAAGCTCTTTATCCGAGTCCGACAAACAAGGCAGAGCGATATCTCTAAGCAACAGATGCGAGTCCTCCTCCGGTCTGTCTGAGACTGGCGCATAAACTTTTTGGAAATGACACGCAAAACCCTCCACTATCTCCACCGGGTCCACCACTCGCATTCCATCAGCATTTTCTATCACAGGCAAAACACGATTCAATCTTTCCTTCTTATCTAACCAGGCAATCAACTTCCCCGCTTTATCTCCCACGTCATACAGCCGCCCCTGTTGCTCACGACTCATAGCCTTGGCAGGGTCAGTCATCAAAGCTCGGTAGTCTGACTGTTTGAGGTGCAGTGCATGTAGTCTATCCTGTGTGGCACCAGACTTCAACTCTCTCTCCAATTCAATCATTTCAGCCTCCAGCCGTACCACCTCCTCATTCTTCCGCTTCTTTGCATCAGCGATCAACGACAAGGCTTGACCACAGACCACAGTCTTGAAGGCCTCCCACAACGAAATGGAGGAGGAGACCGACCCCACATTCTCCGTGAAGTAATGATCAATAGACTTAACCACACCTGCCCGGGTTTTAGGATTGCGAAGATGCCAGGGATTAATCGGGGCCACTCGACCCCCCGCCCCCAGATGAATATCAATGGAGAGCCACAGTGGGGAGTGATCCGAAATGCCCCTGGCTAGGTGTCTAACCTCCCTCACCGAGACGGCCTGTGCCGCCGGCATAAGGACATAATCAAGTCGGGCGAGGCTCCCGTGCGCCTCGGAGTGAAAGGTGTATTGTGCATGTCCAGGGTGCATCATCCTCCAATAATCCACAAGACCCAGTGTTTCCAGGAAGGTGCTCAGCCAAGACTGTGACCTTAAAAGGTCCCTAGGGGGGCTACGGTCTTCTCTACCACAAACCACCGAGTTGAAGTCACCACCCAGAACTAAAATACCCTCGGGGAGACCCAACACTACCTCCCCCAGATCAGCAAATGTTGCAGTTTGCAAGCTCGGTGGGACATACACAGAAAGTATGGAAATCGTCTTCCCCTCCCATCTGCCCGTGATAGCTGCATATCGCCCCCTGTCGTCTAGAGTCGTTCCATATATTTCCAACGGGAAGGAGTTCCTAAGTAGAATCCCCGCCCCTCTCGACCCAGTATTGAATCCAGAGTGCGCAACCAGACGATACCCTCGTCTATTCATTGCGTGGAATGTGTTCCCTATTAGATGAGTTTCCTGCAACAATACTACATCAGGGGAGAGACGTTTCAAAAACTGCAATACTATACCCCGTTTTATCCTGTCCCCCAGACCATTGACATTCCAACTTAATACCCTCAACCCCCTACCCCCCATCCCAAAGTTGAAGGCAGTCTCCCTCCCCCAGCGAACCGGACACCAAAATCAGAATATTTCGTAAAACATTGCCTCTAAACCAAACAAGAGCAAACAAAGTCCCCACCCCCAGGAAAAGCCTTCGAAAACATCCCCCCACCCTGCACCCCTGCGTAAGCCCAAAAAGCCACCCCAACTTGCAGTGTGCCTGTCGCCCCATCATGAAACTAGTCTACAAAAATAAAGAAAACCCCTGAAGGAGGGAGAGTCCCGTCTCCCCTGCCGCCTCTGGGTATGGCAAATAGATGCATAAACATAAGAAAGTCATCGAACCACTGCTGCGAAGTCCATATACTGCATGTGCCAGTCGTCACTCCTCACTCCTGTTCCTGCAGGCCACCTTCCGCGCCCCTCGAGTGCTCCGCGCGATATCGCTGCGTCGGCAGAGTGTCAAGCCAGTCGCTGACGACCTCAGGTCGGTCAAAGAATAGCGTCCGGTCGTTGTATTCGATGCGAAGTCGGGCACGAAAAAGCATAGAATATTTCATACCAATGTCTCGCATTCTCCGCTTGACCCCCATAAATCCCATCCTCTGCTTCTGCACGGCTTGAGTAAAGTCTGGATAAAAGCCAATCGTAGCGTTCTCAAATTTCATGGGGCCAGTAGTCCGCGATGCCTGCAGGATAGCGTCCCTATCCCTAAAGTTGAAAATTCTAGCAATTATGGGTCGTGGTGGAGCGCCAGGCTTATGTTCCCCACCCGGAACTCTGTGAGCGCGTTCGACCGCAAAAAAGTTACTGAGGCCCTTGGGGGCCAGATGATTCAATATCAGGTCCTCCACAAGGAGATCTGTGGTCATCTCGGAGGACTTCTCCGGAACCCCGATGATACGGACGTTGTTGCGCCTTGCCCGACCCTCGAAGTCCTCCAGCCGGCGGGCGAACAAGTCAGCAGAGGAGCGCAGATTGCGAACCTCGGTTTGGAGATCAGACATATCGGTTGTGAGACTGGCGGTTTTGATGTCCAAGGACTTGACCCGTTCATTGGTCTTCGCCAGGTCAGTCCTGATCAAATTAACATCGATAGCCACCGTGTCCAACTTCAAAGCCAGTGTCTCATATTGCTGGCCCATGGAAGTCTTCACCTCCGCAATGGCGCTCATGACGTCTCGTAAGGTCAACTCTTCCGTTGTCGCGGAGCCATCGCCGGCCTCATCCGGTGTTTTGCCAATGCCACCGGGGGAACCTTTGGGGTGAGTGTAACCGTCCATACTATTTGATTGAATGGCGCCCCCACGGTGCGTGACTTTGGTCGCTCGTTTCTCACTTTCAGGCTTGCCCGCCATACTGAGCGACGCGCCCCTGAGGGCCCTCTGAGACCTGGTATGAATGGCTTCTCACAAGGCGATCTCAAGAGAGATCTAAACACGGGGCGCAATGGCCAAGCGTATGAGCCTGGAGCAGACCATGGGCCAGCGAAGTCAGATGGAGACTGGTTTCAATAGAGAAAGTCCAAAAACGAAACCGAAAGTACCTCAAGGGCACAGGACAACTCCCACTGGCCGTTGTTGTTCGATTACCACCCGGGTACCTCGGGGACCCGAGTCCCAGGTTGTTCCTCGGTGTAGGCCGTCAACTTTCAGAGCGGAGTGAGTCTGGTTTCCGGCATCCAAATCGAATTCCAAAAAGAGCTTTTATGTCAGCAGGATCGTGTCCGTAATAACCCATCTTCTGTAGCAGGATTAGTGGCAGGATATGTGCGGGAGGCGGCGAGGGTCCCGGGAGCCCTGTGCTCACGCGACCATCTTGGATGCGCGCTAAGCTCCTCCCCCATATCGATATTCTTGCTATGAAACCGAAAACCCTGTTTCTTCAAAAGCTTCTGGTGAGACTTTCGGATTTTTCACCCGTTTCATGGTTTTTACAAAGCATTCTCGCACTTCGGAATCACGAGCTGCTCCGCGCTGACTAGCGTATGCGCATATCTATCTCGAGCGTCACTGGCATTGTTAGGATACCAATAAACAAAAACAGAGAGGTCAAATCAGTCTCAAAAAAGCCACAGAGACGGAGTGAGATAGATAAGAATCACACACCCACTTTGGGTGGATAGGAAAGCCCTCACACACCGACCTAGTCAGTGTCATGCTTCATCACCGGGCCCCACCAAAGAGGCCGAGTGCCTCTTCGGTGTGCTGCGACGCCAGAAAGACTGCGGAGCTGGTTGTGTGAGAAGGGCGTGCTGTGAGGGTAGCTAAAATTAAAAGTGCCTAAAAGGGTATCAATAAAAAAAGTTTAATGAGTGATCCCTAAGACACAAGTGAAGAGTATTATGTGTCTGAATTTAGCTGCCAAGGTTTAAGGATTGGTTAAATTCAGAAAAAATACTTAAGTCAGTCAACATGTTTCTGCCATATGGGTGGTTTCAATTTACCAAGGCATTCGTCAGGACTAAACCCCGGCGGTATGGACTCTCTAATCGTCCACCCTGACCTGGGGACGTGAAAGTGAAAATCTTAAAAAAGGTGAAAAAAGTGCTTGAAAATGATGGAAGAGCGAGTCGCTCATTCCAAAAAATGCTCCAAATTGTGGAGTATCTCAGCACTTTAAAACAGGGCGCTACTTGCACCATGGGTCTCGGGAGGGGGGTTGGAGCGTGCCTGGCACATCGCCCTCAACGCTCTCAGCCCGCTGTGAACCTGGGTATCGCCTCAAAACCGGACCCCAATTTGGGGAAACTTGTTTAAAATTCATGTTGGCACTTTTGTGGATTCCTAGATCATAATCACACAGTTATTAGTCGATTTCTGGACTTTTACATCATTTTAAAGTGTGCCAACTATCCTGACACCTACAGTCTTCAAGTATTTCATTATTTATTCAACATATCCATTTCACTCTCCTGTACTACTCTAGTAACCACTGGAACTTGTGGTGTTCCCATTAATAGTGCATTTGGGACTGACTCTCTCGAGTTTTCTTTATAAGGTGGAGGTCTTTTAGTCAAAATATCATCTAACAATTCATCATCAGAATCATCAAAATCCAATCCCGATATCTCTCTATTTTTTCTTTTTCTCCTTACATTTGCCTCCAGTCAACTCCTCAGCAACTAACACTGGATATAAACCATCTGTTACTTCAGCTCTCCTACATCTTTTCAATCTTTCTTCCTGATTTTCAAAAGGAAATCTAGTCATTAAATTCCTGTATCGTCTTCCGCCCCTATACTTCTCTCACTCAAATGCCTCATATTCCCATTCCTCAAGCGCTTCATACTGTGTAGGTCTAGGTCTTGGATCTAAAGAATTCATTTGTCCTCTGAGATTCTGTGTAATCCTTACATTAAATGTACCATGTTCTGGAAATGCCAAAACACCATCATCTTCTGTGTATTTCATCCAATTCTCTAACCAAGTACATATATGGTAACCACATTCCAACATAATATAGGAAACAGGCGTTCTTGGAGGTGGAATAAGAATCCCCTCTCTAGTCACTATTGGTTTGTCCTTTTTAAAGAAACCTTTTATCTTATTAATCAACTTTATTTTTCCGATTCTCTTCACTGGTATATAAGCAACAAACTATTTATACTTCTTCAACTTCTATTTGCTAACGATCATCCAATACCAGCGCAACTCACACCAACCAATCAGAGTCTCCTACATAATTAGTATCTCAACCAATACCAGCACAGCTCACGAGAGTCAACCAATCACAACTCTCTAAGCTCCCACAATCTGACCAATGCCAGCGCAACTTTTTCTGACGTCAGTATTACTCCTTCTACTGACCTCCCTTTACAAAATAATACAGCAATGTTTTTTTTTAGGTTTTTCTCAACTAAAATTGTATTAGTAAAAACAATAAACAATGCTACCTTCTCTGTTCCACTAAATAAAGAGATAGTCTTTACTTCAAACAAGAGTTTCTTACACTTCGAGTGAAACAACGACCAGCGCTATTCTACACCCAAAGAAGCTGCAGGTGGACTTGGTACTCCTCCAGGGATAAGGCCAAAGTTTCACAAGAGGACTTAATTTAAAGAGGTCTTGTTACTCTCCTGGGGATAAGGCCAGAGTTTGGGAAGTGGACCCTTTGCTATAATATACAAAAAACCATACTCCCATACGAATAGTCCCTAATATAACACCTACAGCCTTCCGCTGTTCAGTATTATGACAACAGACAAAGTACTTCTGTAGTGTGATAACTTATCCACACACTTTCTCTGCCTACTTCAGGCTAATACTTATTATCCCGGGATCTCAGGTAACTCCGACCTGCAATTCTAGACAACATAGAACAAAATACTAACTCTTCATGTTAGAAAACAAATAATCAATAATCAATAATTATTACCAAACTAATCAATAATTAACCATCCTCTGCTACCAAAAACATATCCAGCACCAATCAGGGATCGATAATCGATAAAACAAATTTCACACAGGCCCATACGACAAAAACGTACCCAACACAAACATCCACTGAATTGACGCTGAGATGAGTTTCAAGACCAATGAACACTCAAAATCAGTTGTTCATTATACAGACTCGTATGTTATGTTATGTTAAAAATGTTAGAAAGCGCAACAGCTGCTCCAGCTAAGAGGCGTCCCGGCACTATCTTACACACTAAATACATAACCTGAGTCTGCATACCAACTTCTTTCCGCTGGACCTAAAGTTGAGAAGTTGATGGTAATAATAATAACTAAATATCTAACTATCCTTATTATTATAGGACCACATACCCGATATGAAGCTAATAAAGTTTATCAGCAAATAATGCAGTAAATAGGAGCTCGACATGTACAGATTCACAAGGTAAACAAGGTATTAAATCTCAGAGCGAGAGAGAGAAACATAAAAAATTTTATTTACAGAGTTTTAGATAGCTCGCACTTGACCCGAATCGGGTATCAGAGTGCATTACATAGCACCAGTTGCATTACATGAGGACACATTCATTTTTGTTAGGCACGGGGAGATTAAGTGATTTGCCCAGAATCACAGGATGTTCAGCGTCATTGCTGAGGCTTAAACCCAGTTCCCCATAAGGCACCCCAGTTATACCCTAAAACCTGCATGTCCAACCCACGATAGTTGAAACATTTGCGAAAACTCAGTCTCTCATTGGTTGATTGGAGGGGTGTTCTATCACACAACCATAGTCACAATTGTATTTTTTGTAACGTTCTTTGTTTTATACAAGTTACACTACATTATCCACGTCCGATGGCTTCATGTTTCCTCTATAAAACAACATGTTACCGATTAATACACATTCATTGTTCTTTGTAGACGCTTTCCACAGAAGAAGTTTGTACATCTCTTTTGCTTCTCATGGCCATCCTTCCATTTCTTGGCAGACATACAAAAGCCTTGTGAAGGTTACTAACTTCAGCCTCCGAGATTTCTCTTTCAAAACTCGATTTAAAGACATGCAGAATTTTTTAGGCCCATGCGTTTCTCTAAAGTGAATTGAGCACAGGCATTATTAATTTGACGAAATGTATTTCTCACTGTTTACCACCCACCATTGCACTATCCCATGTTCAGTCCTTAGTTAAAGCATTAATGTGCAAAAGCAGCATTATTTCACTTTTACTTTAGAAGCAGAACGCAAAATGCAGCCTAGTCTGGCATGCATTAGTCTCGTATTTTTGCACACATGCACAAAGCATTTTCCCATTGTGTTTGTGTTGGTGCCTCTAGAATTGTGTGAGGTAGTCTAGTGGTTGGGGGGCGGAGTTATGGGAGGAGCAGGAACAGGAGGAGCCGGGGACAGGAACCGGGCAGTTAGAGTAGGGACAGGAAAGGTGTTGGAAGCACAGAATAAAGCTCCCTAATAGTAACCAGTTGTGTCTGTGGTTCTTTGTAGCACGATGCTACAACTGGCGACGAGGGTGGGATAGGCATGATCATAGCCTGCAGAACCCAATCGGAGTGCCCTGTCCCCTGCAGCATCAAGTAAAGAATCTGCTGCCTGGTAGTGCTGCCACCTGAGGAAAGAGATTCAGAAAAGGGGGTGGTGATGAACAGAGTGTCTGAATTAAGCAGACCACTCTTACCCAGTCCAAAGATCAGGGCATGATCCATCACCGTTATTTAGCTCACTGCCCCATCCCAGCTCAGAACCTGGCTATATGCAAATTAGTCTGTCCCTGGCCCAGTGCATCATGGGAACAGGGCAGACCAAACTACAAAGCCAATTCTTCACCAGAAAGGAGACAAGCTTCCGGGGACCGGTTTCTGCCATTTGAGGCGTCTTCGGCCCGGCTTGCTTGAATCCTGATGGAGCAGTGAGCAAAGGACTCATGTCTGAGTATACCCTTCCACGCTTATGGTGGACAAAATGATTCAGAAAAGGGGGTTGTCCACCCTAAGCGTGGAAGGGTATACTCAGATGTGAGTCCCTTGCTCATTGCACCATCAGGATTCAAGCAAGCCGGGCCGAAGACGGCTGAAATGCCAGAAACCGGTCCCCGGAAGCTTGTTTCCTTCCCAGTGTAAGAATTGGCTTTTGTAGTCTGGTCTGCCCTGTTCCCATGATGCACTGGGCCAGGGACAGACTAATTTGCATACAGCCAGGTTCTGAAACTGGGATGGTGCAATGAGCTAAAAAACGGTGTTGGATCTAGCCCTGATCTCTTGACTGGGTGAGAGTACTCTGCTTAATTCAGAGACTCTGTCCATCACCACCCCTTGTTGTAAATAATTTTGTCCACCCTAAGCGTGGAAGGGTATACTCAGATGTGAGTCCCTTGCTCATTGCACCATCAGGATTCAAGCAAGCCGGGCCGAAGACGGCTGAAATGCCAGAAACCGGTCCCCGGAAGCTTGTTTCCTTCCCAGTGTAAGAATTGGCTTTTGTAGTCTGGTCTGCCCTGTTCCCATGATGCACTGGGCCAGGGACAGACTAATTTGCATACAGCAAGGTTCTGAAACTGGGATGGTGCAATGAGCTAAAAAACGGTGTTGGATCTAGCCCTGATCTCTTGACTGGGTGAGAGTACTCTTCTTAATTCAGAGACTCTGTCCATCACCACCCCTTGTTGTAAATAATTTTGTCCACCCTAAGCGTGGAAGGGTATACTCAGATGTGAGTCCCTTGCTCATTGCACCATCAGGATTCAAGCAAGCCGGGCCGAAGACGGCTAAAATGCCAGAAACCGGTCCCCGGAAGCTTGTTTCCTTCCCAGTGTAAGAATAGGCTTTTGTAGTCTGGTCTGCCCTGTTCCCATGATGCACTGGGCCAGGGACAGACTAATTTGCATACAGCCAGGTTCTGAAACTGGGATGGTGCAATGAGCTAAAAAACGGTGTTGGATCTAGCCCTGATCTCTTGACTGGGTGAGAGTACTCTGCTTAATTCAGAGACTCTGTCCATCACCACCCCTTGTTGTAAATAATTTTGTCCACCCTAAGCGTGGAAGGGTATACTCAGATGTGAGTCCCTTGCTCATTGCACCATCAGGATTCAAGCAAGCCGGGCCGAAGACGGCTGAAATGCCAGAAACCGGTCCCCGGAAGCTTGTTTCCTTCCCAGTGTAAGAATTGGCTTTTGTAGTCTGGTCTGCCCTGTTCCCATGATGCATTGGGCCAGGGACAGACTAATTTGCATACAGCCAGGTTCTGAAACTGGGATGGTGCAATGAGCTAAAAAACGGTGTTGGATCTAGCCCTGATCTCTTGACTGGGTGAGAGTACTCTGCTTAATTCAGAGACTCTGTCCATCACCACCCCTTGTTGTAAATAATTTTGTCCACCCTAAGCGTGGAAGGGTATACTCAGATGTGAGTCCCTTGCTCATTGCACCATCAGGATTCAAGCAAGCCGGGCCGAAGACGGCTGAAATGCCAGAAACCGGTCCCCGGAAGCTTGTTTCCTTCCCAGTGTAAGAATTGGCTTTTGTAGTCTGGTCTGCCCTGTTCCCATGATGCACTGGGCCAGGGACAGACTAATTTGCATACAGCCAGGTTCTGAAACTGGGGTGGTGCAATGAGCTAAAAAACGGTGTTGGATCTAGCCCTGATCTCTTGACTGGGTGAGAGTACTCTGCTTAATTCAGAGACTCTGTCCATCACCACCCCTTGTTGTAAATAATTTTGTCCACCCTAAGCGTGGAAGGGTATACTCAGATGTGAGTCCCTTGCTCATTGCTCCATCAGGATTCAAGCAAGCCGGGCCGAAGACGGCTGAAATGCCAGAAACCGGTCCCCGGAAGCTTGTTTCCTTCCCAGTGTAGGAATTGGCTTTTGTAGTCTGGTCTGCCCTGTTCCCATGATGCACTGGGCCTGGGACAGACTAATTTGCATACAGCCAGGTTCTGAAACTGGGATGGTGCAATGAGCTAAAAAAACGGTGTTGGATCTAGCCCTGATCTCTTGACTGGGTGAGAGTACTCTGCTTAATTCAGAGACTCTGTCCATCACCACCCCTTGTTGTAAATAATTTTGTCCACCCTAAGCGTGGAAGGGTATACTCAGATGTGAGTCCCTTGCTCATTGCTCCATCAGGATTCAAGCAAGCCGGGCCGAAGACGGCTGAAATGCCAGAAACCGGTCCCCGGAAGCTTGTTTCCTTCCCAGTGTAGGAATTGGCTTTTGTAGTCTGGTCTGCCCTGTTCCCATGATGCACTGGGCCTGGGACAGACTAATTTGCATACAGCCAGGTTCTGAAACTGGGATGGTGCAATGAGCTAAAAAAAACGGTGTTGGATCTAGCCCTGATCTCTTGACTGGGTGAGAGTACTCTGCTTAATTCAGTGACTCTGTCCATCACCACCCCTTGTTGTAAATAATTTTGTCCACCCTAAGCGTGGAAGGGTACACTCAGATGTGAGTCCCTTGCTCATTGCACCATCAGGATTCAAGCAAGCCGGGCCGAAGACGGCTGAAATGCCAGAAACCGGTCCCCGGAAGCTTGTTTCCTTCCCAGTGTAAGAATTGGCTTTTGTAGTCTGGTCTGCCCTGTTCCCATGATGCACTGGGCCAGGGACAGACTAATTTGCATACAGCCAGGTTCTGAAACTGGGATGGTGCAATGAGCTAAAAAACGGTGTTGGATCTAGCCCTGATCTCTTGACTGGGTGAGAGTACTCTGCTTAATTCAGAGACTCTGTCCATCACCACCCCTTGTTGTAAATAATTTTGTCCACCCTAAGCGTGGAAGGGTATACTCAGATGTGAGTCCCTTGCTCATTGCACCATCAGGATTCAAGCAAGCCGGGCTGAAGACGGCTGAAATGCCAGAAACCGGTCCCCGGAAGCTTGTTTCCTTCCCAGTGTAAGAATTGGCTTTTGTAGTCTGGTCTGCCCTGTTCCCATGATGCACTGGGCCAGGGACAGACTAATTTGCATACAGCCAGGTTCTGAAACTGGGATGGTGCAATGAGCTAAAAAACGGTGTTGGATCTAGCCCTGATCTCTTGACTGGGTGAGAGTACTCTGCTTAATTCAGAGACTCTGTCCATCACCACCCCTTGTTGTAAATAATTTTGTCCACCCTAAGCGTGGAAGGGTATACTCAGATGTGAGTTCCTTGCTCATTGCACCATCAGGATTCCATCAAGCCGGGCAGAAGACGGCTGAAATGCCAGAAACCGGTCCCCGGAAGCTTGTTTCCTTCCCAGTGTAAGAATTGGCTTTTGTAGTCTGGTCTGCCCTGTTCCCATGATGCACTGGGCCAGGGACAGACTAATTTGCATACAGCCAGGTTCTGAAACTGGGATGGTGCAATGAGCTAAAAAACGGTGTTGGATCTAGCCCTGATCTCTTGACTGGGTGAGAGTACTCTGCTTAATTCAGAGACTCTGTCCATCACCACCCCTTGTTGTAAATAATTTTGTCCACCCTAAGCGTGGAAGGGTATACTCAGATGTGAGTCCCTTGCTCATTGCACCATCAGGATTCAAGCAAGCCGGGCCGAAGACGGCTGAAATGCCAGAAACCGGTCCCCGGAAGCTTGTTTCCTTCCCAGTGTAAGAATTGGCTTTTGTAGTCTGGTCTGCCCTGTTCCCATGATGCACTGGGCCAGGGACAGACTAATTTGCATACAGCCAGGTTCTGAAACTGGGATGGTGCAATGAGCTAAAAAACGGTGTTGGATCTAGCCCTGATCTCTTGACTGGGTGAGAGTACTCTGCTTAATTCAGAGACTCTGTCCATCACCACCCCTTGTTGTAAATTATTACCTGAGGAAAGAGGTCAGCAGCCGGGGACCCTGCTCCCCCCAGCGACTGTGGGAGCCCAGAGGGAGCCACTGGATCGAGCGCTGAAACGCTCAGGAAAAGAAAGCTGTTCGCGCTGGAAGCGCGCGTCACGCCGGATGCGTGCAACTTGGCACCCTAAAAGAACAGGAGTCGGGAGCCCACTCCGACCCTGTCCAGCACCCCAGATCGAGACCAGGGTCCCCCGACGTCGTGGACGCTGTCCCCGAGAGCCCGGTGACAAGCGCTGCTGAGCGCGCTGGAAACGGAGCCCGGGTGCCGTCGGAGGTCAGAAAACCTCACGCCCGATGCGTGAGGTTTGGCATGCCAGCGGAGAAGAAGAGCGGGAACGTGGAAAGTAAGGCGGGAGCCCACCCCAACCTCACCTGGTAGCTGTGGTGGTCGAAGAAAAGTGAGCCCTGATGTGTGCTGCCCCCGAGGTTGCCGGCCGGTGAGTCCAGAGTGAGCTGGCAGTGCATGAATCAGGAGAGAAAGCCTCCTGTGTGACTGCAGTGACGGCGGCCATCTTGAAGTCAGGCGCTTGTCAGGACAGACCCCTTGATTATCATAGAGCGGCCATTTTTGAAGTCAGGCAAGAAGAGATAAGCAAGCATTGGTTGAAGCAAACAAACAAGCATTGGCAAGAAAAGATAAACAAGCATTGGTGAATGGAGACAAACAAGCACTGGCAAGAGTAAATAAACAAGCATTGGCAAGAAGGAACAAACAAGCATTGGCGAGAACAAACAAACAAGCGTTGGCGAGAAGAGACTGACAAGCATTGACGAGAGCAAAGAAACAAGCATTGGCGCAAAAGAAACAAACAATCATTGACCAGAGCAAATAAACAAGCATTGGCGAGAGCAAATAAACAAGCATTGTCGAGAACAAATAAACAAGCATTGGCGAGAAGAGACAAACAAGCATTGACGAGAGCAAATAAACAAGCAGTGGCGAGAAGAGACAAACAAGCATTGACGAGAGCAAATATACAAGCATTGGCGAGAGCAAATAAACCATCCTTGGCGAGAAGAAACAAACAAGCTTTGATAAGAGCAAATAAACAAACATTGACGAATAGAAGGAATAAACAAGCATTGGCGAGCAGAAATAAACAAGCATTGGCAAGAGTAGATAAACAAACACAAGAGTCGACACAAAACAAACACGAGCGAGTGCAAGAGGTGCAACAAGGAAACAAGCACGAGTGAACACAAGAGACTGACACCGAGCAAGTACGAACACCTGCATGAGGTGCAGTAAGCAAACAAGCGTAGGCAAATACGAGCAATAGGTAAAGGTGATCGCGAACACATACCGAAGAGCGCAAAAAAAAAAAAAAGGGAGAACAGCTGCAGGACAAAATCGCATGAGATTCAGAAGAAGGCAAGACTGCGAAGGACGGTCCCAGAAACAAGCACAACATACACGGAGGTGACTGAAGGAATTGCACTAGGGCAAAGGGAACGCCCGAACGAACAAAGATGTCAAACACGCCCAGCCTCACCGCGGAAGAGTCAGTAACCACCTGCCACTAGCATGCGATTCGAAAGAGAAGGAGCCCTGTGACTAGCACAGTGCGGCTGGATAGTGGACATTTCGGAACGCAGGAAATCCAAGTTCTAGTCACTGGCGCATACGGTGGTGGTTGCAAGGATTAGTAACGCCCCAACAGATGACCAGACCAAAGGCCTCGACTAAAGAGGATCAACTAAAACAACGAGAAGCCGAGTGAACAGCCCGCCCGAATACAATCAATCAGAATCCTCCTCTCATGGCGAGGGAAGAAGTAACACAACGACGCAACCCTTGCATCAAAGCACCACCCCCAGGAAAGCAGTATGATACTTGGAGTCTGTGTCTCGAACGGAACCAATGGCTGGCGACATTGGGTGACTTCCTGGATGCCAATGGTGAACAAAGAGAGAGAAAATGTCTGATGCTACTCCTCCATCTGGTGGGTCCTGAAGGCCCATGCCCAATCAGAACATTCTCCAAAGAAGACACAGAAATCTATGAAAGACTCCAAGTGCCCGTCTCTCCGCACAAGCAGAGGTGGATCATGATCGCATCATTTTCAACACAGCTCGGCAGGAACCAGGCGAACCATTGCCAACTTTCATCATTCGGTTGCAAAACCTGGTACAAGGCCATTTCAACACCTTTACGAATGAGGACGCAGTTCGACTCCGGATTATTGAAGGCTGCGCAAACCCCGACACAAAACTCAAGATCTTGCGAGGAAAGTGGTCGTTAGAAGAAATCATCAGGAAGGCTGAAATTGGAATGCACGTCAAGGCAAGAGACAGATCAAAGGACCCGGATCTGAAGGCAAATTGTCAAGATGCCTGGACAGATGAAACTCGGAAAACAGACAAAACAAAAAAGAGAGAGAGGGAAGGCAAACCAGTGAAAAGACAACGGGAGAGACACAGTGACAAGGAGTACTCCGAGTCAATCAGTCAAAGGACAACCTCAAGGAGTTCTTCACCCTCAAGGTGTCATTCAAAGTCTGACCAACGGGAGAGACACAGTGACAAGGAATACTCCGAGTTAATCAGTCAAAGGACAACCTCAAGGAGTTCGTCACCCTCAAGGTGTCATTCAAAGTCTGACGAGGAGGGAGCGTCAAGTGGAACAGATCGCACCCCTGGACAAGATGGCAACCTACACAACAAGAGAGTAAGGAAGACAAACTATCGAAGGAGAGATCAAAATGGTCAAAACTGGAATTCGGCGCAGGAACACTCTACGTCAAGTCGTGAAGATGAGTCTGAGGGAACATCCAGCAGGAGAACACATCACACCCGTATCATGGGTGTCCGAGCACCAAACAAGTGGGAAGAAGAAATAGGTTGCATAAGACGAACTGGTCCTCCCCAACAACGAACAGGAAAAGACCAACGCATCAATGGCACTCAGGACAATGAAGAAACTGAGAAGAAGTCGTTGATATGTGAGAAAGGCAAAGATGGAAAACCTCAAGACCAAACACAAAGAACGAGCACGTGGTTATTGAACAACTTCTCAAATGAAACAACGTCAAAGACAAGTCGACGAAGGCGCCCGGAGAAGCGTCTTAAAGACAACCCTGAGTCAAAGAACAACATGTCACGGCATACTCATTGCAGAAATCCATTACCTGATACCCTCTCTAAGGAACGCTTTAAAAAGGACATGGCCAGGAACTCCTCTGGTTCAGAGAGCGCGTCTGTCCGCTCCTTTAAAAGGGGTATGGCCAGGAACTCCTCTGATTCAGAGAGCGCCTCTGTCCGATCCTGGAAATCGACAAGGGACTTCTCTGAACCAGAAAGCACGCCTGTTCAATCCCATGAGTCGACCAAGTCATGGTCCCGACAACAGACATGGGGTCAACCACCCGAACGCACCACGGAACCAAAGGACATCCTTCCCGTCAAGAGCAATATGTCACACACTAAGGTCTCTGAATACTCAGTCACTCCACAGGACAACCTGTCATGTCAGTCACAAGTAGATCCAGACACAGATCAGACACCGTCACCCCTGAAGGGGTCCGCGAGGCTGACTCAAAGGACCTACAAAAGGAAAACAGAGACAGTGGACCTTAGTCACCGGATGGGAAGGGACCAGCCAGTCACTCCGCAAGGAAAGCCGGACGTGTCAGTAGAGAGAGATTATCAGATGAGAGAGAAACATGCCTATGCACAGATAGCTCACGAGTTCGCCAGACAAGCCGAGGCCGTGAATGAGTTATCGAACCAAACCAAGACAGTCTCATCAGATAGCACCGTACTGTCTGGCATACATGACCCTGAATTGGAGGGCAGTGTTGCTCTCGACCGGACTAGACAAAAGGAAGTAAAAGTAGATGCGAATCAAGCCAAGACAGTCCCATCAGATAGCACCGTACTGTCTGGTATACATGACCCTGAATTGGAGGGCAGTGTTGCCCTCGGCCGGACAGGACAAAAGGAAGTAAGAGTAGATGCGGGTGCTCGGAAGAGGACCAGAACATTATCCACTCATGAAAGAGAACGAGCATCTGAACCAACCGTAGTTACACCACCGGAAGGAAACATGAGGACTGCAGACTGTGAGAGTAAACAGTTTCCACGCAACGTGGTCAAGAATGCCCTGATTAAGACAACGGAAAGATTGACCAAAGCCAAGCCCACCACTGATTCGACACTACTGAGGCTTGAAGAACAGGCTGTCCGCCAACCCGTGTGGTGGATTGAAGAACTGCGAACACTGAGGACATTAAGCTCACTTTGTTAAGAAAGGGGGAGATGTAGAATTGTGTGAGGTAGTCTAGTGGTTGGGGGGCGGAGTTATGGGAGGAGCAGAAACAGGAGGAGCCGGGGACAGGAACCGGGCAGTTAGAGTAGGGACAGGAAAGGTGTTGGAAGCACAGAATAAAGCTCCCTAATAGTAACCAGCTGTGTCTGTGGTTCTTTGTAGCACGATGCTACAGTGCCTATTAATCACACTGCGCACTGTTATCAAATGTTACTGGGGTGTTAATTTGAGCAGGTTTATTTTCTTAAAACCCTGCTCCATCAGTGACAGAACTCTCTACAAATGAATGTAACAATCGTCAGGAGTGAAAGCAAAATATTAACGTCTATTCATAATGTTGCAGATGAAGAACTATGTGGATCATTCAGAACACAGCCTTGATTTACAATTTACTGAATGTAGTTATCTGTACACGAACATGTAATACAGTTTAGGTTATTCTATTTATCTATTACAAAGTTTTATTCTGTCTGTCAGTACTAGGAAGTCATAACGTCTTCATAAACCACAGACAGTGTGGTATGCAGGGAGAGTCACAATGTATATCGTATGTCTTTAAAGAATTATTGAAGTGAAACATAATTGGCAAAACACTAAAGGAAATATTCCTTGTTGTAGGTATCAACACCTCTGCATTTCAGGTTGAGCCAGCCCTAAGAACAGGCAGAGTGTTGATATCCAGTGTCTCTATTGTTCTCTCTCTTGCCCAATCCCACTTTCTCAGGTTCTACTGCTGATCGGAATAATATTTTGCCTGGTGGATTAAAAAATGAGGGCTTCCCCGGTATGTCACTATGTGAATTCGTGTGTTTGCAATTATGATCTATCTTCAAGTCAGTGTGCATTTGATAGGCGAGTCTGTGAAGTGTGCATACTCTCAGGGAGGGTAGTCTGAGAGGGTAAATCATTCAACAAGTCATTGAATCTATGTCATAATTCTTTGTGTGGCCAGTTGTTTGGTCAGGATGTCTGTGTGGTTAAGGAGATCCTAGTGTGCCCTGTAATCCAACAGAATAACACAGATTCTATTTTCTTTTCTTAGATATGACCACAAATAGGTTGGAATAAAAGGCAGAAAATGAGGTGCATTGACAACATGACGAGCATAGCTATCCAATACCACGTTGTTTCTGTTTGCAATGCTTTTAGATCTATAAGTTCTATATGGTTTGAAGACCCTGCTATATCTCAATCTGACTGTTTTACACAGTACATCAAGGCTTCAAGCTGAGCTATATCACCAAAGAAGATTATTTCACAAGGTAGCATGTGGTAGGCATGTGTAAAAAGATATAGATTGCAGTAGGAAGGGTCGTCTCTGAAATATGAGCTCTAATAAGTTAAAGGAAATAGGGACATTGGATAAAATTAAGAATACAGACATTTCAATTGGTAGAGTCCAATGTTGAGTACCAGAACCTTTTTTTTATTTTGCAAAAGTAAAGACTCATAACGTTGTCAGAGTTTTATAGGATTTATGGTTCCTGACATACCTCAGACTACAAACATTGACTTACACAGCACGTTATGGTTCCAAATTCAGGTCACTCAACTTGGAGTCTGCCCCCTGGGTGGCCATAGCTGCATTCCCAGAGTGTGCAAATAAAGCACTTGTAAATGAAGAGGCCGGGAACAGGACCATGTTCATTTGCCCTGTTTTAGGCTGCTTCCATTTACAGCGCTAGAAGTGCATCAAACAGTATGTGAACTGTGATCCTGAGTGCCATGGGGGTGGGAGTCAGTGAGTGCCGTGGCAGGGTCAAAGACATCTCTGAAAGAACAAACTTACCCCCAGATGCATCAAGCATCCATTTTGCGATTCCTTAATAGCGAAAAATAAGGATTCGCTAATAAGGAATAGCAAAATGCTATGCATGAAGAAAGCGCTAAAAAAATTGCGATTTCTTAATATTCCTTAATTGCGACTCACAAATTGCGAGTCGCAATTAAGGAATACCTCCCCATTCATTCCTATGGGCCTAGAGGCCCATAGGAATGAATGGGAAGACATTCTCAATTTGCGATTAGCAATTAGCAATCCGCAAATTGAGAATGCAATTTCAAGGGTGCAGGGGTGTCCAAAGGACACCCTGTTGCACCCCTGAAATTAATCTGTGCACATATGTTGCGCACACACATACCCCAAGGGCATGTGTGTGCGCAACATGAAACTATGAAAAATGCACAAAAGTGAATTTTTCAAAGTTTTTTGCAAATTACCATGAAGTTCAACTTCATGGTAATTTGCTCCCCCTATTAGCGAAAGCGCTAATTTTTTTACTTTGTTGCATTGCATATAAGGAATCTCAATTTGGGATCCCTTAAATTGCGATTTTTGCATTATGGATGATGCATCCCAAATGCAAAAATACTGGTCGCAAAGGGGCAGATTCTGAGAATCTGTCCCTTTGCAACCAGATTTTCCTTTCATGCATCTGGGTCAAAATGGCAAATAAATGCAAGTTAAACCAATTGATGAGACACTCATTCTTACAATCACTGCAGCTATCAGTGAGTGTGACCACAAAATCTAGTCCTGGGAGGTGCAGTAAGGAGTAGTGACTTGGGAACGTATAGTGCTATGAGGATCCAGCATGTGCGACAAAGCACTGTGAATATGTAAGTTATGATTGTTAAATTCTAATACACATAGCATAAAATAGGCTTCCACAAGATAACATAGTGCTTAAGATAAAACAATTGCTTTCAAAGTAGCGCAGTATATATTTTAATAATACGTAATCAGACTCTAACTAGTGCAAACTGTTTTTATGTGTCCATTAAAACGTTCCATTGCTGATCACCTCCTTGCTTTATGTCTCAAAATGAATACATCTTTGTCACCATGAAGCTCCAAGTGATTCCATCAATTAAAGTCTATACAGGCTCCCAAGCAGCCTTTGCATTTGGTGATTAATCAAATTGAAAACATTTACATTTCTTTGAGGTAGCAGGAACCCTGGTGAGAAGGTTGGTTTTAGTTCTCTGTACTTCTCGTTGCTAAACGATATCAGAGGAAGGGCACTCTCTTTGTTTTCAGTCAGAGGTATTGCAAGGTTTGCATTTACTGTCCAGGTACGGATGTTTGGCCATGCTAGTCTCAAAAGATTCCCTCACTTTGACCTCTGTTAACATGCAGATGTCCCATCAGGCCTCCCAGGAGAGTCCAGGGGGTCGCGTGGAGGAGGCTAGCAGGATTGCTTTCAGATGCAGGGTACTGATAGTCCGTTCCCCTGGGAACTCAAAGTACTGGCACAGGAGAAAGAGGAAAAGAGCAAGATCTATGGATGCTGTCAAAGAGATGTCCTAGAGAAGGAGGCACTATGTGAAAGCTGATTATTGTTTACAAAAGGACAGAGACAGTTTCCTCAGAGAGATGCCTTGAGGAAGGGGTTGAGACTTTAGCTCTTGCATTTTTTTATAAGGGCCATTATTAACATTAGTGCAGCAGGTACAGTAGCAGTGAGACCAGGAGTGTTCGACACCACTTCACCTCATTCTTTCTACCACAAATGGAAATTGCAGTGCAGGGAAGAGGGCCAAAGCAACATGGGCTCGATGTGGGGATTTTATCAATTTTTTGACACAGGCCTAGGAATGATGGCTCAGTGGAGTGGGCAGAGAGGACAAGGTTGTAGGTTTCATTGTGCTGACATTGCAGCAACTCCAGGGCCATGTGATGGGAGGGGCTAACTAAACCCAAATGTGTGGCCGTGTTACTATCCTTACATGCCGTGCAGCTTGCTGTGTCAGTGTTGCTTTGGGTCTCAGATCAGTGGCCCAAAGGAGGCAAAAATGGAACCAAAGAAGACACCTTAGCTAGGACTCACAGAGATGGTAGGGAGCAAGTGGGGCAGGACGGGTCCTACGTTCTTAGCCAAGGGCACAAATAGCCCACTTCACAAAATAGTAGCGATCATTAGTGAAGCAGGTGCAGTGGCACAAGGATCACAGATTTGAGGGGCCCACTACACCACAGGTATGACCGTCTTTCTTTATAAAAATGTGCATGAGGGCTCATTTTCCTTGCTAGCATTAGAGCAGCAGGCACCCTTTCTTCACAGGGGAATTGTGTGCTAATTTTGTTTCTGAAAGGGGCAGGCAGACTATTTCAAGATTGGAGTGGTGACCGGAAATGGTGAAAAAGGCACACAAGACAGCCTTCTACTGAGAACCAATGTTATCATTAATGCAACAGGTGCAGCTGTATTTGAAGTGAAGATGGTGAAGGGTTCACATCTTCCTAATTACGGGCAGCAGGGTTTTTTGGCCAGTTTCCCTTGATGCATATGCTCTTTTACATGCTTCACATTTAATATAGATTTATGAGCTATAGAACAAGTACCCCTGAAATGATCTTCTAAGTCTCACCCTCTGCTCTCAGCCCTGTCCTTTGCTCTCACCCAATCCTTGCCATAACGTTTCAGATAGGGGCCAGATTACAAACCATTTTACTTAATAGGACTTAGACCAAAGAAGTTTGAAGACCTCTGCCTTTGAGGAAATAGCCATTCTGTTACTAATCAGAGCTAGTACAGAATGTGTGAGTGGCAATGCTAAGTTTGTAAAATAGTAAGTGCCATGGCCCTGACCAGGAAGCCACTGCAGCTTGCACCACATTTCGCCCCTGTCATCGCTGCCAAAACAACTACTAACCATCACTCTCAGCTGCAAGTGCACAGTTCATATTATTCCAGGTCCCCAAAACTAAAGGAATGGCCAGGGAAGTAGGTATTAGCAATTTTTTGTGTATGGTGTATTAATAAACAACCGTTGTTCTGCTCATCTCTAATTTAGATGAGTAGTGCCACCATGTGACAGACTGCCCTACGTGCACTGTTGACAATTAAGTGCCAATGCAGAGCACCGGAAACCACTGGATCAAATTAAGCACTGTGTAGGGGACAGAAGACCAGATTCCAAGTGATCAAACGATCTTGGTGATAGGACCACAAATATACTAGAGAAAATGGAGGCATTGGATAAAATTGGGGCTCAGCTATGCAGTCAGGTTATTTTATCTAGCACTAGAAAACTGGCTTTGCCCATAGTTCTAAAGGGAAGTCTTTCATGGGGTTAAAGAGATTATGTGAGGTTAGTAAGGCATCAAACCAAAATTTGTTTATAGCAGTGCTTAATTTGAAACAGTGGTTTTCATTGCTTGGCACCAGCACTTTATTTTCAACATAAGCCCTTATGACAGCTGCCACACAGTGGCACTGTTTGTGTAAATTAGAAGTGAGCTGCACAACAGTTGTTTATAAACTTAATATACACTAAAAACAACTAATACCTGCCGCCCAAGCCATTCTTGTAGCTTTGGGGGCCTCAAATAGTCTGAACTGTCACACTTATAGCCGTGTGATGGTTAGCAATTGTGTAGGTACCGTCGTTGGCAGCACTAGCAATGGCAAAGGGTGGTACAAGCTGCATGGGCATTCCAACGCTGGCCCTGGCACTTATGTTTTTTTGTTTACAAATTAAGCACTGGTAAAGTGAGGGAATCGACAGTGAGCCTCACTGAATAATCCTAAAAATCAACACTGGTCTCTTTAAGAAACAAAACAAGCATTGGCATAGCCAATAGGTCTCGCCTTTGGGACCTCATAAGTGTTTAGTTACTCAGCACTATATCCTTGGTGCAACAACATCAAGTGTTACATGGTTAAACACTTATAAGGTCCCAAAGGCGAGACCTATTGGCTATGCCAATGCATGTTCCTTTTTCTTGCAGGGGACCAAACAGAAAATTGAAGCTGGCCCGTCTATTTAAACACTTTTGCGCACCTTTGTTTTTAAATTTACCAGCCCTTAAAAAAAAATAGCTTTAAAATTCTTGCTGATGCTGTTTAGCATAGCTTATATGCAAAGATGCAACCTGTTGGCTTTGCCAATACTAGTTTAATTCAAGTTTCTTATAAAGGTGAAAAGAAATCTATCAATGAAATCAGCTGGATTCATAGAGCACTGATCCAACCACAAGAGCTCACCGAAACAAAAAACATTATAAATTCAAGATTTGGTCCTCACACATCAATAGTACTGATATGGTAGCAGTTCAAGATTTAATTGTAAATTTCACTAGCTTAAAAACATCACGTCGTTAATTATGTAAAAAGAAATTGGAAGCACAAAACATTATTTGGTGGGACTGGTGGGGGACCAGGACACTACCCCTCTGACTAGTCGGGACTTGACACAAGAGTGAACAGATCAATGCATGCAAATCATCTGTAGTCTACCACAAAATATCCAACCCAATCCAGAAATTTTACATGAATAACTACTGTAACATCCATAAATAGCACAACCAAAACAACAAAGATACAGGGGAGGATGTGAAAATGCTGTATAGTGATAAAGCTCAGTACTGCAAAGTAGTACTTTGCTGCGATACACAGCACTGGGAGGAGGGAGAGTATGAAGGACTCGACTGGGTATGTCTCATTGTAGTCACCTTGCTTTACCAACATTCCAATGTGAAAGGCCATCGGTTACCTAAATAACAAAAAGTGAAACATACTATAGCATGGTGTCTGACTGCATTAACTATTGAAAAGAAAATGCAGAATTCGCCCATGCAACATTTCTCTATAGGTTATAAAGTGGTTTTAAAGGTAAAGTGTGAAAAAACATCGTCCATTACAAGCCTCTCCCTCTCCCCACCCAACCACTATGTGCAATACCATACTAAGTCATTTGGGTCGTCCTAAAGTAATAGGACACTCCCAGTGCAGCATTTACCACTTCGACTCCAAAACATATTAATTGCAGTTCTAAGGAGGCAAACTATATGATCAACTGCCCTTGTGGTCTTCAATATATTGGAATGTCAAAGGAATGTGAAGACTAAAATATGCGTTAACAGCACCACATGTAAGAAAATTACCACGAAAAAGGCAAAGCATTTCATAACTAACTGACAAACAGTGAACAACTTATAATGGGTCATAAACGAACAGCTGGACAATAAAACAAAAAATCATGTAACACCCTTTGAAAAAGAACGATGGGGTTCTAGGCTATCAACTCATAAGATGGGTGCTGAATGATAACATCCCATGGGGCAATATTTACAGTAATCAATGAATATTGTGATGGACTAATCAGCAAACCCAGACTGGAGGACATCAACTTTAGTTAGGACACTATAGGTTATTAGCAGGGTCACTAGAATTGTGCAGCTATGGCGTTATTCTCTTCATTATAGATTTGCCACATTCTGCTGCAAAATCTTCAGACTTTAAACCCCAAAAAAATGTTCTGAACTTTAACGGTTCAAAAGTTACTACAAAACGTAGAAACATGTATTCCCCGCATTGGAAAGCCCCTTGCAAAGGTTGAATGGTATCCGTTCTGTTGCTCATTCCTGTATCTGAGTGTTAACCCGGCACCAATGTGTGCAACCAATGCCCAGGAAGTATCAACAAGTATAAAAGGATACAAGGTGTATGAAGATTCACGAAAGTGATCGCGGGGAGGGGGAGGGAATTGAAAGTGATCGCGGAAAGGGGGAAAAAGTGACACGGCCGCGCGCCTGAACTGGAAGAAAATGAAAGTGAGTGGCCGGCCGTCCGCCCGCGAAAGTGATCGCGGGGTGGGGGAGGGAATTGAAAGTGATCACGGGGAGGGGGAAAAAGTGACGCGGACCCGCGGCCATTAAAGTGAAAGTGGCCAGATGGCGCCAGGAGCAGCAGCCAGCAGGAGGAGCTGGACGCGCTCTGTGGTGGGGGAGGGGGAGGAGCATTCGAAAGGAAAGCCATGATTCAGCCATGTGTGGAATGCAGAAAGTCATATGGCGGCTGCACGCGTGCACGCATGCATGCCCGCATGCTGCATGCATGCCCGCTAGCTGGAGGCCAAGCAAAGCTGTTGGTAGCACTTTGAAATGCCACTAACTAAATGTCTCACAGAGCAACATATGCGCTGGCTCAGGCGAGACCTAATAAACCTGTAGCTATCGTGAGCTCAAACTCCCCATCTACACCGTATCTATCAACCGCCAGGGTTGAGGCCTCCAGGGGTGGATACAATGAGAGGCCCCACTAGGGATGATTTGTGAAGCAGTAAGCCCCACCTCTTTGCTCTGCTGCACTGCTCAACCAGCTAGCGACCCCACTGGCTACATTCGAGAATAAACAACCCAAGGCTTATGTTCAGTGATAAGCAGAAATGGCAGGGGAAGTCAAGAATATTAGCGCATTATTTTTGCGATTACAGCCATCTGATTGGTGAGCTGCCAGTCTTTATTCTACCCTAGAGCTAATGTTTGTAAACAAAGGAAAACAATTCAACCGCAGAGGTCAGCCAGAAGGGTATAAAGTTACATATACACACAGAAACACACAGAATGCCTTAAATCGCATTTTTTTGACAATGGGTAATTTACTTCTGGCACTTTTTATGTATCCAGTTCCACTGTTTATCAGTCTCTGGCTCCGGTCCTAAATGCCACCCTCTTTGCCTTTGAGACTCTCGTACACTGTGAAGAATGTTTACCCACTCTACGGATGCCAACACTGAGAGAGACTGCACAATTAACAAAAAACAAGCTTTGGGACTAAAACAGGGTTACATTAGCCTCTCCTCAGAAAAGTCCTGTCTTCGTCTCCAATGTAATGCAGGGGTCGAGACAGAAACAAAGAGACTGTGGTCCTGCCAGGGCTCATACAAACATGGCACTGCACTCCCTTTTATTCATCTGTTTGTAGAATCTTAGCAATTGCTAATGTTGAGTTGAATTTGTAAAGCACACAATCTACCACTAGTATGGCATGCCAATGCTTTTGAGAATTCTGGAGTATTAATTTACAACACACAACAGTGTCTGAGCCGGCTTTGTAGGTGTCTGCAGTAAATGGGGTGAGCATTTTGTTTAACTGTCATGCACTTAAAAATGCCTGAGTTATCATGGTGCTCACCTTTTGTACTAGTTGGACGTACGGCTTCTCTTCAAAAAAGCAGAAGAGATTAGTGCACTTTTAGCAGTAAATGCTGAACTCTGGGAGCTCATATCAACAAACAAGCATTGGCAAAACCAATAGGTCTCACCATTCTAATGAAAGTGCAAAGCTGTTAGTTTTGCCAATGTTTATCTGTAAAGCATTGTTTAAAAAAAAGTGAAATAAAAACTTTTCTTTTACTTTTTAAGTAAACGCAAGCACAGTAGTCTGTACAAACTTCGTAGTATATGAATCAGAATAAACTCTAAATTATATCAATCATTAGCTATCAAATGCTCCCAAAGGGGTGGAATATGCACTGACGTAAAGGTGAAATTGAAACGCTAGAAAATCCACTGGAGGGTCCTTAATGGGCACTTTGGATAACTTTCTTGTAAGGATGTCTACAGCTTTAGCCCGAGACATTGAACTAACAGAAAAGAGATTATCTCTTGACATTCCCTTTGAAAAGAGATCCTCTATGGGAAGTTTGGCCAAGGCCCGGTCGTCAGACCTCCAACAGCTCGACATTCATGACATATTATCCTCCTCGGGGGAGGGGGAGAGAAGTCTGATACTACAGCCCGTTGGCACCCCCCGTAGCACGTCCCGCTATTTCGTTGGATACGATACCCACTATTAATCCCAACATTACTGCCAGGAGCTTGCCCTCACCTAACATTAAGACTCGGTCAGCCAGTAATGCCAACACGGGGACATCGCAGGAAAAGCTGGGTTTGACATGTAAAAGGAAGCGTACTGGGGCACAAGTTCAAGCAAAAGGGAGGAAAGCAAAAATCCGGAAAGCGACTTTACCTGATGAGGACCCGCCCCTAACCCCCTCCCATAGCTTTGCCACATCTCAACCAGTTAATGAAGGGGTTAACCTATCACCAAGTGAGGGGGATGAAGCAACGGCCAAGATGGGCCCGTCTTTCTGGTTAAAGTTGGAATGTACTTTTAAGAAGTTATGCCTCCCAATATACGACAGACTGGACTCAATCGAAAGTAGACTTGTGTGTCTTGAACTTTCACTTGCTTCAGCTCAGGCGAGGGCGGGAAATTGGGGCAGTGGGTTTAATCGTAAGCAGACAAATGTGCAAGGGCAAAATGCAGTAGTTGTTCACTCCATTGTACCCCCTATAGGTAGCAACAATGTTGTTCTTACTGAGCCACTAATGCCTTGCCCTGCACCCGCACCCCCTCCCACTAATCTGGCAGTGACTAAACAAATAGCACAGAGGGAGAGGTCTCAGCAAGCAGAAGCTAGTGGACCTGTAAATCAACTCCAAGTATTGCCTAAATCCCCCCCTGCTAAACCTGTAACTATTCTACCAAATATAGAACTCCCACCAGAGTCAGTCCCCTATGTGGTGGTTCTGGCGGGGGTCCCCACACTGAACTAGGGTAAAAGCGAGACGTACATGGAGCTCAAGAACAAGTGTATCTATTGGTTTAATGTTAATCGACCATTGCCAAGCCATGTATGTTCAGACATTCTATTTGTTAGAAGAGTGGACTGGGTGGGAAAGCGACCAAAGTCTGTGGTGGGGGATTGTATAATTATTAACTTCAGGGATAGGAGGGCTGTTAAATACATCTGTAACTGGCCCCAAAAAGATTTATCGTCCCTAATCCATCCACTATCCTTGACTTAGGTTTATGCACCGACGCATTTTTCACAAAGGGAAATGTTGTTAAACGGGGGGCCAATGAATTGGTGCACTACAGGGAACATAAGGTCATTTAATAGGTTCAATGCCTTATCTGGGCTGGAAGATTGCGATTGACAGCAAGCATCTGATTGCAGCCCGAGTGCTAGTATAGTAGTATAGTAGTCTTTAATGAGGATAATGTGGTTAAGAGCACAAGCCAATTTACCTATAATTCCAGCTCCCAACGTGGGGTATCTGGCCCTAAACCAAATGATGAGAGTGTAGCTTTTATCCAGAAGGGTAGTGAGGTGCTACCCCTCCAGGCACCGAGAAGGGAAAAATCTCCCCCATCCCCTGATCTGAATATATTGTCCCGGCAAGACCTTCTTATAGAGGGGGCTGAACATGGTGGCAGATCTCCTAACGTACCCTGCTTGACATCACTAATATCATGGAATATGGCGGGTATGGGGTCTAAATTAGCTTTGCCAGACTGGTCGGATTTCATTGACAAATTTGATATTTGCCTTTTCCAAGAGACCTGGTCTGTGGATCCCGTATTTAGATTGGGCTACCTTAACTTTCATGTTCCCGCTGTGAAAGGGCAAAAGGGTCGCCCAGTGGGAGGACTGGTGATTTGGGTTAAGCAGAACCTAAATTGTAACATCCAGCTTCTCCCGGTTTAAAACTGTGACATTCTTGCATTGAGACTTCGTTTTCATTCTAGTCCAGACATTGACATTTATAACGTTTATGCCAGGGGCTTACCAGGAGGGAAAAATTCTGAGGTTGTAACAGCCCTAGAAATTCTAATTGAGACAATACCAACAAATACATTGCCCCTGATAGCGTGAGATTTTAACACGACCTTTGAGCCGCTGGGGCATGATGACCTGAGCTTATCTGAGGAGGAAGACTCTAGATAGGGGGTTCGAAATGAAACCCATAAGTAGATGGACAGAGGCTGCAATACACCTGAAGGGGTTATACCTGGGGAATCAGCTAAGGGCCGCTAATGGACGAACACCCTCAGACAGGATGGGTAAAAGAACATATGACAACGGTTCTAGATCTAGCCGTATAGATTACTTGCTCGTCCACCTAAAACTGTGACACTCTCTTGTGGATATGGAGGTAAAGGCGGTATTGAGAGTGACCATAACCCCATGACCTCACTGTTTAGATTGGGACTAGATGGAGTGGCAGTAGCAACCCAGGGTACATTAGCCCCAGAAACCGCTCTATCAAATGACGAGCGCCACCTTAAGTGGTGTAAAGTCATCGAGCACTCTGATTCCTTGACTGCTATAAAGAAAGATGTAAATAAGGTATTGGAAGTCATGGGGACAGGTGTGATTAATGGGACAACAAATTTATCCTTTATGGAAGCCCATACTAATCTTTTTGCCAAACTTAAAACATATTTTTGTAAGCCGAGCTCAGATAGAAATAAGTTAAGGAAAAAACCTGAGAGCTGGTATAATGCTGCTTGTAGGCAAGCACGGGCTGAGCTGGGCCTGGCACTAAATACTGGGGATCCTAGAAAAGTAAGAGTAGCACGATGTTACTACAGGAAAACGCAGGTTAGTGCAAAGAAGGTATGGGAAAAGTGTAAATGGCAGGAACTTAAGGAGGCGTGTGCATCCAAAAACTCAAGATCATTTTGGGACATATTTCTTTTATTTTTTTATTTTTATTTTTTTTTAAAACCTTTATTTGAGCAAGCAAAGAGGTACAAGGATGGGCCTACAACCACACGGGCCAGCCGCTAAAAAGGAGTAGACACATATCATATATGCCCGCAGAGGTAACCGTCAATCAACAATGCAATACTCCACATTATATACAGGACAAAAACAGGTTTTATATATATGAAAGAACAAACACACAGAAAGGCGAGAGTGTATCACTGAAGGTCAGCCCAAGGGACGCAAGGGGGGGACAGCAGCGGAAGTGCAGTAGCAATATCCTAAGCACTAAGGAGTGCGGAGTGGGGGGGGGGGGGAGGGGGGCAGAGATCAGGAAGAAGAAGGGGGGAGAGCCGGAGACACCAGCTCAGTCCCTATATGAAGATTCCGGGAACGCTAGCCTAAGGAGACAGGGTAATCTCGATAGTGTCCACAAGGGGAGGAGTACAAATGTCGCCACGGTATTCGTTCCATTGACCCCACACCTTCACCCATGCCCTGGGTCTGCCCCTGGCCACATAGACAGTTTTCTCACGGAACATGGACCAATCCATGTTATCCTCCCATTGCGAGAGGGCAGGGGGCCTGGAGGCCCCCCAGAGTTGCGCAATATCTCGCTTCGCAATCATATAGCCCAGGGTGGCCCATCTAGTCTGTGCCACCGAATAGTCCGTGGGCTCCCAAACATTCAAAAGACAGCGACGGGGTTCCGGACGCAAGGATATCCCTGTCACCACAGTCATCAGATCAAGCACAGCCACCCAATAAGCAGCCACCATCGGGCACTCCCAAAGAATATGCAGGAAAGTAGCACGCAAACCACATCCACGCTTACACAGTCCATCGGAGGAAAAGCCCATCACCATCAGTCGCGGTCCCGTCACGTACACCCGATGAAGGATCTTCAATTGGACCAGACGGAGTCGAGCCGGTATAGCCACCTCCTTCGGAGAGGAGAGGGCCGATTGCCAATCCTCATCATCAAGTTCCAACCCATCTCCCATCCACTGTTCCCGAAGTCGGGCCAATAAGTCAGTCCGATTGTTAATCAACTTTTTATAGATCAGGGAGATAGTGCTATCAGGAAGATGTTCGTCAAGGATATGGTCTTCAAGTGGGGAAGAGTCAGGCGGAATCTCACCAGGAGCAAACACCGAAACCAAAGCGTGCCTGATCTGTAAATAACGAAAGAATTCCCGACTACTCAGGCCGTAGTCAGCCTGGAGGGCCTGAAACGGGCGCACAGAACCCTTAGAGTATACATCCCCCACTTTAGAGATCCCAATCAAGTCCCAACGGTCAAAACCCTTGGAAGACCAAAGACCGCCCAGACGTTCTGAAGCATAAAGCGGCGTCGCCAACGTCAAGCGATCCTCCCAGCCCAGGCTCACATTCGCAGCACGCCACACCGTCAAAGCAGTCAAAGTAGGTCCCACAAGATGGCGCCCAGCGGAGCGAGAATAGAGCACTCTGTTAAAGTCACCTCCCGGAAGCTGAAGTTTATCCATCTCAAACGCCGGATTACGACTCGGCGAGAACATAGCGTGATTAATAGCGGACAGATGGGAAGCCCAGTAGTATCTCTTAATATCGGGGAGCGCCATGCCCCCATCGTACCACGGGATGGAAAGTTTCGCGAGAGCAATGCGCGGTCGCCCATCCCAAATAAGTTGCCTCTGAAGGCTCTCAATCTCCCGAAAATAGGTCTTGGGGATAGGATCATAATAATTCTGGAGAGCGTAGAGAAACCGCGGTAGCGACATCATCTTAAACAGGGCCGCCCGACCCAGTGGAGACAGGGGAAGTTTGCGCCAGCGGGCAACGTCCAAACGGAGCCTAAGCAACGGGGGAAGGAGATTACGATCAAAACGAAGGGACGGATCCAAGGTAACAAAAACCCCCAAGTATTTGAAACCATCCCGGACCACCTGAAGAGGAAGTCTACTCGGCAACGGAGGCAAGATACCAGATAAAACGTATACACAGGATTTAGACCAGTTGATGACGAGGCCTGAGTTAGCGCCAAAGGACGCAAGAACGTCAAATAAAACAGATAAAGACTTGCGAGGAGAAGTAAGATACAAGAGGATGTCGTCCGCATAAAGCGAGACGCGGTCTTCGAAATCCGGGGCCCAACGAATACCTTTAAGGGACGGTTCCCAACGGAGCCAGGCCGCCAACGGTTCAAGAGCGAGCGCGAACAACAGAGGGGACAAGGGGCAACCCTGACGGGTACCCCTGCCCAAGGAGAAGGGGGCCGACACTCTACCGTTCACTACAACTTGCGCCAGAGGTTCCGCGTACAACAGCCTAACCCAGCTAATAAACTCGCACCCGAATCCAAATTTCTCAAGTGTCGCCCATAAATAGGGCCACTCCACAGTATCAAAGGCCATGGAGGCATCCAGGGACGCCAAAATGGCCGGTTCAGTCAAAAGCCCCGCCCTCGCCAGCGCGCCGTGGAGGCGACGTAAATTCAGAGCAGTGTTGCGATGCGGGATAAAGCCAGATTGATCCGGATGGACCAACTCCCCAAGAACCGAAAGGAGACGGGTCGCCAAAAGTTTAGCCAACACCTTAGGTTCAACATTTAATAGGGATATGGGCCTATACGAGGAACAGAGGTCACGCGGTTTACCCTCTTTGGGAATGACGACGATTGTCGCCAGACGCTGATCATAAGGAAGTATGTTCCGCTCACGAGATTCTAGAAACATGGCGCGGAGATACGGCGCCACCTTATCGGGGCGTAATTTGTACAACTCAATAGGCAAACCGTTCGGGCCCAATGCTTTGCCCGAACGGAGCGATCGAACTGCATTGGCTATCTCATCATTCGTAAAAGGGGAGTCCAAAGCAATACGGTCCAAGTCGGTGACACAGGGCAAAGTGATATCACGCAGAAGAAGGCGGGAGTCGGCAACATCCCTCACAGACACGGGAGCATATACCACACGGAAATATTCCGCAAAACGATCAACAATGGCGGTCGGATCAATCACATTCTCACCACTCGCAGACTGAATCACGGGCACCACACGATTAACTCTTTCTTTCTTGTCCAACCACGCTAGGAGTTTGCCCGCCTTGTCACCCACATCGTACAATCTGCCCTGCTGCTCACGAAACATCACCTTTGCAGCGTCAGTGACCAGAGATTTATATGCAAACTGTTTTAGACCCAGGGCATGGAGTTTCTCAGGCGTGACACCAGATTCCAACTCGTCCTCCAAAGCAGAGATCTCCCCCTCAAGGTCCACCACCTCCCTCCTCCCTGCCCTCTTAGCTTCAACAATCAAGGAAAGGGCCTGTCCACGAATCACAGTTTTAAAGGCTTCCCACAGGGACACAGCCGAAGAGACCGACCCCTCGTTTTCCAGGAAATATGCATCCATGGACTTGAGCAAGAGGGTACGAGTCTCAGGGGAGGAAAGATACCAAGGGTTAATGGGAGCCACTCGGCCCGCCGCCTCTACCCCAACCTCGAAACGAAGCCAGAGCGGCGAGTGATCAGAAATACCCCTCGGCAAATGTAAAATCTCACGAACCGCCGATGATTGGGATGCGGGCATCAGGAAATAATCCAGCCGAGACAGACTGCCATGAGCCCCAGAATGGAAGGTGTATTGGAGCTGAGTAGGATGCAACAGTCGCCAGCAGTCCACAAGGCCAAAGGTATCTAAAAACCCACCCAACCACTGCTGAGCCTGCGGGGTATCTCTAGGGGGATGGCGATCGTGAAGGCCGGAAAGCACCGAATTAAAATCACCGGCCAGAAAGAGAGTGCTATCAGGGAGATCTAACAAAACACGGCCCAAGTCAGTAAAAGTAGAGGCCTGCAAACCCGGGGGAACATAAACATTGAAGAGAGATAGGGTGCGGCCTTCATACCTACCCACCAGGACAGTATATCTCCCACGGTCATCATGAATCACCTCATCGATCGCCAGGGGGAGGGAGGTTCGAACAAGAATACCCACACCCCTAGATCCGGAGGTAAACCCCGAGTGCGCCACAAGGCGGTAGCCCCATCTATTCATTGCATAACAAACATTACCAATCAAATGGGTTTCTTGCATGAAAACAATGTCCGGTGACAAACGTCGTATACATTTTAAGACCACACTGCGCTTAATACGATCTCCCAGGCCATTAACGTTCCAGGAAAGAAATTTCAACCCTCTACCCCCCATCCCAGCCGCCCGAGCCAAGACCCCTCGTCCATGAGCTAGACATCAGAAACAGCAGCAAACACAGGAGCAACTCGCCTTGAAAACAACACACAGAAAAGAAAAAACTTCCCAACCCCCCTCCCCCAAACTGAAGAGAAACACCCCCCACCCTGCACCCCTGCAAAAAGCTAAAGAGCCACCCCAACCTGCAGTGTGCCTGTCGCCCAAGAACCCCTATTCTACACAAAGACCCCGGAGGAGGAAAGGTCTCCGTTCCATCCTCCCCCCGACCTCAGCAAGAACAAAAATAACAAACGAAAGACAGAATGATCACAATGTAGAGGGACGCCGGCCAACACTCCTGAGAATGTATTCAAAATAAGACATAAGAGCCGAACAGTTAGATCTCCACACCACCTTCGGCACCACCAGGGTGAGCGGCGGAGTCCGTCTCAGGAGGACGGTCAGGCAATGAGTCCAGCCAGTCATTAACAGCATCTGGCCGATCAAAGAAAAGGGTACGCTCATTGTATTCGACCCGGAGTCTGGTGGGAAAGAGCATGGCGTAACGTAGGCCCCGATCCCGGAGACGTTTCTTGGCACCACGAAACTCCATACGTTGTCTCTGAACCTGTTGGGAAAAGTCCGTGTAAAAGTTCACCGTAGCATTCTCAAAGGCCACCGGGCCCTTCACCCGCGAGGCCTGCAGGATAGCGTCCCGGTCTCTATAATGAAAAAGCTTCGCTACAATGGGTCTCGGCGGGGCTCCCGGCTTGACTTTGCCCCCTGGAACACGATGTGCGCATTCCACCGTGAAAAATTTTGTGAGACCAGAAGGGGCCAGATGGTTCAAGACCAGATCCTCAACCAGGAGATCCACCGAGTGGGGTTCAGGGTTTTCCGGTACGCCAACCAGGCGAACATTGCAGCGACGCGCCCTATTTTCAAAGTCCTCCAGGCGACGGGTCATGAAGTCGTTCCCCCGACGGAGATTTCCAATCTCTGTTTGGAGCTCCGAGACGTCATTCGTAAGGCTAGAGGATTTAATATCCAGTGATTGTACCCTCTCATTCGTCTTGCCGAGATCAGCACGAATCAGATTCACCTCAATAGCCACGGTGTCAAGTTTGTGGGCCAAGGCCTCGTACTGTAGGCCGATGGATTCCCTCACACCCGAGATGGCGCCCATGATATCCTGTAGGGAGGGCTCCGCCGACTCTTCCAAAACTCGTTCGGACGCTATACTAGAACCAGGCAGGGCAGCTCCGGGGGACCCCTTAGAATGGGTATAACGGTCCATGACATTTGATTGAACTGGAGCTCCGCGCAGAGGTGTTTTCGTCTTGCGCGTCTCTCTGTCCCCTCTGCCCGCCATTTTGAAGATGCGTCACAGGACAAGCCACCAGGTTCGACGGGCCCGACACCCAAAGTACAGGATCAAAAGTACATAAAAAAGGGGGCACAACTCGGGTAGAGGTCGCCAAGCCAGCAAATAGGTCACATGAAAGCCCAACAGCCGATCTGCCTCCAAGTCTCAGTCGCAACACGACATCCACATCCGTGGCCCAAGTCGGAACGGAATCGAAACCGAAACTTAGGAAGGGGGGACCCACAAGGCCAGATCTCCTGCCGTTGTTGTTCAATTGCAGGACGGCTACAGAACCGCACCCCGTCCCGGGCGCACCTCAAGGGCGGAGCCCAAAAGTTCAGAGCACCATATCTCAGGAATACGAGATCCAAATCGATTTCTGAAAAGTGCCAGGGTAATCAGCCAAACGTCCCCTACACGAATTCTTGCAAGAAATCAGGATTCAGCCAGGATAAAATGCCAGGAGCGGCGAGGGTCCGGAGAGCGCTGTGCTCAAGCGGCCATCTCGGATGCCCGCCAAGCTCCTCCCCTTTGGGACATATTTCAATGGGATAGGGGTGCGTGCCCGGACTGGATAAGTAACAAAAGGATAAAGGGGAACAACCCACCAGGGAGTTCAACAATAATCAAAACATGACCGGGAAGTTCCCATTATTCTAAAGGACAAAATAGTACAAATCAAAAGAAGTTACCCACAAAAACACTGTTGGATATCAAAATTATTTTATTTTCATATATTTAGATGAATAAAAAAGACATTCGCTTATTCAAAGAAGATTATAAACATCAAACCCATTATTTAATATATCCGGATTACTTTTGCCATATTAGCCCAGCACTTGAAAACAGTAACCATAATTCCCACAGCTCAATCATACTCACAAGCATACACACCTTCAGCCATCATCATATAAATAGGGAAAAAAAACACTCAAGACACATGTGAAATCAACAAACAGAGGGAAGCGCCGACGCGCGTTTCGGAAAGAGTGCCAAATTTTGGAATTCCTTCATCAGGGCGCAGGTAAATTGCTGTTACAGTTCCATATTAACTTGGCTGGGCAACAGACTGGAAAGGGGCGACCACTCGGTCCCCCCGAACGTATGGTTGGGTGCCCCGATCCCCCCGGGAAACCGTTTTGGGCGGGAGGCGTGGCTTGGCTGGTATGCCCGTAGTGGCGTAGCCGGGGCGTGCCTTTTCCCGCCCAAGAGGGGTTGTCCTAGACACCTACACCGTTCGAACCGCCCCGTAGGCGTTTGGGGGAAGGCCCACGCCCTCCCAAAGAAGGATAAAAGGAGCATCATTCCAAGGAAGCATCCTCTTGTTCCTGTACTTGGAAGCTGCACCTCCTCGTTGCTCGTGAGCCCGAGACGGAACAAGGAGCCAATTTTGAGAACTTGTAATTTTTGTGTTTCTCTTTCAGTGAGTACGAAGCTTTGGATCCAGGACCTCGATTCGGATATCCGCGATACGATGCCTGGCAAGAAGGTCGGAAAGAAGGTTGGGACTGAACAGCTGCTTCGCATGCTGGTGAAGGATATGGCGGACATGAAGAAGCAGATGGCGGCAATGAATGGCACGGGGAGACCGAAGAAAATCATCGGGCCAGCATTGCCGAGAATAGTCCCTGCCGGGAGAGGTAAAAGGGTCAGGAATAGGGCGGCAGGAGGGGAGGCCCCGGTTCCCGAGTCACCTCCGGCGAGCCCGGTCGGTCCGGTGGGGGCCCCAGTTCCGATCCCGAACGCGGGACAGCCGATCCCTGTGGTAGTTACGCCCGTGAGCGAGGGGGATATGCCTCCCGAACTGGCCGCTCAGTTGGCAGCATGGTTAGGCAAGAACAACGAGAGTGCTCTGGCACCAGGAGACACGGCGGCCGAGGCCAGGTTGATAATGAAGCAGTTGCGGCAATCGAGAGATGCTGCGAAGGCTCCTTGTCCTCTTGTTTCCCCGCAGGTCCCCTCGGATAAACCGGCACCGGGCGTTGGAACAACAGCTGCAACAGATACAGCTCCTGGTTCTGGTAAGCAGCCGTTGCCAATAGCGGGGGAGGGATCGTTACCCTCGAGGAGGGAAAAAGTGGTTCAGCATATCCCGATGGATGTGAAAGAAAGGATTTGGGCCGATAAATATGTGAACATGTTTTCGCTGTTGACCGATCACTATGAGATAGAGCACGTTAAAAATCAGAAGGAGTTGTTGCATCCGAGTGTATGGCGTGCAAAAATGGCGGGTTTCAGGGTGGAGGAAACAATCGCTAATTGGGCCAGGGCGTTCGGAATGTTCACGGCAATCATGGGGGAACGTAGGCCTGAAGTATTGTCAGAATTGGCCTGTTACCAAACACGTATCATGGAATTTTTTGAATCATATGAAGGTAATCAATGGATGGGTTATGATAACAAATTTCGTAAGGCCAAGGAGCACGACTCATCCCTGACGTGGGATTGTTTCGACTCCATTTCCTGGCAGAAACAGGTTATGCCAAACACGGCGAGGTCGTCTTCTTTTGGCGGGAATGGCGCAGAGCCTTCCCGCCATTACTTGGCGGCGCCCTTTCGGGCAGGCGCCAACGGGGATCAGCACAACAAGAATAATGGGAACTCGGGTAAAAAAGGGGTGTGTTGGAGCTTTAACAGAGGCAAGTGCACTACGCCACAAGGGACATGCAAGTTCAGGCATGAGTGTGCAGGGTGTGGACAGTCCTCACACCCCGAGAGTTCGTGCAGAGCAAAGAATGGTGAGACAGGAGGTAGAGGAGGGGCCAAACAGGTCTAACATCGCCCGAGGGGCACCGTTACCTACTCCTGTTGACATCATGGCACTGATCCCTTGGCTGAACCGATACCCAGATCATGTCTCCGCTGGGGTGTTGCGAGACGGTTTCTCATATGGTTTCCGCATCCCGGCGGGGGGTGTACGGGGGGAAGCACAGTGTAAAAATCAACTATCTGTTCAACGAAATACGACGGTGGTGCAGGCAAAGATTGCAAAAGAGGTGACCCGAGGTCGGGTTGCGGGACCGTATGTGCACCCGCCTGTTGTTAATTTTGTTTGTTCACCGTTGGGAGTAGTCCCCAAGAAGGACCCAGGTGAGTTTCGGTTAATCCATAATTTGTCCGCTCCTAGGGGTCTTTCGGTGAACGATGCGATTGACCCGGGACTTTGTTCGGTGCGGTACGCATCCTTTGATGAGGCCGTCGCCATGTTGAATCGCCTAGGGCCCGGAGCGCTGATGGCTAAATCAGATATTGAGTCAGCGTTCCGGTTGCTCCCGGTACACCCACAGGATCAGCGTCTCTTAGGTTTTGTGTTCCAAGGACGCTATTACATGGATAAATGTATGCCGATGGGTTGCTCCATCTCTTGTGCGTATTTTGAGAAGTTCAGTACTTTTTTGCAATGGGCGTTCACTAGAGCCACGGGCCTCACGCAGGTAATGCACTACCTTGATGATTTTCTGTTTCTGGGGGCAGCCGGGGGCACGGAATGTGAACAGGCTTTGATGGAATTCTGTAATCTCATGAAAAGTTTTGGTGTGCCATTGGCACCAGGCAAGACAGTGGGGCCATCTACTTCTCTCGAGTTTCTTGGAATCGAGCTTGATTCAGTAGAGGGGTGCTTCCGTCTGCCCAAGGAGAAGGTAATGAAGTTTAAGGCCTCACTGGAAGTATGCATTGGCGAGAGAAAAGTAACTCTCCATCAGCTGCAACAAGCTGTGGGTCAGCTTAACTTTGCCCTCAGAGTGATACCGATGGCCCGCCCCTTTTCCCGCTCTATCGCACAAGCCATGGTGGGCCTCAAGGAAGGACACCACCGCACAAGACTGTCAGCCGAGGTTCGCCAGGACATGCGCATATGGTTGGCATTTCTGGTGGATTTCAACGGTCGTGTCGTGTGGAACAAACCATCAGCTTCCTCCGAGGAGCTGGGGTTGTGGACTGACTCGGCAGGAAGTGTGGGTTTTGGCGCCATCTTTGGTGAGAGATGGTCGGCACGAACATGGCCGGCGTGGTGGCACGATAGTGGGCTCACAGGTAACATCGGGTTCCTTGAGCTGTTCCCCATTCTGGTGGCCTTGAAAACATGGCCGGAAGGGTTTCGTGATCGTGCTGTGGTGTTCTGGTCTGATAATATGACTGTTGTTGAATGTATCAATAATCAGGCAGCACGCTGCAAATGGATTTTGAGATTGCTGAAAGAAATTGTCCTGCTATGTATGAGACTAAACGTCCACTTTAGGGCAAGACACATGCCGGGGGTACTGAACCAGGCAGCTGATGCACTCTCTCGTTCCCATATGCAGGCCTTCAGGGGTTTTCTGCCCTCAGCGGACTTGGTGGCGGCACCATTTCCCGAAGCTCTCTGGTCTCTCGGTGCCCCGGATTACAAAACCTCGTGGGAGAGAGTCTAGCACCCAGGACAAGGAAGGCATATGAAGGAGCGTTCCGTTCCTATTGGTCATTTTTGGGTTCAGCGGGGGGGAGCATTGGGGACAGGAGGAGTATGTTCTGCAATTTCTGGTAGCACTACATCAGGCAGGCCGATCGCTGTCAACAGCTAACAGGCACAGGGCCGCCATTGCCTTCATGGCGCAGGCGCATGGCATCCAGGACCCCACATCGTCCTTTCTCGTAAAAAGGGCACTGCGTGGGTGGCAACGCCTTGAGGGCCGTAGAGTGGATGAAAGGCACCCGATAGATCTGGCAAGGTTGTCCCTGTTAATGTCCGTATCCCTGCGACTTGTTCATCTCAATCAGAGACGGTGCTGTTCCGGGCCGCTTTTGCATTAGCATTCCATGGGCTATGCGGGTGAGCGAGCTGGTAGCAAGGAATAAGCGGGATACGGGGGGAGGTCTGTGTCGAGATCACATTCAGATCAAGGGTGACACAATGGTGGTCACAATAGCCAGTTCCAAGACCGATCAGGCAGCCATCGGGGACAGTGTGGTAGTCCAGCGGATTCCGGAGTCTCCCATGTGCCCGGTAAAATGCGTGGAGGAGTATTTAGCGCAGAGGGCGGCATCATGGGGGGGGAGTTTGTTGAGACACACCGACGCCACCCCACTGACTAGGTTTCAGTTTCAGCGGGTGTTAACAATGGCAATCGCGGCAGCGGGCTTGGACCCGAGCGATTTTGGGACCCATTCCTTCCGGATAGGGGCTGCTACAGAGGCTACACCCAGGGGTCTGAGTGTTGAAAAAGTGAAACAATTGGGGCGTTGGTCCTCGAATTGCTATAAAAGGTATGTGCGGTTGCACATGTTGTGAAGCCTTTGTCATGCACTCACGCTTCTTGTTTTCTGTTTGATTTTCAGTTGCGCGAGCAGGCTTTGCGGGGCGGACGGTGCAGTTGACCCGACACCTGGGGACCAGCGGTCAAAGATCACCGGCTGAGGAAAGAGTGGTGTGGGTCGTTGGCCACTCATACGTGAGGCGCGCCGCGGATGTATTCAAAGCAGGTGACATGATTCACGTGGCAGGGGAATACGGGTACAGGGTGACCTTCCACGGAAGGGCGGGCTCTGTATTGACCAGTTTCAAGGTTTTATGGAGGGTTTGTTAGGGCGGACAAGGTCACCGCCGTCTGTAATCATAGTACATCTTGGGGGCAATGATTTGGTGACCATTGGTCGACGAGTACTTCTTGAGTTAATCTTGGCCTCGGTAAGCTGGTTGGCAAGAAGGGTTCCGGGGTGCACGATCGCATGGTCACACATGATTCCGCGGAAGGTGTGGCGGGGGGCCCTCTCTGTGTCAGCTTTGAATCACTCGGTAAAGAAGGTTAATAGCAAACTAGGTAGATTGTTTCGCACAGGAAATTTGCATTGTGTACCCCATGGATGTATCCGGGGGGACCATATGTATCTGGAAGATGGGGTCCATTTGTCCCGGGAGGGAAATGTCTTACTCATAGGGGACTTCATAGCTTGGTTAAAAAGTTTGTGTAGCCATGACCTATAGTAGGAGTTTTTTGGGGGGTCCGGATAGCCGGTCAACTATCCGGCCTGTGGCGGTAAGGTCATGATCGGTGAGCAGTAATTGGAAGATCCCTAGAGGTGGGGCGCCACCCATTATGGATGGGAGCGCCCGGGGGGAGGCGGCCATTGGCCCCTCACACGGGGAGGCGGTACCCTCTAAGGATGGGGACGCCGAAAGGGAAGGCGGTCATCGGCCCCTCCCTGGGGAGGAGGGGCTACGGGCCCCTCCTGGGAATTTCCCGGGGCCAGGACATCCGCGACGGCGGATGTGGTAAGCAGTGTGGGGTGGGAGGGGGGTCTACGCTACCTTCTAGACACCTCACACGAGTCCTCGGACGACCACCAAGATGGCGTCGAGTAAATATGGGGCCCCCGTTAAGACAAGGGAAATTGGAAGTTGGCACAGAGGTACAGTCCTCTGTGCGCCCGCCCCTCACAAGTAAGGGGGGGAGTTATGGTATTAGGGATCTGACACCGGTTACGACCTTGCCGTTGGCCCGTAATGTTAGGATGTACAATTTGAATTTTGAGAAATGCATCGTAATGTGTAAATGAAATTGTACATGATATGAAACTGTTAATTTAATGTTTTAATTTTGTTTCATATTTTAATAAATACGGCCGGTGAGGGTAACTCCCTCACCGCCTTCCAAAAGCTCAAGAATCGTTTCCGTCTTCCCATTCTTGGGGATTGTGTTGGGAGGGGGTGACGGGTATCCCGGCCATATGAAAAACCGAAGTGTTTCTGTGGGAACAAAGTAAAAATAAATATAATCAATTAAGAAAAGGGGGAAGGGAGGGAAAATGGTCATCGGAACTATACAATAGAACATAGTTGGAAACACATATATAGGAAAATGTTAAGGAGAATGTCTAAATATACATATATAGCTGTCTAATAAGTGATGGAAGCCCAACACGGAGGCACATTTCAATTGGGGCAGCGACAAGAACAAGAGCTAATGGAGATAAAGATATAAGGATATAACATACCCAATGGAGTCGGGCTGTGAACCGGTATTCTATATTATGGCTTCACATATGCTCGACAATTATCTATAAATACGAGTATGATTTCATCGAGGGACACATGGCTTACCTTGAACACATTCCCAGGTGTTACTTCAAATGGCTAGGAGAGGAGGCATCAAATTAACTCGTGAGGACGCATACAGAGAGCGTGATACTGCAATGGGGACGAAAAAATAAGGAAAAACTATTTTAAAGACCTTTTCAAATGTGAGAATACACACTCGCAATGCAAGGTCGAAGTCTATATGTTCACCCATCAGTACCTTCAAAATATTTTTATGTACAGGTTGGGCAAATTCAATTTATAAGTTACGGGAACCACTTAATTCCCAGAATTACCTCCAGTATGCCCAGAAGTACATACATAAAATCAGGGGCAGCAGACCATAGGTGTAGAGGCGGATTTCTGAAAGATACATACATCGGGTCTGAAACAGAAAGGAACCGAATGTAAGTAACACGAGCCTAGAAAGGGACGGTAGTTGAGTAATAGTAGATCATTCACGAACACTAAATGGGACTTACTCGTAATGGTTAAAAACGCGTCCCACGGGGTGTTTTCAAATACTATGTCCCCCGGATCGAGCTTGGCTCAAAGCGATGAAGGGTAAAGCGCTCGGGCTCATTCCCTAAGAGGTATAAGGCAGAAATTCGTTTTGCTTTAAAATACAGACATTATCAAAAAAGGTTATAAGGAGGAAAACGCCCGACAATCGATCGTGTGGGCTATATAGACTGCCGTAGGGAAACTTACCGGCGAAAACGTGAGAGGACTCTCGCGACGGTCTGCTGCCTGCTTCCTCCGAGTGAGAGAGGTGGCACCCGGGAGTGCCTCGGGTTTAAATAGAAAGAACAATTTCGTAAATGCTTGTCACCTGGGAGCAGGACGGCTTCCTTTACACGGGAATACAAGTGTTGCCAAAATAGACAGAGGACATTTCAAAAACGTCAGGAATAGAGAGAAGACTGACGTAACCAGTCTTAAACCTCGAAAAATGACTATACACGGGAATACGAGTGTTGCCAAAATAGACGAGGGACATTTCAGAAGTGTTAGGAATAGAGAGAGGACTGACGTAACCAGACTTAACCACCGAAAACTGACTATGGGAAAAAATGCAGAAAGAAAATATTTGGCGAAAAAAGCTATCGAATAGCGTTTTCCCACGGAATAGATTCATTTAATCCGGAGACAGCCGTCTCCATAGAAAAAATCCAAAATACTTCCCTCTTACTTCTAAGGGAGTCAGTGTTTCCATCTTTAGGGCAATGGATCCGTTCAAGGATCAACCATCTAAGTTCTTAAATTTTATGTCCCATTTCTTTCCAGTGAGCTACTAAAGGTGCTCCCGTCCGGGAGTTTCTGATACATGATTTATGTTCGGAGAACCGATAGCGAAATTCTCTACCGGTTTCTCCAACATAGCCTTTGGGGCAGGGGCAAGTCAGAAAGTATATTACATTGCTAGACTTACAGTTATACATCTCCTTGAATTTGAGGTGTCTTTTGCCCCATTTGAATTCAGGTGTACAGATCACTTGGTCACAGGCGTGGCATCCCCCACACCTATGACTACCCAAGATGTGGTTAGCTCCTGTAATACTTTTCTGAGCATGTCCGATAGGATCAGATGTGGATGCCCTGACCAAAAAGTTTTTTAAGTTCTTGTTTCGCCGAAATGCAAATATAGGTTTATCTAGCTTTTCAGACGACTTGTCTAGGTTGAGTAAATGCCAGTGCGAATTGATCACATATCTAAGTTTATCATTAAAGTTAGAATGAGTGGAGATCATCACTAGCTTGTCGTCCTCTTTTTTCTCTTTGGGACTCAGGAGGTTCTCCCTGTTGAAATATTTAGCCCTCTTTTAGGAATCCCGAATAAGACGCTTAGGGTAGCCTCTGTCAGTAAATTTCTTCTTCATTATTCCAGCATGAAATTCAAAATTGTTCAAATCAGAGCAATTTCGACGAAGCCTTAAAAATTGGCTAAATGGAATGTTGTTTCTTTGGCTGCGGGGATGAAAGCTATCGTACATAAGCAACGTATTACGTGCTGATGGCTTAGTATAGAGAGATACTTCTAACAGGTTGTTGTTCTCAAAGATCCACACATCAAGAAATTCTATTTTCTCTGAGCTGATGTTAGTGCTGAATTTGAGGTGTGGATCACATAGGTTTATCCACTGGGTAAATTCATTCAGTTGTTCAATAGATCCTTGCCAGATAAAGAAGATATCGTCTATATATCTATTGTACTGCGTGACGTTTTCGAAGAAGGGAGCAACTTCGTTATAAATATATTTTTCTTCGAACATCCCCATATACGCATTCGCTACATTTGGGGCACAAGCAGCACCCATATTGATTCCCAGTATTTGTTTGTAGATGTTATTATCAAATTCAAAGAAGTTCTCATTGAGAATTACAGCGAGACATTCGAGGACGAACAGTTTTTCAAATCCGCAGTTTATTCCATCCAGCATTTTTTTGACTGCTTTTAAAGCCCCTTCTAGGGGGATATTGGAATAAAGTGCCTCAATATCCATTGAGACAAGGAAATCAGTCTGGGGGTTGAACTTAAGGCCTTCAATCTTAGAAATCAAATGTCCAGTATCACGGACATATGCCGGAACCTGGCAGATGATAGGGGCTAGGCAGGCATCCACAAATTTAGAGAGAGGTTCAGTCAGTGAACCAATCGTAGACACAATGGGCCTAAACGGAGGTTCAGTCAAATTTTTATGCAGTTTGGGGAGTCCGTACATAATCGGTATTTTATAGTGGGTTTTATTGAAAAAATCAAATTCCTGACTGCAGATGGAACCTCTAGCTCGAGCATCGTTGGTGATGTCGAAAATTTTCGCCATAATTCTCCTAGCTGGATAGTTGCCCACTTTAGTAAAATTTTCGATAGAAAGATTGAAGATCTCTATGGAGCTCTATGCAGCTCCATTTAACCTGTTTGAGCTCCATATAGATCTTCAATCTTTCTATCGTAAAATTAGACTTAAGAAGTTTTTTATGAATAGAGAGATCGGACCATCTGATAACAACTCAGGGTTCCGACCACCGTCTGTTTTCACACCATCTTTGGAACAGATTGGTCCAGAAGTGGGCGTATTCGAAAAAGCAGTAAGCACTAAAATTCAATGTCTTGCCAATATGTCCCCAAGTCATCGTATAACCTCAGCTATGATGAATATCAAGCTCTAAAAAAGCTGTCAGCTGACAACTCTCTCATTGTCAAACCCTGTGACAAGGGGGGGGATAGCCCTGCTAGACAGTATTACATACAAACAACGGATACTGTCTATGCTTGAGTGTCCCGAAAATTTTACAAAAGTGGGCAACTATCCAGCTAGGAGAATTATGGCGAAAATGTTCGACATCACCAACGATGCTCGAGCTAGAGGTTCCATCTGCAGTCAGGAATTTGATTTTTTCAATAAAACCCATTTTAAAATACCGATTATGTACGGACTCCCCAAACTGCATAAAAATTTGACGTAACCTCCGTTTAGGCCCATTGTGTCTACGATTGGTTCACTGGCTGAACCTCTCTCTAAATTTGTGGATGCCTGCCTAGCCCCTATCATCTGCCAGCTTCCGGCATATGTCCGTGATACTGGACATTTGATTTCTAAGATTGAAAGCCTTAAGTTCAACCCCCAGACTGATTTCCTTGTCTCAATGGATATTGAGGCACTTTATTCCAAAATCCCCCTAAAAGGGGCTTTAAAAGCAGTCAAAAAAATGCTGGATGGAATAAACTGCGGATTTGAAAAACTGTTCGTCCTCGAATGTCTCGCTGTAGTTCTCAATGAGAACTTCTTTGAATTTGATAATAACATCTACAAACAAATACTGGTAATCAGTATGGGTGCTGCTTGTGCCCCAAATGTAGCCAATGCGTATATGGGGATGTTCGAAGAAAAACATATTTATAACGAAGTTGCTCCCTTCTTCGAAAACGTCACACAGTACAATAGATATATAGACGATATCTTCTTCATCTGGCAAGGATCTATTGAACAACTGAATGAATTTACCCAGTGGATAAACCTATGTGATCCACACCTCAAATTCAGCACTAACATCAGCTCAGAGAAAATAGAATTTCTTGATGTGTGGATCTTTGAGAACAACAACCTGTTAGAAGTATCTCTCTATACTAAGACATCAGCACGTAATACGTTGCTTATGTACGATAGCTTTCATCCCCGCAGCCAAAGAAACAACATTCCATTTAGCCAATTTTTAAGGCTTCGTCGAAATTGCTCTGATTTGAACAGTTTTGAATTTCATGCTGGAATAATGAAGAAGAAATTTACTGACAGAGGCTACCCTAAGCGTCTTATTCGGGATTCCTACAAGAGGGCTAAATATTTCAACAGGGAGAACCTCCTGAGTCCCAAAGAGAAAAAAGAGGACGACAAGCTAGTGATGATCTCCACTCATTCTAACTTTAATGATAAACTTAGATATGTGATCAATTCGCACTGGCATTTACTCAACCTAAACAAGTCGTCTGAAAAGCTAGATAAACCTATATTTGCATTTCGGCGAAACAAGAACTTAAAAAACTTTTTGGTCAGGGCATCCACATCTGATCCTATCGGACATGTTCAGAAAAGTATTACAGGAGCTAACCCCATCTTGGGTAGTCATTGGTGTGGGGGATGCCACGCCTGTGACCAAGTGATCTGTACCCCTGAATTCAAATGGGGCAAAAGACACCTCAAATTCAAGGAGATGTATAACTATAAGTCTAGCAATGTAATATACTTTCTGACTTGCCCCTGCCCCAAAGGCTATGTTGGAGAAACCGGTAGAGAATTTCGCTATCGGTTCTCCGAACATAAATCATGAATCAGAAACTCCCGGACGGGAGCACCTTTAGTAGTTCACTGGAAAGAAATGGGACATAAAATTGAAGAACTTAGATGGTTGATCCTTGAACGGATCCATTGCCCTAAAGATGGAAACACTGACTCCCTCAGAAGTAAGAGGGAAGTATTTTGGATTTTTTCTATGGAGACGGCTGTCTCCGGATTAAATGAATCTATTCCGTGGGAAAACGCTATTCGATAGCTTTTTTCGCCAAATATTTTCTTTCTGCATTTTTTCCCATAGTCAGTTTTCGGTGGTTAAGTCTGGTTACGTCAGTCCTCTCTCTATTCCTAACATTTCTGAAATGTCCCTCGTCTATTTTGGCAACACTCGTATTCCCGTGTATAGTCATTTTTCGAGGTTTAAGACTGGTTACGTCAGTCTTCTCTCTATTCCTGACGTTTTTGAAATGTCCTCTCTCTATTTTGGCAACACTTGTATTCCCGTGTAAAGGAAGCCGTCCTGCTCCCAGGTGACAAGCATTTACGAAATTGTTCTTTCTATTTAAACCCGAGGCACTCCCGGGTGCCACCTCTCTCACTCGGAGGAAGCAGGCAGCAGACCGTCGCGAGAGTCCTCTCACGTTTTCGCCGGTAAGTTTCCCTACGGCAGTCTATATAGCCCACACGATCGATTGTCGGGCGTTTTCCTCCTTATAACCTTTTTTGATAATGTCTGTATTTTAAAGCAAAACGAATTTCTGCCTTATACCGCTTAGGGAATGAGCCCGAGCGCTTTACCCTTCATCGCTTTGAGCCAAGCTCGATCCGGGGGACACAGTATTTGAAAACACCCCGTGGGACGTGTTTTTAACCATTACGAGTAAGTCCCATTTAGTGTTCGTGAATGATCTACTATTACTCAACTACCGTCCCTTTCTAGGCTCGTGTTACTTACATTCGGTTCCTTTCTGTTTCAGACCCGATGTATGTATCTTTCAGAAATCCGCCTCTACACCTATGGTCTGCTGCCCCTGATTTTATGTATGTACTTCTGGGCATACTGGAGGTAATTCTGGGAATTAAGTGGTTCCCGTAACTTATAAATTGAATTTGCCCAACCTGTACATAAAAATATTTTGAAGGTACTGATGGGTGAACATATAGACTTCGACCTTGCATTGCGAGTGTGTATTCTCACATTTGAAAAGGTCTTTAAAATAGTTTTTCCTTATTTTTTCGTCCCCATTGCAGTATCACGCTCTCTGTATGCGTCCTCACGAGTTAATTTGATGCCTCCTCTCCTAGCCATTTGAAGTAACACCTGGGAATGTGTTACAGGTAAGCCATGTGTCCCTCGATGAAATCATACTCGTATTTATAGATAATTGTCGAGCATATGTGAAGCCATAATATAGAATACCGGTTCACAGCCCGACTCCATTGGGTATGTTATATACTTATATCCTTAGCTCCATTAGCTCTTGTTCTTGTCGCTGCCCCAATTGAAATGTGCCTCCGTGTTGGGCTTCCATCACTTATTAGACAGCGATATATGTATATTTAGACATTCTCCTTAACATTTTCCTATATATGTGTTTCCAACTATGTTCTATTGTATAGTTCCCATGACCATTTTCCCTCCCTTCCCCCTTTTCTTAATTGATTATATTTATTTTTACTTTGTTCCCACAGAAACACTTCGGTTTTTCAGTCTGTTGCCCAGCCAAGTTAATATGGAACTGTAACAGCAATTTACCTGCGCCCTGATGAAGGAATTCCCAAATTTGGCACTCTTTCCGAAACGCGCGTCGGCGCTTCCCTCTGTTTGTTGATTTCACATGTGTCTTGAGTGTTTTTTCTCCCTATTTATATGATGATGGCTGAAGGTGTGTATGCTTGTGAGTACGATTGAGCTGTGAGAATTATGGTTACTGTTTTCAAGTGCTGGGCTAATATGGCAAAAGTAATCCGGATATATTAAATAATGGGTTTGATGTTTATAATCTTCTTTGAATAAGCGAATGTCTTTTTTATTCATCCTAAATATATGAAAATAAAATAATTTTGATATCCGACAGTGTTTTTGTGGGTAACTTCTTTTGATTTGTACTATTTTGTCCTTTAGAATAATGGGAACTTCCCGGTCATGTTTTGATTATTGCGTGCCCGGACTGTCCACAGAACAATGTCGCTCAAAATTCCTGGATTGATTACTTCAAGCCACAATATGCTCGCAGTGGAGATGGGGAAAGTGATGCCATATCTACCGTCACATTTTATAAAGATGCCACCTTCAGTTTAGGGGAGGTTGATAGGGCGCTAGAGACAGTAACCGAGGGACGTGCCCCGGGTATGGATTGCATCCCCGCCGACTTGTTTATAAATGACAAACAAAGTTGGCGAGTATATATTGTTTATCTAGCAAATGCCATAGCCCAAGGGATGGTTGTCCCCCATTCTTGGAAGGGAGCAGAAATCGTGCTTGTATATAAAAAAGGGGATAAGTCTTTAGCAGGCAATTATAGGCCTATTAGCCTAATGGACTCTATTCAGAAAATCATGGGTCGATTAGTTCTGGGAAAAATACAGACCTGGATGGAAGATAGGAACATCTTGATCCCATTCCAGGCCGGTTTTCGCCCCAAAACAAGCACGATTGACCAAGTGTTTCGGTTTATCGTTCTTTATTGGCGGGCGGTGGTTTTGGGGAAAGGGACGTTGTATGCTGTGTTCGTGGACCTGAGGGCAGCTTTTGATCTTGTGCCTCGTTGTAAATTATGGCGAGTCCTGGAGGGGTTGGAGATGGCCCCGGAGCTGCTCACCTTGGTTGTGCGCTTACATGAGGACAATTTCACGCGGGTTCAGTGGGGGCGACAGGGAGAGGTTACGGAAACCTTCCCCGTTGAGCGGGGAGTGCGGCAGGGTTGCGTTATGGCACCCACCCTGTTCTCGCTCTTCGTGAATGGGGTGGCGGACTACCTCTCCCTGGTCCCCACTGATGCCCCTGTGATGGCAGGTAATCGTGTCCCAATCCTCATGTTTGCGGACAATACTTTGATAATCTCCAAAACACTGAGTGGCCTCCAGCGGGCCCTTCGGCGGTTTGAAGATTTATGTCTGCTGCGGGGATTAGAAATAAACACTGCGAAAACAAAGTTTATGTCCCTCAACGAACACATATTTTCCAAGTTTTTTAAACCCTTCAGAGGAAGCATGTACATGAATAACTGCCCATTAGAGCAGCTTGACGCCTTTACTTATCTGGGGGTCACCGTGCAGAGGGACATGCGCTGGAATAGCCAACTTGAGTTGGCTGTACTAAAGCACCAGCAGCAGTCAGGACTTCTTCTGAAGAAGTTTAAAACCTCGACAACCAAACCCATTGGTCCACTTCTTGAGATATATGGGATTAAGGTATTGAGCTCAGCCCTTACGGGTCAGAAATATGGGGGTTTGAAACCCTAAAGCGCCTGAAATTGGAGGAAAATGAGTTTATGCGAAAAGTTACTAGCGTCCCACAAAGCACTCCACTAACACCACTGATGTGGGACCTTGGTAGGAAAGCAGTCAAAGATATGGCTACTCTACGCCCATTACTGTATTGGCGCTGACTATGGACCACCGAGGAACTCCTGCACTATGCTGGGGGTCTAAAGGATGTTATTGAACAGGATACCTTCCATAAAATAGGCTGGCTGAAGGAAATTAGGTCCCTGTTAGTAAGATTGGGAATGAGAGAACTGTGGGATGACCCCTCAAAAGCAGTATTTCCCTCTAAAAAAACCCTGAAGGCCAGATATTGGGAGATGATCTATTCAACAACATACACAAGAGGCCTCTCATCTCACCTCACAGGTCGTTTTCTTGAATTTAAGGCTTGCCCATTTGATCGCAAGCTCTATTTCCAATTTAGGGTAGGTACCCTCCCGACGAGGCTATTTACAGCAAAATGGGTGGGAACAACTGACGATAAATGCCCCAGGTGCAGGGACAAACAAGAATCTGAAAGTCATATCCTGTTCTTTTGTCCCTTATATACAGCACCTCGACAAAAGTGGGTGAAACCAATTTTTCAACTAAATGGTACCCACAGATATGAAGAGGCATTGAGAATTTTATGTACAGATCCCAGTTCCCCCATTGCTATAGCCGTAGCAAAGTTCTTGAAATGGGCTTGGGCTATTCGCTCGAAGCAGTAATTATTGTAAAATGATTAGTGCTCTATCTTGACCTCCCTAGACTACTAAAACTAAAGTGAGGACACTTTTTAAATTATTTATTGAACATAGAGTAGTGATCTCCAGACTGTATAAAACTGTAAATCTGAATACTTTTTTTTTTTTAAAAAGGGGTTTTATTTGATTTTTAAGCTATTAGTACATTCGACAGCCATACGGAGTTTAATCACATTTTAAATATTTTAAATATTTATATTTATATAAATGTATTTTGTCATGCTATTTTATTTTGTAACTGTTGGATGTTTTATGTAATGCTTTTATGACTTAACTGTCGAATAAAGTTTATAAATTGGAATTGGAAATGTTTGTTGGACTATAGTAAGTGCCTCTACATTTCACTTTTTAACACTAGGTCATCTGTAAGCTTATGTATAGTACAGTATGTTAAAGGTCAATGTGAGTCGCAAAAATTTCTCCTATGTCCAGACATTGCATACATACATACATACATGGCCAGATACTGTAATAGACCACAGTGCTTGCTAAAAATATGTCTAAGTGATTAATGAATCAGAAATGAGTCCACAAAGTCAGAAAATACACCACATGGCTGGCAGTCTACCAGCACACAGCTTTTCAGCCGACAAATATGGTCAGGTGTGAATACCTGAGAAACCAATCCCCTGTTCCACTCATGGTATATACAGATTTTCAAACTGTGCGGGACAATCTATTGAGAAAAGTTTCATGAGGACAGAACAGAATACAAGACCATTACAGAACAAAATACAAGACCATAAGCGGCAGCCTCATTATTAACTCCAGGAATGCATCTTTTACAGTAAGAACCTTAAAAGAAGCTTGTAGCAGATCATAAAGTTTCCTTTTATATTAAGTGCCTCTCTTATGCAGACATTACAGTACCCATTCCATGCTCTGCAAATTAGAGTTTGTAAGGTTTTTTTTCGTTTTCTTTTATAGTGCGAAGGGGAAGTGAGTTGATTCTTTGCAGTCCTTTGGGGTGTGTCAAATCAAAGAGGGTGAAATCAAAATCCTCCCCGAAATGCCTGTAGCGAGACAAGCAAAATGAAACTAGCTGCAAGCTGTCTAACTTTTATTAAGTTTTAGTTTGTGCACTGTCTGCAGCGAGATCTAAAAAGTTAAAACTCTGGAAATTGGTCTCAAATAACCATGAAAAGCGTAGGACATATGAGAAAAAATTAAAACTGACAAAATGAAATTACTTTAAATAAAGAAACAAAACCCAACACACAATATTTAGTTGTGTCCTGATTATAAAACAACTGGTTGTAAGCCTCTAAAAACCTTGTTCATACATGACCACAGGTACTTTCAGTCCGCTCTCTTCATCCACTAGTCTGTTCAAGTGTCATTCACATTTTACTTTCACCTAACACAACATTCTTCTATATTTTTCTTTATTTTTGTTTTTTAGGTCTCGCCTAGGCAGCGCTTGCGCTGTCTCTGCGAGACATGGTGTATTTGGGATATGTTGCAGGGAAAGGGGTCCCAGTAGCTACACTTAGAGAAAACATATAATTCAAAAATAGTGATTTCACAAATATACTGATGGTTGGTGAGTGATGTTATTTAATCACATCCTCACCAAAGCTTAAACATGACAAAAAACTCTTTGTTATAGATATACACATGTATAAAAAAATCCTCTCCGATTAATCCTGGAGCAAGGACAGTTTCTATGCGATTAACCCACGGAATGTGAGATTCATTTATTGGACTTTTACGAACACCACGAGGTTTGATCATTTCTGCGTTGATTGAGAGGAGTCTAAGGGCCTGACAATGTCTTTCAATTGATCCCAACAGTGTGGCGGGTCTTGGTGCCCCTCCTCACCCCCACTTCACATCTCTGTCCTGATGAAGACCGCAGTGTAAGGTGGAAGTCAACCTACGTATCGCAGGGGTCGAAACGTCAACTTCTTTTTACCTTCTCCTACCCTTGAACAACAGAATTATTGTTACTGTGTTCTGACACACGGGCTAGGGCTAGTGAAACTTTTCACTCAACCCTCATTCCTCACCAAGAAACCACTTACCTACCTTCCCTTTCCCTTTCTCTGGGCACAAATATATTTTTTTATACATGTGTATATCTATAACGAAGAGTTTTTTGTCATGTTTAAGCTTTGATGAGGATGTGATGAAATAACATAGCTAACCAACCATCAGTATATTTGTGAAGTCACTATTTTTGAATTATATGTTTTCTCTAAGTGTAGCTACTGGGACCCCTTTCCCTGCAACATTGACTATCCAGGTCCCAGTACTTTTGGGTATACCCTTTTATGTAACGGTATTTGGGATATGGGCTTTAAAAGCTCCGCCCATTTTCAAGGACTGCCCCTGGTACATGTGTTGTTACTCAGAGCTTGTGATCACTATTACTTTCTTTAAGTTGGAGCACTTGAGACCAGTGCTTGTGGTTTACAGAGCTCTGTTGTAAACAGGGCTGTAAATATTGCTCTTATCTTGCCATGTTTATCGTGCATGCAAAGAACGAGGTCTGTTATGGAGGGTGCTGCCGACTCCTTCCTCCTCCTTTTGAAATACACAGCCTTGCATCATGGTCCATGCCTTCCTATGGCTGCTGCCACCTCCATTTCAAGAGACATCTCAATAGGGCATCATAATCGCACATCAATTTAATTTTAAGGATTTTATTGTCATGACTGAGTCGAGCTCCATTACAATCTCCATAGTTCTTTTTCTTTTTCTTTATTTTTGCAAAATACATGAATTAGTCAGAAAATAAATCAAAATTAACAGAGTACATAGCATGGAATACAAATACATAAACCAGAAGTTAAATAGATAAGGCACACATAGTGGATCAATAACAATACATACAGAAACATATATTTGAACAGAATCAAAATTAGCCATACACTAAGATAGTCCATTAATACAGCTAATATCGGAACATTCAAGATAAAAAAGTAAGTAATAGGACCACCAGTCAAATAGCAGCTTCCAAATGGTTGGTAACTCTTCCCCAAATTTCTAGACCGAGCTTCTTTTTCCTATGCCCTTTAAGCGCATATAAGCTATACTCCATATTATGAACTACAAAGAAGCGGGCCCTCCATAATTAAAAAGAGGGCGGTTCCTGTTGTAGCCACCAGGAAGCTATTACAAGCCGATATACGGCTGTCGCTAGAAATATTAATTTTACATGTTGTTGTAATACATCTGGAGCTGATGCACCCATTTCTACACCTAATAATATCTGTGTAGGACTTAATTGTACTTGACTTCCCAAGATGATAGAAAGATAATTCTGAATCTGAAATAATAAAGTTGTTAATCTCGGGCAATAAAAAAAAACATGAAGGTCATCCGCAGATACATACCCACAACGAAAACATTTCCCCATAATGTCACCCTGCCATTTGGAGATCTTATCGGGTGTGTAATATAAGTTGAACGTGGATTTATAATGCTGTACAGATAGCTTTGCCAACATGAATAAATTCATAGCCATCTCCAGAGAATTTTCTATCCGTATATCCTGTCTCCCTAGTTTATTGCCCCATTAAATGTTTTGTTGAGCTAAGTCATCAGACTTAGTTCTTAACATATGACCATATAACACTCCTATTTTTGCCTTTTTTATATTATCTTCAATTAAAGCGTTCACTTGGAGATTTATTACTTTCTGAGACAGAAAATTCCTGATTTGCAGATACTTTACAAAATCCTCCCTGGGAAGATGGTATTGCTCCCGTAGTTGCTCAAAGGATTTAAGAGAACCATCTCTATAAAAATCCCCCAGCATCCTTAATCCTTTTTTCCACCATACGTACACTACCCAATCCCATAAATCAATTGGCAAAAATATAGGGGATGTTAATGGTGTATACCATGAAATTTTCTCTATACCCAGCATTCTCCGTAATGTTCTCCAAATCTTATATGCAGCGATCATAACCTTAAAACGTGTACGTTTATAATAACTCCAATCCTGATATAGAAATAAGCAGTTCTTAGCCTTTGAGCCTAATAACATCTGATAGATTGACGGACTCTCTGCCAAGTTCGAAGGACCTATCCCTGTTAGCAAAACATTCATGCCTTGAAGCATGCAGGCATAGTAATAAAATGTGGAATCAGGAACCGCCCAACCTCCTACGTTTCTTGGTAAGATCATAAGCGACCGGCACGGCGAGCTTTACCTCCGGCCCACATAAAGCGCATACAGAGAGTTTGTAGCTGTGCCAGGCTAGCTATAGAGATGTAAATATTCCGCCTGGTCTAACTGTTTCCGTACTCCTAATATTAGATCCTCCCAATTAGACTTAACCAGAGCCGTTGGTGAGGCCCTTAGCTTAATCCCCAAATACCTCTTTACAAACCCGCACATCCGAATATTTTGGCAGATTAGCACATAATAGCTGAGTTTTAGCTGCATTCAATTTATAACCCGCAACCGTCCCAAACTTCATAGCTAAACTTTCAATCTCTTGCATTGCAGCTACAGGGCATGGCGTGACGATTGCAACATCGTCCGCATAGGCTAGGACTTTAAAGGAATAATTCTGTGTCGTTACCGCAGAGATCCTAGGACTAGATTCCAACATTCTTAAAAAAGGCTCGATATATAGTGAAAATAAAAGAGGGGAACAGGGGCAGCCCTGTCTGGTTCCCCTCTATATTTGGACCAAGTCAGATACGAGTCCCATGGTGCTAATACGGGCAGTAGGATGATAATAAAGCGTCTGGAGTGATGTAATAAATTCAGGGCCAAACCCCCTACGCCTCATTACGTCCCATAAAAAGCACCATGAAACCTGATCGAACGCCTTCTCGGCGGCTAATAAAATTAAACATAATGGCTCCTGAGTAACATTAGCGAAATCAAATAAAGTAATTACCCGGCGGACATGATCCGCCGTTCCGTGCTGCGGGATAAACCCGTGCTGTGTAGTAGAAACTAATTTCGAAATTACACCGGATAATCTATTTGCCAAGATCTTCGAATAGATTTTGCCATCCGCATTTAAAAGCGAAATTGGGCGATAGGACCCAGGGAAATTCGCAGGTTTGCCTTTTTTGTGAAAAACTACTATACATGCCTCACTCCAAATCCCCGGGGGTACACCCATCTGGGCAGATCTCATCGTTGCAAGAAGATCAGTTTTTAAAACAGAAAAAAAATCTTATAAATTTCAAGGGGTAACTTATCTGGGCCTGCTGCCTTGCCACTAGCTAATCCATTAACTGCCAGTTCTAGTTCTTCTAATAGAATAGGAGCCTCTAAACTTTCTCTTTCATTATCAGATAAGTCTGTCGTACAAAATTGATCAATGAGATTAGCAGCCCTATCCATATCGTACTCGTCTCCTTGATATAATGATTCATAGAATTGTCTAAATACCTCTAGTATGCCTGTTTCATTAGTAACTACTACCCCTCTTGCGTCACTAATATTATCTATCCGCTGTGTTACTTCCCTTAACCTTAATTTCTGGGCAAGGCATCTGCCACTTGCCTCCCCGTACTCATATTGAATTTGTTGTTTAATGAAAAAAAAATTGCACTTTCCTGCGACCATTTCAAGTTCAACTTTGCCTTAAGTCTAGCAACTAACGTCATCTGGTCCTCTATATCCCCTCGAGTGCATATGGCCTGTGCCAATAATTCCTCTGCCTTTGTTAACTCCTGATACAACTCTTGTAATTTTGCTGATTGTTGTTTCTGATTATATAAACCAAAGCTCAGGGCCTCCCCCCTAAATGCAGCTTTGAAACAGTCCCAGACATTACCCACACTACTAGGCCCCCGATTAACATTAAAGAATGTTGCAATCCACTGTTTCATGTATTCAAGAAATTGTTGCTCCAATAACAGCTTACGGTCAAAAGAGAACACCCTTGGTCTAGTAGGCGTACTTATATCCGTTATAGATAGAACCACCGGCCCATGATCGGACGTAATTGTAGGATAAACCTGAATAATGGCCGATTTCAACAAGGACTGAGGAGTTAATACATAATCAAGCCGAACTAACTTACGATGGGGAAAAGAAAAAAAAGTATACCCAGGAGCCTCTCCCCTTATAAAAGCCCATGCATCCGTCAGCCCATGTGCCGTCATTAATGCCTGCAATGCCTTAAATACCCGTGGCTTCCGCCCACTATACTTAACATTTTTATTACATAAGATGTTCGGAGCTAAATTTATATTTAAGTCTCCACACAGAATCAGTGGTGTAGGCCAGGAAGCTAGCTCGACATTCAAAAACTCAAAAGTTAAAGCTTCATCTAAATTGGCCCCATAAACAGCACATACCGTAAAAGTTGCCTGCCCTACTACACACTCTGCGATTGCCCATCTTCCTTAATCATCAGCTAGAATTTTTTCTGTTTTGCCTATATGCCTCTTACCCATAATTGCCACCCCTCTTGACGTACCTGAGTACTTAGTACAGGCAATAAGATTAAATCCGAGCTCTTCGAGCAACGGGCGTTTTGACCATACAATATGCGTCTCTTGGAGACAAATTATATCACAGTAGGGAGCACATAACTCCTGTGCTATCCGACGTCTTTTATCTATCGAGTTCACCCCCTTGACATTCAGGGTGCCTATCCTAATACCCCTACCAGCCATTTAGTTGAGTCAATCTTAAGTAATCTAACTTCATGTACGAACTGAAAGCATAACGTATTCTCACCATAATAACTCTTTTCCGACCAATATTCATGTATTATTTTATATTTTTGCCCCCCCCTCCCCAACAGAACCCCCCAACCCCGCTCTGAGCCCTCCTCCCATCCCTTCCCCCACCCCTCCCACCCAAAATGAGGCTTAAGGACTATGTCCTCAGTGATGTTGGGTGCTTTGTCCAACCCCAGCCCCCATTGACATTCCCCACCACCCTCATTTACCCCCCTTTCCCGGCTTAACAAATCATATCTCGTTGAACCCTGTAAAAAGCAAAGAAAATTAGCCTACTGTCATACATCGTGACACATTGCATATGCCATTGCTAACACAATTTCAACATTGCCTATTTAAAGAAGAAATGAGACATATTATCAACTATGATTCAACAAAATAATAAGAAAAGTCATTACACTATCTTGGGAAAGAGGGAAAAGCGAAAAACTATAAGACATACACCTGGTGATTCCACCCTTACTAAACAATAGAGCAGACAGTATTCAACATACTCTCCACCCCAAATGTATCACACCTCCCTGCAGATACAACTTGTATAATACTTCTACTTTTTAACATTCTTCTCCAAGTCCGTTAAATAGTCCTGTGCAGTTTTAGCAGAAGTGAAATACCTCGTTTGGGTAAGGAGGCAAGATGGCGGCCGCTGCGGTGGCCATGTGAGGTGCTTTGCCCGTGGCTCCGATTGACTGACCCTGCCGCGGTGGTTTCCCTCGAGACTGAGATGCAGTCAGCGACTGCAGAGTGACGCTTTCACTGTTTCACTGCTTTTTGGTGTTTTCCCTCGGCGGAGCTGGTTTCTTTCTCTTGCTGTTGGAGTCGCAGATTGCTTGCAGAGGACTCCCGTTAGACGCCGGCCGGCATTTGAGGAAAGTGCATGCAGCTGACCGCTGAGGTGGGGCGAGGCTACTGTGGAACGTTGAACGCCCGGAGCACCGAAAACGCTACAACGCTACAACGTCGAGCACTGTGAGTGGATTGCGCTCAGGGCAATCCCTTTATTGCTCTAATTCGCCGCAACTTGCTACAGTTTGTTACAAACCATCTTCGGTTACTGTGTGCTTTGGACCTGTGTGTTTTGGACCTGCCGAGTGGAAATTGTTTAAACAGATTTGGACGCTCGTATTTCCAGAGAGCAAGCTGTGCACTGGGCAAGAATAAACCCCCAGTCCTCAGTGACTCGAGTAAAATTGTGCAGTTTTCCGGTAAGAATGGCGCCGAAAGGCAGGGGCACTACAAGGAATAAAGGGGGCGCACCAGTTGATACACCGACTGGAAGGGGGGCTGAGTCAAGCGGTAATGCGGATAGCTCCGATAATGTATCTAAAACTAAAGTGAATATAACGAAAAATGTTATGAAAGGCAGTGTTACAGGGGCCATCTCTAAGTCTGTTTTAGTCAGTTCTGATACTGGAGTTGCAAAAATGGCCCCCGAAAATACAAATACCCTGACTCAGTCTGTGCAGAAAGCAATGCCATATGTACAATTAGACCCTCAATCTCAGCGCTTGAGTCAGACTCAGTGTCAGGTCCTAAAGACGCCCATAAAACAAAAAACTGTACCGGCAATTTTTGATAAAAAGCGAGGGGCTAAAACAAAAGTGGTTCCTGAATCAGACTTGGCCTCTGTTGCTGTGGTAGGGGCCACTGGGGGGACCCCTGGTGCTCAATTACTGAATATTGCTGATAATGCTATTCCTGGGGGACTTGTGGACAGTCAGAGTTGCCAGGATGGTCAAGACATTAATGGAATTTCAGTAGTGAGTGGAGAGATGGCAGCTCCAAAAACAGTAACAACAATGATTGCGGCGGTGGAAGATAGCAATGCACTATTAGAATCTGATTGTGAGCCCCACCTCCAGGGTATGGATATGGATAAGGCTACAGAATCTGAATATGCTGGATCTGATGGCAAATTGTATTCAATGTCAGACCTAACGACAGTCTCGGACAAAGACCAGGAGCTAGATAGCTGAAGTAATTTAGGAGAGTGGGGGGACTTCCCTGATGATAATGAAATGGATGACTTTGAGCAAACCTCATCTCATGATACCGTAAGGAAAATCGGGGAGACTGGTGAAGGTTTCCAGCATGATCCACATGACCAAGAACTGCCTTTAACCCAGCTCAACTTAGATGAGGATCTCGAAGAGGACTCAATTACCTTAGATCTGATATATAGAACTATTATGGCTCATCGTAGCGAAACAAAAGCTGAGGGGTACGTACTCAAGGAGCCGTAAAGAAACTGCAGAATACTGTAAGACGCCTTGTGAAGACCTGTGCAGAAATCACTACTCGGGTGGTCGAAGTAGAGGAAAGAGTTTCTTCTGTTGAGGACTCTTTAGTGAAGCAGCAAACAACTATAGCAATTCTGGAAAAATCCAACTCTGATATAGACTGGAAGTTAACGGACTTAGAGAACCGTGGGCGGCGTAATAATTTGCGCGTATTAGGTATAGCTGAAAAAAGAGAGGGGTTAGATCCCCGTAAGTTTATTATTCAGTTGTTCAAAGAAGCATTCCCAGAACTAAGCGCATGGAATTGGGAAATTGAAGTGATACGCGCACATAGGTTTCCTTTTGGGATTCGTCAACAGGGGAATGAACGTCAAGGCAATCAGAACCCATATCCTAGGGCAATATTAATATGTCTGAAAAATCATTTGCTACGTGAAGCGCTTTACGATTTGGCACGCCCTGGAAAGAAACGCAGGGGTTTGGGATGCGAGTTTTTTGTTCGCCCTGACTTTTGCCCTACTACTGTGAGTGAAAGATGGCAAATGCGGAAATTGATGGAACCTTTTCAAGTGAAGGGGGCTCAGGTTTTCTTGCTTAACCCTTCTAAATTAAAGGTATTTTTAAAGGCCAAACGAGGTATCTCCATAGTTCTTTAATTAATCTGTCCTGAGCAAAGTTGATGATGAAAAGGGCGACTAGACCTTTTCAGTTTCTGTACTTTCACTGAATTCAAACATGCAGAAAAACAGTGTTTGGCTTTTTGGAATTCAATTGTTTCCAATATAGTTGCATTGACAATCAACCCGGGTGCTTGGAAGCAGTTTTATCACTGAAGAACGTTTTGTTGCGATCATGAAGGCACATTGGAGTCCAGTGTTTATATATATATCTGCATATATATAAATATTACCCTTTCAGGCATAGAGAGAGTGATGCATTAATTATGCAAAAAAAGAAGTATAGAACTCGGGGTAGTTCTCAAGTTTAGGTGGAAAGTAGCTCCAGTACAAAGCACTCTCAACACCAACGACACTCTAAATTTGCTCACCTCAAATGTCTGCTTTTCTATCAAAGTCTTTAAGTGTAGGATTAGCACTGTGACATCCACACTGAGATGGAAAGGGACAATGCCTTTTACCATTTTCACAGCAAAGTCTTTAAGCATAGGATTAGCACAGTGCTATCAATGCCGAGCTGTAAAATTGCTAAAGCCTTTTACCACTCCAGGCACAGTATTACAGCTTTGGACTGGTAAAATACCATCCAAGCCAACCAGAAATTAATAAAAGCAACCCCTGACACGTGTTTCGCTCTCATTAGAGCTCTTCAGAGAGGTATAGCTTTGTCCAGACACAAGGGAGCACCTAGTATAAGTCAAAAGAATACCCTTTCAGGCATAGAGTGACACATAAATTATGCAAAAAAAGAAGCAGAGAACTCTGGGTAGTTCTCAAGTTTGGGTGGAAAACAGCTTCCTTTTATTTATGTGTTTTCAAAACCTGCAAGCGATGCGTAAACACTCACTTTGTACTTATAGTCCTTGCTTACACAAAGCAAGGCTGGCAGTAAAAGAGGCGCAGTTACTGCCAGCCTTGCTTCTTGTAAGCAACAACTATAAGTACAAAGTGGTTGTTATGCACCTCTCGCAGGTTTTCAAAACACATAAATAAAAGGCATTGTCATTTACAATGGCAATAGCGCAAACTCGCAAATGTGAGACCTATTGCATTGCAAATTCTTGTTTTCATCATGGACAGTTGCAAACAAATAAAATGAATAAAAAACCCTGACAAGTTTGCCAAAGTAAGCCCAATTAGCTTAGGCAATGCTTGCGTTTATGAATTTAATAAATCTCCAAATAGAGCGAGAATGATAATTACTTTGTCTCTTTATCTTGGCAATAGTACACATTGTGTGGTGTCACAATGAGTCATCCTGTTTTTTCTAAAGCTCACTGATAAGCACCTGGCACCGTCTGAGGCAGCAGAATACAATTCTTAATTTTCTGGTGGTAATTGTTTATAATGGAAGCACATGAGAGAGAGAAAGAATTTGGTTCAGTTAAGTAAGCTGGAATTAATCAGCAGTTCCACAGTCTTTGAGTTTTATGACCCAGTTCGCTTTAACTTTTAACACACTATTAACAAAATCCTTATCAATTCTAACACTATTTATGCTATCCACAAATTCACGAATAAGTACTGAATTTGTATGCATTTTCTATAAGTAGCATAGGGGCAGTCTGAAATTCTTAAAGCAGTAAATTGGGTCTGGTGCTTTATTGAAAAAGGCATGCATTGATGGGCCTATTCAGTCTTTCCTTCACCTGAGGTCGATAAAAAGAGTACCCTTCAGATATGTAACATAAATATCTGTTATTAACGCCAAAATACAGCAAGGAAGGAACATGTGCTTTACAAATGTGTCCTGTACTGGATCTGATCATATTCGTCAAGTTGTGATATACCATTGTATATCACAACTTGAAACCTATGGGTGTACGCGTGCTTTAGAAATAAATATTAACATAACATAAATCTAAGATCTTCATCAATAATGGCCCAGGAAAAGTGCTGGATTTTCCCCAGCTCTGGAGTTAGTCATACCAGACGTACAAATAACTTCAGCTCATGGGGAAAATCCAACCCATTACAATTTGGACTCTGAGGGTCCGGTAGGAAATAAGGAATTACAGAAGAAATCCATACGGCTCGGCCTAATTTACCCGGTAATTTCATGTTTTGGTCTGGACTTCCACCCAGCGATCTCAGCTGCTAAAAAGTAAAGAGATCTGCGGTGTTCACCCAGATCTCATAATTCTGATGGGGCTGTAATGGCAGCTATCATCACTATTGGAATTAAGAAGTGACTAGTGATGGTGGACTGAGTGTTATATACTTTTTTTGAAAGAACGTTTTTGCAATTTTGTATATAGAGAGACAAATTTATCATGGTGTTGTGCCGCCTTTGTGCCTTGCAACGGGGTGCAAAAGTGACCCAACCATTAAGTGAAATTTACTAAGCCAAGCAAGACCACCTTACATGGCCCAGAGTGGCTTGATAAATCTGGAGTAATGCAGCTCATATTTCTGCGTTGCGTTACTCTGTACCAGGTAGGCAATCCATGGGTCGTGATGGGTGTTCCCTCGCAACACCCATGGATTTTGGTGCATTCCAGATTTTCCATTACTGGTAAACCTTGGAATGTGCTAAACTACTACGCATCCCATGGGGAGGCATAACGAGGAAAAATATATTTTGGTTTTTATTCCTTGTTTTTTCTTCTTTTATGTTTGCAGCATTCTGCAGCACACATTGAAAGAGGAAAATGCCTCAAGGGATTGGTTTTGTGCCGGAAGGTGTCCCTTCCAAAAGCAATCCTGATTACAATGCAGGCAACCTTGCACCGTGGTCGGAGAGTGCCTGCATTGGCGTCAGGCAGTACATTGTGTGCCAGTGCAGGGAAAAGACAAGAATGCGCCATTTTATGTTAAATACAATGCATTCCGACCATTTATGCCCCATAGCTTTTTGTTTGAACATAAACTGTAGGTACCACAGTTGCCATTATAGTTACGTTACGTTTTTCTATGTTAATAAAAAGCAATGAAAAAAAGATGGGATGAACTGCTCAATCTAGGTTAGAGAAGCTCCCAATTCATTGTGCTATATCATTGAAATACAATGAGGCCGGTTCTCAAAGTCAGCATCCCAAGGACAGGGGAAGCTCAATAACATTTTCCCAGGTTGAGATCTTTGGAAGGAGCTTCCCAAAAGTGAACAAACACCTTTGAATTATTGCAAGAACAGTTACAACAAGGTTCTGAAACAGGGTCATGAGATACAGTGACATTAGATTTTGAAATTGAATCACAAACAGTAGACTCATTGTGCACAACTTTAACCATTGGTAAGCAATCCCAACATTGACCATTTGATAGTCTCACAGCAGAACCATTCTCACTCGCTTTCTTGATTTGAAGAGAAACACTAAAACTCACTTTCCCCTTCAAAATGTTGCAGTCAGGTAACTTGACAGACGCCCAATTGTCTTCCACAAAAACCCTGGATTTAGTACTGTTTGTCACAGGCAACCTTTTTGTACTTTTCTCTTGACCGAGACGTTACCAGGATGAGAATTATTAGCATCTTGGTTGCTGTGAGCAAACACATCTTCAGTCCGAACTTTGGATAAACCATTGAAACATTGTTAGATTTGACATCTTTTTGTGTGTTTCCCCTATCTTTTTGCTTTCCTACCTCCTGGTTTTGAATCTGTTTTTGCTGGTTGAGTGTCTCTGCGCACTTTATCACTGCTGTTCAGTGTTAAAGTGCAAGTGCTCCTGTTGTAAATTGTGTTATGGATTGGTATTTCCATGATTGGCATACTGGATTTACTGGTAAGTCCATTGTAAAGTGCACTGAGAGGGCCAGAGCCTGTACATCCAATGCTACTAGTGGGCTCGCAGTACGGGTTGTGCCACCCACAGAATTAGCCGGTAAAAAGGTAACTTAGACCAGCCACCACAGAGTCTGCGCGCAGTTTGTAACTGCCATTTCGACCTGGCAAGTGCATCTACTTGCCAGGCTCTAAACCTTCCCTTTTCTACATGTTAGTCACCCCTAAGGTAGGCCCAAGGTACTCCTGTGGGCAGGGTGCAGTGTATCTGAAAGGTAGGACATGCCCTGGTGTATATGGCATGTCCTGCTAGTGAATTACTGCCACTTTCGTTTTTCACTATTGCAAGGCTACCTGTTCTCATAGGACAGAGTGGGGAGTTTGTTTATAACATCTTATAAACATAACTAGTCCTGGGAATTAGGTGGAGAAATAATGTTTAGTATGCTAGAACTCAGAATTTAAAGAAGCATCTTTTAGTGAAGGTGATTTTTGCATTCTGTGTTTGAAAGTACCACTTTTAGAAAGTAGGTATTTCCTTGCTCAGTCATGCAGTAGGCCTCTACTGGGGTTGTGGAATGACTGTCTGGATTTTGGATGACAGGGGCTGGGGAGGAGCTGTGGCTCCAGATAGTCTAGGTGGGTCAGGAAAGGGCTAATTAGACCTGGGCTGCATTTAGAGTAGGGGGAGGAGATTTCCTTTCGCCTGAATTGGCCTGGTCTGCCTCTGACAATGCCGCCTCAACCTCCTGCCAGGAAGCCACACCAGTTAGGGTAGAACTGATTCTGGATGGGCACAGACACTCTCTGCCTGAGAGGGCGAAGGATTTTGGGCTAAAACAAGTAGGGCTCAAACCCCTGAACTTTAGAACTCTTTTGAACCAAGAAGACTGCAAAGAAGAAGAGTCGGAGAAGCTGTGAGGAGGAACTCCACTTTGCTGAGTGCTTTGCTGTGTTGGCCTATAGTAGATGCTTCTGTTTCGGGCAGTGAAAAGACTGGAGTGAGCTTTCTGCAATCTACTTTTGTGAGTTTCTCCAAGGGCTTGAGGTAGAACTTGCCCCCAGTTCAAGAAGTCTCAGTAACAGCAAATAGTGCCCACACCGCCATTCACTCCCGCCCGCCTGTACATATACACAATTCCTCCCCAATGAAACTCTGGAGACATATTTATGGGAAAGAACTGCTGCAGGTTTATTTCATACAACACACGTATGACGTTTAAGGTGGGTCATCTTACGGGCGATCCAAAGCAGGCAGCCCCTCGCTGTCCCGTATGCCTAAGGAGCCATCTTGCACGGCGAGTCGATGCTCTGACGGTGCAGCACATTACCAAATTCGTTATACTCCCCCCCACGCCCCCCCCTGTCGGGGCGGAGCGGTGTGGCACACCCCCGGTCGGTTCAGGCCCCCCAACCGCCCGAAGGACTAACGGGGCGCCGTCGCGGTTTCCCGGAACCTCCTTCGGCTCCTGGTCCTTGGCTCAGGCACCCTTACTGCGCCAGGCAGAGGTACCCTTACTGTACCCTTCTGCCGCAGAGGTACCCTCACTGTACCCGTCTGCTTCCAGATCGCCCTGTAACTCCGCCTGCAACACAAAGACGAACATTGCAACATTCCATTACTTCGCACCGCCGCTCAAGCTGCTGGGTCAGGGTTCAGGGTGGGAACAGCGCTTGAGCCGCGGGAGCTGCGATGAAGAGAGGCCGAACCTTGGCCACAGAGGTAGATAAAGAGGGTTCGCCCCTCCCACCAGTAGGCCCTCCCCTGGCCTATAAATGGTGAACACGGGGCGGGGCGTCCTACCAGCGTCGGCTGGCGTTTCTGCCGGTTGGGACTAAAGCGCTGTCCCGCCCATGTTCCCCTGCGGGTCACGCGGTCAGCGGGCATAGTGCCCACACCGCCATTCACTCCCGCCCGCCTGTACATATACACAATTCCTCCCCAATGAAACTCTGGAGACATATTTATGGGAAAGAACTGCTGCAGGTTTATTTCATACAACACACGTATGACGTTTAAGGTGGGTCATCTTACGGGCGATCCAAAGCAGGCAGCCCCTCGCTGTCCCGCATCCCTAAGGAGCCATCTTGCACGGCGAGTCGATGCTCTGACGGTGCGGCACATTACCAAATTCGTTATACTCCCGCCCCCCCCTGTCGGGGCGGAGCGGTGTGGCACACCCCCGGTCGGTTCAGGCCCCCCGACCGCCCGAAGGACTAACGGGGTGCCGTCGCGGTTTCCTGGAACCTCCTTCGGCTCCTGGTCCTTGGCTCAGGCACCCTTACTGTGCCAGGCAGAGGTACCCTTACTGTACCCTTCTGCCGCAGAGGTACCCTTACTGTACCCGTCTGCTTCCAGATCACCACAGAGGTAGATAAAGAGGGTTCGCCCCTCCCACCAGTAGGCCCTCCCCTGGCCTGTAAATGGTGAACACGGGGCGGGGCGTCCTACCAGCGTCGGCTGGCGTTTCTGCCGGGTGGAACTAAAGCACTGTCCCGCCCATGTTCCCCTGCGGGTCACGCGGTCAGCGGGCAGACTTCAAGTTCTTCTGCCCTCAGCACTGGGGACTGTGTGTTTTGTGCTGCAACAAAAGAAAAAGCAACCTGACGACATCTACGACGCTGCTGCCGACTCTGTGTCCTGAAGGCACCGCAGAGAGCACCGCCGCAATGCCGCATCGTGGCGCTGGACTCACAGACGATGCTTGTTGATGCTGCAACCGAACCGCTGCTCGCACCGCGAGCTGTGGGCACTGCACTCCACATCGCCTCACTTCACAACGCCACTTTGGTATCCCCGATGACGATGCACCATGCCGAAATTGACGCCGCTACCTGCACCGTGGTTCGAGGGCAATGCTCGTAAAGTTACATGACGCCCCACCCTCCTCCCGCACCGCAGTCTTGGCCTGCTGCACCATGACCTGCCAGCACCGCGAGGAGCAACGAATCACTTTGCACCGCGACCCTGGTCTCACCGATGACGCCATCTGCCGCCGCCGAGTCGCTGCTCACACAGTGACCTCAGGGCATCGCACGCCACACTGCTGTACTTCGCACAGCTACACTTCGCACCGCAGCACTCGACGCCTTCCGACGCTAGCCGACGCCAGCGCTCCTGACTTCAACTGTGAGGAGTTCAATCTGCAATGCATGTGACTTCAAGGGCCCGATGACTCTTGCAACGACCTCCAGAACCAACGGCTGCGGACGCCGTGCTTTCGGAAGCTCAACGAGAGGTCTTTAACGCCCTGCATTTCTAAAGGTACTGTTTTGCGGGTCTTCCCGACACCTTAGCTGGCCCACGACGCTGTGGTCAGCCAGAACTGTTTCAATTTGTTTGTTCACGACGCCGTGATAGCCCTGGACAGAGCTATTGACTTCAAGGAACTGTATTTCAAGGTTATTTTAATAATTGAAGATTTCTAAGTACTGGATTGTGGATTTTTATTGTTTTTGGTCTTGTCCTAGGTACATAAAAATATTGGATATTATTCTAAACTGGTGTGGTGTCCTTTTGTAGTGCTTACGCTCTACTGCTGTTGCTTATGTGCAAATGCTTTACACACTTCCTCTAGAATAAACCTGACTGCTCGTGCCAAGCTACCAAGGTGGTTAGCAGGGGTTATTTTAGTAGTGTAACTTCCTTGTCCTGACTAGGAAGAAGGGTCCCTACTTGGACAAAGGTACAAGCCCTTGCCAACTAGAGACACCAATTTCTAACAACCATGCAGGCTTTAACAGGTCTGGTCTTGAGATGATCTACCCTTCAAACCCTTGAATGGTGAAACACCTATGACACTGTGGAGAGTGTTAAGGTACAATCACAACATGGCATTCACATCCAAACCCTCAGTGACTGTTCCACAGACACACTCACTAACAATCCAGCTAGCCATTTAGACTAGATCATTCCCATGTGGATGGTACAAGCTACATCTCTTATGCTTGATACCCACACCACTCAGAAACTCCTATATAGGTGATGATGTGATCTGCACCCCATTATCTGACACAAACCTAACAGAAATCCTTCTCTTGCAAACACACGAGTAAGAAAGGTAATGACACTTTTTGTACTAGGATCACAAATAAACTTTACCTCCAACCACTTGGACAATTGGTCGACCAAAACCAAGGCAAAGCATTGAACAGCAGAAATAATGTGGAAAAGCCCAAAAAGGCCAATACCCCGTCTCTACTGTACCTCCCCTGGGGATCCCATTATACTCATTGGTAGAGTCCTTCTCTTTTGATTTTTGTTGCTATTTGCACAAGTAACAAATGTTCTAATCTGTGTTTCCACATTTCAGTCCTTCGCTGGACCTTTTCTCTTAACCTCTTCTTGTTCAATGTCTTATCTAAATGGCCTTCATCCCTGATTTTCAATAATGCACCTCTGAAAAGAATGGGACGGATCAGTTTATCATCCCTAAAGAATAATTCAGACTCAATAGGCAATTCCGACTGAATCTTACTATAAGGCTCGAATCCCAAAGGAAGACAACCTTCTCTAGGTCAACCTTTCCTTGCATACGCCATGACTTTCTGCAACACCACATCCTCGCTGAGAGCATCTCTCCTATCCTTTCTTTAACACATTCAGCCCCACACCTAAACACACTGGCTACTAGGCAATCCTCATCTTATTGATCTATCATACTTGTATCTAAGTCATTTGCAGGCTGAGAAATAAGAGAAAGACAATTGCCCTTCTTTTTTTTGCCACCAGGTGAATGTTCAACATCATATTGATGCTCGAAAAGCTTAATATTAAGCCTGGGCGGTGAACTCCACTCTGTTCATAGAGTTTTTGGAGTTTTTCACACTCCGTTCTCCACAGAGCTTGCAGAGTTCCGAAAAACTCTCCTCCATGGAGCGTGCTTTTTTCCTCGCTCGCCAACGGTAAGTTGGCGAGCACAAGCGAGGACATTCCACCGCTAGCCCACTTCCCTGCAAGATTTCTCAATGCAGGCGATCGTGGATGGTTGCTACGGGTCACATTGAGAAACCTTCCATTTGCTTTGAGAAAGCTGCCACTTAAGTAAAACTTCTGCTCGAGCGGAAGAAAGTAGCAACACCCTCATGCACTGTGTGAGGTGCAATTAGCACTGATTTTAAAGTGTAGGACAAACACTTGGCACTAAAAATCAGTGCAAACGGTGCAAGGTAACCCGCTCCGCCGCTCGCTGAACTCCACGTAGCTTGGTGGAGTTTTTTTGTCATTTTGCAGAATTCCGCAAACTCCACCCATGCTTACTTAATCTTACTAACCTAGCTGTTTGCCTTCGATGAGTGAACATTTGAGTCACTCAAGATTGCATCGGCGGTTTGTGGTCTGTGTGTAAAAGAAACTTGGTTCCCCCCACATATGCCTTAAATCTCTCAACGAGCCACATGCACACACGCAGCTATCTCTCAGTGCCTTCCTGTGGTCTGAGACCGTTCCTGTGGTATGAGAGTATGAAATGCAAAAGCAGTAATCCACTCATGTTTACCTCTGTCTCAGAAAACTGCAGGACCAATATACATTCTGCTTGCATCAACAATGTCACAGGGCTTTATCTGGTACATACAGATTGAGCAAGGGTGCATAAACAAGTTCACGCTTAATTTCAGAAGAGGCGAGTTCTTGAGCTTGCCCCCATGAAAAGTTTACATTCCAACAACCCGAGATGAGGCTCTGCTTTGGTGGCAAATTTGCAAATTAATTTCTCATAAAATCTGCACAATCCTGAGAGTGCTTGAAGTTTTTCCGGATCCTTAGAGGTAGGCACTTTGTCAATGACTTCCAGCAAATAGGATGTGGGACAGTGCCTTTACCAGACACTATATGTCCTAGATATTCTACTTGACATGCAGTCCAAACTCACATTTGTTCCTCCTCATTCTCACACCTTTAGAAACAAGAGCTGTAGGTACAGCCTCCAACCTCTCAAAGTACTCCTTATAAGTTCTCTCATACACAAAAATGTTGCCTTAGAACACATGTACCCTTGCACAACCCTTTTAACAGATTATTCATGAGATGCAAGCACAAAAGCTTTCCTACAAAATTGGAAGACTCTACTGGGCATAATAAAAGTAGTCAAATGTCTGGGTTCTTTGCCCAAGACTACTTGATGGTATATTGAACGCATATCCATTTTAGAAAAGTAATTAGCCCCAGGCAAAGTAACAATCATCACACCATTATCGTACAGTGAACTGAGAAATGTGTCCACCCATTATCTAACACTTAATGTGACGTACCTTAACTTATGTTCAATTGGAATACTACCCTCCGTCAGTCTTATAATAGTTTCTGACCAAACACTTTCATATGTTTTGGTAACTTGAGCTTTTGAGATACATTCCTTTACACAAAATCAGTTGGACACATCCTGGTTTAATAACAATTCCTAAACACCCCTGATGATGTCACCGAAGGATGTCTGGTCCATCAGATGAAACATAAACCTTGCCCTGCACCTCACTTCCTCTGAATTTCACAACAGTGTCGTAGTAATGCTCCAAGTTAATAGTTGAGCCACTGTTACCTTGAGGATTGATATCAGGACTGCAAGTGTCTTAAAACCTTTTCTTATCAAAGGTTTCTCTTGATATTAAAGTAAATTTTGACCCAGAGTCCGTGAGCAATGGAATTTGAGTACCACTTATGATGAAATCTAACAATGGGAGCTTTAGAATTTGGAAAATCATGTTCTTTTTTTTTACAAAGCTTTATTTATTTCATCAATCACAGACCCATGAGGTTAAAAAGTATACAGTAAAATCTGAACGACAATTCATAATTCAAATAAAATAAATAATAATGTACAATTGTCACCAACCCAGTGATGGCAACGCAAAAGACAATCCGTTCCTCCTTTCCTGGCCCGGAAGTCTAGTTTCCATAGGAAATCCACAGCATTCTATTTGGAATAACGTTGGCGCCGGTGGATGAATCTTCGTGAATTTCTCCGAGAAAATGGCCTGCTTGGTTCTGCCCCTTCCCTGAAAGTTTGGGGGTGATTCATCAAGTGGGGGCCGAGCAAAAAGGGGGGTCCCAAAACGTTTTTTCCCCATGCAATTTTCCATAGGGACCTTAAGCCAGGGCTACAGCCTGAACGGCTGAACGGAATTACACGAAATTTGGCAGAGAGGTAGAGTTCTGTTAGCAGATTGTGCTTTTTGTTAAATGGTGTAAATCCGTTCAGTAGTTTCTGAGAAAATTGCAAGTAAAATCATAGCGATATCTAGAGACGGAGTTCAGCACGCGTACGGAAATCTGTTCAATTACGAGCGCGAGCTGCATGCTGATTGGCTTTGAACTGTCTGTCAACACTCGAAACCAGGAAGTGTTGGCGGCCATCTTGTGCCTCGCTAGAACCGAGTCACAAGAAAACAGTAAAACAAAGTTGAGAAATAAGGGAAGGGAGTAGGCTAGAAACATTCTGACCATCTAGCCTTGCTGAGGGAGTCGTACATGGATGTTTAGGCTCTATTTTCTATTTTAAATTTTTTTAAAGAAAAATCGCGTTGTACACGTATGGAAATACGTACAATTACGAGCAAGAGCTGCATGCTGATTGGCTGTCAATACTCCAAACCAGGAAGTGTTGGCAGCCATCTTGTTTGTCGGGAGAGCAGAGTCACAAGAAAACAGTAAAACAAAGTTGAGAAATAAGGAAAGGGGGTAGAAACATTCTGACCCTATAGTCTTGGTCAGGGGGTGGTACATGGATCTTTAGGCTCAATTTGTATTTTTTTTAAAATAAAAAATGGCGGGGTACTCGTGCAGTACTTGTACACAGTGGAAAAGGTGGAAAAAAAACTAGAAGTCCGTTTTATTCATTAGGTTCCGGGGGGCAAATTACGGGGGCAATTTTTTTGCATAATGGGGGCTCGTAAGGTGCCCCGACAAAAGGCGATAATTTTAACACCGGTCCTTGATAATATGCACCTAAGTTGACTGGTCAAAAAAAGAGCAATGGGTCATATTATCAACAAAAGGCGATACATTATCGTCGCTTTTATCGGCAGGAAACTGCCGATAAAGCGGCGATAAAGGGCTTGACAATATGCCCTTGTGAATAACCATAGCAGCCCAGGTTAACACCAGAACCTGGGCTGCTATGGGAAGTTACAAGGGCCTATTATCAAGCACATTATCGCCGCTTTATCGGCAGTTTCCTGTCGATAAAAGCGGAGATAATGTATCGCCTTTTGTTGATAATATGCTCCTTCATTTCTATGATAGTATGTAACGCTTTCCTTTTTTTTGTGTAGCAGTTGTACTCTCTACGCATGCGCAGCGTAGTTTCGAAGCCCACGTTTTCTTTTACTTCAAGTTCAACAAGCAAATCTTTCTTTATTTCAGGTAGTAAATCTGTCGCTTTCTTTTCCCGGTTCATGTGTGTCATCCGCTGCTGTACTTTTGTACAGTATTAATAATCATATTTTTTCTATATTTATTTGAAAGGTAGTGCCGAGGCGCCAAACGTTGATTACGTACTCCGTCCACCGCCATTTTAGTAGTTTTTCACCCTTGTTTTTATTACATCTGTTAGTTAGAACTCGGTAGTTTTCAATCCTAGTCTTGAATATCTTACTATAGTATTTCAACATTATTTTTATTGTGGACCGTCATACCCCTCCCCCACAAAATAAAAGAAGTATGTAGTTTTTTTTAATTAACTTTTATTAAACAATAAATATAAACGAAACTCAAATATAACTATATAGAACTAGAAAAATAACTTTAAAAAACAATGTTATAAACAAATTGTGAAATGGATTCGAAAAGGTGTCCGATTGGTAACCTGCAAAAGAAAAAAGAAAATTAGAGTTTAGAATTTTGTAGGTGTGAGTAAATGAGCTGAAGCATTACGGGGCAAAAATATTTCGCCGTTTTAGCGGTAGGAAACTGCAGCTAAAGCGGCAATAATGGGCTTGATAATATGCTTTTGTGAATTGTCATAGCAGCCCGGGTTCTGGTGTTAACCTGGGCTACTATGGGAATTCACAAGGGCATATTATCAAGCCAATTATTGCCGCTTTAGCGGCAGTTTCCTGCCGCTGAAACTGCGATAATTTTATCGCCGTTCTTGATAATATGCCCCTACAAGTTTTTGTAACTCTACGGTTTTACGTGTGCTGTGTGACTTGTACATTCCAGTTCTGTTATAGTGCCGCGTTCAAGTGGTGTTTATATGGAAGTGCCTACTGCGTTACTGACGCCCGTTATGCAGACTTATTTCTAATGCATTGCTATGAAGGATTTGTAGATCTAGGCCTCTGTGCTTACCGTTGTATAAACCTTGCTGCCAAACACATAAGAAAGTAGAGTTCACAACTTTATTTGAACAATTCTTCTACACGTCCAAGCAGACAGCAGTGTCTATAAGTTTAAGAGAGAAAGAGAAATGTTGTCACAGAGAGTGAGAGAGAGAAAGAGAGAGAAAGCAACATTAAAACTGTGTCACAGAGTCTGGAGATGAGATTTTTTCTTGAAAAGTCAGACGAAGATTTACTAGCTCCTTGCATCACTTTACCCATGTTAAAAGTGACTTAAAAGTGGCGTAATAAGGTTGTGGGTCTGTTTGTCAGACTGTTGTAACCTATCTGTTGTCACTGCTCAGAGGTAATTATAGATTTTACAGAGAAGCTGCTGTACACTACGCACTCTGGGCCATAATATCAAGCCTGGGCGACAAAAGTTATTGCCACTTTATCAGCAGGAAAGTGTCGCTAAAGTGGCGATAACGGGTTTGATAATATGCTTTATGGAATTCCAATCGAAGCTCATGTTAGATGTCCTTCATATCTAACATGAGCTTTGATTGGAATTCCATAAGCATATTATCAAACCCATTATCGCCACTTTAGCGGCACTTTGCTGCTGATAAAGTGGCGATAATTTTGTTGCCAAGGCTTGATAATATGGCCCTCTCTCTTTTCAAAAATAAAGGTTACACTACAGTTTTACGAGTGCAGTGTACCTGGTACATTTCAGTTGTTATAGTGCCGCGTTCAAGTGGTGTCTATATGAAAGTGCCTACTGCGTTACTGACGCCCGTTATGCCGACTTATTTCTAATGCATTGCTATGAAGGATTTGTAGATCTAGGCCTCTGTGCTTACCGTTGTATAAACCTTGCGGCCAAACACATAAGATAGTAGAGTTCACAACTTCATTTGAACAATTCTTCTACACGTCCAAGCAGACAGCAGTGTCTATAAGTTTAAGAGAGAAAGAGAAATGTTGTCACAGAGAGTGAGAGAGAGAAAGTGAGAGAAAGCAACATTAAAACTGTGTCGCAGAGTCTGGAGTTCAGATTTTTTCTTGAAAAGTCAGACGTAGATTTACTAGCTCCTTGCATCACTTTACCCATGTTAAAAGTTACTCAAAAGTGGCGTAATTAGGTTATGGATCTGTTTGTCAGACTGTTGTAACCTATCTGTTGTCACTGCTCGGAGGTAATTATAGATTTTACAGAGAAGCTGCTGTACACTACGCACTCTGGACCATAATATCAAGCCTGGGCGACAAAATTATCGCCACTTTATCGGCAAGAAAGTGTTGCTAAAGTGGCGATAATGGGTTTGATAATATGCTTTATGGAATTCCGATCGAAGCTCATGTTAGATGTCCTTCACATCTAACATGAGCTTCAATTGGAATTCCATAAGCATATTATGGAGGTTTTGCCGACTACTGATAGTGACCATAACCCACTAGTTTTGACTTTGTCCCCTCTTTGGTCGGGCATGACTTCAAGTGCACCTCTACACATTTGGAAATCAACGCACGAGGTATGCCCCTCGAATTGTAGTAGATGGCTCAAATGGAAAAAAGTTGCTGTGGATGAAGGAAAGATGTCTTTAATAAAATCCACAATGGCCAATATGAAATCAGGGCTGGACTCCGTGGGCCCTAGTAAAACGGATGTCCCTGCTCTCTTTATAGAGACAGTTAATGCTCTAGGAGAACTGTTCAGATCCCACCCAGCAGGCACTAGAGAGAAGAAAAGAAGGGCCCCTAAGGGAGGAGCGAGCTGGTTTTCTCCTGCCTGTCGTTCTGCTAAACATGAGCTCATTCGAGCAGTGAAATCTGGCCTCAGTAGACATATTAGTCTTGCGAGGAAAAGCTACAAAAAGGCATTAGCCTTGGTCAGGGCTGAGCATGAAACTCAATTCTGGACTGAACTAATTGCGGCTAGCTCCAGGAAAGACTCGAAGGGCTTCTGGGAACTGTTGAGAGCAAGGCATAAACCTGAAGACTCCCTACTGACATGCAATATAGTTGGGGAGGCATGGTTTACCCATTTTTCCAAACTTTATTCCCTAACGGGGGGCTCTTCAGTCACTACGATGCACCTCCCGCATACTGATAGCTCGGATCACAATGAGGCCAATTTCTTTCATACCAAAGAAGTAGAGGGGGCAATTAAGTCCCTGGTTCCGAATAAGGCTGCGGGACCTGATGGTATTCCAGGTGACCTACTTAGGGTTAACATTGTAGAGTGGAGTAGTCTTATTGCCTCACTTCTGAATGCTGTACTGATGGGTGGGTGTCTGCCGGATTCATGGAAGGGGGCGGAGGTCGTCCCAATTTTTAAAAAAGGGAACCGGGACGACCCCGCTAATTACCGTCCGATTAGCTTGCTAGACTCCTCACAGAAGGTAGAGGGTAAGGTAGTACTAGGAAGGCTCTTACAGTGGGTTGAGGAAGAACAAATACTCTCGGATTATCAGGCTGGGTTTAGATCTGGCACGGGGACCATCGAACAGACATTCCGGTTATTAATGATCTACTGGAAAGTGGTTGTACTGGGCAAGGGCAGTCTGTACCTTGCATTCATTGATTTACGGACTGCCTTTGACCTGGTCCCACGAGACCAATTGTGGTGTGTCCTCGATACAATGGGTATTCCCACATATCTACTTAGTATGCTAATAAAGTTGCACAAGGATAACTTCGCGCAGATCAGGTGGGGTAATCAGGGCCAAAAACCCGCACGCATTCCTGTGAACAGGGGTGTCCGCCAGGGTTGTGTGCTAGCCCCCACTCTGTTCTCATTATATGTTAACGGAGTGGTGGAGCACTTACTTAACCATCCAGCTGATGCACCTTCCCTGGCTGGCAGGAAAATCCCTACCCTTCTGTTCGCAGATGATACCCTGCTGATCTCAAAAACCCCCGCAGGCTTGCAATGTCTACTTTCCAGTTTTAAGAACTTCTGTGATGCTAGGGGTCTTGCTATTAATGTAGGTAAAACCAAGTTCCTGGTCCTGAACCCCCCGAGGAAAACTGTTATCCCACCTTCCCTGGATTCCGTCCCACTTGAGAGGGTAAAGGAGTTTGACTATCTGGGCATTCGCTTATGCGATTCCATGAGCTGGAAACCGCATCATCACAAGGCATTGTTGACTCATAAGAGGGTGGTTGGGGCGCTCTTGAAAGAACAACGGGCTTCCCCACAAACCCATTGGCCCTGTATTAGACATCTATAGGGCAAGGGGGGTAAGTGCAGCCCTGTATGGGTCCGAACTATGGGGTGTCCAGAAAGTGGACTCTATAACCAGTTCGGAAAACAAATTTCATAAAGACCTTATGGGCTTACCGCATAGTACACCTGTTCTCCCACTCCTCTTAGATATGGGAACCCGCCCAATTAGTGATCAAGCGAGGTTGCGTCCCCTCCTCTTATGGGCACGAATCTGGAGGGTCCCAGAACTGTTTAGCTATGCTGAAGCCCTAAGAGAACTGGAAAGGAAGTTAAGTGCCTTCTTTTTAATTTGGGGCTTGAGGTAGCATGGGCTACTAGAACCGCCCCGCCTAAGCAGACTCTTAAGAAGTTATACTGGTCATGGGTGTCGGCTGGTAGAAATTGTAATGCTAAGTTGTGTGAAACTTCGTTTGAATTTTTGATGGTCAAGGAAGTCCACTTTTTAGAACCATATCTGGACATGATTTCTAAATCCTGGGATAGGGCTCTATATTTTAAATTTAGGGTGGGTTTATTGCCAGTGGGGAAACTGACTGCTAGCTGGAAGGTACCGGTGCAGACGACCCCTTATTGTCCCTTCTGTGTAAATAGGCTTGAGACAGTTCCTCATCTTTTGTTTGCTTGTCCAGCGTATGTAGTACCGCGCCGTATCTGGTTGAAGCCACTATGCAGGAGCCTTGGTACTAGATCTTACCACGAAGCTCTACGAATTCTAAGATCTGACCCCTGTCCCTTCTTTGCATGTTGTCTTGCCAAATTTTTGGGTTGGGCTTGGCGGACTCGATCCTCGAGGCTAATGATCTTGCCATAAATTCTTCTGTCAAATGTGTCAGTGCACAAATTGAATTTTTGAAATAAGGAATGAAATACTTGCATTAATGTAAGGAGTTCTCTTTTAAAAAAATAATTTTACTGTATTGTAATGCTTTTTAAGATATGTGTATATATCGAAATAAAGCTTTTTCTACAAATAAATTATCATTTACAAAACCTTTGAAATTCACTGAAAAAACCATAAGTTTCACACACGTTATAGTTAGGAATTAGCATTTAAAACACCTTGCAAATTTATTGAAAAAAACATAGGTTTCACACACGTTATAGTTAGGAATTAGCATTTAAAAAACCTTAGAAATTCATTGAAAAAACCATAGGTTTCACACGTTATAGTTAGCTGAACATTTCTCTCATACAAAACCTTTGAAATTCCTCCGTTATAGTTAGCTCAGCTAACTATAACTTGCGCGCCCGCAATGCATTGCTGATGACGTCACATATTACATCACTCATGACATGGTCAGTGACATCACTCATGACATCACTGATGACATCTCAAACATCACTGATGACATCTCAAATGACATCCCGTAAACGGCCGCTAAATCGGCGATAATTGCCTATCGCCACCCTTGGTAATATGCCCCATTGTTTTTCTCTCTCTTTTGTGCTTCTCATTTTGTCTACCCATTGTGCGAATTTGGGTGAATCCGGGGATTTCCAATTTTGTAAAATCATGTTTATTTATTTTTACAGTCAAAAATAGATTGTCCATACTGGATGTCAATGTCTTGTCATTTTAATCAGTGATAACATTTACTCCACTGGGTTTGCATACTCTTAACAAAATGGCCAGAAATGTCACACTTAGCACAGTCCTTAACAAGAGTGGGAACCACAACAGAAACACATATAGCCCCCATTAAGTGGTTGATTTTAAGGACTTATTAGCAATTTTCTTTTTACGCAAACTGATTCCTCAACTCCTTTGTTGAGTATTTTGCTTAACAACTTTGAATCTTGGATACTGTTCGGGATTTCATTTGCCTCATCAAAGGAAGGATTTTTGCAAGATAATAACCTTATGAAATTCTTGTGATGTGGCGATGGGTGACAAGCTGATCCCTTATGACATAGTAGGTGACATTTTCAAATTCCATTTAGCAGCAAGCACTCTCAGCACTGCCATATGCATATCCACAGTTTCCATTACAGATTGCTCTTTTGAGGAAGTGTTTTTATTTGGTGGCTTTGAATAATTATTTTCCAACTCATTTATGGCCTCCTGATACTTATTGATTGCCTCATCATCTGTAATAAGGAAAGGCAAGTGTGTGAAAATATGTTTTCCCTTCATGCTCCAACATCCATATTTTTCTATCAGGTTCACAACAAGAAATGTAATGAATGCCCTGAACTATTCTTTCCATGCATATAGGTGGTTTCACTGGTGTTTGTTGAAAAGGTTCTGGCGAAGAAGTAGCTTGCATCATTACAAAGTAATGTATAGGTAGTTAAAAGCAAGCAGGAAATTCATGTGGCAATTTTATGCAGCAATGATGTGTCCCACAAGAACTACATTATGCTGTTGGAATAATAGAGTCGGTAAAACGTTGCACACATGCGTGGGTATGAATAGAACAAGGAAAATACTCCAAGGAGCTTATTTACAAGCCCCTTGCGCTGCCGGTGCATCCCTTTTCGGATGCACCGGTGGCGAAGTGTGCTGGCCCATTCTTACAAGACCATGCAAATCCCTGCGTGGCTTTTCATCGCCTTGTACATACAACCCCATTTCACGCGTCACTTTGTGTGAACTGGACATGCCATGGGTGTTGCTGTGGCAGTTCCCACACAACACCCAGGGATTCTGCCCAGTTTTACAAAATTTCAGAAACCTGGAAATACATCAGAGCCTTACTCCTCCAGGGGAGGCTTAAGGAGGCAGGTGCAACGAGGAGAAATACTTTTATTTCCCCATATTCTTTCCTCTATCTATGCATGCTGCATTCTGCAGCACACATAGAAGAAGGAAACACCATCAATGATTGTTTTTGTGCAGGAAGGTGTCACTTCAAGCACAAAAACAATCATCCCCGCAACACAGGCACCCTTGCACCATGATTCAAGGGTGCCTGCGACGGCGCATGGTAACCATCTGTGTGCCAGTGCAGGGGAAAGCACAGGGACGCGACATATTGTTGTAAATATGACACATTCCTTTGCTTTTAAAATGATGCAGTTAGGCGCAGTAAAATGGCTTACCGTGCTGCATCATTTTGCTGGAAATGAGACCTTAATATATTGCATGACTGTTGGGCTGTGACACAGTCAAGCAGGGTCCAAAGTGGCATTGACGCATGCAGGGTTGCGTTCGACCAAGTGAAATAGGCCGCAGTAGATTAGGAATCCTGGACACTTCACAGTCAACTCACAGCAATCAGTTCGAATACAGTAGTGAACAGCTGTCTCAAGAAGACAATCCACTAGAATAATTGGGACCAATGAGCCTACCCATACCCAGCTGAGATGTATTACAAGAAGCATAGTCAATACAGGCAGCTGTTTGTGAACAGGAAAAGCCAACTCTCACCCGTCCCTGTGCTCCTCCATCACCCCCTCTCCATTAGAACGCCGAACACTGCATAGCTATGCGCTCCACATTCCACCAGATGACGACGAAAAGACGGCAGCCGAAGTGGACAAAAACATGGCACACCAATACCCTAGCAGTATGTGGGTTAAATGAACAGTTTGGCAACAGGGCTCTTTGTTTTGAATCTGAAGATCTTAATTCACAAAATCAGGATCTGTTGTTATTTAGTTTTTGCACTTGCAATTTCTGAAGATCTGCAAGTTGAGAAGATTTATAAGCAGTTGTTAATGTACCTACGGTTGGGGATACTGGCATCTTCCTGGGAGTGTCATTGTGTTGGCACAACATAAGTTGTGAATTCCCATATAATTTGTAAGCCTGTTGTTGTTCACAACCATTTGCAATGACATTCCCACATAACTACTCTACTATTGTTTTCGAAAGAAAAAATACATACCAAGTGAAAAAAGAAGGAAAGAGTTGCACACCTTGCTGCAGCGAGATTACCAGCTTGGGTTACTCTAAAACACCAAACTCACCTGGGCCCATAAACGCTCATACATAGGCTGATAATCACCCCTGGTGATCAGGACTTATTTTTTTTACCTTGTAATAAATGTATCTGTACACCATTTCTTACCAAAACCTTATCACCTTAATTCTCAATTTTCCTCTGGTCAATAGATCAGATTGTTAGCATAATAGGTAGAAAAATGACATTTACTTGTATTTCTTTGAATGACCACAGACTCAGGAGAGTTTTAAAACTTTTATCTATGTAATAATTTTGTGAGTCAAATGCCAATACATGTCAATCACCAACTTTTAAGAGGTAAATAATGATCAAAGTAAACATAAAGACTTATTAAAATCTCATGACGTTGGTACCTGGGAAGGGTGGAAAGGTAAAATGGTACAAGGACATACCACACAGATTTATATTTACCTGGAATGGTGTGAGGACCAACCCCTGACCAAAGAGCTGGAAAAGGGACTCCCGAGTAGTCAGGAGCCAACAGTTCAGGACAGGTTCAGGACAGGATAGGTGACCTCTTCTAAGTGTAACGCCAGCGTCACACCCCTCTCTGGTACTGCTCGCAATTCTTTCCCCTTCTAGATGGACAGGTTCGTCTTCTTCAGCGATCTCTCCGGTTCTTTTCTCTCTCTCTGTCTCTCCTTTCTCGATTCTTCTGTCAGAGTGCTCGAGCAGCGTCTCTGCCTCCGTGGCATCCGCCGTCGTCTGCTTCAGTGATGGGTCGGTGACATGTCTGACAAACTAACTGACTGAGCCTACCTTAGTTATACTATTCTCAGTGAATGTACCAACCCCCATGTTTCAATATTCGTGTATCCCCCACTTCTGATTGGACAATGGGATGTGGAGAGGTCATCACACCATACTACTGTAATGTAATTTTCTTAGGTTTTATTGTACTATGTTCCCTCCCCTTAATTTCACTTTCCCATGCTTTATTTCCACCCGCATTTCATATTAATTTCATCTACAATGTATACAACTTTTGACTTTTTCTCCTTCCCCTCTCTGGGTCAAGAGGTGGTGTTCCCTGGCGCGTCTTTTGGTTAAACTGTACTTGGCAGACTTTCAATGTCACAGCTCGATTTTTTTTTTATCAACAAATGTTATTTGTCATAGCACATGTATAGCAGGGCCCTGTAACCCAGAGGTGTCCGCACAATCAATGCATGAAATATTGACTTTGAAATTTTTAAAATCAATTCCCAAACAAAAACATGAAAGGTAATACAATAGAAATATAACTCCCCCCCTCCCCCGATTGCACTACACATCCACTCCAGGCCGATCCATTTGAATTTCACACATAAACTACCCACTCAGATTCCACCACCCACCCCACTCCTGGGAACCCCCCCCAACAAGCCCAAAGTCTATGATCACGGATCCTGATCTACAGGAACAGGGTCTAGGATCAATCCCTGATAGTCTGCCCACCTTTTCCATATTTTGTAATGTTTCAGAGGGCACCCACTGGTAATGAAAATAGGTTTCTCCAGGCCCATACAAAAGTCCATGCCATTTTTTCACTCAGCCACCGCAGGGGGCCTTGGAGCCTTCCACGCGCTTGCTATGTCCCTTTTTCCTAATGTGAGACCCAACAATATTCCCTCCAGGACATGTAATAGAGCGAGTTTTGACGAACGGGGAAGGTCCCACCCCAAATCCTCCGACAAGCAAGTGTAGACCCCCCTCCAAAAACGATCTAGGGAGAGACACTGCCAGACCATGTGCTTCAACGTATCATCCTCCCTGTTGCATCTGACGCACACAGGGGAGGCAACCAAGCCCGCCCTCCACAGCCGCATTCGCGTGTAGTAAACCCTATGCAGGTATTTAAACTGGACCAGGTGAAGCCGCACCACAATGGCCGCCCCACGCAGAGCAGCTAGGGCCTCCACCCAGTCCTCCTCCTCCCGGGGTCCCAAATCCCCCTCCCAATCCTCAAGGAGTTTCCATAGCGTGGGGGAGCAGTGGATAACCAGGGTTTGATATATCCTGGATATCTTACGGTCTTGAAGTTCTCCCATGAAAACCTTCGCCTCCAGGGGGCTGAACTCGGCTACCGACTCCAATCCTACCAAGCTGGGTAAAAGAGCATGCAGGAACTGGAGATACCTGAAGAACTGGGACTGTGGCATATGGAATTCCGTCTGAAGGTCCTGAAATGATTTCAGCACTGGGCCCCTCATGACATCCCCAGGACCGATATCCCTATATTATCCCAGCCTCTAAATCCCTGCCAGGCAGCCAGTTGCGGCAAGCGCCCATTCTCTCAAAGGGGACTCTCCTGTGTAAGCTTATTCCACCCCCCCATTCTCTGCAATGCCTGCTTCCAGATCTGGAACACAACTTTTGTTGCCGGAGGCAACGAACCCCGAAGCAGTGCCGAGTATAGTACCCTATGTAGCGAATGATCTCCCATAAGCCGCCGTTCCACCGCATATGCTGGGTCCTCCCAATTGCCATGCCACCATTCATTCAGTACAAGTAAATGAGATGCTTGATAGTATGACAGGATATCCGATGTCGCCAGTCCCCAACAATAGGTAGATAAAAAGCACGTCCGCAAAGCCACACGCACCTTGCCCCCCTCCCACAGGAACTGCCAAAGGGCCACGTTTACCTGTCGTAACCAACGGGGTGGAATCGGATATGGGTGGTTCTGCAACTGATAACGAAGACGTGGAAGCGCAACCATCTTAAATATGACTGATCTGCCATAGATAGTCATTGGCATAGGGGACCAGGTCTTAATATCTTCGCGCACCTGCTCCCAAACCGGTACTAGATTATGCTCCCAGGCGTGGGATGCGTTATAAACACCCCCAGGTATTTCAGCCCTTCCGTCACCAGCTGAACCGATGATGCCCAGAGGCCCAGCTCTCCCGGATCTCTGAGCACCCACAGCGTAGATTTGTGGGGATTCATATACAATCCAGAGGTTTCCCCAAAAATCGTCATCATGCGCAGAAGCCGTGGTTCCATTCTATTCACGTTTGTAAGGAAGAAGAGGACATCGTCCGCGTACAGTACAGTGCAATCCTATCTGACAACCCCTGAGCCCATTCAAAGCCCTGAACCTGCGCATCCATCCGCACCCACGTGGCCAGCAGCTCCATAGCAAGGGGAAAAATATACGGGGATAGGGGGCAACCCTGTCTCGTTTCCTGACCGATAGAGAACACGGAAGAGACCGCGCCCGCCACCCGCACCAATGCAGTGATATCCGTATATAGAAGGGTCAGATAGCACATGAACCGCGGGCCGAAATTCAACAGACGTATTAATGCAAAGTGGTATACCGAGCTAAGGGAATGGAATGCCCTATAAATGTCTGCAAGCAGCAATGCTGCCGGTGCATCCAGTCTTTAAATGGCCGCCACTGCAATATTTGCTCGTCTGAAGTTGTGTCTGGTCGCCCTATGAGGCATAAAGCCCGCCTGATCCAGGTGGACCAGTGTTGCAATATGAGGAACCAGATGATTTGCCAGGGCTTTCACCAAGATGTTGGCCTCTACATTCAAAAGGGAGATGGGCCTATACGATGCATGCTGATCCGGTGGCCTACCAGACTTGTGGAACACGACCACCTCCGCATGCCTCCAATCCGGAGGAAGAGAGCCACTATCCCGCATCTCCTCCACCACCACACAATAATGGGGACCCAACTGCAGAAAATCTCACTTAAAAAATTCGCTGGGAAACCCATTGGGCCCCAGCTTTTCTCTCACTGCATCTCTTAGGGCCCTGGGCGGGAGGTTGGCCAAGAACCGATTGACCACGTCTGCTGACAGACATTCCTTAGGGGCGTACAGGTCTGCATTATAGGTAGCGAAACTCTCCGCCAGGGCCCGTGGATCCGTGAGAGGCTCACCCGCCGCGCCCAGGATGCATGCCCGGGAGGGTCTGCGAATGATGCACCCCCTGGCAGAGTCGCTGGAGCATCTTACTGGATTTGTCCCCGCATTGGTACACTCTACTGCGCATCGCCAGTCACACCTGTCGGGCCTCGTCCAGCAGGAGTGAGGCGTAGTTTTGTTGGGCAAACAGCAATTGTCGGTCGCCTGGCCTGACCACCTCCGGCCGCTCGGCCACGGCACTCAAGATCATCGACGTCCGCCTCCGCCTGGCGGAGCGCCTCCCCACGTGCCCTGCGGGCTGCCGCGCACCAAGATATGTCCGTTCCCCTCAAGGCAGGCTTCATCGCCTCCACACCAAATCGGCCCCAGTTACTGACCCCACATTTACTCGCAGATATTCATCAATAGCATTGCAGATATGTTCCCTATAATCACTATTTTGCAGTTGCCACATCGACAGGTGCCAATGAAATGAATACTGGAGAATGGTCCGACAAACCTCTCGGCAGAATCTCCGCTGCCTCCACCCTGCCCACATGCAGGCGAGGGACAAAAATGTAATCAAGTCTGGAGTATGAGTCATGAACTGCCAAGAGGTACGTAAACTCCCTATCTTCCCGATGCAGATGGCGCCAAGCATCCCTCCAGTCGAGTCCCTTCGCTAAAGAATATAATTTTGTGGTACCACTACTCTCAGAAACACCCTTCTCCCTCCACCGATCTGCGGCCGTGTCCATCACGTCATTCCAGTCTCCTCCCACTACAGACATCCTGTCCAGTATATCCACCCAAATAGTCATGAGACGCTCCACTAGGTTCCACTGTAGTGGAGGAGGGGCGTTTACACTGCCCAATACTAGGGACACCCCACCAACCGTGCCCTGCATGAATATGTATCGCCCCTGGGAGTCGGTCCATTGCTTAACGTGTACATAAGGGACTCTACAATAGATCAATATCACCACCCCAAGTGACCCCCTCACAAAGAAGGAGCGAAACGCCTGTAGGTACCCGTACCGCTGGAAGCTGATAGTCTTTGTCCCCATGAGGTGTGTCTCTTGTAGCATGAGGACATCCGCCCCCGCCTGCTTGGTGTACTGAAGGATGGCCCACGTTTAATCTTATTGTGGGCACCCCGTATATTCCAGCTGAGAAAGCGGAGGGAACCCAGGGTCCCACACTCCCTACGGGGGAAACCTGCCATATAGCTCTGTGTCCGCCAATGCCAGAATGGGGAAGAGGGCCCGGTGGGAATATGTAGGCCTACTGTCTGTGTGATGTAGTGCAATCCTCAAACTCAACAACCCCCCACCCAACAAATCCCCATCCCCATACTTCAAAAACAATGAAGCATCTGTCGCGGTGGGAATGACCCGAGCCCACCAACGGGAGGACCCATCCCCCCCAACCAATGGATCCCCAACTTACAACCCATCTATCGTCAGCACTGTCTCTGTTAGCCCAGGTCCACTACTTGGACCTGGCCCATAGTTAAGCCTCTCCAAACTGAACAATATGGACTACTTCACTACCACCCCTCACTGGCATGTCGATCAGGGTGCAGTAGTCTGCCGGCCCGAGGCCGAGCCAGTTCGAGATGGAGTGTCACAGGATGTAGAGCGGCGCCTGGAGCGTGATCGTCGGAGACTCTTCTGTTTCAGCGGGGACCCCCCCCCGAGGAGCCCCCGACGATGAGGAGTCAGACTCCCTCCCAGGTGTTGTATGGGCCCGCACCCTTAAAGTCTCATCAGTCCATTTAAATACCTCTTCCGGCGAGTCAAAAAAATTAGTACGGGAACGGTAGACCACTTGCAGGCGAGCAGGGTATAATGAAGCGTAAGGGAGTTTAAGATCTCACAATCGGGCCTTGGCCGCCAAGAAAGACTGCTGCTGCTGCTGAACTAGTCTTGTATAGTCAGGCAAAATGAGGATGTGGGCAGTGTTATACTGTAGAGGTTCCTTGATCCGTGCCTGCTTCAGGATAGCATCGCGGTTGTGATAGTTCAGAGGCTTCACGATGATTGGTCTCGGGCGGGCCCCAGGTGGAGGCTTCTGCATGAGCGCTCGATGGGTGCGCTTGATCACAGAGCAACGGGACAGGGATTCTGGTGGAAGCCAACTCTCCTGCTATTGCGTGAAGAACTGTTCCATTTTGCCCCCCTCACAGCCATCCGGAAATCCAACAAAGCGGAGGTTATTACGTGTTGCCCTCCCCTCCGTATCCTCCACTCGCATTGCTAGGCCCCGCTGAGTGGTCTCCAAGGCCGTCACCCGTTTCTTCAGTGTAGTGAGATCGTCCTCCACTCCTGAGACGCATGTCTAGGTCTCAGTGATACGAGAGACAGCGTTCCGCAGATCCTGCCTCAGCAGCATAACGTCAGAGCCCACCTCCCCTATCTTTGTGTCCAGCATGTCTCTGGACTGTGTAATGCTGGCCATAAGTGCTGTACTGTCTGGCTTGGCACCCTGTGGTACCTCAGCGGACCCCGCGGTGGCTCCCGGGCCAGTGAATTTATCTATGGGGCCCTGTTTAGATGATCCGCTCCCACCCTTCTCTCGCGTCATGACAGGCCCCAGATTGTTCCCAGCGCCGTCTAACCAGGTGGCAATTGGTCCAAATACTGAGCCGGGAGATGGGGGGCCAATAGAGAGGGAGACTCCCTCACTGGACTCCCACGGCCGAATTGACCGCCGAACGGGAGCGGATGGCCGTTGGCAAATAGATTAGAGGGAGGGCTGGCACACAGTTCGTTCAATACTGGGCACCACCAACAGGTCCCCGCAGCACCCCCAAAATCAAGCGGGAGCACTATGACCCTGGACCACAGCAAGGGGGCTCAACAATGAACCACAAGCACCGAATGGCCCCCAGTGTGTGTTACTCACAGGAGAACAGGCTACCTCAAAAGTTCCATGCAATGGCCCTCGAGTCAGTCCACACCCTGCGCTGCCCTGCTAATGGACACCCCTGCGGCTCAACAAGACCACCAAACTCCTCACCCAAGGGGGGACAAAGATACGGAGGGAGCCCATAGCAGCTGCAGAACTCGTCACATTAGGTGGGCCGCATCCCGGCGTCTGACGTGTGTCGCACTGGAGGGCTCCTGCGTGGTCCGACCCCACTGCCGATGCAAGGATACCCCCGGGGGGGAGGGGGGGTAACACACTGAATATCCCCCTGCAACCACTCCTCGTCAAGGATGGGATGGTCAAGACACTCTGTGCCCAGTTGTTACCCCCAACTCGGCCCGATCGGCCATCGAGTTGCATCCACTCAGAGGCAAGGATAGGAGATGGGGAGATCTGCACCACTGCCAGCTCTTCAGGCCCAAGAAAACCTCCGGTGAGGTGTGCCCCCCTCCCAGTCAGTCAGCCTCCGCTGTGCCGTTGCCTTGCTCTCCCTCGCGGTCCGATGTGACAGCCGACACCCCCCAGACAAGTGTAGAGGGGGAGGGAGAAGGAGGAAGGAGGCCCCGAAAGCTGCAGGCCTCGATCCCCACGCTCTGCGCCACCTAGCCCCCACTCCCGCAGAGCCATGTTCAGGCCCCCAGAGACATCACCAAGCCAAAGGGGGCAATAGTGTAAGGCGCGCCTCCGCTCTTACTGCCCTTATAGGGAACCAGTCACAGAAATGGAGGTGGGCATGCTCTCACCACCTCCACCACGTCCCGACACGACCGCCAAGTTGCAGTGCAGCTCCAACGTGAATCCGCCACTGAGGCCGCCAGTCCAAGGGCATTCGCCAGCTCTGGTGAAGTCCCAGCCCTGCTGTCCGACGTCTCCAGCACCGAGGTGGAGCCACCACCAGTCAGTTAGGGATCTAGGCAACTCCCCCTGCGTCGCTCAAGGCCGCCTCTTCTATAGTCCCCGAGCCCGCGTCAGCACACTCTTGTTGTCAGCGGCACCCCAACACCCAAAACACCCTCTAACTGGGGGCCGCTAGTGTCTGCAAAAACAAGAAAAGAGAGGTCAGATCAAACACTTGATCAATCTAAGCGTAGACTATACAGACCACAGTTCAAGGAGTCAACACAAGATTAGATTATCACATCCGATTTGGGTGATAAAGAAAGCCCTCACACACTGACCTAGTCAGTGTCATGCTTCATCATCGGGCCCCACCGACAGAGGCCGAATGCCTCTGCGGTGTGCTACGACGCCAGAAAGACTGCGGAGCAGGTTTTGTGTGTGGAGGGCGTGCTCTTGTTTACAGTGAAATTTTAAAAGTGCCTAAAAAAGGGTATCGAAAAAAATATATTTAATAAATGATCCCTGAGGCACAAAGTAAAGAGTATTACGTGTCTGTATTTACATGCCAAGGTTCAAGGTTGGTACAATACAGAATATACTCAATTTATTTCAGTCAACATGTTTCAGCCATAAGGGTGGTATATTACCGTGGCATTCTTCAGGACTATACCCCGGCGGTATGGGCTCTCTAATCACCCACCCTGACCTGGGGACGTGAAAGTGAAAATAAAGAGTGAAAAAGTGCATAAAAATATTGGAAGAGTAAAATACTCGATTCCAAAAAATACTCCGTAAATTTGGAGTGTCACTGCACCTGTAAAGTGAAAAAAACACACAGACAAACAGAAGACAAACATAAACATTGTTAATATGAGCCTTCCTGAGTAGTCATAGTGCTCCATGATGTGTGGCTCAAGTGGTATTCCCAAAGTAAACATAGATTTATGCACCATCCAAATAGCCCCTAGAGGATGATAGCAGATAACTCTGGGAAGTGATGTGCTAGAGGTGTGCTATTTACAAGACAAACGATTAAAAATGGGGGATTAAAAACGCGAATGCGTGTACTCCTTATGAAGGGATCAATGGACCTAAAGGTCTGTGCCCCTCAAGTTGATAATAGAAGGTACAGCTCTCACTTTCAAAAGGGGCGCTACTAGCACCATGGGTCTCGGGAGGGGGTCGGAGCGACCTGGCACATCCTAAAAATAGAGAGAAATGGTACACATTGCAAAGCCTGTACACAAGCAGATACTTAGCTCTATTGACAGAAGGAGCAGCGGTCTTGGTATCGTCGTTACTCACGCCCTCAGCGCTCTCGACCCGCTGATAAACCTGGTTGTCGCCTCAAATCCGGACCCCGAGGATAGAAAAACGGGGCCGGTAAACTTGTTTTTAAACAGAACGGTCGCGTGTGCGACCTGTTTCCGGGTGGGCGTGTCTCGCCGATAGAGAGGCTAGGAGCGCACACGCCCTCCTTGGAGGGCCCCGCCTTGTTCAAAGCGAGGCTTGAATGTCGGCTGGAGACGTCCACGCCCACCTAGTCTTGTGTGAAACGAGGCTTGGAAGTCGGCTTGGCTATTAGGGACGAGTAGCGCAGTAGCGCTATTATTAATACAGAATGTGTTTGTAGGCTTAGAGCTAATGCTGCTTGTCATTAATTCAATATTAATAAAATTAATAAAAAATTAATTAATCTATTTTGGAGGCAATAGACTGTACCTGGGAGCATAAACTCATGGTAGGGACTAATCTGTGTGAGCAAGGCTAGTCATTAGTGTGGATCACAGAAAAAAGGAATGACTATTTACAAGCAGGCAGAGAAACCCAGTTATGGTTGGGATGGTATTCCAGAGATACTTATTTCAAGATAATACTGAGCTCCACGGAATATCATCGTTGAGCCCATTGACGTTGGTGCCCAAACGATACACCCAACGTTGCTCCTTTTCAAAAAGTCTACTGGTAATGTTGGTTGTGCCCTTCACTTCCTCGATTACTGTCCACCTCATGTCGTTCGTAGTATGGTTACTGTCCAAAAAGTGGCGGCTCAGTTTGGTAGTTAGTTTTTTGCATCGGACGTTGCTCCGATGCTCGCAGATGCGTTGTTTTATTCTGCGCGTTGTCATGCCAACATACCGTAGCTGGCACGGACACGTGATCAAATACACCACATTCATGGTGTTACAGTTAGTGTGTTCCCTTTGGGTCCATACTTTGCCTGCTTCAAGTGAAAGAGTTTTGGTTGCCTCTGTCAGGTGACAGACACTACAATTGGAGCACGGAAAATGCCCCACAACTTTGGGCATACCCCAGGCGCTGGTGACTGTCGGTGTGGGTTCAGAGACTTTTTCTTTAGGACGGGTGTGTACCAGAGCGTCCTTTAGACTGCGACCTTTTTTTAAAGAGAAAAGAGGTTTCTCCCAATTCTCTCTGTAAGAGGTCAGAATGTTCCAATGTTTATTGATGGATTTTTTCATCATGTTAGACAGACTGCTGTATGTTGTCACACACGTGAGGGGTATTGTTCTCTGGTTGATGACGTTCTCCTCTAGTAGTGCCTCTCTTGGTTGGTTCCTCGCTCTCTTGAAACCTTTGCTCAGGATAGGTGCCGGATACCCTCTGTCTTTCAATTTCCCAGTGAGGCTTAGGGACTGTTCTTTGAAGTCCGAGAGGGAGGTGCAATTGCGCCTAAGTCTCAGAAATTGCCCATAGGGGAGGTTTTCCTTCAAAGGGCGTGGGTGGAAGCTACTGAACTCTAGGAGGTTGTTTTTTGCAGTAGGCTTATGATGTGTCTTAGTTCTAAGGCCAGTTCCTTGCACCGAGATCTCAACATCAAGGAAGACAATCTCAGACCTACTCTTGGTGTTTGTAAACCGCAGATTCCGGTCTAGAGTGTTAATCCAGTTAAGGAATAGATCGAGATCAGTGTCATTCCCAGTCCATAGTAACAAAATGTCATCTATGTAGCGCTTCCACAGGAGCATTGAAGATGAAAAAGATTGGGAGGTGGGTAGGATGTATTTGGCTTCAAAATCTGCTACATACAACCCCGCCACGCTTGGAGCAAAAATGCTCCCCATGCTGGTACCTGAGCATTGAAGATAGAGCTTGTCTTTAAAGGAGAAGTAATTTTCTTTAAGGGCAATTGTTGCACACTCAATGATGAAGGATTTCGGTGTTTGATAATCCCATTCGGTGGAGTCTAGTGATTCTCCCAGGACTCTGATCGTATCGTCCTGGGGGATACTAGTGTACAAACTTTCAACGTCCAGGGTAACGAGAGTGACTGAATTTTCAGGAAAGGTTATATCTGATAGTAGGCGTAGGAGACTTTTAGTATCCTTCAGGTAAGTTGGAGTGGACTGCACCAAAGGTTTCAGGAAGTAGTCACAGAACTCGGATAGGGGCTCAAGTAGGGAACCAATACCCGAGACAATGGGCGACCTGGTGGAGGAAGTCTATTTTTGTGCATTTTTGGTAATGTGTAAAAATATGGAATTACATGTTTGGAATTCCTCAGAAACGCCGCCTCGTTTTTTGACACATGTCCCTCTTCCTCTGCATGTTGAACAAGGGTCGTGATCCTACTGGTGAGGGCTGCAGTGGGGTCTATTGTTAATGGGGTGTAGTGTGTAGGGTGTAGTGTGTCCCCAAGCAGTTGGTAGCATGTTTTCTCGTAGTCAGCAGTGTCTTGGATAACAATGCCCCCACCTTTATCGGCCGGCTTGATGGTGATCGTACTGTCATTTTGCAATCGTTGCAGTGCTTGGTACTCAGCAGTGCTGAAGTTACCGAAAACCACGGGGTTTTCACAGGACTCTAGGTCTTTAAACACAGCCTGCTCGAAGGTAGTAATCGCTGCAGGTGTGGTGTGAGGAGGAGGGGTGAAGGTTGAACTTGGTCTTAAACCTGTATCACCTTTTCTTGTAGCTTCGTTCGGGTCATCCTTTCCTTCGAAAAAAGCTTTCAGTTTCAGTTTTCTGAAAAAGCTGGCAAGTTCACAGTGAAGCTTGAATTTGTCAGGTCTAGCTTTCGGAACAAAGCCCAGGCCTCTTTCAAGAACCTGTACTTCAGTGGGTGTTAGTACTCTGGTAGAGAGGTTGGTCACTAGGCTTACATCCCGCTCGTTCCTGGTTGCTGGTTGCTGCGAGTGTGACTCGCTACAGAGTCGTCCTCCTCCCAGGTGACTCGGCTGTTGCCTCTCCGCTTGCCCCTTCCTCTCCGGCCGCTCTCTAAAAAAGGCTGCCTTTGTTGGTTCTGGAAGTTTGGTGGGGGCATAAAACCTGGATTCCAGCCCATGAAAGGGAACTGAGGTTGGTGGAAGGCAAAGGGATTATGGCCCATCATCATTTGAGGTGGTTGCCATTGCTGATGTTGACCCTGGTACCCTTGTCTGCCCCTTGCGTTTCTATTTCCACGATTCCCTCTACCCTTAGTTTGCTTAAATGAGCTATTACTCGATCCACTACTGTTAGAGGATTCATCATCAGATTGGTCAGATTTGTTATTGTTTCGAGTGGGAGGAGTGAAAGTTGTGGCTGAATAAGGATACACCTTTTCAAACTCAAACTTTTTTTGATCTTTTTGTAATTTGGTTGCTTTTGACTGCATCAAATTATCTCTGTACTCGTTCAGTTCCTTGTTAAGTTCATCCAACCGTTTTTTAAAACCAGTGAACAGCCGCTAGTGTCTGCCAACAATGTGGAGTCCGTGCATTACCGGATGACTGCGGAGAGACAGGATTATGAAGGATAATTAGCTGGGCTGGCCGAAGCGCTCTCAGTCCATGTCCGCCATGTCGGCTTGCCAAGCCACACCAATGTCACAGCTCGAAGTCTGACAGTGTACAACGCGCTTGCGCACAACCCGGCAAGATGGAGATTTCAGTCACCCTCCAGGCCCAAATACGAACTAATAACAAAATTAAAGAAACACATGTTATAATACGAAAATAAATGAATGAACTGTATACCACTTATTTCTACTCTAATCCCTTTAATTTATTTTAACTATTGCATTAGCAGTTTAGTAAGACGTGCGAGTGTTTAGTTTAAGCATAGTATGTGCATTAGCATGTGAGGTTAAAGCGGCCATCTTAAGTACTACAACGCAGTTGCAAAGAATTCCCACCAAAGAGAAAAACGTCATACTACGTAGATGTAGTAGACACATGCGCAGAAGATTCCAGCATTTTCGGCAGCCATATTAAGCCACTCGGATTACTTGTTAGTAAAGCACATTTAAAAGCTTCCCCTAGATGATGAAAATGTAGTGTAATGCAATTATTAGTATCCGCAAAACATGTTGGTTACATTATTACATGGTATTCGAGAGGATTGCATCCATGCAAGTTTCTTACTTACGAAACCTTGCTCCATCAACCTGCAAATTCACCCTACACCTATGATTGCAAATGTACTTCTCGCCATTCACTCACAAGTACTCCTTGAAACCTTCAAGTAAGTGCTTTCCAAGAGTTCTCATGGCAAAGTTTTGTGAACTCCTACTTAAATGCAGGTTGTCAGCCCCTCTGTGTAATTGTGCATTGTGGATAATCGTGTACACAAACTCCCTATGCAGCAGTGCATTTGCACAGTTTTTTAAACATAGTGAAAACGTTGCCCTTATTTTACTGGCTTTGCCTGCATATTTCCATCCTGGAAAGGGATTAAAATCCATGCACGGATAGGAAATGAGTAAATGACCAGTGGATAAAAGTGCGAATACCTACAAACTCTCAAGTTTGGAGGTGTTCCCAAACTTTCCAGGAAGTAGGCATGTACACTATTGCACCATACTGGGAGATATTGTATCAGTATAAATCCCTTTATGAGTCAAATTCTGCTTTTGTGAATTACAAATGTGAACCTAAATTCACAAGTCAAACCGTGTGTGCGCGTGCTTGAGTGCGTGACTATACACATTTCACTTACAGGCGCAAATGACTTTTGACCAGGGGCTCAGGAATATGAAACTCGCCATGTGAAACAGCAAAAACTGACACAAGAGGATAACGGCTCTTCAAAAAATGTAATGGACCTCAAAACCCGAAAACTGGTTGCACGCGATGAACAATGTATGTATGTAAGGTCCATTTATACCGCGCTAGCAATCGCTCCAGGGAGCATCTCGGCGCCAATAAAGGGTCAACCAGGTGAAATAAGTTGCCTTACTGCTTAAGGAGAGTGAACCGGAGTCATACCAGTGCTCTGGCCATTGAGTCTGGAAGGTTGTAAATCCAGGTTTTCAGTTGTTTACGGAAATCAGATTCCTTGTCCAGGGCTCTTAATGGAGGGGGGAGCGCATTCCATGCTTTGGCACCCAATACCACTAGTGATTTACCCCCGCGGGTTTTGAGTCTGAAACCTGGAATGGTCAAAAGATTAGCATTTGAAGACCGTAGTGTGCGATTTGGACAGTATTTGACAAATTTTTTTCTCAGGTACATGGGGCCTGAATTATGTACAGCACGAAAGGTGATTGTCAATACTTTGTGGAGGACCCTTTTGGTTATAGGCAGCCAATGTAGTACATTGAGGGCTTTGGTTGCTGAAGATTTTCTTGGCCATTTCAGAACAAGCCTTGCCGCCGCATGCTGTACCATCTGGAGTTTATGGGTAACCACCTTATTGGTACCAGCGTACAGGCTGTTGCAGTAGTCGATGCGGGAAGTGACTAATGCAATCGTGACTGTTTTCCTAGCTTCGAGGGGCAGCAAGTCAAAGAACTTTCTGAGCATTTTTATTACCCCGAAGCAGGTGCCTGCCACTTTTGCCGCCTGATGTTTGAAAGATAAGTCGGCGTCAAACTGCACCCCAAGGTTACGAGCCGAGGAGGTGGTGTGAGGTGGTATTTCAGCATTCTCGGGCCACCACAGTCTGGGGATGAAGTCATTATTTGGGCCAATGGGCATGATCTCGGTCTTGCCTGTGTTACATTTTAAGTGGTTTTTCCGCATCCACTCAAAGGTGGCCGTTAAGCAACACTTAAGTTTTTCTTCCCAGACCTGGTTATCTTTGTCCATGACCAGGATCAGTTGAGTATCGTCGGCATAAGCTATTACATCTATGCCGTAGGACGATATCAGCTGTATCAGGGGTGCAGTATAGACATTAAACAATGTCGGGCTCAGACTAGAACCTTGGGGTACTCCCGTTGACAGTGGCTTCTCACTGGAACGATAATCCCCCAAGGTCACCACTTGTCGCCTGTCACTAAGAAAGTTTTTTATCCACTCTAAGGCAATACCTTTGATGCCAGATGTTATTAGCCGGTCTATTAAGATAGCATGTGAGACCGTGTCGAAGGCCGCCGACAGATCTAATAGTATCAGGACGGCCTTCTTGCCTTGGTCTAAAGCTGAGCGGATGGTTTCAGTGGTGAACAGGAGAGCCGATTCGGTGGAATGCTGAGTCCTAAAGCCCGCTTGATTAGGGTGCCATGCTTCATTCTCTTCCAAGAAGCGTGTCAACTGTTTGTTCACTGTGGACTCAGTGATTTTGCACAATGCTGGGAGTAGTGAAATTGGACGAAGATTAGAGAGTGTGGTGGGGTCGGGGAGTTGTTTTTTTTGTAGGGGTTTTACAGCTGCCAATTTCCACTCAGGGGGGACGTAGGCAGTGGACAGAGAGTTGTTGACGATAGTGTTTATGTCCAAGTTAACAATATCAGCAATGAGATGAAGGAGTCCTATAGGGCATGGGTCGAACGGTGATCCTGACTTGGTAGCCAGGATAGCCCGTTTTGATTCCTCCAGGCTGATTGTACGGAAAGCCGTAAGCTGAGGGACTTCCTGCCTAGTATTTTCGTCCTCATGAATTTGTTCGAGGGTGGGAACCTCAAAATCCTTCGTCAGACCCTTAACCTTTCCCTCAAAGAAGTCTGCGATGGAATCACAAAGTGATTGTGAGGGAGGGATGTCCTGCATGAGACATTTAGGTTTACTAAAGTCTTTTACGATATTAAAGATCGTTTTCTGTTTACTGTTAGCTGTTGCTATAGCTGATGTGTAGTACTTTGTTTTGGCTTGTTTGATTAGTGCGTGGTATGCTTTCTTGGTCTTTTTATATTTACAGCGTTCTGTGCTTAGGTAGTTTTTCCGCCAGCTACGTTCGGCCCGTCTAAGTTCCCCCTGTTTATTTTTGAGCTCTAGGTCAAACCAGGGGGCGGATCTCTTTTTATTCCCGGGTTTACGCTTGCGTCTTCCCTGTCCAGTCATGTTTTTTAGTTCCGTCATCCATTCCCTAAAGGTGTTTAGATTTGGGGGTCCTATTGACTTAGGTTTGCACTCTGTGGCTATAGATATTAATTCGGGGTGCTTCATGGTGGCTTTCCAGTCCTCTTGTCTGGCCTGATTATTTTTGCAGATATGCTTATTGTTGGCATTTGATTCTGGTATGATTGAGAAAGGTATCAGTACATGGTCAGTCCATATTTGGGGTTTCAACAGATCTATTGATAAGGTATCTAAGTTGGTGGCAATACAATCGATCGTGTGTCCCGCCTCGTGGGTGGCTGGGGTATCACATATTTTGAGACCCAGTACTTCCATGGTTTCCCTAAAGGAGGCAGTGGATGCCTCAGTTATGGACTCCAGATGAATGTTCACATCCCCCAGCAGGGTAAAGTTTGAGTATCTGAGTATCAATGGGCTTAACGCTTCTCCCAGACTTCCCAAAAAGTCAGTACTAGTGCCGGGAGGGCGATAGATTAGGGCCCCAGAGAAAGAGAAGTTGTCGTGGATTTTAAGACTAAAGCCCATCCCTTCCGCATCCTTTATATCTTGGAGTTCTGTCATTACACACCCAAAAATATCTCTGTGTACAATGGCCACTCCCCCCCCCCCCGTCGGTCATTACCTCTGTCCACCCTCTGGATACTATACCCTAAAGGTAGGGCATGTATCAAATCAGGAGTGCTCCAGGGTTTGAGCCAAGTCTCAGTGATAAAGAGACAATCCAGGTTGTCATCTGTAAGTAGGTCATGTATGTGCAGAGCATGTTTCGGTAGAGACCTAGCGTTAATTAAAATCGCCTTTAAAGTATGGGTGGGAGCAGTAAGTGTTGTGAGGGTGGATACCTGAGACCATGAAAAAGCGTTATGACATTTATGGCAGTTCACCGGACCTGTCCAATCTGAAGGGTTTAAGTTGTGGCGCTCACAATCAGGGACTGGTTTTAATGCTAATAGTTGTTGCCTGCTGTAGTATCTATTATTGGTCCCAGCAGAGTCCTTTGCCCTATGCCCGGCCCGTGCGCGGACGGGCGCAGACGGGCAGGACTCTGGCTTAACTCCGGCGCGAGTCCGGCGCGCCCGCTGGTCGCGTACGCTGCGCGAAGTCATGGCCGTCTCTTTTTATAGCGGTGCCTCTCGCCCTAAGTAAGGATCGCCCTACTCAAGATGGCCGCCGCAATAGTTCCACCCTTTCCAGCACCTCAACAACCCTAAAATCGGCTGTATCGACTGTGGGGGGTAGCGCTATGCAGGAGGAGTGCACCAATCGATTTTAAAAGTCAGTAATGATTAAAATTGTGACTCTGCCCGAAATCGGCAGAGACACCACAGCGTCGCGCTAAATCCGCGCGCTGGTGCAGGGGGGAGAGGACACAGGGGGAAAGTAAAAACAACAATCAAATGTATTTTAAAATTAGCAGGAGAGCAGATTGACCGCCCGGCACAAGCCTCAGGCAAGAAAACTGCCATCCAATGTAGGTCAGTTTGATACTGAAGGACCCGAGGATGGTTAATCGCTGGCCTCCGGGAGGAAGACCTTGCAACCTTTAGAGAAAGTCAACTTTCACTTAAGGTTTCTTTGTTTTCAGATAACAAATTCCCTTTTCGGTGCAGATGTATCCTGTTTAATGCCAAAGCAAAGATGCAGAGATCATCTGGAGACAAAGACATTAAAAGCTGGAACAGGGCTTCATCACTCCGGGGGGGCAGACTACTCACAGCTGAACACGCTCAGCTGTGTGTGAGGCAGGAGCTACCCTACGGTAGGTCATTAAACACAAGCCCCAAAGGCCCCAGGGTGTGTGTGCGCGCGAGTTGTTTTTCTTGGATGGGCCCCAGATCCACTGTTAGTTTGTCTTAGGATGAAACCCTACACCCACAGAGCGGTTCTAATGCAACGGGGTGCCAGAGAGGAGTCAGTTTGGGAACTGAGGCTCTGTGAGCCAGAGAGTGCACAGTGTTTTCACTTCACTGGAAGATGTTCTGGATTTTTCCCCTTCACAATGGTTGCAGTTTCCTGGTTTAACTCCACATGTGAAAAGACTTTCTCTGCTTAGAGAAATACAATTCCACACGCAGCATAATGACTTTCCATCTAATTAAACTTATAAACTTACATATACTGTAAAATGTACTGATTGCTGACCTTTTCGATGCACATTGGCAAATGTAAGCAGAATTATTCTTTGCACGTTTGAGAGTTTCTACAAAGACTCTGCTCTGGACAAGGCCACGAACAGTTTTCACTTAATTATATCCTATGCAAAACTATTTTGTTAGTGTTAAATATGTATATATGTGACATGATAAGATTTTCCCAAAGCTTAGCACAAACTATCACGAAGGTTGTAAAATGTTCTTGAAGGATGCACAACAAAAAGTGTGCTCACCCATACACACAAGATATTCACATTGGTACTTAAATGCTCCGAATTGCTATACAGCCCCCTACACATCTTTTAAATAAATATTTATTGATTTGTCCAGTGGCAGTCGGCACGGCTCGGGAGGGGGTAAAAGGTGGGTAAGGGGATTCAAAAGAATTTAAAAAACGTACCTTACGGCCCTGTCTCTCCTCCATCTCTCTCCTCCTGGTCCCTCCACACCGCTAGAACAGGAAGCACATCCAGGCTTCCCTAAGCCAATAACAATGCTGCAATGCAGCGTCGTGATTGGTCTGAGTGTCGTACTTCGGTGCTCAGCCAGGATATGGGAGCCTGGGCATGTTCTCCACCCCGGCTGTAATTGTGTGGAGAACATGCAAAGTGCGCATTATTATCTGGCCGGCCCGAGACGGCCAGCCAAAGCATCATTGGCACTTACAAAGTGTGCTCACCACTCCCCCTGATCCTGTCGTCAGAGCAGTCCCATCACACGCTGCAAAGTTGCTGCAGCAGGGCAAAATAAAATGATCATCACCTTGAGTGATTATCATTTTATTTTTCCTTTATCTCACTGCTGCAAAACAATGGGGCGAAGCTCCTCCGCCTTAGCAAAGGAGCTACCCCTGAATTTGTCTTATAAAGCACTGTGTGTTTCCTTTCTATTTGTTCCAACGTGAGGTGAGATGAAATAGCTGATTGTCTCCAGTAAAAGATAATCTAGGCATATCTAACTTTTTGTGTAATAAGATCTACTTGTGTTCAATGAAAGTCATTGCGAGCTACTAATATTATTAGCTCTGTAACAGTGACCACATCATACAAGATTACATTAGTGGCCACAAGATGTAAAATTACTAGCAGTGATCCCCTCAGTGCATCAGACAGGGTTGCGAGCAGTCATGTAAACAAGCATTTTCAATGCAATAGATCTCGCATTTACAAGTGTTTGAGATAATCGCATTGTAAATGACAATGCCTTTTACTTATGTGTTTTTAAAAGCCACCTGTTTTCAGGTTACAATAAGTAGCATCTAAAGAAAGGTGGAGAACCGTAGCCTTAAGGCCCGGCGGCGCAGGGTACGCCTGAAATCCCCGGGATTCACCTGCCTTGTCAGAAACAGAGACACGGACTCTTCGTCTGGCGTAGAAGATAGTATTTATTAGCTGCAGCTAGTACAGTGGTCTTAGAAGTCGTCGGTATAACGAGGTTCAAAAGAGACTGCCACCTAACTCCGTGGCGCACAGGTTTATATACCGTACAATACAATGCAAAATGCAATCACAGAAGAGCATGAGACATGGGCAAACGTTATAAACAATGCTTTAAGTCTAAAGCAACTCAAGTTTCCCGGTTATGTTTGTCACTCGACCCCTTAAGTAAATTACAAGTGAATCCACACAATTCGATTTACGAGTAGAGAAAACACAGCTGTATGTTTTAGAAGGACAGTCGTGAAACAGGAGAATGCATGAGACATGTTGCGAAAAACAGCAGATAAGATAACTTGGAGGAAAGAATGGTGTAAACCAACAAATAGTCCGGACGGGGATTAATCAGCTCAGACAGGAATTAGTGTACTCGGCCAGACCCTGACACTTGTTAGTAAACACAGGCAAAGAAGCCACCTGACACGTAAATGCAGAAACGACAAAAACATCGCATTCGCCGCGCTGCCTGAGTGAGGGCAACAAAAATGGCGGCGACTACAAAATGGAGGCTGAGCACGAACGAATTCGTAATTTACAGAACCTCAAAGGGGCGTGGCCAACATTAAAGTGAAAGGTTGGTATGGCCGTAGGCTTTGGAGGCTGCCATTTCGGGCCTCTAGTGTCTGCCTTTCTTTCCAAGCTTCCTACGGATAGCCAAGCACAGCCCTGTCGTGCACTTGCTTATTTTCCACTTGCGCACCGGCTGGGACCTTCCTTCTTTAGGGGCCAGCACGAGCAGCAACAAACCAGCAGCCTGGGATTTTTACCAAGTGCCTTGACTTGCTTCGCACCTAGCTTCAAGACACTCTACTAGGGCTAGTTGGCTATGGCAGGGGCTGCAGAAATAACCGCTCCGCTGCTGATGCCCACCCGCTCTACTGCTCCCACGGGAACTCTGGGGAGGCAAGTTCATTACTGTGAAGCTCTGGCTGCAAGTATCCTTTTTTATCAAGTACAGGCCTCTCATATGCAAATAATGTCTATACCCCGCCCCTGTGTGCATATAGAAGAGAGAGTGAGGCCAGGGTCTGAGTACTGCATGGGTCCAGGGCTCTTAATGTCACTGGCCTGGCTCTCGGCCTCACCACCCCCCTGCTACCGGGCTGCTGGGGACAACCAAGAGAGGGGGTCTGGAACCAGCAGCTAACAGCAGTTCCACACCGACCGGCAGAAGAAAAGCATTAGCTGGGGGTCCTCTGTTCTGTATTAGGGCAAATGTTTTCTTAATTTTCTTTTAGTCTTTGAGTGGAAAGTTAACCATAATAAAAACTTGATGCCGGTATCTTTATAAAAGAATCAAAAAAGGGTCTTGACTCCTACCTCAGCAAGGCTGAGTCCAACCAAATTTTATATAACAAAACAAAGGCCAATGCTGAGAAACCCAACTGCCAAATGTTAATTAACCACAACAGCTGTTAACGAATCAAACAAAAACAGCCTGCTCATAGTATAGCAACATGTGAGATTTATTCTCTTTCGTAGAATTTTTACTTTTTTCAGCACAATATTTTTAGTGCATGGGAGTACAAAGAATTTATATACAATATGTACAAACATAAGCATGAATTACAAAGAACATTTTACACATTACATACACACTTGGCCAGTCAGTCATACAAAAAGCATTCATACAAATGGCACAAAAACAATATGTCCACGTATTGGTAACAAGTAAATAGAAAAGAATCCTTTCGTGATTGTCAATTTAAAGAGTCTGTCTAATTCACAGATTTATCAGAGAATCTCTTGTATCAAATAAAAGGACTAGTATCACATCAGTAATACACCAAATACGGGACAGGGCTGGTCGACGCGTTTCGAACCCCTGTTTGTTGTCGGGGTTCTCCTCAGGACCGGGTGGGTTCTGAAAGAATGACAAAAGCTTACTTAGGATTGCTTACTACAGAAAGAAAAAAGAGACCAGCTCCAGAACAACCATAGCAGCTCCCTACCTTGAGATGATAGTCGTTAACTCCTATTCAATCGTGTGAAAAGTAGGTATCCAAACTGCGGATTTAAATTTGTATCCCACAAAGGAAGTGTTCACGGGGACTGTGAAACGAAAAAATACAGACATATACTGTATTTAATCATACATTCCAACCCACACTCACTCTGTTGATTCTAACTAAGGGGCGTCGTGCTTACCCGCTGCTGAGACGGCTTCTAGCTCGTCGGCATCTCCACGTTTGTTGTGAGCAGTCGCTCCTCAGCTGTAAAACATGCGGGGGAGAGTATCACATGCTGGGCTTCTTGAAAATGCTTGGCGCGTTAAAAGCTTGCGGAGTGTCAATCGGGCTAATGACAATACATACCGCTTGAAGGCGAAGGGGTCCGTCCTTAGCTCCAGTTTGATCGAATGGTTCGTCCGGACTGATTGTGCCTCTGGGAAAAATACTTCCTGGTTCCCGGGTGGAATCCCAGTGCTCATGGGACTTGTAGTTTAGTCTCTCTACACCCATGCGGTTTGGTGGATACAAAAGCCGGACTGGATGGCAGTCCATTCTGATAGAAGACAGGGCAAATTTCGAGCAAATTAAACAGTCGGTTTATATATTTCTGAGATCTCATTTAACCCCCTAATAGCTGTGTTAAACTTCATTATTAACATTGCCTCACGTTGTGACAATTTTGCTTCCAAATCACCGCCTCTTGGGTCTTTTTCGATTTTAGATAGCACTGTCCATTTTAAATCACTTTTCACATGTTTATATTTTGACCAGTGATTCACTAGTGGGGCATTTTCAACTCCTCTGCGTATTCGTGATTTATGCTGCGTTATTCGATTCCTTACTTCTTGTGTCGTCTTCCCGATGTATACTAAAGGGCAAGGGCAGATGATCGCATACACGACATTTTTTGTTTTACAGTTTGTAAACACGTCGTGCTTCCAAAAGATGTTTTCAAACGTAAACACAGAGTCTTCAATGGTTTCGTTGCAACAAGTGCATGTTCCACATTTGTGGTGCCCTTTTGGTGGAGGGAAACCAAATATACTTTGTAATGTTGGAGCTTTCAAAACTGGTAAAGCCGCCCTTATGACATGGTTGGCTACGCTCTTCTCTTTTTTATATGCGAAGAGCGGAGGTGCAGAAAAATCCTCGTGGAGGTTTTTGAGTAAATGCCAATTGGACATTATGAGTTTCTTCTGTTGGTTGGCAGCTGGGCAAAACGTAGTTACGCACACCATCCGTTTAAGGTCCTGTTTGGTTTTTTTTCTCCAGTAGAGTCTCTCGTGGAGTCCACCAGGCTCGTTTCAGGGAGTTTTTTAGTAATTTTTTGGGGTACCCTCTTTGAATAAGGCGATTTTTCAAGTAGTCAGCGTGTTTGAAGTACTCTTCCTTCCCCGAGCAATTACGACGGATCCTTAAGAATTGTCGATAGGGTAGGTTTTGTCTGAGACTACGTGGGTGGTTACTGTTAAAATGCAATGATTTGTTCCTGTCTGAGGGCTTACGGAATAAAGTTGTATTCAGGCCTTCTCCGTTAGGATCAACTTTAACGTCCAGGAAAGTGATGGATTCCTTGGATGCTGTCATAGAGAACTTGATGTCACATGTTCTCGAATTTAACCAGCAGACGAATTGATTCAGGTCCTCGTGTCCTCCTGTCCATATAAGGAACACATCATCTATATACCGCATATAGTTGGAAATGCAGTTGCCAAAAGGGTTGTCGTTGTATATGAATTTGTCTCCGAAAAGTCCCATGAACATTATGGCTAGCTCTGGAGCAAAGGGGCAACCCATCGCCACCCCTTTTATCTGGTAGAAAAACTCTGCATCAAACGTAAAAAAGTTTTTTTGTAGTGCAAAGCGAGCAAGATCGAGGATGAAATCAGTGGGCACTCTTACTGGTCTTTCTCTTTTCTCCAGAAATACCGTCAGTGTTTCCAATGCTTGTTCTTGCGGTATTTGGGTGTATAAAGACACCACATCCAGTGTAACAAGGAGCCGTTTGTTCTGATCGAAGTTGATGGTAGATATTCGGTTTAGAAATGCAGTGGTGTCTTGAAGGTGAGCAGGGATGGTCTGAATGAAGGGTTTCAAAAAGAAATCGATATATTTCGCTACAGGCTCAAAGAGTGAATCACATCCAGAAATTATTGGGCGGCCTGGGGGATTGTTCTCATCCTTGTGCAATTTAGGGAGCACATAGAACACTGGTGTTCTGGGATTTTTGTTTTGTAAGAACAGCAATTCTTTAGGTCCTACAAATCCATCATCAAAGCCTCTTTGAATCACATCAAACAGTTGGTTTTTTATTTCTGATGTTGGGTCTTTCCCAATGCGCCTATAGCAGTTCTGGTCATCAAGTTGGCGGTGTACTTCTTGTTTGTATTTGGTGATATCCCAAATAACCACGGCTCCGCCCTTGTCCGCCTGCTTGACTACAATGGTACTATCATTTTTTACAGTCATCAAAGCATCTTTCTCGGCTTTAGATAAATTGTACTTCACAAATGTCTTTTTCTTTTCAATTGAGGATATTCCGGACAGAACAGTTCGTTCAAACGTTATAACCTCCTTAGGGATTTTGGGTCCTTTTGGGCAAAAGGTTGATTTTCTTTTTAGGCCTGTCGCTTCCTCTTGAGAATTATCAATTACATCATGAAAAAATGTTTTAAGACGAATCTTTCGGCAGAATTCTAATGTCTCAAGTTTCATTTTGACAAAATCCGTTGGTCTGGATCGCACGAAATTAAGTCCTTTAGTCAGAACAGATCTTTCAGCTGCTGTAAGCGTCCTGTCTGAAAGATTATAGATTGGTGAATTATCTAATTCTTGTAGAATTTCTGACGTGTCCTCATTTCCCATGGTTGGGTGTAGCGTACTCGTCCTCTGGTTTTTTGTTGGCCCCGTCCTAAAAAAGGTTGTTGGTTTTGTGGTTGTTGTTGATATTGGTCTGATCGATTCCCTGTTCTATTTTGGGGTGGTCGGTTGGTGTTATCTGATTCACTTCCTGATGATGAAGTAGTATCTGAGAAAGTCAGAAATTTACGACGTGATCACCCCTGGTTATCCTGTAAGAACCGTCGTGAGTCAGAATGCGTATAGAAATCCTTATTGAGATACGGGTAAATGGATTCTAATGAGAAGTTCTTTTTATCCAACTCGAATTTGTTGTTTTTTTGAGTGACTGTAGAATCCTTGAATTCCAAGATTTCCTTATCAATTTTTTCCAGAAGTGTTTTGGAATCTGTGATAAGCTGATTTGACTCAATTTCTCTTTGTAACGTTGCTATTTCCTCCAATTCTTTAATTGATGTCCTGTGTGCAGTTTCAATAGTTAGGACCATAAGGTCCCTGCTGCACTTCGTTTCGATCCCGCTGAATCCTTTCTTATACACCGGGTCGTCAGTGAACACCACCGGTATATTACGAATAACCAGTCCTGCTGGGATGGTGCCTGACCGAAGGTGCTGGAGTAGAAAGTGACCATGCAGGTCTGTCCGAATTTGTTTTTTGCGGAGACGAGTTAGTTTATCCGACTCGTTCTGAGTATTGGCGGTAAGGCTTAGAGCTGCAGAGGCAAAAACTGGAGGGTCCCTAATCAAATTCTGTATGTGTTCCTCACTAAAAGCAAGTGTATCTTTTTCAGCCATAACACAAAAATTACACGTTTAAATAAAAACACAAAACAAGTGAATGAGAAAGATAAGTGAAGAAATAGTGAAACCCGACAAAGCGGAGAAAGATCACCTCCTGTGTAACCATACACACTTGCCCCTACAATGGGCACGTCACAAACCTGTTACAACAAACACTAATACCCTGCGGTAGACATTCCCCTACCTATCAGGACCTCGCGAGCAGCCGCCCGCCAAATGATCAAAGAATCAAAAAAGGGTCTTGACTCCTACCTCAGCAAGGCTGAGTCCAACCAAATTTTATATAACAAAACAAAGGCCAATGCTGAGAAACCCAACTGCCAAATGTTAATTAACCACAACAGCTGTTAAAGAATCAAACAAAAACAGCCTGCTCACAGTATAGCAACATGTGAGATTTATTCTCTTTCGTAGAATTTTTACTTTTTTCAGCACAATATTTTTAGTGCATGGGAGTACAAAGAATTTATATACAATATGTACAAACATAAGCATGAATTACAAAGAACATTTTACACATTACATACACACTTGGCCAGTCAGTCATACAAAAAGCATTCATACAATTGGCACAAAAACAATATGTCCACGTATTGGTAACAAGTAAATAGAAAAGAATCCTTTCGTGATTGTCAATTTAAAGAGTCTGTCTAATTCACAGATTTATCAGAGAATCTCTTGTATCAAATAAAAGGACTAGTATCACATCAGTAATACACCAAATACGGGACAGGGCTGGTCGACGCGTTTCGAACCCCTGTTTGTTGTCGGGGTTCTCCTCAGGACCGGGTGGGTTCTGAAAGAATGACAAAAGCTTACTTAGGATTGCTTACTACAGAAAGAAAAAAGAGACCAGCTCCAGAACAACCATAGCAGCTCCCTACCTTGAGATGATAGTCGTTAACTCCTATTCAATCGTGTGAAAAGTAGGTATCCAAACTGCGGATTTAAATTTGTATCCCACAAAGGAAGTGTTCACGGGGACTGTGAAACGAAAAAATACAGACATATACTGTATTTAATCATACATTCCAACCCACACTCACTCTGTTGATTCTAACTAAGGGGCGTCGTGCTTACCCGCTGCTGAGATGGCTTCTAGCTCGTCGGCATCTCCACGTTTGTTGTGAGCAGTCGCTCCTCAGCTGTAAAACATGCGGGGGAGAGTATCACATGCTGGGCTTCTTGAAAATGCTTGGCGCGTTAAAAGCTTGCGGAGTGTCAATCGGGCTAATGACAATACATACCGCTTGAAGGCGAAGGGGTCCGTCCTTAGCTCCAGTTTGATCGAATGGTTCGTCCGGACTGATTGTGCCTCTGGGAAAAATACTTCCTGGTTCCCGGGTGGAATCCCAGTGCTCATGGGACTTGTAGTTTAGTCTCTCTACACCCATGCGGTTTGGTGGATACAAAAGCCGGACTGGATGGCAGTCCATTCTGATAGAAGACAGGGCAAATTTCGAGCAAATTAAACAGTCGGTTTATATATTTCTGAGATCTCATTTAACCCCCTAATAGCTGTGTTAAACTTCATTATTAACATTGCCTCATGTTGTGACAATTTTGCTTCCAAATCACCGCCTCTTGGGTCTTTTTCGATTTTAGATAGCACTGTCCATTTTAAATCACTTTTCACATGTTTATATTTTGACCAGTGATTCACTAGTGGGGCATTTTCAACTCCTCTGCGTATTCGTGATTTATGCTGCGTTATTCGATTCCTTACTTCTTGTGTCGTCTTCCCGATGTATACTAAAGGGCAAGGGCAGATGATCGCATACACGACATTTTTTGTTTTACAGTTTGTAAACACGTCGTGCTTCCAAAAGATGTTTTCAAACGTAAACACAGAGTCTTCAATGGTTTCGTTGCAACAAGTGCATGTTCCACATTTGTGGTGCCCTTTTGGTGGAGGGAAACCAAATATACTTTGTAATGTTGGAGCTTTCAAAACTGGTAAAGCCGCCCTTATGACATGGTTGGCTACGCTCTTCTCTTTTTTATATGCGAAGAGCGGAGGTGCAGAAAAATCCTCGTGGAGGTTTTTGAGTAAATGCCAATTGGACATTATGAGTTTCTTCTGTTGGTTGGCAGCTGGGCAAAACGTAGTTACGCACACCATCCGTTTAAGGTCCTGTTTGGTTTTTTTTCTCCAGTAGAGTCTCTCGTGGAGTCCACCAGGCTCGTTTCAGGGAGTTTTTTAGTAATTTTTTGGGGTACCCTCTTTGAATAAGGCGATTTTTCAAGTAGTCAGCGTGTTTGAAGTACTCTTCCTTCCCCGAGCAATTACGACGGATCCTTAAGAATTGTCGATAGGGTAGGTTTTGTCTGAGACTACGTGGGTGGTTACTGTTAAAATGCAATGATTTGTTCCTGTCTGAGGGCTTACGGAATAAAGTTGTATTCAGGCCTTCTCCGTTAGGATCAACTTTAACGTCCAGGAAAGTGATGGATTCCTTGGATGCTGTCATAGAGAACTTGATGTCACATGTTCTCGAATTTAACCAGCAGACGAATTGATTCAGGTCCTCGTGTCCTCCTGTCCATATAAGGAACACATCATCTATATACCGCATATAGTTGGAAATGCAGTTGCCAAAAGGGTTGTCGTTGTATATGAATTTGTCTCCGAAAAGTCCCATGAACATTATGGCTAGCTCTGGAGCAAAGGGGCAACCCATCGCCACCCCTTTTATCTGGTAGAAAAACTCTGCATCAAACGTAAAAAAGTTTTTTTGTAGTGCAAAGCGAGCAAGATCGAGGATGAAATCAGTGGGCACTCTTACTGGTCTTTCTCTTTTCTCCAGAAATACCGTCAGTGTTTCCAATGCTTGTTCTTGCGGTATTTGGGTGTATAAAGACACCACATCCAGTGTAACAAGGAGCCGTTTGTTCTGATCGAAGTTGATGGTAGATATTCGGTTTAGAAATGCAGTGGTGTCTTGAAGGTGAGCAGGGATGGTCTGAATGAAGGGTTTCAAAAAGAAATCGATATATTTCGCTACAGGCTCAAAGAGTGAATCACATCCAGAAATTATTGGGCGGCCTGGGGGATTGTTCTCATCCTTGTGCAATTTAGGGAGCACATAGAACACTGGTGTTCTGGGATTTTTGTTTTGTAAGAACAGCAATTCTTTAGGTCCTACAAATCCATCATCAAAGCCTCTTTGAATCACATCAAACAGTTGGTTTTTTATTTCTGATGTTGGGTCTTTCCCAATGCGCCTATAGCAGTTCTGGTCATCAAGTTGGCGGTGTACTTCTTGTTTGTATTTGGTGATATCCCAAATAACCACGGCTCCGCCCTTGTCCGCCTGCTTGACTACAATGGTACTATCATTTTTTACAGTCATCAAAGCATCTTTCTCGGCTTTAGATAAATTGTACTTCACAAATGTCTTTTTCTTTTCAATTGAGGATATTCCGGACAGAACAGTTCGTTCAAACGTTATAACCTCCTTAGGGATTTTGGGTCCTTTTGGGCAAAAGGTTGATTTTCTTTTTAGGCCTGTCGCTTCCTCTTGAGAATTATCAATTACATCATGAAAAAATGTTTTAAGACGAATCTTTCGGCAGAATTCTAATGTCTCAAGTTTCATTTTGACAAAATCCGTTGGTCTGGATCGCACGAAATTAAGTCCTTTAGTCAGAACAGATCTTTCAGCTGCTGTAAGCGTCCTGTCTGAAAGATTATAGATTGGTGAATTATCTAATTCTTGTAGAATTTCTGACGTGTCCTCATTTCCCATGGTTGGGTGTAGCGTACTCGTCCTCTGGTTTTTTGTTGGCCCCGTCCTAAAAAAGGTTGTTGGTTTTGTGGTTGTTGTTGATATTGGTCTGATCGATTCCCTGTTCTATTTTGGGGTGGTCGGTTGGTGTTATCTGATTCACTTCCTGATGATGAAGTAGTATCTGAGAAAGTCAGAAATTTACGACGTGATCACCCCTGGTTATCCTGTAAGAACCGTCGTGAGTCAGAATGCGTATAGAAATCCTTATTGAGATACGGGTAAATGGATTCTAATGAGAAGTTCTTTTTATCCAACTCGAATTTGTTTTTTTTTTGAGTGACTGTAGAATCCTTGAATTCCAAGATTTCCTTATCAATTTTTTCCAGAAGTGTTTTGGAATCTGTGATAAGCTGATTTGACTCAATTTCTCTTTGTAACGTTGCTATTTCCTCCAATTCTTTAATTGATGTCCTGTGTGCAGTTTCAATAGTTAGGACCATAAGGTCCCTGCTGCACTTCGTTTCGATCCCGCTGAATCCTTTCTTATACACCGGGTCGTCAGTGAACACCACCGGTATATTACGAATAACCAGTCCTGCTGGGATGGTGCCTGACCGAAGGTGCTGGAGTAGAAAGTGACCATGCAGGTCTGTCCGAATTTGTTTTTTGCGGAGACGAGTTAGTTTATCCGACTCGTTCTGAGTATTGGCGGTAAGGCTTAGAGCTGCAGAGGCAAAAACTGGAGGGTCCCTAATCAAATTCTGTATGTGTTCCTCACTAAAAGCAAGTGTATCTTTTTCAGCCATAACACAAAAATTACACGTTTAAATAAAAACACAAAACAAGTGAATGAGAAAGATAAGTGAAGAAATAGTGAAACCCGACAAAGCGGAGAAAGATCACCTCCTGTGTAACCATACACACTTGCCCCTACAATGGGCACGTCACAAACCTGTTACAACAAACACTAATACCCTGCGGTAGACATTCCCCTACCTATCAGGACCTCGCGAGCAGCCGCCCGCCAAATGATCAAAGAATCAAAAAAGGGTCTTGACTCCTACCTCAGCAAGGCTGAGTCCAACCAAATTTTATATAACAAAACAAAGGCCAATGCTGAGAAACCCAACTGCCAAATGTTAATTAACCACAACAGCTGTTAAAGAATCAAACAAAAACAGCCTGCTCACAGTATAGCAACATGTGAGATTTATTCTCTTTCGTAGAATTTTTACTTTTTTCAGCACAATATTTTTAGTGCATGGGAGTACAAAGAATTTATATACAATATGTACAAACATAAGCATGAATTACAAAGAACATTTTACACATTACATACACACTTGGCCAGTCAGTCATACAAAAAGCATTCATACAATTGGCACAAAAACAATATGTCCACGTATTGGTAACAAGTAAATAGAAAAGAATCCTTTCGTGATTGTCAATTTAAAGAGTCTGTCTAATTCACAGATTTATCAGAGAATCTCTTGTATCAAATAAAAGGACTAGTATCACATCAGTAATACACCAAATACGGGACAGGGCTGGTCGACGCGTTTCGAACCCCTGTTTGTTGTCGGGGTTCTCCTCAGGACCGGGTGGGTTCTGAAAGAATGACAAAAGCTTACTTAGGATTGCTTACTACAGAAAGAAAAAAGAGACCAGCTCCAGAACAACCATAGCAGCTCCCTACCTTGAGATGATAGTCGTTAACTCCTATTCAATCGTGTGAAAAGTAGGTATCCAAACTGCGGATTTAAATTTGTATCCCACAAAGGAAGTGTTCAGGGGGACTGTGAAACGAAAAAATACAGACATATACTGTATTTAATCATACATTCCAACCCACACTCACTCTGTTGATTCTAACTAAGGGGCGTCGTGCTTACCCGCTGCTGAGATGGCTTCTAGCTCGTCGGCATCTCCACGTTTGTTGTGAGCAGTCGCTCCTCAGCTGTAAAACATGCGGGGAAGAGTATCACATGCTGGGCTTCTTGAAAATGCTTGGCGCGTTAAAAGCTTGCGGAGTGTCAATCGGGCTAATGACAATACATACCGCTTGAAGGCGAAGGGGTCCGTCCTTAGCTCCAGTTTGATCGAATGGTTCGTCCGGACTGGTTGTGCCTCTGGGAAAAATACTTCCTGGTTCCCGGGTGGAATCCCAGTGCTCATGGGACTTGTAGTTTAGTCTCTCTACACCCATGCAGTTTGGTGGATACAAAAGCCGGACTGGATGGCAGTCCATTCTGATAGAAGACAGGGCAAATTTCGAGCAAATTAAACAGTCGGTTTATATATTTCTGAGATCTCATTTAACCCCCTAATAGCTGTGTTAAACTTCATTATTAACATTGCCTCACGTTGTGACAATTTTGCTTCCAAATCACCGCCTCTTGGGTCTTTTTCGATTTTAGATAGCACTGTCCATTTTAAATCACTTTTCACATGTTTATATTTTGACCAGTGATTCACTAGTGGGGCATTTTCAACTCCTCTGCGTATTCGTGATTTATGCTGCGTTATTCGATTCCTTACTTCTTGTGTCGTCTTCCCGATGTATACTAAAGGGCAAGGGCAGATGATCGCATACACGACATTTTTTGTTTTACAGTTTGTAAACACGTCGTGCTTCCAAAAGATGTTTTCAAACGTAAACACAGAGTCTTCAATGGTTTCGTTGCAACAAGTGCATGTTCCACATTTGTGGTGCCCTTTTGGTGGAGGGAAACCAAATATACTTTGTAATGTTGGAGCTTTCAAAACTGGTAGAGCCGCCCTTATGACATGGTTGGCTACGCTCTTCTCTTTTTTATATGCGAAGAGCGGAGGTGCAGAAAAATCCTCGTGGAGGTTTTTGAGTAAATGCCAATTGGACATTATGAGTTTCTTCTGTTGGTTGGCAGCTGGGCAAAACGTAGTTACGCACACCATCCGTTTAAGGTCCTGTTTGGTTTTTTTTCTCCAGTAGAGTCTCTCGTGGAGTCCACCAGGCTCGTTTCAGGGAGTTTTTTAGTAATTTTTTGGGGTACCCTCTTTGAATAAGGCGATTTTTCAAGTAGTCAGCGTGTTTGAAGTACTCTTCCTTCCCCGAGCAATTACGACGGATCCTTAAGAATTGTCCATAGGGTAGGTTTTGTCTGAGACTACGTGGGTGGTTACTGTTAAAATGCAATGATTTGTTCCTGTCTGAGGGCTTACGGAATAAAGTTGTATTCAGGCCTTCTCCGTTAGGATCAACTTTAACGTCCAGGAAAGTGATGGATTCCTTGGATGCTGTCATAGAGAACTTGATGTCACATGTTCTCGAATTTAACCAGCAGACGAATTGATTCAGGTCCTCGTGTCCTCCTGTCCATATAAGGAACACATCATCTATATACCGCATATAGTTGGAAATGCAGTTGCCAAAAGGGTTGTCGTTGTATATGAATTTGTCTCCGAAAAGTCCCATGAACATTATGGCTAGCTCTGGAGCAAAGGGGCAACCCATCGCCACCCCTTTTATCTGGTAGAAAAACTCTGCATCAAACGTAAAAAAGTTTTTTTGTAGTGCAAAGCGAGCAAGATCGAGGATGAAATCAGTGGGCACTCTTACTGGTCTTTCTCTTTTCTCCAGAAATACCGTCAGTGTTTCCAATGCTTGTTCTTGCGGTATTTGGGTGTATAAAGACACCACATCCAGTGTAACAAGGAGCCGTTTGTTCTGATCGAAGTTGATGGTAGATATTCGGTTTAGAAATGCAGTGGTGTCTTGAAGGTGAGCAGGGATGGTCTGAATGAAGGGTTTCAAAAAGAAATCGATATATTTCGCTACAGGCTCAAAGAGTGAATCACATCCAGAAATTATTGGGCGGCCTGGGGGATTGTTCTCATCCTTGTGCAATTTAGGGAGCACATAGAACACTGGTGTTCTGGGATTTTTGTTTTGTAAGAACAGCAATTCTTTAGGTCCTACAAATCCATCATCAAAGCCTCTTTGAATCACATCAAACAGTTGTTTTTTTATTTCTGATGTTGGGTCTTTCCCAATGCGCCTATAGCAGTTCTGGTCATCAAGTTGGCGGTGTACTTCTTGTTTGTATTTGGTGATATCCCAAATAACCACGGCTCCGCCCTTGTCCGCCTGCTTGACTACAATGGTACTATCATTTTTTACAGTCATCAAAGCATCTTTCTCGGCTTTAGATAAATTGTACTTCACAAATGTCTTTTTCTTTTCAATTGAGGATATTCCGGACAGAACAGTTCGTTCAAACGTTATAACCTCCTTAGGGATTTTGGGTCCTTTTGGGCAAAAGGTTGATTTTCTTTTTAGGCCTGTCGCTTCCTCTTGAGAATTATCAATTACATCATGAAAAAATGTTTTAAGACGAATCTTTCGGCAGAATTCTAATGTCTCAAGTTTCATTTTGACAAAATCCGTTGGTCTGGATGGCACGAAATTAAGTCCTTTAGTCAGAACAGATCTTTCAGCTGCTGTAAGCGTCCTGTCTGAAAGATTATAGACTGGTGAATTATCTAATTCTTGTAGAATTTCTGACGTGTTCTCATTTCCCATGGTTGGGTGTAGCGTACTCGTCCTCTGGTTTTTTGTTGGCCCCGTCCTAAAAAAGGTTGTTGGTTTTGTGGTTGTTGTTGATATTGGTCTGATCGATTCCCTGTTCTATTTTGGCGTGGTCGGTTGGTGTTATCTGATTCACTTCCTGATGATGAAGTAGTATCTGAGAAAGTCAGAAATTTACGACGTGATCGCCCCTGGTTATCCTGTAAGAACCGTTGTGAGTCAGAATGCGTATAGAAATCCTTATTGAGATACGGGTAAATGGATTCTAATGAGAAGTTCTTTTTATCCAACTCGAATTTGTTGTTTTTTTGAGTGACTGTAAAATCCTTGAATTCCAAGATTTCCTTATCAATTTTTTCCAGAAGTGTTTTGGAATCTGTGATAAGCTGATTTGACTCAATTTCTCTTTGTAACGTTGCTATTTCCTCCAATTCTTTAATTGATGTCCTGTGTGCAGTTTCAATAGTTAGGACCATAAGGTCCCTGCTGCACTTCGTTTCGATCCCGCTGAATCCTTTCTTATACACCGGGTCGTCAGTGAACACCACCGGTATATTACGAATAACCAGTCCTGCCTGACCGAAGGTGCTGGAGTAGAAAGTGACCATGCAGGTCTGTCCGAATTTGTTTTTTGCGGAGACGAGTTAGTTTATCCGACTCGTTCTGAGTATTGGCGGTAAGGCTTAGAGCTGCAGAGGCAAAAACTGGAGGGTCCCTAATCAAATTCTGTATGTGTTCCTCACTAAAAGCAAGTGTATCTTTTTCAGCCATAACACAAAAATTACACGTTTAAATAAAAACACAAAACAAGTGAATGAGAAAGATAAGTGAAGAAATAGTGAAACCCGACAAAGCGGAGAAAGATCACCTCCTGTGTAACCATACACACTTGCCCCTACAATGGGCACGTCACAAACCTGTTACAACAAACACTAATACCCTGCGGTAGACATTCCCCTACCTATCAGGACCTCGCGAGCAGCCGCCCGCCAAATGATCAAAGAATCAAAAAAGGGTCTTGACTCCTACCTCAGCAAGGCTGAGTCCAACCAAATTTTATATAACAAAACAAAGGCCAATGCTGAGAAACCCAACTGCCAAATGTTAATTAACCACAACAGCTGTTAACGAATCAAACAAAAACAGCCTGCTCACAGTATAGCAACATGTGAGATTTATTCTCTTTCGTAGAATTTTTACTTTTTTCAGCACAATATTTTTAGTGCATGGGAGTACAAAGAATTTATATACAATATGTACAAACATAAGCATGAATTACAAAGAACATTTTACACATTACATACACACTTGGCCAGTCAGTCATACAAAAAGCATTCATACAAATGGCACAAAAACAATATGTCCACGTATTGGTAACAAGTAAATAGAAAAGAATCCTTTCGTGATTGTCAATTTAAAGAGTCTGTCTAATTCACAGATTTATCAGAGAATCTCTTGTATCGACGCGTTTCGAACCCCTGTTTGTTGTCGGGGTTCTCCTAAGTAAGCTTTTGTCATTCTTTCAGAACCCACCCGGTCCTGAGGAGAACACCGACAACAAACAGGGGTTCGAAACGCGTCGACCAGCCCTGTCCCGTATTTGGTGTATTACTGATGTGATACTAGTCCTTTTATAACTTCTCTTTATTAAATAGTTGTTGGTACACCTTTACAATACTCTGGACACAGAGTGACACCGGTCAGTCACTTTGTTTTTTATTCTCATTTGAAAAGAAAGAATATATATTTTTCAGAGCACTATATCACACAGATGCCTTATTATTATCGCCTTGGTATGTTCAGATCACCCATTATTCTTCACCTTGAGAACAATACAGCAGTTTTTTGATTTGCTTATGATAACTGGAAGAGGGTAAATACTTACTGCTATGGAAACAAAGGGCCTGATTCACAAAGATGAATGTGGCATCTCGAGCAAACCTCTGCACACGGTTTTTTCCCACACACGCGCATTGAGGAGTGCTATCCGTTGTTATGTTTTTCGTTTTTTTTTTCATTTTTATTGAACAGTTGCGGTCGTACAGTGGACGGCAGCAAGGCCACACGGCAATCAACGCCAATTACAAACCAGCATTGGAAATGCAATAGGTCTCGCATTGAAATTAGTTTGTTATTGCTGTAAATGAAAATGTTTTTGTTTTGTAAAACATAAATAAAATGTGTTATTTACAATGGCAATAGTTTAAAGTCTTGTAAAAGATATAAATTACCAAAATGAAATGCATTATAAATGATCGTTTATTTAGATTAAAAATTCAAAATGCATTTTAAAGTGCAGCGTGTTCTCATTTAATAGCGGGGATTTTGGGGTTTGTGGGGACATTGTTTTTATTGCAGAGATTAACTGCGGAAACAACAGACTTCGGAATATCAAAAAGGGGGGGTTTTGGAACAGCAAGGAATGTTGATGTTAATTTTGTTTCAATGATTTTGAATGGACCAGCTGCCGGGTGAAGAAGGGGGAAAGGACAGACAGGGGAGAGCAACCTGCAGAGCGGAGGGCTCAAGTTTTAACATTATCAGCTACTGTACGTGGACGAATAAAATAGAGCAGCAAATGCTGATTGGTCCGAGACTGAAGAGTACTGTTATGCAGTGCCATTACTGGTCTCCCCCCCCTACTGCTGCTATGTCCTAACCCTGCCTACTGGCCCAGCCCACTCAAAACCAACTTCTTGTTTTTGAAGGCGGCCGCCCTGCTGCTGTGCGCCTGCAACACATGTGGCAGACAATTTGCAACTGACAGCTGTCCTGCAAGGCTTCCGGTGCGGCGTAACTGGAGACAGTGTCAGCGCCACGCAAAAATGTGTGCACCGCCAGCACCACGCAACTTGAGCACTCCTGTAATGTGAGGCAGTTAACTTCCTCCACAACGTGTGCCTGCAGCACCATGCGAACAAAGTACTGGCAGCACCATTCACAATGTGTGCACAGCCCAAGGCCACACAAGTACGTTGCAGACAGCATCACCCAAAATTAACGTGTGTGACTACACAATCAGAGAGGAGAGAGGTGGTGAGGGAGGGGTGAGAGAGGACGGTGGTATTGGGAGTTGAGTGTGTATAGTGGGAGTGTGGGAGAGATGAGAGGGGAAGTGGGTGGAGCAACAATCGACCAGCCTGGAGTGCAGCTCACGCTGATTTGTAAAATGATTCAAAGCCTTTTAGAGTGCAATTGCTGCAGCACGGTGTAAGAGAAAGAGAAGAGTGCGCTGGAAATACCTTAGCAGTGGTTAATGTCTGTAGACAGCACTGAGAGAAGCCATCCTCATGCCTCCTTCCTCTTCATGAGCTGGGTTCTCAGGAGCCGACAGGGGGAGGGAAAGTGAAGGAGCACCCTGCTCGCGTTGTGCTGAAACGCCGTGAGCCGTACACTTGCACATCGCCTGTCCGAGTGCGTGCTGAAACACCGCGAGCCGTACACGTGCAATTGCCTGTCCGGCGCGTGCACATCTCCTGTCCCCCTTCGGAAGCTAAATCGACAACAATAGATCTCGCCAAAGCGAGCAGCACATGCGCTGCATCGCTAGTCGAGAACTAAAAAGGGGCACATACCCATTATTTATTTATTTTTTTTTTTAAAGAATTTTTATTACAGCAGGAATATGCGTATAAACAAGCCATCAATGCAGGCAGTATCGTATAGTCATGGCATAACAGTGCTGATAAGGAAAACTTATTCTAACACGGCCATTCAGCTCACACCCCGGAGGTCGAGCTGCACTATACAGTAGTTCAGTAGTCGCTAAAACCTGCCATGGCATTCACATAGAGCTATTTCTCAGGTAGGGCATACGGCTGCGTTTCTAATCTTCCTATTCTCCCCGCACCTGTTCCAGAGAGCATTTGAACAATAACAAACAACTTCCCCCCACCGCCCAGACCCCCCCTAAACCCTATCATCCCTTACCCCCTTAACCCCCTATCCCACTCCCCTCCCCCACCCCTCTCCCCTGGCGTGTCAGAGGTCCACAGGAGCAAGCCCGATTTCTTCGCGGGCACAGCAGGTACGAGCCCGACAATCAGGCTTAAGTCATAGGAAAGTGCACATGTAGGAGAGTAGGGTCTGCAATCCTATGATCACCCAGATTTTTGCTTTTTGCTGCACTGGTTTACGACTTTCCCTGGCTGTGGGCCTGCTAATCAGACCCACAGCCTAGCTGTTCTCTCTATCCAAATTGTACTCAGGTACTGAATTGGCACTGGGCCCTCTCCAAGTCCCTGTACCCAGGGCTGAGGTGTACCCAGAAGTCTCCCAGGGGCTGAAGCATGTATTATGCCACCCCTGGGCTGACTAACTAAACTGACACAACTGGCTGCACGACAGCTGGGGCAAGGTGGTGTACTCACCCTTTGCTTTAGATATAGTATACCTATATCTAACCCTAAAATGGACACACAGATCTCCTATCAGTCACTCCTATGGCAGGCCTTAACAATCCTGAAGGCAGAGTGCTTGGAATCGTGTGAGATGGTGCTCTGGCATGAGCTGAGCCTGTCTGCGGCTTTCGGGATCCATCCCTTAGCCGTTTCCATGATATCGCATACCATATACTCTTAAGTGCATTATAATCCTCGCGGTTATATGCCAACTCTGGTATCGCTTTATCAAAACATGTCGAGTAAGGTGTCATACGAATTGGAATACTAACCCCTCGCCAATTCTGGCGACCGGGTTAGCATTCCACCCTTCTAGAGGGACACGACATGTATGTAACCTCTAACCCCGGTTAAAGTCCAACAGAGCCTCAGCTCCACAAAATGGATGCTGCCACCGAGACACAAGTCTGCCCTCCTGCTGCTGGGAGTCCTCCCAGAGCAGGAGATAAGGACAAAGGGTTTCCTGCCAGGGGCGGTGCCAGCACCGTCCCAGACAGGATTTTGTGTATCCTAGGTAGGCAGGGCTTCAGAGGAAGGTGACTGCAAGTGGCACCCCGGTGCTCACTGTGCATAGGCCGGCTGAAACCAGTTCCAGGGGCACTCCAGCCCCTGGCCTGGGGAAAGCCCGCCAAAGGAGAGGGGTGTAACCACCCCCCTCCTGGTCCCACCCATAGGGCAGGACTTAGTCGCGTGCCAACCCCCCTTTTCCCAGATAAAGGTAGGAGCAGGCCCCCTTCCAAATTAGATCATCTTTGGAATCAAGACACGACTTTCTATGAAAGGACATCAAGATTTCTTCTTCAAGATTCTCCCTTGTGACTAAGGAGTAGTCACCCTGCATCCGCAGGCACCATCTTAAGAACACTGCGGTCTGCTGCAAGTCCTTCCTCCGGAATCCGACTGCCCAGCTCGACGAGAACCGGCTTCCCTGGCACCTCTGACCTCTACCCACCTCTACAGCCAAGCTGAGAACCGTGGGTGCGACGAGACCTCGAGGGACCGGCCCTCTTCAAGACTGCACGACTTCTTTCCAGCACGACCGCCGAGGGATCCTCTGGTGAGTGCTTTGGGGACCGAGAAGCCCCGACCCTGAGCAGCTCCAGCACCGAAGTCCAGCCTCCCAGCATCTCCCCGATCTGCGTGGGGCCCTTCTGCTTTTTGCTGCTCACCGCGTTGTTTGGCTACTAGCCCGCTGGCTTGTGGCCTTCCTGACGACGCCCGACGACATCACTGCTGCTGGTCTGGTTGCTCCAGACTGGCCCTTGCTCCCTTCCAAAAGAGGAGCACCCCGGACCCTCCTGGTCCACTCCAGACGCCATTTTAGGTCCACCGCGTGGGCTTGAATTTGCCAAGACTTGTTGCCCCAATCCTGGGTCCAGCGACGTCGAAAGCATCATCCATCGTGGGACAGCTTGTACCTCCATCCTGGTCGCCGACAACGCCTCCTGGTCCGTGAGACTACAGAGCCCTGCAGCGCCCACTCACCTGACTGCGGTGACTTCGCCCGGTGCCATCCTGGTACCCACTTAATCACTGGCTAGTGATTCAAGAACTTGGTCCCCTCTGCTTTCAGGTTTCTTCTTCCCTGATCCAGGCTTGGATCCCTTCGAACTTTTCTTCACTGGCCGCCTGCCAGCAACTTCTTCTTCAGGCTCCTGGTTCGTCAACGAGGAATCCCGACGTCTTTTCAGACCTATGCAGCCGCAGCCCCTGGGCTAGGTAACTTCGGCATTTCGGTGCCCCAGCATAGCCTCACTATCCAAGGGTCCCGATCCACTGTCGTTTTCGACCTACCTAGTCGGGTTCGCCCGAGAACAGTAACTTTGTGAGTTCTAGCTTCCATAGGCTTTTTCCCGCCTTACGCGTGAGAGTTCCCACTCTGCACGTGGTGTCCCTAGGCCTCCTGCTCCTAACCTGAGTGTTTAGTATTGTAGGCCTAGCGTTTCTAAAGCCTCTGAGAATTGTTACTTACCTGCTAGTAATTCGCATTCCACTTTTAGAGTATATGGTTTTTCGTGCCCCTCGGGCATTTGTATATACTGTGCTAACTTAAGTATTTTCGTAAGAGTTTTGTTGTGTGCCTAGCACCCTGTCCTCATAAAGAGTACAGGGCTGTTGTGATTCTAATAAATACACTGTTTATTTTCATAACACTTGTGTGGTGTCCTTTCACTGGGTGTTCAAGGGGTAATGTGATGGTAAAACAGCTGGCTTAACACGCCCTCTAGAGTCTTAGCCTTAGACTGCTCGTATCCATGCTACTAGGATAGCTGGTCTATAAGGTTGACTTACAACCAATCATCAATAAGGGTTGTTTGGACTGATATATAGTGATCACTAGAATAGTGAGCACTGCACATCAGGCCAACTTCTCACATTGGTGGCAGCGGTGGGATTTGAGCTTGCTGTTGTTTTACCACACATATCCTAAGAATATCTTGTGAAAGATCACATAAGTACTAAAGGTACATATAACTTAGCTTAGAATACTCTGAGTTCTACTGAACCAGCTGTTGTAGCTCCTAGGGCCTAGCACACCCTAAACTACAACTCTAGCAAGGGATCAGTAGGCAAACATATAGTGTAGGTAAGTGCACCACTTACACCTCACTAGAAAAGCATGTCTAACCATGGAGAGTCCACTGAGACTCCCCTGGTAAGTGTTGACCCTCCACAGGTCACTTCAAGATATGCAGCTCCCAGTTTCCAGGAGATGAGACAAGTCTGTACCTCCAGGAAACTGAAGCAGGGGTCTAACCCCACCATTCCCTTTCTGATAGGTCTCTTAGAGACATATGATGCCAGAAAGATTTCTCAGTTACATGAGAACATGCCAGCCTTAGAGGGAACCTCTGGGGATCCAGACCTCCCCAACACTGCTACTGCAGTTGAGGAGGAGGAGGATCAGGAGGAACTCTCTGGGGATGAGGTAGACAAAGGTCTTGAGGTAGTCAGAAGGCTAACCAGGGCCAACTTAGACTTGCTTGGGCTAGGATCTGGGGGACCCCCAGTACTGACCCTAAGTAGGCCTAACATTGGAGTTAGGAGAGATAGATCTCTTTCTAGGGACTCCAATAGATCTCTGCACTCTAATGCCTCTTCTCAGAGGAGAAGGAACTCTCCCCAGAGGAGATTGACTTCCCCTCAGAGAATGGAGCATGAAGCTAGGATGAGACAGGCTACTCTGAGGATTGAAAGGGAAGAAATTGCCCTGGCCAAAGAGAAGCTTGCCTTGGCTAGAGAGCAGCAGATGAGTGGGTTAGCTCCCACTGGTGGCAGCAATCTCCCAAGAGATAGAGAGAAGGGTTTAGATACTAAACACCTGACTAAAATAGTGCCCCCCTTTAAGCAAGGGGATGACATCCAGAAATGGATGGCTGCTTTGGAGAGAGCCTGCACTGTGCAGTGCATTCCCCGAAGTCAGTGGGCAGCTATACTGTGGCTCTCCTTTGATGGTAAAGGTAGAGATAAGCTCCTCACTACAAGAGTGGAGGATGCTAATGATTACCAGGTCCTGAAAAATGCACTGATTGATGGGTTTGGTTTAACCACTGAGCAGTACAGGTTGCTGTTCAGAGACACCCAGAAAACTCAGTCTCAGGACTGGTCTGACTTTGTGGATTGTGCCACTTAGGCTTTGGAGGGCTGGTTGCTGGGTAGCAAGGTTACAGATTACACAGGATTGTATAATCTTATGATGAGAGAACAAATTTTAAACAATTGTCAGAACCAGTTGTTGCACCAGCACCTTGTTGATTCAGATCTGACCTCTCCCCAAGAATTGGGAAAGAAGGCAGACAAATGGGTCAGGACAAGGATCAAGCAGAACCGGAACCAGAACCAGGGTGGTCAGAAGAAAGCAGACCAGAAGGGTAATGTTAAGAGTGAACAAAATGACCAGAAGTCTTCACCAGGTCCCCAACAAACCAAAGAGGGTGGGGGTCAGGCTTCCCAGAAGAAGAAGAATCAAGAAGGCCAGTCAAAGAGGTGGTGCCAGTACTGTAAAAGTAAGTCTCACTGGTTTAGTGAGTGCACCAAAAGAGGAGGACAAACTCCTGCCACTACAGCCCCTAAGGCAACTGCACCCCCTAGTACAGTCAGTAGTGGTAGTGTACCTCCCAAGGCATTAGTTGGGTTAACCTTGGGAACTGAGGGGTCTGACAACTTAGTTGGCACACTCACTCAGGCTGTCCTTGTCTGTACAGGGGATATGGATATGTCCCCTGATATAAGTCCCAATACTTTGGGCAAATACAGGCAGACACCTTTGATTAATGGCAAGATGGCTCAGGCCTATAGGGACACTTGTGCCAGTGTCACCATGGTGACACCTAACTTTGTGGACCCTGGACAGATCATGCCAGGTACAGATTTCCTGGTGACCAATGCCAGCAACGTCACTACCAGTAATAGTATGGCGATTGTGGCTTTCTCCTGGGGTGGAGTGAAGGGACAAAAGAAAGTTGTAGTCAGTTCAGACCTCCCAGTTTATTGTTTGTTGGGCAATGATTTGGAGTCATCACTATGGTCAGAAGTGGAGCAGAGGACTCACATGGAGATGTTAGGCTTGCCAGCACATGTGCTTGCTGTGACTAGGTCACAGGCCAGAAGATGCCCCACTGAACAGGTGCTGGATCCTGAAAGTATGGACCAGACACCTTCCAAGAAGAAGAGCAGTAGGGTTAAGGCTTTGCCTTCCCCCTTGCCCCAGGTTGAGGATCAAGTCTCTGAGGAGGCTGATCTGAGAGAACTGAGGGAAACTGAGCCTAAATAGCTTGAACTTGATCAAGTTGAGTTTCTGGGCTCAGGGGGACCCTCCAGAGCAGACCTGGGGAAGGCACAGTTAGACTGCCCTTCCCTTGAACCCCTCAGACAGCAGGCTGCTGCTGAGGCTGCAGGGAATGCCACAGGTGCCCACAGGGTATACTGGGAAGATGGACTCCTGTACTCTGAGTCAAGAGACCCCAAGCCTGGTGCAACCAGGAGGCTGGTCATCCCCTTGTCTCTGAGAGGTTTCCTTCTCACCTTGGCCCATGAGATTCCGATGGCAGGTCATTTAGGTCAGACAAAGACGTGGGACAGGCTTGTCTCACACTTTCACTGGCCCCACATGAATGAGAATACCAAGGAGTTTTGTCGCTCCTGTGTCACTTGCCAAGCCAGTGGTAAGTCAGGTGGCACAACAAAGGCCCCCCTCATACCATTACCTGTGGTGGGGGTCCCCTTTGAAAGAGTGGGGATTGACATTGTTGGTCCAATGGAACCCCAGACAGCATCAGGGCACAAGTTTATACTGGTGGTGGTGGATCATGCCACCAGGTATCCTGAAGCTATTCCACTTAGGACCACTACAGCACCTGTAGTGGCAAGAGCCCTAGTTGGAGTGTTCTCCAGAGTGGGCTTCCCTAAGGAGGTTGTTTCTGACAGAGGTACAAACTTCATGTCAGGATATCTGACTGCAATGTGGAAGGAGTGTGGTGTGAACTACAAGTTCACCACACCCTACCACCCACAATGCAATGGGCTTGTTGAGAGATTCAACAGGACCTTCAAAGGGATGATTCATGGACTACCTGAAACTCTTAGGAGAAGATGGGATGTCCTGATCCCCTGCCTCTTGTTTGCTTACAGAGAGGTCCCACAGAAGGGGGTTGGCTACAGCCCTTTTGAGCTTCTGTATGGGCATCCTGTAAGAGGACCCCTGTGTTTGGTGAAGGAAGGATGGGAGAGACCTCTCAAAAAGCCTGCCACCAACATAGTGGACTATGTACTTGGTCTCCGCTCCAGGATGGCTGAGTATATGGAGAAGGCATCTAAAAACCTGGAGGCCAGCCAAGAACTTCAAAAAGCTTGGCATGACCAAAAGGCTGTTCTGACTGTGTACCAGCCAGGACAGAAGGTGTGGGTGCTGGAGGCAGTGCCCCCAGCAGCTCTGAAAGACAAATGGTCTGGGCCCCACACCATCATTGAGCAAAAGGGAGAGGTTACCTACTTGGTGGACCTTGGAACTCCCAGGAGCCCTCTCAGAGTGCTCCATGTTAACAGGCTCAAGGCATATGTTGACAGGAAGGACATGAGCTTGCTCATGGCCACAGATGAGGGACAGGAGGAAGAGAGTGACCCTCTCCCAGACCTGCTCACTCAGAATCCTGATGATGGATCAGTTGATGGTGTTGTCTTTTGTGGCAGCCTCACTGAACATCAGCAACAGGATTGCAGGCAAGTTCTGCAATCCTTCAGACATATGTTCTCTCTGACACCCAGCCAAACTGATTGGTGTACCCATGATGTTGACACTGGAGACAGTCTGCCTGTCAAGAGTAAAATCTACAGACAGCCTGATCATGTTAGAGACTGCATCAAAACTGAAGTGCAGAAAATGTTGGAACTGGGAGTCATTGAGCCCTCAGACAGCCCTTGGGCTAGCCCAGTAGTTCTAGTGCCAAAGCCTCACACCCAGGGTGGTAAGAAAGAGATGAGGTTTTGCGTAGACTACAGAGGCCTCAATGCAGTCACTAAGACTGATGCCCACCCAATACCAAGAGCAGATGAACTTATAGATAAATTGGCTTCTGCCAACTTCTTCAGTACATTTGATTTGACAGCTGGGTATTGGCAAATCAGGTTAGCTGAGGAACCCAAACCCAAGACAGCATTTTCTACCCCTGGTGGGCATTATCAATTTGTGGTAATGCCCTTTGGGTTGAAAAATGCACCTGCCACCTTCCAAAGGTTGGTGAATCAAGTCCTCACTGGGCTGGATGACCTCTGTGCAGCATATCTTGACGATATTGCTATCTTTAGCTCCACCTGGGAGGATCACCTGGTCCACCTGAGGAAAGTGTTAGAGGCCCTGCAAAAGGCAGGCCTCACTATCAAGGCCACTAAGTGCCAGATAGGGCAGACACAGGTTGTATACCTGGGCCACCTTGTAGGTGGAGGCCAGGTTCAGCCATTGGAGAGTAAAATACAGGCCATCCAGGACTGGGCTCCTCCAATCACCCAGACTCAGGTTCGAGCTTTCTTGGGCCTGACTGGTTACTATAGGAAGTTTGTCAGAAATTATGGGTCCATAGTGACCCCTCTTAATGACCTGACAAGCAAAAAGATGCCAAAGAAAGTTCAGTGGACAGCAAGCTGTCAGAAAGCATTCAATGACCTCAAGCAGGCCATGTGCACAGCACCTATCCTTAAGAGTCCAGATTACTCCAAGCCATTCATTGTCCAAACAGATGCTTCTGAGTTGGGTGTGGGAGCTGTTCTGTCTCAACTGAATTTTGATGGTAATGATCAGCCTATTGCTTTCATTAGTAGGAGGCTGACCCCCAGAGAGAAAAATTGGTCAGCTATTGAGAGGGAGGCCTTTGCTGTGGTTTGGGCCCTGAAGAAGCTGAGGGCCTACTTGTTTGGCACTCACTTCACCATTCAGACCGACCATAAGCCCCTCTTGTGGCTAAATCAGATGAAGGGTGAAAACCCCAAACTGCTTAGGTGGTCCATTTCCCTACAGGGGATGGATTTTACAGTGGAGCATAGACCTGGTACTGATCACAGCAATGCTGATGGGCTCTCCAGGTATTTCCACTTAGAGCAAGAAGACTCACCTGGTCAAGGTTAGTTTATTGTCCCAAAGTTTGGGGGGGGGTCATGTAGGAGAGTAGGGTCTGCAATCCTATGATCACCCAGATTTTTGCTTTTTGCTGCACTGGTTTACGACTTTCCCTGGCTGTGGGCCTGCTAATCAGACCCACAGCCTAGCTGTTCTCTCTATCCAAATTGTACTCAGGTACTGAATTGGCACTGGGCCCTCTCCAAGTCACTGTACCCAGGGCTGAGGTGTACCCAGAAGTCTCCCAGGGGCTGAAGCATGTATTATGCCACCCCTGGGCTGACTAACTAAACTGACACAACTGGCTGCACGACAGCTGGGGCAAGGTGGTGTACTCACCCTTTGCTTTAGATATAGTATACCTATATCTAACCCTAAAATGGACACACAGATCTCCTATCAGTCACTCCTATGGCAGGCCTTAACAATCCTGAAGGCAGAGTGCTTGGAATCGTGTGAGATGGTGCTCTGGCATGAGCTGAGCCTGTCTGCGGCTTTCGGGATCCATCCCTTAGCCGTTTCCATGATATCGCATACCATATACTCTTAAGTGCATTATAATCCTCGCGGTTATATGCCAACTCTGGTATCACTTTATCAAAACATGTCGAGTAAGGTGTCATACGAATTGGAATACTAACCCCTCGCCAATTCTGGCGACGGGGTTAGCATTCCACCCTTCTAGAGGGACACGACATGTATGTAACCTCTAACCCCGGTTAAAGTCCAACAGAGCCTCAGCTCCACAAAATGGATGCTGCCACCGAGACACAAGTCTGCCCTCCTGCTGCTGGGAGTCCTCCCAGAGCAGGAGATAAGGACAAAGGGTTTCCTGCCAGGGGCGGTGCCAGCACCGTCCCAGACAGGATTTTGTGTATCTTAGGTAGGCAGGGCTTCAGAGGAAGGTGACTGCAAGTGGCACCCCGGTGCTCACTGTGCATAGGCCGGCTGAAACCAGTTCCAGGGGCACTCCAGCCCCTGGCCTGGGGAAAGCCCGCCAAAGGAGAGGGGTGTAACCACCCCCGTCCTGGTCCCACCCATAGGGCAGGACTTAGTCGCGTGCCAGCCCCCTTTTCCCAGATAAAGGTAGGAGCAGGCCCCCTTCCAAATTAGATCATCTTTGGAATCAAGACACGACTTTCTACGAAAGGACATCAAGATTTCTTCTTCAAGATTCTCCCTTGTGACTAAGGAGTAGTCACCCTGCATCCGCAGGCACCATCTTAAGAACACTGCGGTCTGCTGCAAGTCCTTCCTCCGGAATCCGACTGCCCAGCTCGACGAGAACCGGCTTCCCTGGCACCTCTGACCTCTACCCACCTCTACAGCCAAGCTGAGAACCGTGGGTGCGACGAGACCTCGAGGGACCGGCCCTCTTCAAGACTGCACGACTTCTTTCCAGCACGACCGCCGAGGGATCCTCTGGTGAGTGCTTTGGGGACCGAGAAGCCCCGACCCTGAGCAGCTCCAGCAACGAAGTCCAGCCTCCCAGCATCTCCCCGATCTGCGTGGGGCCCTTCTGCTTTTTGCTGCTCACCGCGTTGTTTGGCTACTAGCCCGCTGGCTTGTGGCCTTCCTGACGACGCCCGACAACATCACTGCTGCTGATCTGGTTGCTCCAGACTGGCCCTTGCTCCCTTCCAAAAGAGGAGCACCCCGGACCCTCCTGGTCCACTCCAGACGCCATTTTAGGTCCACCGCGTGGGCTTGAATTTGCCAAGACTTGTTGCCCCAATCCTGGGTCCAGTGACGTCGAAAGCATCATCCATCGTGGGACAGCTCGTACCTCCATCCTGGTCGCCGACAACGCCTCCTGGTCCGTGAGACTACAGAGCCCTGCAGCGCCCACTCACCTGACTGCGGTGACTTCGCCCGGTGCCATCCTGGTGCCCACTTAATCACTGGCTAGTGATTCAAGAACTTGGTCCCCTCTGCTTTCAGGTTTCTTCTTCCCTGATCCAGGCTTGGATCCCTTCGAACTTTTCTTCACTGGCCGCCTGCCAGCAACTTCTTCTTCAGGCTCCTGGTTCGTCAACGAGGAATCCCGACGTCTTTTCAGACCTATGCAGCCGCAGCCCCTGGGCTAGGTAACTTCGGCATTTCGGTGCCCCAGCATAGCCTCACTATCGAAGGGTCCCGATCCACTGTCGTTTTCGACCTACCTAGTCGGGTTCGCCCGAGAACAGTAACTTTGTGAGTTCTAGCTTCCATAGGCTTTTTCCCGCCTTACGCGTGAGAGTTCCCACTCTGCACGTGGTGTCCCTAGGCCTCCTGCTCCTAACCTGAGTGTTTAGTATTGTAGGCCTAGCGTTTCTAAAGCCTCTGAGAATTGTTACTTACCTGCTAGTAATTCGCATTCCACTTTTAGAGTATATGGTTTTTCGTGCCCCTCGGGCATTTGTATATACTGTGCTAACTTAAGTATTTTCGTAAGAGTTTTGTTGTGTGCCTAGCACCCTGTCCTCATAAAGAGTACAGGGCTGTTGTGATTCTAATAAATTCACTGTTTATTTTCATAACACTTGTGTGGTGTCCTTTCACTGGGTGTTCAAGGGGTAATGTGATGGTAAAACAGCTGGCTTAACACGCCCTCTAGAGTCTTAGCCTTAGACTGCTCGTATCCATGCTACTAGGATAGCTGGTCTATAAGGTTGACTTACAACCAATCATCAATAAGGGTTGTTTGGACTGATATATAGTGATCACTAGAATAGTGAGCACTGCACATCAGGCCAACTTCTCACAGTGCAGTCAGCACGTGGGGCGTGGGGCGATCTCAGGAGGGGTCTGGGCTGAGCACCTACCCAAGCCACAGTGTCTAAGGCCCAGGGCTACCTGCAGGGGAGTCCTCGCTGTCGGAAGATGGTAGTGTTAGCTCCAGCACCAGCCGCTCCCAGGCCCGGGCCCGCTCCATAGCAGTATCCGCGCCTGTTCTAAGAGCCAGTTGCAGACGTATCTCCCCCTCACAGGTGGCCCATTTAATGAGCTCCGCTCGCCACCTCTCCACTGTGGGCCCCCTATTTGCCTTCCATTGGGACGTTATGGTTCGCTTCGCTAACAGCAGACCGAGGTCTAGGAATTTACTAGTGATTTTGTTTTTCGATGTGTGTGGGAACCAGTGTAGGACGCAGTGTGCCATTGTGGGTTGCAAATCCCTCTCAGTGACCTCCCGCAGAGTCTCCACCACCCCTCGCCAAAAGGAGTCCAGCACTGGGCAGGACCAGAACATGTGCTGGAAATCAGCCACCTCCGCCGGGCAGCGTGGGCAGGTTGCTGAATGTGTCGGGAAGTACCTATGGAGCTTGTCAGGGGTCAGGTACGCTCTGTGTAGGATGTAAAAATGCACCAGCTGAAACCTTGCATTGCGCGTCCCTTTCCAGGCCCGTTCAACTATGCCAGACCACGCCGTGTCAGGGATCTCCGTCGTTAAGTCCGCCTCCCATTTCGCCTTCAGAACCGCTAGCGGGGTCTGAGTCTCCGCAGTCATACGTTTATAGAGGCACGTTATAGCCTTAACCGTCCCCGCGGCCACTACTACATATTGACAACACGTGGATAGCGGAGGTTCCACCAGGCCCGCCTTCCAGTGCTTACGGATCGCCGCAGTCAGCGCAGCATGAAGGAGGAAGTCTCCCCCGGCTGTCCGAAGCGATCCCGCAGGAGGTCGAAGGGCATGAGAGCTCCGTTGTCATAGAGGTCCCCAATGGTTAGCAGCCCCTGGTCTTCCCAGTTCTCTAGTCGGTGCCACGAGCCCCCGTGCGGGAGCGCCCTGCATAGTTTGAGCGGGATCTCCGGTGCATACGGCACCGTAATGTGGCCTCTCCGCAGATATCTATTCCAGCACTTCCGAACCGTCGCAAATTCTTGTGTAAGATGGAGGTCTCCCATCGGCAGGCCCAGTATGATCCGGGAGATCACCTGCACTGGTCTCATCAGATCCGCTTTCCTCCCTCGTGGCTCTCGCTGCCCACTGTGTCAACCACTGCAGCTGGGCCGCTAGGTAGTACAGCTCGTAGTCCAGCACCGCTAGTCCCCCCTCAGCTCGAGGCCGCAGAAGCGTGGTCTGTGCCACTCTGCGCCTACCTGAGCCCCACAGGAAGCCGGTCACCATGGACCGCAGTCGGCGAAAGTAGCTCGCCGGGATCCAGACCGGAAGGGTCCGAAAAAAATAGAGCAGCCGAGGCAGCGTCACCATCTTAAGGAGCGCCACCCTTCCCGCCAGGGAAAGGGGGAGGGTGCCCCAGAAGTCAAAGTTCGTTTTAGTGAGTCGGATTGCCGATCCAAGGTTGCCCTCTAGAATGTCTATGGTAGTATGGTAGATTGAAGTGCCCAGGTATCGAAGGCTCCTCTCCTCCCAAGTCACTCCTTCCGAAGAGTGTGGACAGGGTCCACGCGCCCTAGTCGTGAACAGGTACGATTTCGACCAGTTCACTCTGAGGCCGGACACCCTGCTCAATGCTTGAAGTAGAGCCTTAGCTCCCCGCAGGGAGGCCGCAGTGTCCGCCAGAAACAGCAGGAGGTCATCAGCATATAATGCGATATGATGCACCTACCCATATACGTCCAATCCCTGATATGCTCGTCCCATGTGGGCATGCGCCACCAACGGCTCTATTGCTATGGGAAACAACAGTGGCGAGAGTGGGCAACCCTGCCGCGTGCCTCTTCCCACCACGCAAGCCTCCGATATTACGCCTCCCGTTCTGACTCTCGCCGTAGTGTTCTTGTATAAGAGTGCCATCCAGTCCACAAAATCCGCACCCAATCCCATGGCGCTCATAACATGGAAAAGATACGGCCATTCCAGGCTGTCAAAAGCCTTTTCCATATCAACTGCAAATACCGCTGCCTCGTCCACCTCGTAGGTGTCAGCCTCCAGAACGTGGAGAAGCCGTCGTATATTAAGTGCAGTGTTACGGGTCGGGCTAAAGCCCGATTGGTCCACGTGGACCAGGGTGGTCATGTGGGGGAGTAGGCGCGTCGCCAAGATCTTGCTCAAGATCTTGTAGTCCAGGTTAAGCATGGACAGCGGGGGGTACGCCGATCTGTCCCAAGGTGGTTTGCCAGGTTTCAATAGGGGGACAATGAGCGCCTCACCAGTGGTCTGCGGTAGGCTGCCCAAACGTTTAGCCTCATTGTATAGCCTTGTCAGTCGGGGTGCCAGGAGGTCGGCGTAGGTGTGGTAGAACTCTGTCGGCAGGCCATCAGCGCCCGGTGTTTTGTTCCGCGCCATACTCTTGATGGCAACTTTCACCTCCCTTTCATCAATCTTAGCCCCTAAAGGTTTTGCAGCCTCCTCCTCCAATTTTGGTAGCTCCAGTCCCTCCAGGAAGCTCTGGAATGCAGCCTCCCGCGGATGCACCCGGCTGCGATAGAGCTCCGTGTAATAGTCATTGAATAACTCATTTATCCCCTGTTGGTCGTATCGCGCCACTCCCGCATGATCTCTGAGTTCGAGGATAACCGAACTTCGGCGAGCCGGACTGGCTAGCCAGGCCAAGAGCGCCCCGGATTTGTCCCGTTCCAAATGCGCACGTCTAAGGTAGGCTTTGTGATCGAAGCATCTGAGGCGCTCTACCGTCGCCGCCACCGACTCCCTCGCCTCAAGGAGTGCCTCCTGAATGCCTGGGCGCTCAGGTCGGTCCTTCTCCAGCAAGCGTAGCTTCGCGTCCTCCTGGTCAATTGTGCAGAGCAGGGTCTTCCGCACCCCCGATCCCGCCGCAATGCAACGTCCGCGCACCACCGATTTAAAGGCATCCCACTCGATTGTCGCCGATCCCGCAGTCCCTGCGTTATCTTGAAAATACGACTCTATATCCGTGGCTATCGTGGCCCGGAAGACCTGATCGTCTAGCGCCTCTGGGCGAAGTTGCCAGGTGGGAATGCGCAGGCAGTACCGCGACCATTGCAGGTGCAACAGCAGCGGGTTATGGTCGGAAATCGTGCGCGTAAGGTATTCGCTATGGGACATTTCACCGTGCACTACCGGGGAGCATAGGAAGGCGTCTATGCGGACGTGAAGTACGTGAAGGGAGGAAAAGAAGGAGTAGTCCCTATCTGCCGGGTGGTGGGCCCGCCAAGTATCAATTAGCCCCCAACGCCGCTGCCATTCGGAACGCGCAAGCGCCAGTCTGCTCGCCGGTGCATTTAGTAAAGGGGGATGTGACCGGTCCAGTGAAGTATCAGATACACAATTAAAGTCCCCCCCAAGGAGCAGGGGGCCCATCAAGAACGGTGCTAATGTGCGGGACAGCAAGGAGAAGAAGGCAGGTTGGTCCACGTTCGGTGCATATATGCATCCCAGCGTGATGTCCCTCCCATCTAGTCTGCCCCTCACTACTACATACCTCCCCTCCGGGTCAATAAGCTGTTGCGCGCATTGAAAGGGTACACCCGCCCTTATCCATATGGCCACTCCTCTGGCATAGGCCGAGTAATCAGTGTGATATACCTGTCCCCGCCATCTACGCTGCAATGCTTTCCCTTCCTGCGCTAAGAGATGCGTTTCCTGGAGGAAGGCCATGTGTATCCCTCGCCGAATTAAAAATGAGTGAATCTTGTGGCGTCTATGCATGGTGTGCATCCCCCTTGCATTCCACGTGAGACATTTGTATCCTAAGTCGGGTCCCATGGTAGTACACATTGTGGTCCATACAGTCCCTTATGGGAGCCTCTGACACGTCCAGAACCCACCCCCCATCCCTCAAACCCAATTGCAAACAGTTCTACCCAACTCCCTCTCCCCAGGACAGACAACCAACGTGGCAACCCCATCCAAACCCTAAAAAGGGGCACATACCCATGCGTCAAACAAACATCTGCAATACATAACGTTAGGGAGGAGGGAGATCAATGTCCAAATCTGTCCTGCGCAATTCGACTGCTGGAGAAACATATAGTTCACCATGTGATACATTCCATTTAGCCCATTTAAGATCCCATTTCGTGGGGCGGCCACTGCATATAAAAACATCCTTCTCTACGATCATCACATTATCTATGTCATTAACCCATTTTTGGAATTTAGGTAGATCCCTGGTTCCCCACATTTGACTATATTCCTTTTGGCTAGAACAAACCCCAGTGATGCCCATGTGCGCTCAGTATGAGTCAAATCAGTAGCCTTCCACACATTTAATAGACAAAGTCGCGGGAAGTGAGTGATATTCTTCCCGCTTACCCTAGTGAGTGTGGAAATGATCTTCACCCAGTATGGCTGAAGGGCTGGACACTCCCAAACTGTGTGGAAAAAGGCACCCTCCGTTGTGCACCCTGAAAGGCACCCAGGATCCGCCGGCCGACATCCCATCTTGACTAGTGAATGTCCGCTAAGTAAACTCTGTTTAGGATCTTGAGTTGAATCAGTCGTAATCGCTTTGGAATTGCTACTTCTTTGGGGGAGGAGAGGGCTTCCTGCCAGTCATCGTCCTCTAAATACCCAAGGTCCGATTCCCAAAGCTGTCAGAGGCGAACCAGCGGGTCAGGCTTGTTGTTTATTATTTTTTGGTATGTGAGCGATATAGCCTTGCGTGTTTGGGGGTCTGTTAGGAGTCGGTCCTCCAGTGGGGATGCCTCGGGTAGAGCCTCACCACTATTCACAACTAAGGTCAATGCGTGATGGATTTGTCAGTAACGGAATGTTACTCTGCCAGTTGGTAGTCGGCTTGTAGCTCACTGAATGGGATCATCTCACTACGTTTCCATAGATCCCCGACGGAGGAGATGGCAATTAAGTCCCACTTATCAAAACCCGGACATCTACTCAAGTTGTTCGGATTCCCACAGGAGGGTAAGGAGTGTCCATTTTTTATGCCACCCCAGCGTTTTTGTCACCCGGTGCCAAAGTGCAACTGTCTGCGCCGTGGGACCAGTGAGGCGTTGGCGTCTGGGGTTGGAGTAGAGAGCACGTCGATACCCCGCCTGAGTCATTATCCATTTGTCTGCACGGTACGCTGGCTCAGAAGGAGAGGCAAAAACCCACTGATTTAACACTGCCAGCTGGGAGGCTCAATAGTATTGTTTTAAGTCTGGCAGCGCAATTCCTCCGTCATACCAATCCCGAGTCAATTGGTTGTATGACATGACAACGCGTGGTATTACCACACGTGCCATTACAACGCAGGAATTACAACGAAAGTCGTTACAACGACTTTCGCTGTAGGGCGCTGGATAGTGGAATAGTTTAATTTTCTATTCCAACTCCAGCCCACGTTGACAGTAGGGAAGGAGTTGGATAGAAAATTAAACTATTCCCTATCCAAGAGCGCCCTCCAGCGAAAGTCGTTGTAATCCCCGCGTTGTCATTGCTGTTCACGGGACAATTTGTGTGTTGCAATACGTGGATTTTTTCGGTACCATAAAAGAGTTCTGACCTCACTCTGCACAATAACAACATAGGTATCGGGGACCTGATAGGGGGTTTTGCAGCACGTATAGGAATCGCGGCAGCTCCAGCATTTTGAACAACGCCGCCCTGCCAAGCAGGGGCAGCGACCGCCAATGTAACACATCGTTGTTCAGCCTAGTCAGTGGGGCCTTGAGATTGGTGTCATAGAACAGAGCCGGGTGTTGTGTGACATATATGCCTAGGTAACGGAACCCCTCGGTAGCCACTGTGATATTGGTGCCCCTTTGGCATCCGTGGCAATGGGCTCCGGAGCCTGAAAAGAACAGATTTCGTCCAGTTAATTGTGTAACCCGAGTGAGCACTGAATATTGCAAAGATATGTAAGATCCTATGGATCGAGGCAAATGGACTTTTGTTATGTTTTGAAGTAGTCGCAAGTGATAACCTGTCACTTGTGACTATTTCATATGTGGCAACTTGCAAGTTTGCTAACGCATCTCTCTCGTGGGGGTGTTTGCATTTGAATTGAGGGTGGAAGGTATTTTATTGTATGTGACGGTCCGTTGCAGATTCTGGACCGGACGTCACGAAGACTACACCCATGTTGTATGGTGAATAAAAGTTTACGTTACAGAAACGGAAGTTCTTGCAACATTTTCATTACTTCTCTACAGTAAACGTACCCTTTTGTATAAATTTACGATTGTTTGGTATAGGCTATGGTACTTTACGAGCAGTATGTTGAGTTTCACCCATTCCACCATCTATCTGAAGATATCTTTAGATCTGCTAAAGGAAATTACTACCAGGTCATTTTACTAAGATCTATATGCACTAAAGTTAATGTAGAATTACGTGGTAAAGATATTGTTGGTCTTAGGGACTTGACTACCCTTGAAGTGATTCTAAAACCTGATTCTGACAATCTTGTGGCCATAGCAGAATGCCCTCGGTCATACTTAGAACTTCATGGTAGTAGTATGGATGACTTATTGAATTTATGTTGGCAAATAACTTTCATGTAAAAGCTTACCTGGAAGAAAACTGGACACGCCTCACTGTACTACTGTTGTAACTTCTGTTTCTTAACTGCGAGTCCATGGGGCAAGGATTACGCTGACACTTTCTTATCTTATGGAAAATGGTTGTCCTGTTTCATCAGAGGGGGTGAATGAGGTTCGGGGTAGAGTCCAAAATAAACTAGTCCAATCAAAGCATTATCATGACAAGAAATGTAATGCAAAACTAGTAGATCTTGCACACAAGTCTCTCCACGACCTGGGCCCCAAGTACCTCAACGACCGTCTGACCTTCTACACGCCCACCCGCCAGCTACGGTCTACCAGTCTCGCCCTCGCCGCTGTACCACGCATCCGAAGAGCCACCGCCGGAGGCAGATCCTTCTCCTACCTGGCGGCCAAGACATGGAACTCCCTCCCCATCCACCTTCGGCTGACCCAGGACCACCTCGCCTTCAGGAGACAACTCAAGACCTGGCTGTTCGAGCAGTAGCGGACCCCTTCCCCCAAGCGCCTTGAGACCCTTCCGGGTGAGTAGTGCGCTATACAAATATTATGATTGATTGATTGATTGATATGCACTTATCAGAAAGCCAGAGAGAGCGATGTGGAGTCTTGATGTTATGACCATTAGGACCTTTGCTGTTTTGAATATAACAATTCAGTCAAGAAATAGTTTTTTTGATTGTTACAAGTAAGTCAAAAATAGTGTATTATATCCCGACAAATAAAGAAATACTTGATTTCAAATTATAAGCATTCAGAAAAACTTGAATGAATATAAAAAGCGGGGTTTGCTTTGAAAGTTTGGGTACACTCATATACTTGTACTCTCTGTGCATTCCCAAACTTAAATCCATTTTCTTTCCACCAAGGGGTCAGAATTATTCTCCAGCACAGGGCTGGTGTAATTCCTGTTCCACAGGGGTATGCACCCCCAAGATTTAGTGGGGCTGTAGATAAAGGACTTTCCCCAAAAGGAAACTATTTTCTACATTTCCAGGCACACTACTGTAAATGTTTACAAATTCCAGGAATGTCCATCTTTCTTAATGGATGGGGACCATAGTCTTCTATTCACCTGATTTCAATACTGATGAGTTATATTTTTGCACCTGTACTCAGTTCAGGTAATGCTGTATTTTTCACATTAATTATGCTATAAATTAGTAATGGCTGTGCTGGGAGATCAAAGAAGCAGTGAAAATATTTTAACAACACTTACCTTTTGCACAGAGTGAACCTCAGCAGGAATGCTTGAGTGTGCAGCCTCTAAGAAACGTGTTTTAAAATGAGGGCAACCACAGGGGGCGTGGCTGATGGCTGTGCAAGATGGCTGCCCCTTAGAGGAGCTCTCCCCTGGCCACTCCAATATTTCCCTCATTGTGAGTACTGGAGAACCGGATGGGGGAGCACAGAAAGACGAGCTGGTGCTAGATCTTCATGTATGCTGTGGAGCCCAGTGGCGTAATGAAACTGGAGAGACCCCCCTGCAAAATACATGGAGGGGCCCCCCTCTGGAATCACTCAGGAGAGCTCAGGCCAGAGTACTGTGCTGAGGGGGCCCTCTGGAGCTCTGGTGCCCCCCCATACTGCGGGTGCTGCGGGGGCCTTTGTTATGCCACTGGTGGAGCCCCTCGGAGGTGTGGGGGCTCCTTCTGATGACTCCGAGACACTTGGCTGCATTGGCCCAGCGGCTCAAAATGGAGGCAGAGGCCACTATGTGATAGGGCTGTGCCGGCTCCTTCACTTCACCTGGAGGGCAATCTGAGGTGCTAGAAGCCCAAATAGGGCCCCAGCCTTTTTGCAACAGCAGCGGAAACCACCCCCCTCCCCCAGGAGGTGCAGAGGGCTCGGGTAGATGATTGGATACTTTGCCCATAACTACTCTTTGGTGCCTAATAGCAGCGGCGGCTGCAGTACGGCAGACCCTAGTTGACATTGAGTAGGGGGCTGACTGAGGGGGCCCATAGCGGACTGCAAGGGGAGCCCAGAGGAGTGACCCAGGAGCACATGCAGCATGGCATACTGAAGAGGGAGTCTGTGGAGGAATGGCTTTCTCCCTCAAGAATGCAGCCCTGGCGTGGCCTGGAAGGAGGAGGCGCTACGGCTGGGAGGCCTTGCCTGGATGCCTGCAGATGGAGCCCTGGCCATGAAGTGAGCCCATGGAGGGACTGTGGCAGCAGACTCTGAGTAGGGGGTGCCCTAGATGACTGTACTGGACCAGGAGGACAAGCGAGTAGCTGCTGGGCCCTAAGCTTCTGGGGCCTGCTGTGAGGGGCTGGCTGGGACCCTGCATTCCTGGGCTATAAACTATTATTGCCTGTGTGACGCTGAAGAATATGGCTAATAAGGGGCCACTGCTGATATGTGGTTGCCCCCTCCTGCCCTTGGGCCTGCATTGTAAACTCACCTGGACAAAAGTTCCAGGAGAATGACTGCAATTCTCTGCTTTTTGCCCCTGCATGGACTTGATGATGGTGCCTCCTGCACCCCTCACGTCTGCGGCTACCTGAGTGAGATATTCCTCCTACCCCTGGTGGAAATCTCATATCCTAAGCATGGTCTCCTTCAAGATAGAGTGCACTAGAGCAATGCGCAAGTCCACTGTGGGCTCTAGACCTGGTACAGAGTCCACACCTCCTCAGGATGGCCCACCAGAAAGGGAGGAAGAAAGTCAGCAGACATCAGGCTGGTGAGATTCTGGAGGCCATCAACAAATCCAAAGACTTTCTGGAGCAAAAGATTGAGTCTCTTGTGGTGGACATGGGGATCCTATGCACAATCACTGCAAGCTGAGCGTCAGGGTGGTGGAGAATGATGTGGCTGTGACAGCGGTTTCCATTGCCTGGATGCCATAGAGACACAGGTACAAGACCTTACTAGGAGGGTAGACACTCTTGTGACATGAGCAGAAGATGCCGAAGGGCATAGTCAGTGAAATAAGGTGAGGATAGCTGGACTCCCGGAAAAGGTGGAGGGTCATAACATGAGTCACTATTTGGAGACCTGGATTGTGTCGACAGTGGCTCCACAGGGGTTGTCTCCATTCTTTGGCCTGGAGAGGGCATACCAAGTACCTGCTGACCTCTGCCTATGGTGGGTCGCCGTTCAGGGTGGTGGCACGTCTGCTACATTATCGAGACTGGGATTATATCCTGCAATGGTCCAGTGAGGTATGCAGGTTTAAAGTGGAAGTGTATCAGTAGCTATTTTCCCAGATTGCACATTAGAGGTGCAGCACTCCGAAAGGTGAACAAATGTATTATATGCTACTGTTCCCGGCCCGTCTCAAACTTATGGTGGACGACAACATTTTCTCTTTGACACACCTGCAGCTGCTTGGGAACGGCTTGAATATATAATGCAGGCGGGATGGTTCTCCCTTGACGAGACCTCCTCAGCCCCAGAGGAAGAGGCGCAGACTTCGTAGATGCCCATGAGTGAATGGCCCATCAGAAGCTCCAGTGACATGGTGCCGCTTGGAGGCCCTTGAGACTGCCAATACCTTTGCTGCCTGGAGGCAATTGGACACTGTAAAGGACTTCTCTGAGTCAAGCCCGAACGGTACATCAGAGGTTGAGCGAGAGGCTGGCCTAACCCTACCGGTGATCCCTCCGTACTCAGCAGATGAACTTTAGGACACTATGCTGTGGTGTGGACCCAGGAGGGTGTTCATACTGGTAGTATTGATTCATTGAGAGATGCCCTTGACTTACATCTGCAGGGATTAAATGCTGAAGGAAAGTGATGGGCACTCCAGAGTGTCTATGGACAACCTGTTGCTGCACCCTGTTATTGACTCTGCAAGTATTTGTGAACATTTGAATAGTGCAGGGGAGGTAGGGCAGCAGGTGGGGGACCAATGGCGAAGAGGAGCTACATGTCACCCCTTATCACGACTTCCAAATGTGGGAGTTCACAGTGTATGCCTGCATAGTTGACAATTGTTTTTGCCTGGTAGTTTGGTTCTTGGACGGATGGTCATTTCCACACTGTCCTGGGCATTGGGAGTTGGAACTGTTTGGCTCAGGAGAAATCCTTCACAGCATTGGGGTGCCAGGCAAGGTTCTGATACATTCTCATGGTAGTAAGTGCACCTTATGCTTTTCTTAGATGGAATGTGAGGAGTATGGACTCAGCTGGAAAGCGGTACAAAACCCTTTCCTACATACAGCACAGGGGGTAGGTGTGACTGTCCTACAGGAGACACATCTGACGAGTGGGGAGGTCGATTCACTGCGATGGATATGGAGGGGTCGGTGTATGTCACAACCTTTCGTCTCATGCTTGGGTACACTGGTGTAGATCCGACCAGTGATACCTCGGGAAATCATGTCAGACCATATTGATAAGGAGGGGAGGAATGACTTGAATAGGCGACGGCTCAATGGGATTGAGTTGGTGTTGGGCAGCATATATGCCCGAATGCCAACAAAACACAGTTTCATGACTCCTTGGCACCAGTATTGGCACTGACACCAGATGTACCGTTGTTCCTGGGAGGAGACTTTAACACTACAGCAGAACTGACCCTGGACCGTTCCACACTGCCCCTTCCGGATTCCCCAATCGTTAGGGTGGCCACTGAGTTCGGATGTTGGGAATTGTTGGGTGCATGGCGCACGGCATGCGCACCTGCGGCAATACACATACTTTTCACCAGTCTATGACCTACATGTCTGTCTGGATGGTTGTGCAACCCGGCTGAAAACAGGGTTATCACCAGGGTAGAACACCTAGCATGCACACACTCTGACCACGACCCAGTGCTTATTGGCCAGGCATGGGGGAGGCACATCTCAGCAATTTTATAACTGTAGACTGGTGGCCTCATCCCTATTAGAGCCCACCTTCAGGAAGCGCCTGGCATCCCTTAGCAATTACTTTGCAGACAATGCAGGGATGGCAGCTGTTGTATTCAAGGGGGTAGTTAGAGGATTCTGCATTGGCCAGTCGGTTGGACTCCATAGGTCACTGTCTAACGGATTGGCACTTGAAAACAAACTGGTGGATATTGAGCACTCCCCTCCCCCCCCCTGCGTGAGCACCAGGAAGAGTTTGCGGTGGTCACCAAGCAGCTGTGCTTTTTCAATTAGAGGGTTTACGTTGACAACTCTCATGCAGAGGGGGTTGAGAAGGCTGCTTGCCTGGCTGATCCAAGAGGAATAGCACAGTTATGCCATCACCCATATCAAACATAGTCAGGGCAGTCCTATGTGCTCCCAGGATGAGATACTTGATGTCTTCACCTCCTACTACTGGGACCCTTATGGTACTAATTCAGCCCTTGGCTGATGTCCTAAGCAGATCATGGCTCCCACATTTGGAGATGGAGGATCAGGAGGTTCAAGGTAACCCCATACTGGAGGAGGAGATTAGGGCTACCATGGGTGATCTGGCAAAGGGGCGGACCCCAGGCACTGATGGTTTGCCTGCTGAGTTTTACCAAACTTACAAAGGGGACCTGGCCCCCAGGCTTGTGCGCTGTATGCTCATGAGCTGGAGGAGCGACGCCTGCCAGCTCCATCTCGGGAGGTTCTGATCATCTTGGTGCCTAAGCCAGGAGGGGATTGTGAGAAGGTATGGGCATATAGACCAGTTCCCATGAGGCACAAGGTCAGACTTATTTGCATATGGCCATGTCTGAACTGGGGTGGCGGAGTGAGCTAAAGAATAATGATGGATTAAACCTAGATCAGCTGACTGGGGGTGAGTGCTTACAATGTTCAACACTCCGTCCGTCATCCCCTTTGGTTTTGCTTTGTTCGCCCTAAGCTGGCAGGGTATGCCCAGACGTGGGTCCCTTGCTCACTTTGCCACTGGATACAAGCTATCCTGGCTGATGACGGCTGATTGGCCAGAAACCGGTTCCAGGATGCTTGTTTCCGGTCCAGGGAAGACATGGCTTGGCAGTTCGGGCTGGATTGTTCCCATGAGGCACAGGGTCAGACTGATTTGCATAGGGCCACGTCTGAACTGGGGTGGCGAGTGAGCTAAAGAATGATGATGGATTAAACCCAGATCAGTTGACTGGGGGTGAGTGCTTGCAGTGTTTAACACTCCGTCCGTCATCACCTTTGGTTTTGCTTTGTTTGCCCTAAGTTGGCAGGGTATGTCCATTGTGGGTCCCTTGCTCACTTTGCCACTGGAGTCAAGCTAGTCTGGCTGATGACAGCTGATTAGCCAGAAACTGGTCCCAGGATGCTTGTTTCTGGTCCAGGGAAGACTTGGCTGGGCATTTCGGGCTGGATTGTTCCCATGAGGCACAGGGTCAGACTGATTTGCCTAGGGACATGTCTGAACTGGGGTGGCGAGTGAGCTAAAAAATGATGATGGATTAAACCCAGATCAGTTGACTGGGGTTGAGTGCTTGCAGTGTTCAACACTCCCTCCGTCTTCACCTTTGGTTTGCTTTGTTTGCCCTAAGTTGGCAGGGTATGTCCAGACGTGGGTCCCTTGCTCACTTTGCCACTGGATTCAAGCTAGCCTGGCTGATGACGGCTGATTAGCCAGAAACCGGTCCCAGGATGCTTGTTTCCGGTCCAGGGAAGACATGGCTTGGCAGTTCGGGCTAGATTGTTCCCATGAGGCACAGGGTCAGACTGGTTTGCATAGGGCCATGTCTGAACTGGGGTGGCGGATAAGCTAAAGAATGATGATGGATTAAACCCAGATCAGTTGACTGGGGATGAGTGCATGCAATGTTCGACACTCCGTCCGTCATCCCCTTTGGTTTTGCATTACCGATGTTAAACATTGATTATAAGATATTGAGTCAAATCTTAGTGAGCTAGTTAAATGATCTTCTGCCCACTCTCTTTCATAATGTCCACAATGGCTTTATTCAGCAGTGCAATACAATATTGCCAGATTGTTCCTCTCCTAGAAGAGATGCTGGAGTAATACATCTGGGGCGCCCTGGCCCTTTTAGTTGACATACACAATGCTTTTGATACATTGGGCTGGTCTTATTTGCAGGAGGTGGTGAGGAGAATAAACTTGGGCCTGAAATTATGCAGATGGGTCACATTTCTGTAAGCAGATATACAGGCTTGAGTCAAGATGGGAGCTGACCTCTCTGAGTGCTGTGGGGTATACCGGAGTATGCAGCAAGGATGCCCCCTTGCCCCGATGCTTTCGGCGTTGGCAGTGGAACCTTTTGCTTGTATAATGAAGGCTGAGGGTATGACTTGGGGGATCCCATTGCACTATGAAATGAACATAGTGTCCTTGTATGCCGACAACATGTTGATTTACCTGAGACACCCTGACTTGGGCATGCTGTGGTTAATGTCCATGTTGGAGGACCTGGGCGAAGCATCGGATCTTACGAGAGAAAACATATGCCTTTCCCTTGTTTCTGGGTTGGATAGATGCGCCCAGTTCTGTATTGGATTGACGCATTCAATGGGCACCGACCCAGAGGAAATATTTAGGGGCAGAATTAAAATAACTGGCGCATCCCTGCATATCAGCAGGGCTGCCCTGTTATTGTGCGTCACGGCAGACACCTCTTGCGCCACCATGGATGCGCCACATTTACAATGCAGCGCACCATTTTATTTATTTATGTATTTGAATTTGTATATCGGCGAGCAGCTACCCAGAAAGGGTTTCCCGGCGCTGTACAAGAACAGCAGAGAGGAGAGCAGCCTATTGGCTGAAAAGCCATGTTTTCAAAGATCTGCGGAATAAAAGCAGGTTAGGTTGCATGCGGAGAGGCAGTGGCAAGGTATTCCAAAGGGTAGGGGCCAAGTAAGAGAAAGAACCCCCCCCCCCATGCGGGAAAACCTGATTTTAGGGACTCTAAATTTTTCTTGAGTGGAGGATCTGAGGTTGCGAAGAGGCGCATATGGCAGGCTAAAAGCTGCAAGTAGCGGGGCGCTTGTAGATGCTTAATGCGGAACATGTAGGTTAGAGCTTTGAACTTGACCTGTTTCTCTACTGGAAGCCAGTGGAGATCAGCCAACAGTCCGGATGTGGGTGGAAATTTGGGAGCGCGGCAGAGTAGTCGAGCCTCGGAGTTTTGAACTCGCTGCAATTTCCATGTGACCTCTTTGTTAGTGCCCAAGTACAGTATATTACCATAGTCCAGCCGAGAGGTGACAAGGGCTTGGACTACGGTATGCTGGGCATGTGATGGGAGCATCCACACAATCTTTCTCAACCATTTCAGAATAGTGAAACAGGTGGCAGCAACCTTCGTGGCCTGCTGTCGCATGGAGAAGGAGTCGTCCACAGTGAAGCCAAGATTACGTACATGGGAGGCGGGTTGAGGAAGCAGACCCATTTCCGGAGGTCAGTGATGTGGGACCCAGAAGTCTCGATTTTTACCCAGGATCAGGATCTCAGTCTTGTCGCCATTGAGCTTTAGAGAGTTGGCATTCATCCAGGTCACAACTTTGCAGAGGCCGGCTTTAAGAGCAGAGGATTGGGTGGTATTGGCTGCTGAGAGAGAGAAGAGGATCTGGGTATCGTCGGCATAGGAGAAAAGCGACAGACCGGATTCCTCAATCATTTCTGCAAGTGGCTTAACATAAATATTGAACAGCAAAGAGCTGAGAATCAAGCCCTGCGGGACTCCATGGGGTGAGGGATGGGGCTTAGATTTTGATGTAGCAGAGAAGACCTGAAAGGTGCGACCAGTGAGAAAGGAACTAAGCCAGTTAAGGGCAGCCCCAGTGACACCCGATAGTTGAAGGGCCTTAATGAGTACGGTGTGGGAGACCGTATCAAAGGCCACACTAAGGTCAAATAGTATCAAGGCCATGGTTTCGCCAGCGTCAATCTTTTGAAGTAGCATTTCGGTCACCCCAAGAAGAGTGGACTCCGTAGAATAACCCGTCCGAAAACCGGACTGGAAAGGGTGCAGAAGCCCATTAGTTTCAATATACTTAGACAGATGCCATTGATATGTCTTTCCAGGAAGAGAAATAGGACGGAAGTTGGAGGGAAGAGAAAGATCAGCATTAGACTTTTTTAACAATGGAGCAACCATGGCGTTTTTCCAATCAAGGGGAACAGTCGAATTTGTGAGAGATGAATTGAGCAATTGCAGAATGTACTCAAGGGAGGGTGCTTCAATTTGTCGCAGAACTGTGATGGGCAATAGATCACAGGGGGATCCGGATTTAATTTTACTAAGGTGATGAGTGAGTGATTTCATGTCCAGGAGCGGCCAGGAGTCAAGGGTGAACGTTGTTTGTGTTTGGCCACAGCAGTTATCAAGAATTGAGATGGGGCCGGTAGAAAGCTCGGCAGGTGTGGCGAATGAGGGGTTGGCAGAACTGGCCAGGATGGAATAAATGTTTTCAACTTTATTAAGAAAAAATTGTGCCAGATCTTCACATTGTGTGGTGTTAAGGATAGGGGGCGGTGTCAGGGCGGCAGCGCCCGATAGATTTTTGACCATATTGAATAAAGTTTTTGCACACTTATTCGCCTGCATAATGGACGAGGAAACATAATTAGCGCGTGCAGCCCGGCAGCGGAAATGATAGGACCGCTTAGTAGTAAGGTAGACAGATTTAGCTTCTGGTGAACAGGTTTTTCGCCATCGACGCTCTGCGTTTTTACATTTAGTTTTCTCCCCTTTTAGTTCATCATTGAACCAGGGGGCGGGGTGACAATGGTTGTTAAGCTTTTTGGTTGAAGGAGGAAGGCAAATGTCGAGGGTGGATTGCATCCATTTATGAAATTCTGACAGGTCCAAGGAGATATCATTATGAAACTTAGGGATATTGTTAGACAGCAGAGTATTAAATTTGGTGAGGTTGAGGTTTTTCCAGTTCCTAAATGGTGTAGCCATAGAGGTGCTATTGGCATGTGAGAGATGAAGGGCAACCAAATTAAGATTAAAACCCACTAAAAAGTGGTCGGTCCAAATGAGAGGGATGACTGCTGGGCAGTGTAAAAAGGTCAAGTTGGAAAAAATGGGATCTAGAAGGTGGCCGGCTTTATGCGTAGGCCCTCGATTGTGAAGTAAAATATTCATCACCGCTAAGTCAGTAACCAACGTGCCACCGATAGTGCAATTAGGATCCTCTAAGTGGAGGTTGAAATCGCCAATGATAGTAAAGTTGGCTGAATGTAGAAAAAGTGGGGCGACAGAGTCAGGGAAGTTAAGAGCCAGCAGGACCTGGAGGGCGGTATACCAGCAGCCCCGTTAGAGTGAACTGTGAGGACAAAGTGAGTTTAAAAGTGGCTGCTTCGCAGTCAGGAATTAATAATTCATCAAATTTACAGCGCAAAGTTTATTTTTTAAATAATAGCGATTCCTCCACCCACCCTGTCTCCTCTATCTTTCCTGACAATCACATAGTTAGGGGGCAGGGCTCTGGCAACATCGGGTCCCGAGTAATTGTTGAGCCATGTCTCCCTTAAAAAGATAGCGTTGGGTCGTAGGTCTGCTAAGAGGTCAAAGATGTCTGCCTGATGTTTAGAGAGGGAACGGCAGTTAATGTTAAAAAATGAGAAACTGTTCGGAGTGACAGGCTTACATTTCTTAGCTGATTGGAAAGGCATATGGGTAGTAGTACTAGGTGTAGTGGTATGGCTATGTTGGGTAAGGCAAGTTTTAAAAGAGAAATTACACTCTGGGCAGGCAAAGGTGTTGGTATCTGCATCAGCGTCCCAGCTGGCGCACATAGGTCTAACAGACGTGCGGAGATTGAGTAGCTGGGCCGAAGAAAGCTTAATTTTGGTGGTATTTTGAGAGCCAGGCGTTTGGGCCCCGGGTCCCTGACTGGCGCGGACGGGCGCAGACGGGCTTGCCTTTGGCGCGCCTCCGCTGCGTGCTACTTCCATTGGCTGATTATAAAGGGCCTGCCTGGGCAGGGGACGCAAGCACTAGAGCGTCCCTTGCCAAAAGATGGCGGCAGCAAATGACACAACCCGGAAGTGGGTAAAAAAAATTCGAGCAGAGTTTCCCCTTGGCCTCCCTCCACTCAAGCGTCCGCACCATGGGGCAAGAATAGACAGATCCATGATGCATCTGCTGCCGTAAAGGTGGCGCATTGCTGGAGTTGCGTCGCAAGCGCAACACAGCTCCAGCAAGGCTCGGGGTGCCCCTATGCCTAACATGCTGCACCAATCCTTACGCCTGCTTCAAGCAGTTTTGACGCAGCATGGCCGTAAAAGGGTTTTGACGCAGCATGGCTGTAAAAGTGACTGAGTGAAATCTTGAAGATTTCACTCAGGCACCTTTAGAAGGCGTTCCTGCGCCGGAACGCCCCACCCTGTGCCGGAACGCCCACATGTGGCCCAGGGCTTTACAACCTGACGCATCTCCCTAGATGTGTCACATTGAAAATACCCCGCAGCATTGCGCTTGCTTTGCGCCGCCGCTGCGTCACAAAAGTGATGCAACGGCAGCGTAAATGTGGCATACGGAGCTTGTAAATCTGCCCCTTAGTGTTGCGTATGTTTCATAGCGAGGAGGACATGATCTTAGGGCTGCACTCCGGGGGCTCAGAGGAAATGTGAAGTTCTGGCAGTCTCTTAATCTCTCCATTATGGTGAAAGTTTCTCTCACTAAGAGGGTGATCCTCTCTCAAGCTTTTTACTATTTCACTGGCCTCCTGATTTGGATACCCCAGAGTTGGTTTCAGGCCCTTGATGCAGTGATTTGGTAACTAATCAGTGATGGGGGACGGAATCGAGTGTCTCTTACCACATTGCATTGGCCTACTAGAGAAGGGGTCTGTGTGCTCCGAATTGTATTTCCTGTCGGTACAGTTGCAGTGGATGGCGAGGTGGCTAGCAGGTAGAGATGTGCAGGATCTTGGGGGATTTGCAGAACCTCAGCACAGGAGTGCCCTTGTGGCCTAGTAGCTGGGATGGATTACCAAGGGAGCTCCACTATTGGCCTTTACAATGAGATACTTGAAGGCTTTAGCAGTAAGACTGAACCATCCGGAGCTTTATGCTCTGGCGAGCCCGCTGCTGGGACTTCCTACCTGTCGAGTGGGAAACTTCACAGAGTGCAGGCTGGAATGGAGGCTAGAGGTGGGCATAGAAACTGTAGGAGACTGCTATACAGAGGGCACCAAGGTGGTACATACAGGGCGGTAGAAGTGTCCATGTGGAGCCGTGGGTTGGGGGTCAGTAGGATCCCCGGACTCATGAGTTCATGCAGGTCCTTCTGTCTGTTGATCACGGGCTGAAGCTGGTCTCAAGGCTGTACAAATCAGTGTTAGAAATGACCACAGATGACCTCCCTCATACGCCTGAATGGTGTCAGGCAGCGCTGGCTAGGAGGCTCCAGGAGAAGGATTGGCGGATGGCTTTGGAGCAGGTACACAAGGTTTTGCATAAAATTGTTTTAAATACAAGCAATTCAATAATTCCATGCCCACCACCTATCTGACTCCCCACAAAATAAATGTTATGCAGCAGAAGGAACACATGCAGTGCCCTAGATGTGCCCTGGGGCTTGTGGGTTCCTTCACATGGTTTGGGAATGCCCTGTGGCCAGGCAGTTCTGGAGCTCAGTTATCACTGACGTGTACACTGTGCTGCGCTGGAAGAATTTTGGCACCCTGGAGGGTTGTCTGTTGCCCTGCCCACCCGCAAAGAGGTTAATTTTGAACCCCCAAATCAATGCAGTTTCTGCTTGTCGTACTGCTTTAAAGCAGTGGGGGGATGCTCCTCCGTCATAGCGGTTATAAGGGAAACAACCTTTACAACGCAACTTTTACAACGCACTACCATTACAATGAAACTTTTACAACGCAACATCCATTACATCGCATGCCATTACAACACAACCATTACAACGCATGACACTACAACGCATACCACTACAACGCATGTCATTACAATGCATACCATTACAACGCATAACATTACAATGCATAGTACACTTACACTTTCCAACACTTACCCTACTGTTGCACCCCCTGGAGTTAGAATAGTAAATTTTACCCCTACACTATACAACACTTACCCTACTGTTGCACCCCCCTGGAGTTAGAATAGTAATTTTAACCCCTACAATATCCAATACTTACCATACATGCAATGTAATGTTATGCGTTGTAATGGTATGCGTTGTAAAGGTAGTATGCGTTGTAATGGAATGTGTTGTAAAGGTAGTTTTAAAAAATTCGTTGTAATGGCATGTGTTGTAATGGAATGCGTTGTAATGGATGTTGCATTGTAAAAAATGCATTGTAAAGGTATGCGTTGGAAAAAAAGTATGCATTGTAACATCATACATCCAGTTATAACCACCCCAGGCGACTCGGTTCAAAGTATACACTGTGGAAGAGTAACTTGCTGCACAAACAAACTACAAAAACACAGCATCCTGGGAATACCTTAAACTTTAATGGAGTGTAAGATTCATTGAAACATGTGAGATATATATGGCAAGAAACTCACCGACATAGTTTACTTGAACATTTAATACATTCAGTGTTATAATTGTTCAGAAATCGTCGGTGTTTTAACCAATATAGTTAAGAACATGAAAATAGGGCCCTAATATGTACCAGTTTCAATGCCTGTTTCTAAAATAGGTCATAAAGGCCTGCGCAGGAACACTGTTCCCCACAGCAGTAATTTAATTCATTCATGTATCTTAAAAAATAGTCTGTTTTACTCCGTTGGGCAGCCTTTAAGGCTAGCGGAAGCATCCCACCATCCGCCACACATCCACACACAGGTCAGGTGTTTATTGTGTACTTCATGGCCAGTGTACCCATCCATGCGTTCCATTTCATTCATTCACTCACCATCATTTTGACAATATGTGACCTTTCATTACGTCTCCATTTATTTGGGGTTTTCGGCATTTTTCTTTATGTCACGTCGCTCAATTCTCATTCTTAAGGTATTCTATTCACGTAACTGTTGGGATACCAAGGCTGCCAATTACTTATGTCATAAATGCATCAAACGTTCCTTTGTGCGTAGACTGATACATACATTCGTCCAAGCAGTTGATTCTGTATGTGCTATTTTTTTAATTGAAATGTTGTTTATTGTGCAGTTCTAAACATTGACGTTTGCTGGTGATATAAAGAACAACTGATGCCATTACCCAAGGCACTGTCACTCAGCTTATCGACCTCTGGGGTTGGATACGCTAGCTAGGCCCTGCTGGATTCAAAACGGTGGCTTGCAGGTCTGTTGGGAGCGCTTAAATCAACTAAACAATTTGCACTTGGCTAATTTTGAACCACCAAATCAACGCAGTTTCCTCAGGCTGATTCTGCACACTCTGCCTGCTTCGAAAGACATTCCGATGGACCCCCACAGAATTAGAAAGACAGTCACCCACGCACTCATCACCAGCAGACTCAACTATGGTAACACACTCTACGCTGGCGCCACCCATAAACAGCTCAAGAAACATGCAGAACGTCCAAAACGCAGCATCCAGACTTGTACTTGACATTAGCCGCCACAGGCACATCATACAACACCTCCGACAATTCCACTGGCTCCCAGTCAACAAGACAATCACTTTCAAGCTCCTCACTAACGCCTACAAAGCTCTACACAACAAAGAACCGCCTCACTTTCCACGTACCCGCCAGACAACTCTGATCCTCCCAACTTGCCCATTCCTCCATCCCCAGGATCCACAAGACCAGAATCAGAGGAAAGTTATTCTCCTACCTCGCTGCCAAGACCTGGAAAACCCTGCCCCTCCACCTCAGGCTATACGCGTCGCTGACCCAATTCAGGAAGGACCTCAAGACCTGGCTCTTCGAATGATTCTCCACCCAGTCGAACGAGCAGCCCCCTCCTCCAACACCTTGAGACCCTTGCGGGTGAGTAATCGCGCTATACAAATCCTTATTGATTGCATTTTTGTTTTTGTTTTTATAAATGCTCAAGGGCATTGCTGTCATTGGTGCAGCAGGTGCAGTGGCACAGGAGCTGAAGGCTGACCAAGATCCACTGTGCACCAATACGTATTCGAAAAATACATTACTGTGCCTTGTCTGCAGCTTAATATAACAGACAAATGGTTTTTAGATGTGTTGCACAGCACTGCGGCCTACTGTGTGACATGGTTCAGAGTAAAGAAAAACAAAGTGCTATGACGCGGCCAGCATTGACCGCTTCATAGCAATTTAACCCATGTTGCACATTAGCCCACACTGCTTGTGCAATAGGTCTAAAAAAGACGTTAACAAAGCCAAATAACTGCACACATGCTGGAGCTATTTGGCTTTGTTTTATGCCAAAATGGGAGGGATTGGAAGGGGATTCAACTAGAGGGAGGGAGGTTGGGGCAAGAGGATGTGGCATTACAGCCAAAGGTGCTGACAACTGGTGCTTCTTTTAAAGCGTTCCAATACCTTTGGGTCATGTTGTCGCAATATCACTAGAGACCCTACTCACTCATCGACTTACAGGGACCAAATATACGGTGGCGGCTGCCGCAATACTAAAGTGGTGGGGGGTAGGGGGAGGACAGAGTAGTCGGGGGAATAATATTTTTTTTTACTTACCTGATGACGCGGCTGCCTAGGTCCTCTTCCCTGGCTCTACCTAGCATGAGAGCAGTGCCAAGATTCTTCTGAGCCCAGAAGCCTGTGACATTTCTCCAACCAGGCTGTGCAACACAGCTGGGTTGGAGAAACTTACATACGCATGTCTGTTTGGCCGGCCTAAGACAGTCAGCCAAACATACATGTGCACTTACAACACGCCTACCACTCCACCCTGCAGTGCCCAGCCCGCTGTTCCCTACACTGCTGGCATCAATTAGGACAGTCAGCGGTCAATACATTTTTGGCTAGACTGCTAACTGACTGACCAGTGGGGCGACGCTCCTCCACCAGCTACGGAGAAGCTGCCCCTGCAAATTTGTAAAGAATTAATGGGATCTTCGTGTTCAACACTAAGAACTTCTGAAATACAAGAGAACACTTCAGCGCCGAGCTCAAAAGTGGGAAAAGAACACAACTGCTGAACTGCTAAGAGAAGCCCAGACAGATTGCACTTTTGCAACTCTCCATAGTATCAGCTCTAGCGAAAACCACTCCAAACGTGGAATTTTATCTTTAAGTTTATAATTTTGCAGTTAAAAAAAACACTTCGGAAACTGAGGCCATGGTGTCGAGGTCTGGGTCGCTACAGAGGCAGCCTTCAAACTATGCACTTTAAAGGAGAGCTACACTACAAAAAATACATTTTAAAGAAAGTACCTCGGTAGGTGCAATAGGTGTAAGAAGCATAGACTTCTGCTACCAGGAAGAAGATACTTCTTCAGTCGCTCATTGACTGCATTTTTGCCTTCCACCCCATAAGTCGCTCTCCTTGTTTTTGCCTATGTTTGCACCATACAAAGAACACATATATACAGATATACATGATGTCTCTGCACAGTGGTTTCTAGCACTTTACAAAACGAGTCTAGTACTCTACAAAATTAGTCATTAGGGATGTAAACCTGCTGTAGGTTTTCACCTGCATTTGGAATACATTTCTAACTACCTTGGAATTCACAAAGGATTCCCCAACACTTCCTGGCTGGACAATTTTATGGCAAGTGGGTCGTTTTTTTAGGTCTCGTAGACCCAACGCGCATGCGTTGTTCTGCGAGAGTATAGTAGGGCTTTCAAAAATGCTCCCAAAGTCTACAGATCGGACACAGTGCATGTGCTCGGGCGCCTGCACACCATCTGTCTGCCTGCAGCTTTGAGAGCAATTTCGCGGCCCCTTTGATGTTCTCAGTGAGCCGCGCAGCCACTGAGAACATCAGAGCGGCCGTGAAATGTTCACCATTTGTCACACCCTCCCTTCCTGCTGGCATTCCCCCTCCCTTCTCGCCCAGTCCTTGTTCTATTTTACTTTGCTTCCTGGCAGTGATCTGCCTGCCTGTGATTTTATGGTCAGCATGCTAACTTGTGAAAATTAAGTATGGGCGAAATTTGCGAATTCGCGGTCCGCGAAATCGCACGAAAGCGAATTTGCGATCCGCAGAATTTGCGAATTTGCGAATTTCTATTTTTTTTGCATGTTCGTGCGGTTTTTTGCTTATTCGCGGGCCGCTTGCCGCTCACCGACCGTGAGGTTGCCCATGCGGTCATACATGGGCGCGGCCATCTTGTGCCCGTTGCGTATTTCCGTTTCCGGGTGCTATTGGCAATGTCGCGTTGTGTGCGGCGTGCTATTACGAGTTTGTGCGTGTTTCTGCATACTCGCGGGGTAAAAATCGCGCGAACTTACCCACGCGGTCCTCAATGGGCGCGGCCATCTTGTTTTTCATTCATTGATGTGGTTCTGTGCATGCTTTCTAATCCTCCTTTCATCTGTGTAATCCTTTGTTTCTTTAGACTTTTTTTTATCTTTTCTACTCTATATCTATCCCTCTTTTTTTCCAGATCTATATTTTGTGTTTTTTTCAACTTTTCGTTACATTTAAAGCTACTTTTTAAAACTTTTTTTTTCTTTACTTTTTCCCTATTCTTTCCTTTTTTTTTTCTTTCTGCTCTACAGGACCATGGCAAAGGGAGCCGGGAAGGAGAAGGGGAAGGGGAAGGGTCCCGCACCCCGTACCCGGCTCCCTTGCGGGCGGTTGCGAGGGGAGGAAGAGGTGGCCAGGGAGACAATCAGCGCGGTGGAGGTGGCCGCAGTGATCTTTTATGTTCAGCTCCACCTCCCCAAGACCGTGGCAGCAGGGGGCAGGATCGCGGCAGGGTATGGCCTCCGGGAGCTTTGCCAGCTGTGGGAAAAGGTGTGCCGGGCCATGCGGAGGGAGTCAGGGGTCTAGCGCACCTACCAGCAAGCGACGCACCGGTGGTCGGACCTCCTCGACCGCGAGCAGGACCTGCTCCACCTGCTCGGTGTGGAGATCCCTGGCCTTGGTGAGTAGCTATTTAATAACTAATTTGTTTTCTTCTGCTCTGTGTTATATTGCTAATATATGCTTTTCCCGAAGAGCAAGAATGCTGCCAATTCGATTACATTGCAGGTAAATTAACCTTTAAATAGCTTCTGTGATTGCAGGTGCTCGCCTGCTCACTGGCGTTGCTACTATGCTTACTTGTTTGCAACTTTGTGCTCATTTGGCCTGAATATGTATAAGTGTAGTACTTTACAGAACTGTGTAATGCTACAGAGACTAGAGACTCAAGTCTAGTCCTTCCTTTCTACTCCTGCTGCCACTAAGAAGAGATAGTGATGGATTGATAGGTTCAGGTTGAGTATATTATGACTTATTATTTGGTCTGCAATCATGATGATGGACTGTGTCTGTCATGTCGCGTGCTGCTGAGTGCTGGCAGTCGTAGTAGAACCTTTTTGTTGTTGGTTTAGTTAGTGATTTACATAACTTTCCAAGTAGACGGTCCGCGAATCCAGCAATACTGTACTAGTATCCTCCTAGTTGACCAGATCAGATAGGTCAATACATGTAGTGCAATTCGTGCTAATTTGTTTCCCCAAGATAATTTAGGATTCTGGTCAAAGAAATCAAATATTTCCAAAAAACAATCATCCATGTTTGTGTTTATTTCATGATCATCAGCACCTCCCAGGGGCAAGAGGACAGCACCACCCCAGACTCCGGCGGAACAGAGAGGGCAGGAGGAACGGTCCACTGCAGGCTCTTCTGCTGGCCCCAGTAAGTAGTTCTGTTGTTAATATAATTATACTTCCCTAACACTATTTTTCACAAAATAGTCTTCGATCTCCTTGTACACTGTTTCTACATTCTTATCCTGCCTCTCTACCATCACTCTCTGTGCTACTACTATTTACTATTATTTCTGGGTCGGTCTGTGTAGGTAGCTAAGCTTGCCTAGTCGGCAACCGGTGTTAAACAAAACTCTGATCCAGCAATAGCTCTAGGGGCACTCAGTTCAGTCCTCTGGGTTGCCCTTGCTGTCTATTCCAGTCTTCTTAATGTTAGTGCTTTGACAATTTCCAATAACAAAATGTCAATGTCCACCAAGAATAAGCTAGTAGTTGTCTTTTTGATTTGATAGTAGCACATACCATACCGCTAGTGTTTCAGGGACTATTCTGCACATCCAGAAGTATGGACAAGAGAAATAGGATATTGTTGATGATAGGTGCAGTTCGACTTTCCACATGCCTCAGTCAGAAGTAACTGTGCGGGACTCGGGAGCCCTCACCTTGTTGGAACTTCAAGTCCTCCTGGTGGTGATGAGGAGTAGTTGGTTCTGTCTGTAATTATAAAAATGTTGCACGTTAAAGAGCAAGCATTCATCAGTTGTGCCAAAAAGAGTTGCATGTTATGGCTAAGCATATAAGTTAACACCCTCCCCAAAACCGTGACTTCTTTTCACTCCCAATAATTAAAAATTGTTTAACATTTTCTCTTCCATTACGAGACGAAGTAGGGGGTGGTGTATGGCATCTAAAAATATGAGATTTTTTTCTAGGCGTCACAACATCAGATGCAGCACTTGCCAACACCTGTGCCGGGGCCAGCAGCGCGGAGGGGTCCACTCAAGCGGCGGCGCCACTAGGAGGAGCTGAGGGGGATGGCTCAGCAGCGGCGGACGGTGGTAAGTTATTATTATCATCCTTTCTTATTGACATTTTAGAGTAGGCTCGCAAAGGAGTGTATGATGTACTGTACAATAGAAAGTACACTACTACAAGTACACTGTACTGTTAAGAACAGTTACTGATTTAGAATTACAGTTTTTTTTAGCCAATCACGGACAAGACAGTCACCCTTGACTTAGCAATAGCATTAGCGGTGGTAGTTCTCGAGTAAGCAATGGCCCCCTCTATTTGACTTCAAATCAGCTGTGAAACTTTTATCGTGAAGCCAAGTCATATCAGATGAACTTGAGGGATGTGATGAACGAAAAGGGAAAGAACGTAGGGTCAATGGAAGGACTAGCGAGTCGTAACATTTATGACTAAAGAATGATACGTGTTTTTGAATGCAGGCAGAGGTGGCTGATAGGAAGGAATCAGATGCATGGCTGCTTGAAGCAAGGATGGTTGGAGGAGAAAGAAAAAACGACTGCCTGTGTGGGTCAATCAGAAAATTCATGTGTGGTGTGCATTGCAATATATCATTTGGGTGAAACTCAAATGCAAGTCAAGAAGACTGTGGTTTACCAAATGAAATGAAAAGGGTGTTATTTGGTTGTTGAGAAAACGTAAATTTGTTACAGTTGAGACATTAAGAAGAATGATAGACGTTTACTTTGGAAGCCTGGACGGTATCTTCTTTCTCATACATAGCAGAGGCGTATGTGTAGAGCAGACGCTCAGTGCATGAAGAGTGTTACTTTGTTCGAACAGCATGTCCGTGCCAGAGTAGCTAAGCAGAGGAAATCCAAATACTACAAGTTGTGATTGTTCAGAAACTCTCCCTTGCCTAAAGTAACAATACAGTAGTTTACTTTGCAAGTACAGCATATATTGTGTATGTATTGTATAGTTGATAATTATATCAAGTCAAGTCCCTTCCTCCGGCAATTATGGTTACCACACTCACTCCCCATTTACAAAATAGTCTTTGATCTCCTTGTACACTATTTCTACATTCTTAACCTACCTCTCTACCATCACTCTCTGTGCTACTACTATTTACTATTATTTCTGAGTCGGTCTGTGTAGGTAGCTAAGCTTGCCTAGTCAGCAAACGGTGTTTAACAAAACTCTGATCCAGCAATAGCTCTAGGGGCACTCAGTGCAGTCCTCTGGGTTGCCCTTGCTGTCTATTCCAGTCTTCTTAATGTTAGTGCTTTGACAATTTCCAACAACAAAATGTCAATGTCCACCAAGAATAAGCTAGTAGTTGTCTTTTTGATTTGATAGTAGCACATACCATACCGCTAGTGTTTCAGGGACTATTCTGCACATCCAGAAGTATGGACAAGCGAAATAGGACATTGTTGATGATAGGTGCAGTTCGACTTTCCACATGCCTCAGTCAGAAGTAACTGTGCGGGACTCGGGAGCCCTCACCTTGTTGGAACTTCAAGTCCTCCTGGTGGTGATGAGGAGTAGTTGGTTCTGTCTGTAATTATAAAAATGTTGCACGTTAAAGAGCAAGCATTCATCAGTTGTGCCAAAAAGAGTTGCATGTTATGGCTAAGCATATAAGTTAACACCCTCCCCAAAACCGTGACTTCTTTTCACTTCCAATAATTAAAAATTGTTTAACATTTTCTCTTCCATTACGAGACGAAGTAGGGGGTGGTATATGGCATCTAAGAATATGAGATGTTTTTTCTAGGCGTCTGTGGGCGTGGGAGGGGAGGAGGACGGGGGCGCGGCAACAGTAACAAGTGGAGGACCGGAAGGTTTCCTTAAACTGGGTTTTATTTTTATGGTTCGACGTGTTCGAAAGGTGAGTCTCTCTCTTGCAAAGTCCAGCTTATCCGTGGTGGCGGTGTTGTATGGCCGGAGGAACTTCAGGTGGACTTCGTCTCCTCCCACTTGGATATGCCGTCTCAGGACCGTAAGGGAAAGAGACCAACAGAGGGAACCGTTAGTTTGCCGTCTGATACCGGCTTACCCGCTTTGGGACCGAGTGTGGTGAGGGAGCACCCGTGAATATTTCAAGTAGAACGTGCTCGTGCTCAGGGAGGAGGGGAGGTGTGAGGAACGCGGGACGGGTACGGTAGGGTGAAGGGTATGGAAACGAACACGGGAAAGGCACACACAGGGGTTTGTACACTAATTACAAAGGGGCGCTCTTTTTCCCCACCCAGGTTGGCCAACGCCGCCGTACCTGAGAAAGCCACACTCCTCCCTCGGGAGTGTGGCACGGCGGATCACGGGGTCGTTGGCCTCCTGGCTTTCTTCCACTCTCGTTTTTCCCGTCCTCTCCGTCTTCTCCTCGCTTTTTCCTCTGCTCCGCTTCTCTGCTTCCTTCTCTGACCTCCGGGGTGATGTCACCCTCTGCAAACAGGAATTCCTGCCCTTTCACCAATCTGGGGCTCTCGACGTCTCGTCCTGGTCGACATACGCCCAGTTAAAGGCGCCGGGGTAGTATTCCTCTTCCTGTTCGGAACGGATTTCCCATTCTGCCCTCGGAGTGTCCGTCTGCAGGTAAGGAGGGGAGTTAGGGTCAGGGGTCCACCAGTCTTCAAGGCCTCCCGCCCCGAACCTGTTACAGCGTCACAATATCAGATGCAGCACTTGCCAACACCTGTGCCGGGGCCAGCAGCGCGGAGGGGTCCACTCAAGCGGCGGCGCCACCAGGAGGAGCTGAGGGGGATGGCTCAGCAGCGGCGGACGGTGGTAAGTTATTATTATCATCCTTTCTTATTGACATTTTAGTGTAGGCTCGCAAAGGAGTGTATGATGTACTGTACAGTAGAAAGTACACTACTACAAGTACACTGTACTGTTAAGAACAGTTACTGATTTAGAATTACATTTTTTTTTAGCCAATCACGGACAAGACAGTCACACTTGACTTAGCAATAGCATTAGCGGTGGTAGTTCTCGAGTAAGCAATGGTCCCCTCTATTTGACTTCAAATCAGCTGGGAAACTTTTATCGTGAAGCCAAGTCATATCAGATGAACTTGAGGGATGTGATGAACGAAAAGGGAAAGAACTTAGGGTCAATGGAAGGACTAGCGAGTCGTAACATTTATGACTAAAGAATGATACGTGTTTTTGAATGCAGGCAGAGGTGGCTGATAGGAAGGAATCAGATGCATGGCTGCTTGAAGCAAGGATGGTTGGAGGAGAAAGAAAAAATGACTGCCTGTGTGGGTCAATCAGAAAATTCATGTGTGGTGTGCATTGCAATATATCATTTGGGTGAAACTCACACGCAAGTCAAGAAGACTGTGGTTTACTAAATGAAATGAAAAGGGTGTTATTTGGTTGTTGAGAAAAAGTAAAGTTGTTACAGTTGAGACATTAAAAAAAATGATAGACGTTTACTTTGGAAGCCTGGATGGTATCTTCTTCCTCATACATAGCAGAGGTGTATGTAGAGCAGACGCTCAGTGCATGAAGAGTGTTACTTTGTTCGAACAGCATGTCCGTGCCAGAGTAGCAAAGCAGAGGAAATCCAAATACTACAAGTTGTGATTATTCTGAAACTCTCCCTTGCCTAAAGTAACAGTACAGTAGTTTACTTTGCAAGCACAGCATACATTGTGTATGTATTGTATAGTTGACAATTATATCAAGTCCCTTCCTCCGGCAATTATGGTTACCACACTCACTCCCTATGTTCATAATTTTCTTTCTGCTGTGTTAATCATGGGTGGACTATCGCTGTTGTTCACTCAATCTATCAGAATAAAGCACCTAAAGTCATGCATCACATAAGCAAAGAGATCATGTGATTGACCAGAGACATGATCAGAAATTAATAATCTTCATTTTTCTTTTGTAGTACTGAAGGCTCGAGGGGGGCAGTGCAAAATATAAATTACATTGAGCAGTAGCCCTTGATGTAACCGAGTATGGCCAGTGCCACCCCTATACAAAAGTAAGAGCTTCCCATCCCCACCTGCATATACTGCTTAAAGTAATGCATGCAAGTCTGCGTCATCATGGCTTGTGTCTCTTTTTCTTGGGTGCAAGCTGACTGAGCTGGCATTATGCCGGCTACCACAAGTTCACGTACAAGTAATTAATTTCTTTCGCAAAAGTAGAGAAAAAAAGAAGAAAACAAGTGTACTCTCTGACTATGTATTGAGTCCATAGTGCTGCCTGGTAGTAGATTTCCTGAAACTCCCACTGTTACTGGCCTACAAAGACGGCGGAAAGATACATGCCAAAATGTTATACTGTGCTTGCAAATTGCTAGTGTTACTGTGAGACAACTTTCTGTTGAATTATTTTGTGTTATTGTTAAAGAGTATTGGTTACATTATTTTTCTTTCTTTCTTCATATAGATGCTCCCAAAAAGCTCACCAGAGGGGAGATGGCTGTCCGGGCCAGGGCCCGGAAGATGGAGGCCATTCGAGTGGAATATTGCCGGATGTGGGCTCGGGCGAACGAGGAGGGAACGTCACCAACCTCCTCCAGCACTGCCACCGTGTCCAGCCAGCAGCCTCCATCCCACCACCGGGTTCGGACAGCCCCCGCTGCCACTCAGCTGCAAGACCATCAGCAGCTGGCCCCCTCAGAGCCTGGAAGGCACGCATGCGCCGCCTAAGCTTGAGAGTGGACTACCTGGAGCGCAAGTTGGACGACCTTGAAAAGCAGCTCCGGGACCTCCGCAAGGACCGCCTGCCCAAACACTGCCGGAAGTGACTGTGTCTCTTGCCCCTTTTTTAAAGACTGTTGGGGGGGTGGGAATCGGGAGTTGGGGATTATTTATTTTTGGACTACTTCAAATGGACAATTGTTTGGGTTAGGGAGGGGTGGGACTAGTTTATTTTTGTTAGGGGAAATACATTATTCATTTTACATACTTCAACATAGTGTACGCTTTGATCTTCTTTTGTGGGGTGGTGGGTGGGAGTTACGGCACGTTTTGTTTTCCTCAAAATTACCAGCATGAATTATCTAAAACTTCCAAAAATGCCACTAACAGAGTTAGTGAATTCAATTGACCTACTAGTATTTTACTTGTACTACTATCAGTCTCTCCTCCGCATCCTAGCCCATCTTTCTACCTCCCCAAAATGCTTATCTTACCTGTGATTCGTGTTTGAGAACAGAGCTAGGCACAGCGCTGGCTGCATGGCAAATGGCGATTACACCATCCCGGACCGAAATTCCGTTGTTGTGGTGTTAGTAGTAGGAGTGGTACCACACTAGCAGTAGCAGCATCTGAAAAACAAAGTAAAAAAATTAGACATTGAGTGGCATGAGAGGAGTATTAGAAGGAACAGTAGCCTAAGCAATGCTGAAGATAAGTATGGGGAAAAAAGAATTGCATGGATGATTATGGCTACAACAAGAACAGTGACACAGCAGCGTAACACTACAAGTCTTCTTGACATGTAGGAGGATGATGTTGACGATGGATTCAATCGATGGTGGGCATGAAATTTAGAATTTATTTTAAAATACTCATTGTTGTCTTTTTTACCCAGAATTACAATATCCTAGGATTCATCTAGCTGCCTTAAAATTGAGTTGAGGAGGTTGCTTGCACCTTATCCTCCCCAGCAAGTGTGTGGAATTATTGTTGTAATTTGCTCACACCTCAATGAAAACCACACAGCCCGGGGGAAGAGGGTTAGGGTTTGAAACTTGGATGGGAATGGGGTTTGTGGGTAGAGTTTTGTGGAGAGAGGAACAAAAAACACAGCATGGACAAACAACAAATGAAGATAAACAAATCTTTGGATACAAAGCTATTCATAAATCTTTTAAGGGACATAAAGGAAGTGTATGCACTACTGCATGCATGAAGTTGTTTTCTAAATGGATAGGTTTTTGTAAAGTAAGTAGTACTTTCTACAATGTACTATGAAGAAACAACAATGTGACAGTACAGGGCTGCAGTAATTACGTAATTTCACTTGCCTATCTGCCCTCAGAGAGAAGAACCACTTCGTACATTAAATTAGTTTAAAAAATAGCAAAGAAAAAAGTATACAGTGGCTGGAGAGATTAATTGAAGCAGAGAGCAAACAAATGCACAGTGTCACACTCACAGTAGTTCACAGCAATAACATTACTTAAAAGATAAGTTGAAATGAAGATGGATACTGTAACTGTATGTTGTTGTAGTTGTCCTGTTGAATTTGGGAAGTTGCATGCATCCAGCCATTCCTCTTTCGCGGTACTCCTCCATTCCATCTGACGCTCAGCCGATCAATGTTGGGGATCAGAAGACACCTTGTCCACTGACTGCCTGGCTGATGCTGAATTGCGGGTCGCTAAGCCTGAGGTCATCCTTTTTGTCATTGCACAGGGTAAAAGCCGGCCTGTAATTGTTGATGGGAAAACAGGAAGTGAAATTTAAATACCACAGAGAAAAAAATATAAGGTACGCTGTGTAGTGCAAAAATAACACTTTTAGTTTCAGAGTCGACAGTATTACAAAACATACAAGCATCTTTTCGAAAGTGTGTACTCAGAGTCTCCTTTTCAAGGATAAATAAGTGTGGGCGAAATTTGCAGATCTTTCCCCTCAAGCTATGTGTAAAGTGGAAACAGCGATTTCAGAACCCTAACCCTAACCCTAACCCTAACTCTAACCTTAGGCCCTAACCCCCTTTTTTCACCATGGATTTTGTCCAAACCACTTGATTCCGATATTAGACCTTCCCAGAAATGCCCCAAGACCCACCAACCCATCCGCAAAAAAGCAGAACCCCCCCCCCCAAACAGGCAAAAAGCAAAAATGGAAAATCTCAAATATTTTCGGCCTTCTTTCAATTCTGTCCAAACGCGCTCTGCAGCTTGGCCATAACTCCCCTTTTCCACCATGGATTTCCTGAAAAACAAATGCAATCAAAATTAGACTGTGCCAGCAGTGCTCCCAGACCCCAAAACCCACCCCCAAACACCAGGAACCCCCCCAAACAGCACCCCAAAAACAGGCAAGTGAGCAAAAACGGAAAAACTTTTTCACCATGGATTTAGTCCAAACCACTTATATCCGGTATTAGACCTTCCCAGCAATGCCCCCAGACCCGTCAACCCAGGCGAAAAAAACTAGAAGACCCCCAAACAGGCAAAAAGCAAAAATACAAAAACGGGCACTTAGAATTATTTTGGCCTCATTCCAAAATCACTCCATGCAAGCTCTACAGCTAGGCCCTAACTCCCCTTTGCCACCATGGATTTTCTTCCAACCACTTGCAATCAAAACTATCCATACCCAGCGTTGCTCCAAGACCCCCAACTCCCCCCCCAAACACCAGGAACACCCCCAAGCAGGCCCCCGAAGACACGAAAGTGAGCAAAAACTCTGAAAAGTGAAAAACTTTTTCACCATGGATTTAGTCCAAACCACTTTTATCCGGTATTAGACCTTCCCAGCAATGCCCCCAGACCCGTCAACCCAGGCGAAAAAAAGTAGAAGACCCCCAAACAGGCAAAAAGCAAAAATACAAAACGGGCACTTGGAATTATTTTGGCCTCATTCCAAAATCACTCCATGCGAGCTCTGCAGCTAGGCCCTAACTCCTCTTTGCCACCATGGATTTTCTTCAAACCACTTGCAATCAAACTATCCATACCCAGCATTGCTCCAAGACCCCCCAACTCCCCCAAACACCAGGAACACCCCAAGCAGGGCCCCGAAAACACAAAAGTGAGCGAAAACTCTGAAAAGTGAAAACTTTTTCACTATGGATTTAGTCCAAAACACTTTTATCCGGAATTAGACCTTCCCAGAAATGCCCCCAGACCCGTCAACCCAGGCGAAAAAAAGTAGAAGACCCCCAAACAGGCAAAAAGCAAAAATACAAAAACGGGCACTTAGAATTATTTTGGCCTCATTCCAAAATCACTCCATGCGAGCTCTGCAGCTAGGCCCTACCTCCCCTATGCCACCATGGATTTTCTTCAAACCACTTGCAATCAAAACTTTCCATACCCAGCGTTGCTCCAAGACCCCCTAACCCCCCCCAAACACCAGGAACACCCCCAAGCAGGCCCCCGAAAACACAAAAGTGAGCGAAAACTCTGAAAAGTGAAAAACTTTTTCACCATGGATTGTCTCCAAAACACTTTTATCCGGTATTAGACCTTCCCAGCAATGCCCCCAGACCCGATAACCCAGGCGAAAAAAAGTAGAAGACCCCCAAACAGGCAAAAAGCAAAACCGGGAAAACTCACACTTAGAAATATTTAGGCCTCATTCCAAAATCACTCCAAGCGCGCTCTGCAGCTAGGCCATAACTCCCCTTTTCCACCATGGATTTCCTGAAAAACTAATGCAATCAAAATTAGACTGTGGCTTGGACGCCGGAGAAAATGGCGGCGTAATTTGTCCTCCTCCAAGCGGCTGTGGACGATTATGATGTAAGGAGCTGCATCCGCCTCCAATCCTGGCCAAAACGGGTGCCTGACTGTCGGAAGATCTGAACCGACGATGAGGAAAGTTTGAGCCGGATCCGACCGAAGGGAGAGGAGCTGACTGCCTGTTTTGCCCTGACCGGAGGGAGCTACACTACTTACGGAGCCCGCTCACGGACGCTACCACGCGGCCCCCCGGTCTCCCGGAGATCTAGACACGTCACACATCACGGGCTGATAAGGCTCCTCCAGGGCGGTGCAGGACCATGGACCCACAAGGCGCCACACGTAGTGAGTAAAAACGAAGTTCGCAGTGTGGCTGCTGAATGCGTGCAAATGTAAAAAACAGCGCTGACGACTTGAAATGGAGGCCACCCAGAACGCCTGACTCCGCGCTTAGATCACCCCGCTCCGATGCCGTGTCCTTGAGAATGCCTATGATAATGAGAAATGAGAATGCCTATGATACTGAAACAGGCGAAGTGGTGCAGACGGATTAGACCCAATGTCAGGCACAGCTTTGGAGCTCACGCTGCGGGCAGAATCTACTAAACTATGTGAATGACTGAGCTGACTGTTTAAAATGGCGGTTCCCTGCTAGTCTAACATCGTGATTGTGTAACCCTGCGCCTGGATGCCGAGATATTGACTGTGGCCTCTGGTGTGCTATGAGGAACTGTAGGCAGGACACTAGAACCAATCAACCACGTTTTTGGTAATAACGCTGCAAGCATACATAAAAACAACCATTGTAACCATCTACAGAGCCTAAATTGAACTTTCTGTCGAAGCTGACCTAAGAGATACTGAGTAGATCTACAGAGAATCGAGGAATCTGGTGGCATATATGTGGACTAATACTGTGACACTGTGTGTGGCATGCTGGTTGAACCTTTGCGGAAACTATCGCAATTGATATTTGCAAGGGTACAATCGATATTTACAAAGAGCACCACGAGCATTGTGCAAAACGACGGTTCCTGTTGATGAATGTTCATGGCGAGAGCTGTAGCTTATATGCTGGTATTACACCCATAATCTCCCATCAATAAAATCGCTTTTCACTACTCACGACAACGGGAACAGGGCGGGAGGTGTCTCTAAGTTGCTGCCCTGTACTCTCACAACGCAATTCAGTCTCAACGCCGTGAGTTGGTGGGAATCAGAACAAAACCACATCAAGTCGCTACACACAACTAAAGGATGGGGGACAAAGAAAATGGTGTAACTTCTAAACGCCTGAAATCTAACCCACGGACGCCAGTCAAAGGGAATAATAGAGGAATGGCGGAAGCCATGGAAACAATTTTGAGCAGGCTAGAAGAGGTTAGGGACCTGGCCAAATCCACCAAAGAAGAGGTTGTAGCTGTCCGCCAGGATATCAGAGACATCAACTCAAGACTAACTGAGACCGAGAGCAGAATAAGCAAATTGGAAGACTTTGAAAATAAAACGTGTGGAGCTATCAAGAACCTCTCCTTATGCTCAGACCACCTTGTGAGGAAAGTTGCGGAATTGGAAGATAGAAACAGAAGGGGGAACCTAAGAATTTTTGGTATGCCGGAAAAAGCAGAGGAATCCCATGACTCATGCATACCCTTCCTCGAGGAGTGGTTCACGCAGGCCACAAATCTAACCTTTACTCAGCCACTGGAGTTTGATAGAGCACATAGAGTACCAGGACGAATCTCTACGGATCAGAGGGGCCCGAGAGCGATCGTGTGTAAACTGCTAAGGTACCAGCACACAGAGCAGATACTTACCTTCGCCCGCAAGCATAACCATGTGCTATGGAAAGGTCACAAAATCTTCATCTCACAGGATATCAGTAAGGAGACTATGGAAATCAGGAAAGCCTTCCTAGCATTGAGGCCCCAACTGAAGTCACTTGGTCACATGTATGGCTTTATTGGTCCAACGAAGTTTAGAGTAACTATACAAGGTGTGACTCATGTGTTCTCTGACCCGCGAAAACTGCGACAACTCCTGTTCGACCACGGAGATGGCACCATTGAAGTCTCCCCTTCAGCTCAACGAGGAGCCTCTTCATCTGGCCTAGGATGAGTTTAGGCTGGGCTTTGGTACTGGTACTATTACTCTCATGTTCCTGGATCCTCATAGAAGTCCTTATTTGACCTGGAACCGATATGAGGGTCTCTTGTCCGGTATTGCTACATGGCTGATGACCACGACTGGATTTGGACGATGTCCAATTAGGGCCCACTCACATGGGGGCTGGTTCTGGCCTGCTCTGTTCGGCACGGTACTGGTCTATGTTCCCTTTGGGCCCTCTGCCAGCGAATCCTCTGGTACCCGGATCTGTATTTAATAGCTGTATCATAATGGCTATATCTATGCTACCATGATATTGCTCGTGTCCCTCTTGGACCTCAAAGAAGTGCTATGATGTGGTGTTGTTTTGTAGCACTCCCCCTTGATGTCAGGTGCACCCACGATAATTCCTCTACAGTTACTGTTGTGCTTGGTTCACGATACTGAAGTCAATGCATTGACTTTCCTGTGCTCAATGTTATGGCACCATTGTTGTTTATTGTTGCCTACATACTTGGCTTATTTTTTCACTAGAGTGGGGTTGCAGCACCAAAGATTAATAGTTATGAGTAAGCTGCTTGGAGGCGGCCTTGTGGTCGTCATTCCTGAGTCGCCATGTTCTGTTGTTTCTACTACTGGGGAGGGAGGGGTGGGCTGCGGGTGAGGGAGGAGGGTGGAGGGAGGTTGGTAGGGGTGAAGGGGGGGGATTGTTTTCGCATTTTGTATATTGTTTTGTCTAGTTTTGTCCATCTTGCATCCTAGCTTGCGACCATTGCACCACATTACGTTTCGGGACTTATGCTCTGTCCTTCAATTTCCTGCATATTGTACTAGCCCTGTATTCAACGCGAGATATGACACTGCTGGTTTTGCCAAAGGTATGAGACTCTCTTCTCGATCCAATTTTTATGCATATGCATGGGTCATGAGATGATATCACTTGTTGTATAATTGATGGCTCCTGTTATAGACACTCCAATAGGGACAACAACTATAGCTAACCTTAGAATATTATCGTTGAACGTGAAAGGCCTTAACCAACCGGTTAAACGCCAAAAGATACTTGATTATCTACGTAGGCAGCGTGGAGATATAGCCTTACTGCAGGAGACAAAACTAGAGGCGAAGCAATTTCACACACTGCGCAACAAATACTACACCGAAGTGATAGGCTCAGAAGCAATCTCAAAAAAGAATGGGGTGGTGATGCTAGTGGCCAAGAATGCAAATGTGGAGGTAGTCTCTACTACAACAGACACGAAAGGTAGATGGATTTCGGCGAAACTACTCAAAGATGACACTGAATTCTTTATCACGACTATTTATGCCCCAAATACACACGATCCGTCTTTCTGGGTAGGCCTCACGAAGCAGATCATTTCCATCCCCGACACGGCAGTCCATATTTTGGCGGGCGATTTCAATCTCCCATATGATCCTATACTAGATAGAGATTCTAAATGCGTCTTTCGCCCAGGCAGAGACCATAAGGCGTTCATGAAACTGTGCAATAGGTTCCATATGGTAGACACGTGGCGCTTACTACATCCTGATGGTAGAGACTATTCCTTCTACTCCCCACCACATGACTCGTTTTCGAGAATTGACTATATACTCATATCTAAAAACGCGGTGGCAAGAGTTGAGGACGCGGACATTGCTCCCAGATTAGTCTCTGATCATTCCTGCGTCTCCCTCACATTATCTAATATTAAACCATCTACCCGTCAGTCTATGTGGCGATTCAATGATAATATTCTTAATGACACGAAACATAAAGAAACCCTTGACACTGCCATTAAAGATGTCTTACTGTTAAACAAGAGAGGGGACACCTCAGACACCATCCGTTGGGAGGCACTGAAATCCACTATAAGGGGACTTATTATAAAAATATCCTCTGCAATTAATAAGAACCGCACCGCAGCCTTGTTGAAGTTAGAAGAGGACATTTCAAAACTCCAGCGCAAATACCTGATGAGTAGAAACCCTGCAGTCCTAACTGAATTGTCCAATCAAAAATACACATATAACAAACTTATCAGTGAAAAGGCAGGAATTTGGCTGGACAAGAGGTAGCGTTTTAAAATCTGTGACTCGAACAAAGCAGGGAAGGGGCTAGCGGCCTATCTTAAATTTAAAATTCAAAAGAACACCATTACTTCCTTACTCGATGGAAATGGTACTCCTAACTCTGATCCCACTAAGATTGCGAATATTTTCAAAGACTTTTATGAGGAACTCTATGCTAGGAACGTACACGTTGACAGTGAAAAAATGAAGAAGTACCTCTCAAATTGCACACTCCCAACACCTACGACCGCAGAAAGGGAATCCTTGAATGAACCGATCTCTGAATCGGAGGTTGTTAGCACGATCAAATCCCTCAAAAAGGGGAAAGCCCCTGGCCCTGATGGCTATACAGCACCATTTTATAAGACCTTTGCCCATATTCTTGCAACTCCTCTATTAGACGTTTTTCATGAAATTAGCACCACAGGAGAGGTTAAGGGGACTATGGCTGAAGCCGTAATTGCTGTCATACCCAAGGAAGGCAAAGACCATAAACTCCCCAAAAATGACAGGCCTATCTCACTGATGAACTTAGATTGTAAGCTCCTGGCTTCGATTTTAGCAAAACGCATCCAGAAGGTCCTGCCGTCCCTAATACATCCCTCGCAAGCGGGTTTCCTGAAGAACAGGCTTTCGAGCGATAACACGAGAATTCTGGCTCACGTTATTGAAAAAGCGAAATTCTTATCCACACCCACCGTAGCAATTACACTAGACGCTGAAAAAGCGTTCGACAAAGTAAACTGGACTTACTTAAATGCTGTACTACACAAGTTCGACCTGGGTCCCCTATTCACTAAATTAGTGATGTCCCTCTATGCCTGTCCCTCCGCTAGAGTACGGGCTGGTGGCGCCTTTTCCTCCCCCTTTAGTCTAGAGCAAGGTACTAGGCAGGGTTGTCCATTGTCCCCGTCCGTATTCCTCCTGGCAATTGAGCCCTTTCTGTACTATATTAGGGAAAATCCTGAAATTGCAGGAATTCGGTTCGCAGGCTGTACAATTAAACTCACGGCCTATGCTGATGACGTATTGGTCATGAGTGAAAAAGCTGATAAGGCTATACCGGCGTTACTCTCCACAATCGAAGAATTCTCAAGTGTATCGGGATACTCCCTGAACAAGGATAAAACTGAGGTGAAATCATTAAATAACCTGTGTGATAAAAACATCCTGGGCGACTCCGGGCTTACCTGGCAGCCGAAGAGTTTTAAATATTTAGGATTGGAATTTGAAAGGGATTTGATGACCACCCTAAAAATTAATGAGGAGATACTCTATAAAAAAATACAAAAACTATTAGATGGCTGGTCTCCTAAATTCCTCTCATGGTGGGGTAGGGCGGAAACATTAAAAATGATGATCAGTCCCTTGGTAAATTACATGGCATGTATGCTCCCCATGACCTTCACGGAGGACTTTCTACATAAAGTTGAGAAGTCGTTCACGGACTTCCTGTGGAAAGGGAAGAAACCGAGAGTTGCCATGAAGAAACTGCAACTGCCAAAGCTTAAAGGGGGCTTAGGTTTACCAAATTTCAGAAACTACCAAACCGCCTTTCTCTGTAAGCAGGGAGCTTCCTGGTTTGCCGAAGACCCTACTTATACGCCCTTATGGATTGATATTGAGAAATCCATTATCGGCAAGGCCCCGCTCTCTGCTGTGCTTAGAATGGACCTCTCACACCTTACGACCTCTAAATACATCATGCTTAATACCAAGAGAGCTCTTTTGCGGATAGATCGCGTTCACAACACTGGTCTGCAAATCCATAATTCATCTTCTGCATCTTTATGGCGTAACCCGTCAATTAAAATCGGCGGATCGCCCGTCATATGGGACCACTGGTCTGATAAAGGTATCAATGTGGTTGCAGATCTCCACGAAAATAACATGCCACTGCCATTCTCGACTCTGCAGGCTAGATACTCCCTGTTACCGATCGACTTTTACGCTTTCCTGAAGCTAAAGTCCGCCCTATCCACTAGAACATTCAAGCTAGCGACGCCTTGGCTAAAATCTATGCTACCTCACCTTCAATCCTCTGGACATTTTGTCTCAAAAATATATAAACTTCTTGCACCAACACCCAACAAATCGATGAGACGCAATGAAGCCAAATGGGAATCAGAACCAAACAACACTGGCATAAGCATAGACTGGGTCAGGATACATGCTTCAGCACTCACACATAAGGTCTCGCCGATACTATCACAGACAAAGTATATGATTCTTAACAGGGCATTCTGGACCCCACAGCGACTATTTAAGGTTGGCCTGCGAGACACACCAACTTGCTGGAACTGCTCCTCGGGTATTGGTGACCTTCCACACATGTTATTTAATTGCCCCATGCTTCATACATATTGGGCTAAAATCTTTGACTAAATTGGGCACACGTTTGACATACACCCTGCAAGGGAATTCATCTACATTATCCTGGGAGTTTTAGACCCACTATTAAAGGGGGACCATGACCACCAGCTCCTGGATCTCTTGCTAACATTAGCATGCAAGGTGGTCCTCTGCAATTGGAAATCAGCGGCTGAGGTCTCTTTCAATGCCTGGAGGGAATGGCTATCCTGCATTAGGGGCACCGACAATCCCGCTCTACACTCATCACCATGGCAAGTTACCAACAAAAAACTATGGTCTTCCTTGGATCAGGCCTCCTTCACCTTCGACCCACCATGAAGTACTAACTAATGAGATCAATACTTAGTAAAGTGTGGGGTGCCCGCTGCATGAACTGTACTGGTTATAACCTGTACCCATGGGCCTATCAGCCTTAGACACACTGTGCAGGGACGACAAAGTATACCTGGTATTATATGGCTAGATCTGGATGGAGGGCTCTACGGAACTGTGTACAACCGTGAGAATGCAATGATGGTATTTTATTTTGTTTATCTTGTTTATTCATTCATCTCATCTCTTTTACAGATCCGGACTGATGTTTAATTTCTTGTTTTCAATATACTTTATTTTCCTTTACTGTATGTATGTATGTATTGTTTTATATGTACTGAACCATGTTTGATTACGGCATCACTCCAATACGATTGTAATTCTACTGACGCCTTATGGCCGTTATCATTTTTGTTATTGCTCAATAAAAAAAATTTGAACTTAAAAAAAAAAAAAATTAGACTGTGCCAGCAGTGCTCCCAGACCCCCGACCCAGCACCGCAAATCTAGAACACCCCCATAGAAACCCCCAAAAACCTGCAATACTGGTATTATCAAAACATGGCAAATTGCGCTGTTCACAAAAAACACAAAAAAAACCAGCAATTGGTTTCAACAGAGACATACAGCCATTGCTGTCCACTGCATGCCATCTTCTCATTATTCATTACCTGTTCTACTTTTTGTCCGCATCTTCTTCGGAAAGTGAGGGCCCACAGGGCAGCCTCTCCTGTCAATTTCAGAAGTAAGTCTGTCAACAATCAGCAAGCATGTAGTCAGTCAGTAATTTCAGTCCCACTTGAGGGGACTCGTCTACGAAGACAAAGTTTATTTATTCTCCATAATCCATCCATCTGCCTTGAGGGAAATGGATAGGGGGAGTCTGGAGGAGGAGGATAGAGGAGCATGATTGAGTTGTGAACGTGTGAATGAAGACTGCGGCACCGTCAAATCAATAAGGAAAATAAGATGAAGACAGTGCTGATGATGGACTTGTTGTGATTAGGTGATTAGAGTTTTGTTGTGGTAAAAGTTGCAAAACAAAGAAAGACACACAGGAATAAAAGTGAATAAGTACAGAAAAAAAGGAAGTAATTTACAGGCCTCGGTGTCAGGGAAGTAGAGCTCGTCCTCAAAGTCTATGAATTGAGACGGGAGGAGGTCTGGTGACAGAGAAGAACTTCCGTCGGGGTCACTTAAGTCGGTGTCCTCTTCTTCCTGCGTGCATTCACGTATTTTGTAATCGGGTGATATGAAGTGCTGATTCATCTTGATTATTGTTAACCTCTTCACATTTTTGGGCGAGAGGCGGGTCCTTTTTGAAGTTACAATGGCACCAGCAGCACTGAAAACACGTTCAGAAGACACGCTTGCGAGTGGGCAAGACAAATAATTTAGAGCCAGGTTGCTGATCAGTCGCCATCCAGACCTTTTCCTATACCAATACACCAATGGGTTCTCATTAAGACAGACCTCTGTTGGGTCATCCAGATAGGCCTGCACCACCGACTCAAGGTTCTCCAGGGTTGCTCCACTTTGCATAAAATATGTGGCCTTTGCAGCAGTGGACCGAGCAAACCCATGCCAAGTTAGCCAACACGCTTCCGACAATATTTTTTGGGGGCCTGGTGCAGGTGAGGATGATGATGACACGGTTGCTGGTGTCGTTAACGGCTGTGAGGGAAAGTGACTCCCTTCGGCCACGGATTCAGAAGTGGAACTTGACGCCGGATGGCCTACTGATTCAGTTGTACTTGTGCTGTCTCCGTGCAATTTCATCCGCTCTTTTTCGAACCGAGTGGCTGACACAGCGAGCCAATGTTTGTACTTTGAAAAATCTGCTTCATCAAAAGGAATGAATGCTTTGCTGGCCACTGCCTTTTTGTACCGTGGATCCAGAATAGTGGCACAAATGTAATGTTGTTCTGTATGTATGTTTTGAAGCCTTTCATTGTGAAGTAGGCGCCTTAATAACTTCTCCGCCAAACCATATGCTTCTCACTTTTCAGCATGACCTCTGAACGTTGAAGACACCTCCTTCAGTTGGTGTTCTAGCATGACCAACAATGGGATAGGTTTGCCCAAAGAACAGTCCTCCCTGCTGACTTCACGCGTGAAGACCTCAGGCTTGCAATTAGCTTCCATTCCTCCAACTCTAGCCTCATTTCTTTGTGAGTAGAACCCAGTTTATAGACATACTCATTTATTACCCCCCACTGCTCAGACAGATGCTCAAGCATGTAAAAGGTTGAGTTCCAACGTGTTGCTACCTCCTGGATAAGTCCTTTGACTGGCAGTTTACGTTCATGTTGAATGCTCCTCAGCTGCTTCCGGGCCTTAAAAGAATGGCTGAAATGTGTGCAGATTCTTCGGCAGGTGGTCAGTAATTTGATGACTGGCTCTTCTTTTTTCAAGAATTCTTGCACCACGATGTTAAAACTGTGCGCCAAACACGGCACTCTGAAATATCCACCATCAGTCATGGCCCTAACTATATTACTGCCATTATCCGTGGAAACATAACCAACTATGCGATTTCTTGGATGCAGCCATTCATAGACCTTCCTGTTAAACTCCTCCAAAAGGTTAGCTGCAGTGTGAGATTTCTCCATGGCAAACATGCCTACTGTTGCATGTTTGCAAGTAGCTTGAAAAACTGTGTCCGTGTCAACACCTGCTTTTTCTAACTGTTTGACCCCTGCAAAAGAGACCCAGTGTGCAGTGATGCACATGTAATCAAGGGCTTGGCAACTGGTCCACATGTCTGTTGTCATGTGGATAGTGTGAACAGCACTCTTCAGAATAGCTGGGCCAATCACCTCCAGCACATCTTGATATAGTGCTGGAACAGCAACCCTGGCAAAATAGGACCGTCTAGGAACCTTCCATTTAGGGCAGATGGTTGGCACAAATTCAAGAAAACCCACCCCTTCCACGAAAGAAAAAGGGAGAAGGTCCAGCGCTAACTTTTTAGCCAGTTTTGCGTTATACAGATGTACCGTTGGGTGGTTGCGTTCAAATGGCGCCTCCGACCAGAACAATCTGCTAATGGTGGGCTGGACCATTTTATGTGATGATGATGATGACTTCTTCAAACCAGTTAGGCCCAGTGATGTAGTTTTTCGCATTGGTGTCTCTACCGGACTCTTAGTGTGCCTCATAGATGTTTCTGGGGTAGAGGGTGTGGGCGCTACCACTGCAGTGCTGCTGCCAGGGGTACTGGGTGTACCAGAAAAAATGTCTGTCGCTTCTTCACTTCCCCCTGCACGATCACCCTCTCGTCATCATCAGATGCAATATCAAGGGATACATTTGGATTTGTTTTTGTTTTGGCATCCTCGATCTTACTTAGTTGCTTATACCACTGGGTAGGGTGGTGTTGTTTGAGATGACCTCTCTGGCCTCCGGTACCATAGTTGGTACCAAGCTTACCCCGACTAACTGATACTTTACAAATCGAACAAACTACCATGTTTTCCGCCTTTTTGCTAACAGTAAAGAAGTCCCAAACTGGGGAATGGAAATGTCTGCTGGTGGTGGAGATGCTACTTTGACTTTCAATGCCAGATGAAGTGGAGGATGGGCGTGGCTGAATTTGTTTCTGTTGTTCACTTACAGCACCACTACTTGAGGTCGAGCTGGATGGAGGTCCCTGCCGGCCCTTCTGACTAAAAAATATGGAAGCTGTAGGTCGTTTTGGTGTTGTAGTTAACTGCGTAGGCGGTGGTACCAGTGCCACGCTGCCCACATCCCGCTCATTAGCCATTCGGGATAGGGTGAAAATGTCAGTCTGCTGCATGCCCGCTGGGCCTGGAGTGACGTCTGTGATGACTGGGTCATCGTCAGACTGTTCATCAGCAGCAGAAGACACCACTTCTTGTTCGTCGTCATCACCAATAAGTCGAAGCCTTGCGGGAACCTTCCTTTTAGGCTTAGCTACCTTTGTCGGCTGATGGCGTGCCTCACTCTCAGACTGCATTTGTGGGTTCCAATCAGGAACAAGGTCATCAGAATAAAGGGGGCTTGAAGAAGAACTTGTAGTAGTAGTAGCCCTCCTTGACCTTTTTCTTGCTGGGGATGTGGAAGATAATGGATCAACATCAGGAGGAGTGGCTTCCTCGCATGATACCTCCGCTTCAATCTCGATTTCCTGATGTGCCCCTACTTCTGGAGGAACAAGCATTGTGGGCAGTTGTGCCGCTCCATGCGCCTCTAGTTGCGCCTCTCGATGCGCCACTCGATGAGCCTCTCGATGCGCCTCTCCTTGCGCCTCTCCTTGCCCATGTACTTGCGCTTGTACTAGTTGCACCTGTGGTTGTCATTGCGGCTCTGGTTGTTGAACACTCGTCAGCTGAGTTACACCCGTCGTTGATTGGATGTTACTTTCTTGTGATGAGCCAACATCACTGGTCGGTGGTGATTGAACAACCAAAGTGACTGCCGCAGCAGCACTCATGGTCTTGGACCTAACTTGGCATAGAGGCACTGAGCCCAATGAAGCGGAGGTGCTGCTTCCAGCTTGGTCCCTGGCGGACACCGCTGCTGCTTCAGGCGTGGGTTTTTTTTCTCCCAAAAAAGGTGTCGGTGGGCACACCAGTCTCCTTGGTAGGTGGTGCCACTTGCTTCTTCTGCTCCTTCTTACTGGCAGTGGCACTGGCAACTTTTTTCGCTGAGGCGCTACGGCCACCTTTCTTTGGGGCCATCTTCTTCAGATGTCAGAAAAGCAGGCCGCAGTTGCACGAATTGCAGAGTTGTCTTGTCTGTGACCACACGTGACGTCACGTGACGTTATGCTGCACACACCGCTGCAGGACTTCCTCCTGGCACTGGTGGTTCTCTTGAGCACCTAAAAGCAATGGAAGCCAGAGGAACATCAGTTAAACACCCCAAAAAGTCGAAAAACACACAAAAATCACCACAATCCAATGCCATCCATGCCCTCAATGATGTTCAATTCAAGACACCCCACAGAAAGACTAGGTCCATGCACCACTGAGTACCCCTGGGCATTATGGATGAAAGCAAAGGAAACTGGGTGCAGGCCTGAGCACACTGGCTGGCTTCAAAATGGCCCCTTGACCCCCACCACATGGCTAGGCCCTGCCTGGACCAGGCCTCAAAATGGCCCCCACCCACATGGCCAGGCCCCAACAAAACCCCAAAAAGTCGACAAAAAACACAAAAATCACCACAATCCAATGCCATCCATGCCCTCAATGGTGTTTAAATTCAAGATACCCCACAGAAAGACTTGGTCCATGCACCACTGAGTACCCCTGGGCCTAATGGACGAAAGCAAGGCAAACTGGGTGCAGGCCTGAGCACACTGCCTGGCTTCAAAATGGCCCCTTGAGACTTGACCCCCACCACATGACCAGGCCCTGCCTGGACCAGGCCTCAAAATGGCCCCCACCCACATGCCCAGGCCCCAACAACACCCCAAAAAGTTGACAAAAAACACAAAAATCACCACAATCCAATGCCATCCATGCCCCCAATGATGTTTAAATTCAAGACACCCCACAGAAAGACTTGGTCCATGCACCACTGAGTACCCCTTGGCCTAATGGATGAAAGCAAGGCAAACTGGGTGCAGGCCTGAGCACACTGCCTGGCTTCAAAATGGCCCCTTGAGATTTGACCCCCACCACATGGCCAGGCCCTGCCTGGACCAGGCCTCAAAATGGCCCCCACCCACATGGCCAGGCCCCAACAACACCCCAAAAAGTCGACAATAACACAAAAATCACCACAATCCAATGCCATCAATGCCCTCAATGATGTTTAAATTCAAGACACCCCACAGAAAGACTTGATCCATGCACCACTGAGTACCCCTGGGCCTAATGGATGAAAGCAAGGCAAACTGGGTGCAGGCCTGAGCACACTGCCTGGCTTCAAAATGGCCCCTTGAGACTTGACCCCCACCACATGGCCAGGCCCCAACAACACCCCAAAAAGTCGACAAAAAAAACACAAAAATCACCACAATCCAATGCCATCCATGTCCTCAATGATGTTTAAATTCAAGACACCCCACAGAAAGACTTGGTCCATGCACCACTCACTACCCCTGGGCCTACTGGCTAGTGTGGCTTTACAGGCACCCCAAAATAAAAAATAAAAATCCACATATAGTGAGCTAAAATTCAATGACATAAATGAGATTTAAGTTCAACAAAACTCACAGAAACAGTTGTATCATGCACCCATGACTAACCCTGGGCCTACTGGATACTGTGGCTACCCACAATATATTTTTTTTAAAGTTGTGAAAAAGTTTTAAAATTGTAGTTGCAGCAACTGCAATGCCCCAAACAAACAACACCAACTTACTTGTAAAATCTCAAATCCAAATGTGATCCAAAAACTCCAAAGTCCAAAAAGTCCTCAAATACAAATATCCAGCAGCAGCCACAAAAAGTAATCCTTCCAGCTCCAGATCCAAATGAAAAGTAACCAGGAGATGGACAAAGCACTGGGAGGAGCCTGCTGGACAGGAACAGGAAGTTGGAGACTCTGGGGCACTTCCTTCCTCCCACCACCCCAAAAATGGACTCCTTCCACAAAAAAAGTGCAGCCAAATCTCAATCTGAGGAGTTATTCTGATGAAAATCATGATTTTCAGAAGGTTTATGCTGCCTGCGGTGGATTTCTTGTGCAGAATTGCAATTTTTGCAATTTCGGAAACGCGAGCTGTTCAAATCTCCCGCCGGATGTCAGCTGCGCGCCGCATCTACGTGTTCGGCATTGTTTACTCCCGTAATGCGTAATCGCGGGCCCTTATGACGTACTCGCGTTGTCAAACTCTCTCTGTGCAAGATGGCGAGCCGCGATAACGTAATTGAGTTCGAAAAACTCTCGCGCGATCACGCAGCAAGATCCGAAATGGCGCAGCACACGCAAACCAGGAGAAAAACAACTCGCCGGACTCAGAATCACGGTAAGTCAACGCCGCGCTCGCGATATTGTATTTTTCAAGCGCGGCCAAGCAAAATAATTCGCAGTTTGCGAATTTGCTGATTTTTGGGCAAATTCGCGTGATTCGCGGACCGCGAAATTGCCAAAAATCCGCAAATTCGCCCGCGAAACGGATTTTACGTCCATACTTAGTAAAAATGTGTTTTGGTGCATTTTATCTTGCACAGTAGGTCGGACTCTCACGTGTTCTCATGTTTATCCTCATGTGTTTTAATTCTCAGACAGCACTCTTAACTGTTATTTTTCAAGGAGGTCTTTAGTTCGCCAGTTGTTTTGCTCCTAAAAGCTACATCTCTCAGAAACTGTTATTTAAATCAGCAGACAGGTTTCATTTGCCTCCCACCGGACCCCTCATTTCTAGTTTTTTTTTTGTTTGTTTGTTTTTTAAACTTTATTTATCAAGTTTTACAGGTTGCATCTCCAGCACAGTAAATCCAACAAGGTACAATCATACATTATAAGTGCTCTTGCCATAAAAAATCATCACAGCAATATTATCAAACAGTCAGTTGCATAATAGTTATGAGGATAATATGGTCCCCAACAGTCCCTTGTGTAGTCACTGTGTCGTTGCTTGCCGCATAAGCTTTATTGAACTCCATTAAACTCCCAGAACCCCCCTACCGTCCCCCCACCCTAACCTTCAACTCCCTCATTTCTAGGTTACTAGAGAATAACTCGAAAAGGTGACCTCACTTTTCTTGACTTCAAGCATCCGTTTCCTAGAAGCAAAATGTAGTAAATGGGAGGATCAGGTGTGCAGAGGTGTGGCCCTAAAATACCCTTACATTAGTGCATTTATAGCACGGATACCCGCTGACTTATATAATTTGGGCCTTCCCGGGACAGCCCTCGAAACACGAACAGGCCTTCCACCAGCCTCTCTTTACCTAGGCACCTCCGCAAATTTTAGTTGCCCTCGGAAGAGAAGCATTGTTTCCAAAAAGCCCTTATTTGGTGCGCAATTGCTTTTAATGGGTGTGCCATGTCCACACAGAGGCCTTTTCACTGATTCTTTTTCACCATGCTTCTGTATCTTGTAGGTTTTTTCTAACATGGATTGCCATGTACGTATATACTAAAGGCCTTGCTCCTTTACTAATAGTAATTATCGATCCCCACCCATGACATCCGACGGGCGTGTTGAGCAATGCTCAGGTGTCCGGTAATGGCATTTTTCCAGCTCCCGATATCCTCTCTGTCGCAAGCATCTTCTCTTGATTTGGTTGTTCAGTCCCAGTACATTTCATGCAATCCCCATAGTACACAGTCCCTATAATTTGGAAAATGCACTACCTTGGTAAAATATCCCCCCTCCCCATTTTCCTTCTCGTAACTTTAATGGTGGGATTGGGGTTGCTTCAACTAATCAGTTTGCTATGTTTGACACCTTGACAATTTTACCTTTATCAGATTCCCTTACCCGTTAGCCTAGTCAACTCTCCTTTCACTTTCCGAATTAACCTATACAATGTTTTTATTTTAGCTTTGTGATTTCTGTTTCAAAGTGCATACAGTTGCCTTTAGGTTTCTCATTTACTTCACTAATTGGATTAACCACCTGCAGGTTTCCTCATTGCACCCTCTCGGATCCATCTTCATTCTTTTCTGATTTTGCCTGTTTACGCCACACACTCCACTCCTTTGTGTCTCCTTTCTGGCCTCTTTCCTACTTAACTTTTCATCCTTTCTCCTTTGATCCCATTTCCACCTTCTCACAACCCCTTCGAGCACTGTTATCCTAACACGTGTGTGTCTTATGATGTCTGCCGTGCCCCCATTTACTTCATACCCTCACACACCCTCACCCTCACACCTCCTCACCCTCACACACCCTCACACCCTCACCCTCACACACCCTCACACCCTCACCCACCCTCACCCACCCTCACACACCTCACTCACACCCTCACCCTCACACCCCCTCACCCTCACACCCTCGCCCTCACACTCCCTCACCCTCACACACCCTCACTCACACCCTCACCCTCACACCCCCTCACCCTCACACCCTCACCCTCACACACCCTCACACACCCTCACTCACCCTCACGCCCTCACCCCTCTCACCCTCACAACCCTCTCACCCTCACTCACCCTCACACCCTCACCCTCACCCTCACAACCCCACACCCTCACCCTCACACACCCTCACACCCCCTCACCCTCACACCCTCACACCCCCACACTCCACACCCTCACACCCCCTCACCCTCACACACACCCTCACACTCACACACCCTCACCCTCATACACCCTCACTCTCACCCACACTCACCCTCACACACACTCACCCTCAGACACCCCCTCACCCTCACACCCCATCACCCTCAAACAACCTCCCCCTCACACCCATCACCCTCACACCCACTCAACATCACACACCCTCGCCCTCACACCCCCTCACCCCCTCACCCTCACCCCCTCACCCTCACCCCCCTCACCATCACACCCCCTAACCCTCACACCCCCTCACCATCAAAACACCCTCTCATCCTCACAGACCCTCACTCTCACACCCCCTCACCCTCACACACACTCACACACCCTCACTCACCCTCTCACCCTCACACACCCTCACCCTCACACCCCCTCACACAAAACAAAGCATAACAAAACAAAACATAGCATAGCATAGCAAAACACAACAAAGCATAGCATAGCATAACAAAACACAACAAAATATAGCATAGCATAAAAAACATAGCATAACAAAACAAAGCATTGCATAGCATAACAAAGCATAGGAAAACAAACATAGCATAGTATAACAAAACATAGCTTAGCATAACAAAACACAACAAACCATAGCAGAACAAAACATCGCAGAACAAAACATAGCATAACATAACAAAACATAGCATAACACAACAAAACAAAGCATAGCATAACAAAACAAAGCATAACAAAGCATAGCATAATAAAACACAACAAAACATAGCATAGCATAACAAAACATAGCATAGCATAACAAAGCATAGCATAGCAAAACATAGCATAGCATACCAAACATAGCATAGCATAACAAAACACAGCATAGCATAACAAATCAAAGCATAGGATAGCAAAACATAGCATAGCATAACAAACCAAAACATAGAGTAGCAAAACAAAACATAGCATAGCATACAGCATCACTCAGCACCACCACAGCATCACTCAGGGGCACCACAACATCACTATGCGCGACCACAGCATCACTGAACGCCACAGCATCACTCGTTCGCCATCACAACATCACTCAGCGCCACCACAGCATCAATCTGTGCAACCATTCAACAACAACTGGTTCAAATATGTTCTCTCAATGTTTCAAGCTGTATTACAAATGTAACAAAAAGATGTTAATATTTCACTTCTGTTCTTGGATTTTCGTCACAATAAAATACACTTAACATAATCTTCACAAAAGTTATTTACAAAAGTTTAAGCTATTGCCATTGTAAATTACAATGACTTTTATTTAAGTATCAATTATTAAAAAAAAATTAAAAGCCATTGTTATTTGTAATATCAATACATGTAAGTCACGTAAATACAACACATATTGCATTACAAATGCCATAGGTGTCACATTTGCGAAAGTTATAACTATTGGCATTGTAAATGACAAAGCTATTAATTTAGCTATTTTCAAAAACAAAACATAAATAAAAAAATGTCATTTACAATACCAATAGCTCAAACTTTACTAATGCGAGACCTATTGCATTGCAAATGCTTGTTTACAGTCGATTTCCCTGATATTACCACTTTTTTATCTATTTGCTTCACTAATCGGGCCACTTTTATTTTGGTACCTTGTCCTTTTTGTTTTGCCCTAGTCCGACCCTGCCCCCAACCTTCCAGACGATCTCCAAACCTTCTGCAGTGCAACATTCCACCCAAAGCTAAGAAATATCTGGAACATATGAGAGACTTAAGGGCCCATCATTACATTCTATAGGGGGTCCCCATCATTAGGTCGCAGCCCGGTTTGACATCTTAGGGACATTCAGAAAGCTGACCTAGGAATACTGTTGTTTACCATTCTCACTCACATTTTCTGGCTTTCTATTTGCCAGCTTTATTTGCTTTAGTCTGTCCAGCTTGAATTTATCCCTCCCATTCCCCAACCTTGTTTACTGCATTCTTCCATGTACTCACTTTCTGTAAGCATGCCTTTAAATCTTGTTCTTATCTTGTCACATTTGCAGTGCATTCAAAGACAGAGGACACATGTCAAGTTCTCCCTTCCAGGGAGCTTGGTGTTTACTTTTCTTTCTCTGACTTCAACGTGAAAGAGTTTATCTGACAATAATGCTGAGTATCCATGTAAGAGAAGAGGGTGTAGGATTTGTACCACACAAACAAAATGAACTGTGCTGATGGTTCAAAATATATCACAATTAGTACCACCGAAGCACTTTTTTAAACAAATTTTTGAATACGATCAAACACATCAATACATGTGATGACACTTGCACACATTACAGTTTGTGTGGAGTAAACCCTTATTTCAGTGCAATTGCAATGGCCATTTTAATTGAAAATGTGTTGTCTGTAATGGAAGTGAGCTACCACACCAGGCATACTCCATACTATGCCACTCCACTCTATGCCACACCGATCCATTCTATGACACTCTCCATTGCATGACATGCCACTCCACTCTACACCCCTCCACTCTAAGACACATTTTGACACACCATACCACTAGACTTCACGCCACTCAAATCTACTCCACTTACTCCACGACACAAGATGCCACTTGACTCTTCACCCCTCCACTCTACACCACTTAAACTACTCCACTCTACCCCACTCCAGTCAGTCCCACTCCACTCCAACCTAGTCCACTCCACTCCAAAGTACTCCAATCTAGCCCACTCTATGTCGCTACAAGATACTCCAATCTAATCCACTCCACCCAATCTACCCCACTCCACTTGAATCTACTCTACTCCAATTTACCACACCCTAATTTACACACCACACTCCAATCTACCCTACCCCACTCTGACCTGTCCCACGTCAATCTACCCCACTCTAACCCAATCTACCCACTCCACTCCAATCAACCCTAATCAACTCGTCTACCCCACTCCCCTCAACCTAACCCAATCAACCCCACCCCACATCCAACCTACCCCACTCAACACCAATCTCCCATACTCTACTCAAATCAAAGCCACTCTGCTCCAATCTAACCCAACCAAGCCCACTTCAATCTACCCCAATCCAATTCAATCCCCTTCACTCCACTCCACTCTACCCCAGTCCAATATGCCCCACTCCATTCCAATTTACCTCACTCCACTCCAAATTCCACTGCAATCTATCCAACTCATCACCATTCTAATCAACCCCACTCCACTGCAATCTACCCCACTCCACCACAATCTCACCCACTCCAATCTACCACATTCTACCCCTCTCCAATCTACCATAATCTACCCCACTCCAGCCTACCACAGGTTACCCCACTCCACTCCAATCTACCCCATTCCATTCTACTCTAATCTACCCCACTCCAAACTACCACATTCCACTCCACCCAAATCTACCCTAATACACTTCCCTCCAATCTACAGCACTCCAATCTACTGAATGCCGCTCAAATATATCCTGTTCCACTCCAATCTAACCAACTCCACCCAATACACCCCACTCCAATCTACCCCCACTCCACCCCATCTACTCCACAACACTTTACACCACCCCACTCTAACCCACTCCAATCCAACCACTCCACTCCAATTGACCACACTCCACTCCAATCTACCCCACTCCACTCCAATCTATCCCACTCCACTCCAATCCAATCTACCCAACTCTATTCCACCCAATTCAACCTACTCGATAATCTGATCCACCCAATCCCCCACTCCACTCCACCCTAATCTACCCTGCTACACTACATTCCAATCTACCCCACTTCACTCTTCCCACACCCCAATCTTGACTCCACTCCAATCTATCCAACTCCACTCCACCCTACTCCAATCGACCCTACTTCACTCTACCTCAATCTACCCAACTCCAATCTACCCACTCCATCCACCTAAACTACCCCACTTCACTCTACCCCAACCTACCACACCCTATTCCACTCTACCCAATCAACCCCACTCCACTTCACTCCAATCTACCACATGCCACCCAAATCTACCCCTCTCCATTCCAATCTAACCCACCCCACATCATACTACTACACCCCAAGCTACCCCACTCCAACCTATCCTATCTAATCTGCCAATTCTAAACTACCCCACTCTACCCTAAACCCAATCTATCCAACTCCAACATACCCCACCCCATCCCAATCGACCCAAAACCACTCTATCCAACTCCACACCAATCCACTCCACTCCAATATATCCTACTTTACTCCAATCTACGCTACCATAATCCACCCAATCTATTCCAATCCAATCTACCCCACTCCACTCCAATCTACTCCTCTCCACTCCTGTCTGCTCCACTCTACTCCAATCTACCCCACTCCTATCTATCTCAATCCGCTGCATGCCACTCTTCCTAAATCTACCCCACTGCACTCCAATCTACCCCAATATATCCACTCCAGTATACCCCAATCTTTCCCACTACATTCTACCCCATTCAACTACAATCTAAACCACTTCACCCCAATGTACCCCAACTGAGCCTACCCCCAATACCCCACTCCATTATACTCCATTCCAGTCCTCAAAGTACTCCACTCTAATCTTCACCTCCAACCTACTCCACTCTACCCTACTCCAGTCCTACCTATCCCAAACCACTTCACCCCAATCAACCCCACTCCTCCATCTACCCCTCTCCACTCCAAACTACCCCAATATACTCCCAATCTATTCCACTCTACCCTATTATAATCCACGCAACCTAGCCCACTCCAATCTACCTCACTCCAATCCAGTCTACCCCACCCCACTCCACTCCAACTTAACCCAATATATCCCACTTTATTCTACCCCAATCTACCCTACTCCTAACTACCCCACTTTAGTCTACCCCACTCTAATCTCACCCAATTCTATTCCACTGCAATCTACCCCACTCTACCCCAATCTACCCCAATTGCAATCCAACCCACTCCAATCTACCCCAATCTACACCCTTCATTCTATCCCACTCTACACCACTCCACTGTACGCCAATCAACCCCACTCTACCCCAATTTACCCCATTCCACTCTACCCCAATCTACCCCACTCCAATCAACCCCACTCCACTCCAGGCCACTAACTTTTAGCCATGCTGAACAGCAGCCACACTGGTGCGCATAATGCCTAAAACACATTGCTACAGCCAGTAGCTCTCACTTAGGTGAGACCTATACATGGGCGTCCGCAGGGGGGGGCAAGGAGGGGCGTTTGCCCCCCCCCCCTGGAGCACCCCTCCTTGCCCCCCCCCCGCGGACGCCCATGAAAACCGTGACTTCAAGAGGGGGTTCTCACTCTCTTTCCTCTCCTTTCTTTTATTTGCTTCCCTGTTAAATGGATCCAAAAAAGAAAGACGCTTTTGCTGGAAATTTCGTATTTTCCTGACATTTTAATTCCAAAGTGCAGCATTGGGAATAAAAGGCTAAAAATATGAAAAATAGATAAATAACTAAATAAAGTAAGACCGAGTGGTAGCAAACTGCCCAAACTGATTTTATTCACACCGAAACACATTAGCGCCACTTTTACAGAGTTTGCCAGTGAAGCACTATTTTTGTTTTCTTGTCTTTGTTTTCTCTGGACTTGGAACTAGTGTGCACCAATCCTGGAGGTACTGCAATGTGTGGATTGGAAAACAACATGTGTGCTGCGGCTCTGCATCCAGGGATGTGATCTTTTTACCATATTGCTTACGTTTTGTAAGGATATAAGCAATGGCCCTTGAAATGGGTCCATTCAGGGCCCTGTAGACGTGTCCTTAACTTTTCAGGCAAAAGCACTCACTGATTTCTGAATAGTGACTGTAAAAGCATTAAGGTAACCATTTTGTTCCTGCTTACATTTCCCATGGTTTGCTAAATATTGCATTCCCTATAAGTGTCTGCTTTTTCCAGGATGTTGTTACTTTTTTTTGTAGGCTGCATATTGCTCTTGTCTAGTGCGTAATTTGAATTGAGCCGCATCCAGGTGTTTATAGCGGGCAACAATTGGGTTGTAGTTGAAGACAGTGGGAGTTTTTCTCAGTGGGGCAATACGGTGTTCAGTGGGGGAGAGGATGTGGCACTATGGTCAGAGCTGCTGAATTTGGAACTGGGAACCAGGTTTAGCCTTAATAACCAGTCCACCAGACCACTCTCCTGCGAGAGCACAATCACATGCTAGACCTGAGAAGGCTTCGCAACACGTTAGAAGCCCTGGTGTCTTCGCACCAGCAGGTGGACCCTAGCATGACAAGTATAGGTTAACCTTCAAGGCTTGTCCACCACTATCCATACTGAAGTTCACCTCCAGTCTTGCGGGCAGGCCTATGAAGCAGCACACTCTAGAACAACAGTCACTGAGGTCACAGGACCCTTGAGAAGGGCCAGCTCTAGGGCGGTGCAACCAGTGTGACCGCACCGGGTGCTGACTTTAGGTGGAGGCATCATGTTTGCAAGTATATTATGGTTTTAAAAACACTTGCTGCCTCCTTCCTGGCCTCCAGCAATTTTCGGCGACAATAAAAATGTCATGATGACTCTGGTGATTAATGTTCTTCCTAGAGAGAGATCAGAATTTTGTCTAGTGGAAGTTCTGACTCATGGAAAGGTAGCTCAGAGGGTTAATGTACCGGCTGCAAAGAACATGTGCCATGCAAATCACAAAGTGCACATAATGTAAATAGGTAAGTGGGCTACTGCTTTTGTCAGAGAGATCCTTTTGTTACCTGCAGTTTATAACTTAAAATCTTAACTTAGAACAGTGAGCTATTAACTGTCATCTAAGACCTGCATACAAACTGCAAGCTATAATTAGAGAGTTATGTTCCCCCCCCTCCCAGTCTTTGATTATCCTAATGTCCCAAAAAGTGTTCTTTTGGACAGAAATCAATTCAATTATTAAGGAGAACCCCCCCAACCATGGTATTACGTTTTAAATTCTGGGTATTGTGTTTCTCCAGACCAATCACTATAAAACTATACGGGCTACTAGTATGGTTGTCATGTGACTCCTACACCTTGTAGTCCTTAGTCTTATGTAACATTTTCTATACAGTGATTTACACACGTATTGATTGTCTCTGTGTAATGTGTGTGATGTAAAGTGCTCTGACACCCTACAATGGTATGAGTGGTGCTGTAAATCAAATTAAATGCATCCGAGAGAGAGTGGTTATGGAGACTTGGGGGGCACAGTTAAAGGGTGGTAGTGAGGGAATCCATGGCAGAGGTGGTCATTGGGGGGCACTAACAAACATTAATGCACAGGACACCACCAGTGCTATGGCTGGCCCTGCCCTTGAGGCCAGTCTGCCTCACCCATAGGTACCTCCGTTGGCCTTGTTTCAGCAGTAGTAGCTGCAACTCACCATGGATTGACAATGCAGGATTTGCACGCACACCAAACTAAGTTTGCAAACTTCACAGTCTCCCTGCTTCATTTACAATCACTTTTAACATGTGCTGCCTGCTGTGGGGCCACTGGAAATAATTATGCAGCAAAGGATGACAAAATTATGCCGTAGCGTTGACTAAATTATGCATTAAAAAAAGGCTGCAGTGTAATGCAGTATATTTTCAGATATTTTATTATTTTGACGTGTGTACACATGCTAACAGTCTCTGGAAAGATTTTGCCTTATTAGTACCAGTGTAACATACAAACGCAGCAGTGAGAAAGGTGACCAGTCAACCTTTGCAATAGGCCATCCACTCCGCAGCAACACAAGTCACATTTTTATTAACTTTTGATATGTTTGAGCTACAAACAATTTATTAGTTTAAATGGTCAGATCATGCAGCAGATCTTGCATTATGGGGCAACTATTGCGGAGCCATAATTTTAGAGAAAACATTTGCAAACTAGGATATTTTGCCATTCATGTTTGAGCTGCTGTTGTGGAAAAGGGAGAAGTGCTGATGACAGAAACTCCATGGCTCGGAGACAAATGGCTTGTGTTTCCACATTTTATTGTATTTGGTACATTCTGTGATTAGAAGCATATCCCACTTTGTGAATATATTTTAATGTCAGTAACTCATTATAACCTTAAATAATCATGTGTATCCATTGGTTGATTAAACTGGGCGGTGAAATGCCAAACAAATACTAAAAATTGGGATGTCTGCGCATTCTGGCCACACCTCTGGCTCCACCCGCAGATCTAATCCTTGGGTTATTCTCGCCCTCTGATTCTCCGCCCACTGTTCCCCTACTTTTTTTCCCCCACTTCAACCACTGTGTAAGACTCAGCATCCTTGGACCTGTGATGTGCTGCCACTGCGGGCGCCGCATGTGCCACACATTTACGGTGCAGGGCTTCCGCATAAGGGAGCCGGCCATTATTGTATCCCTAAATGTGCGCACGTTGTCAGTTTGACATTGACTACACGTAGAGGGACTCTAGGTTTCTTTAAAAAAAAATAACTAACATTTGGACCTATACATTTTATTTTGTATAAATTAATTGAATATGTGTAAAATTTAGCAATGCCCGGGGAATTCTAGTAAAGGGAGTACCCCTTGGCGAATCACTAGCGTGTGTGATAGCTGCATTATTTATTACTGACTTTGACGTTGTGCTTTAACTTTGGATAACATTTATCATGAATTCTAGCGCCAAGAACCAATATTGGTAAATATGTGCGCTACAAATAATCCCTAACATACACTGTGCATACAGTATATTTAATCTGGTGCTTTAATCATAGGCTGTTTTAAAGTATTCGGTGCTGAAGACAGCCTTCATTGGTGTTGGATCGAGGACCCGGAAGTCTGCACAGCTAGCAGACAGAGATAAAACAGCTTGTCAGAAAGTTTAGCATTTTCCCTACAGGCGGTGTTTGTTGGCCTGTGGCAGGGTCAGTCACATGTCCTGGATTCCTGTCATCTAATTGAGTCTATCCCAGTTCTGCGCCCCAGTGTTTCTTGTGCCCCACCTGGCACACATCATGTCGGATGATGGTGATGACGTCATTTTGGCCCCCCCTGGAAAAATGTCTGCGGACGCCCATGGACCTATAGGCTTTGCCAGTTCTTGTTGCATTAGCCACTGCCTGGCTGTGAGTGTGCTGATAACCACCAGAAATATTAAGATTGTCAGTCAGATGGGAAGGCGGCTTCAGAGCGCTTTGCCTCAGAGACATGGAAGTCGGAAAATGGAGCAAAACCAGACAACCAAATTCTAGATCACATCACATATGTACGGTACCCCTTTATCTGTGAGAAGTCGAACACTTCGTCACACGCTGACAGACACTAATACCTCGAACAGAGTGAACGTGATCACTTCCACGCCGCGACGCATAGACAGCGTGACCCCTGCAGACGGCTTTTCCCTTCTGTGATGACTGAGCGCAGCTCTCCACAGTTCAGTAAAAAAAAAACCTCAGAAGTGATTATCTATTGACATTACAGCCATCTCTCTGCTTCCATCTGTTCCCCAAGACTGGCCCTTCCTTCCTTCCCCGGGCAGTGCTCGTTTTATCTCGCCCTGCACTGGGGAGGCTTTCTGCTCTGTCAGCTTTATCAGAACAATAGGGGCCGCTCACCGAGGCACTTGGGGTACTTAAAGTAAAGAAATACAGGGTGTCTCCTTTCTCTAGTCAGGAGTTCTTGGCAGGCGGTATGCACTGATTCATAGGAGCCACAAAGGCAGCTGCAAGCAAGCTGCAGTGCAAGCTAGAAGGGTAAATGGTAATGATTCTCGGGGTGAATGTGAAAGCCAGTCAGTGGTGTTTTAAGAAGGGCCGTTTTTTTATCCTCCAGCAAAATGTTACACAGTTTCCAATTCTGCTCCTTCACAAAAATTGTGAAGTTTAGTTTATCCATACCGTTTATTTTTTTTCTTAACAGCCAGATCTTTTCCGTACAAAGAAAACGTTCTCGACATAGTGAGATCGTTTTCCCAGTAATCGAAGCCGCCCAATGCTGGAAATGAGTGCAGAACTATTTGCAATTATGTTTTGGTGCTGAGATTTTCTGCATACAACCAGGGCCGGACTGGTATCGCAAACCAGCCCTGGCAATTACGACCAGCCGGCCCCAGGGGGGCCGGAGATATAGGGGTCTGTTGTAAAGAAGGACAACATAAACGGCAGGAGTGATATTGATAGGTGTTTATTCCTAATAAAAGTCAATATCATAAAAGTCCCACAAGAAGAGGTATGAAGACAAGATGCTGTCGTGTCCAGGTACAGATCAGAATCACACGACAGCCAACACTCGTAAAAGAATGTAGAACACAGAATATGTCATAACAGAACCTAAGTGAAATTAAAGGTACAGATGCAACAGGGTCTCACTGACTGCTGCTGCTGCACTTTTGTTACAAGGGGACGATTTTGCAGCACTGCTAAACCAGGAAACGCCTGGTGGCCGCTATGGTCAGTCTGGCCCTGCATACAATGTGTTGCGCAGGAAAGAAACACTATGGTCGCCGTTGTAGTCCGGGCCGGACTGGGAACCCAAAGCAGCCCTGGCAATTTTCTCGTACCAGCACCAGGGGAAGCAGGGCCGGACTGGCTACCGGGCAGTTGTGTGTGCTGCCGAGGAGGGGGATGCTTTCGTTGATGGGGACCTGTGTGTGCAAAATGAAATTCGTTTTGCTTTTTTTTTTTCAAGGCGCACGCAGGTCCCCATCAACGAAATACGCCCATACCACGGAGAAATCATCCCCCTGCTCGGCAGCAAACACAACTGCCCGGTAGCCAGTCCGGCCCTGAGGGGAAGAACTGCCTGGCCCTAGAAGGTTGAAAATGCTTGCTGCTTTTTTTTTTTTTACTGGGGGCCAATATTGCAGCACCCCTGAAAAACCAGCCCTCAGTAACAAAACCGGCCCCATGGCTGCAAAACCAGCTCCCAGCCTTCAGGGTAAACTCCCGATACTCGGTACAGCCAGTCTGGCCTTGGTTCTAGTTCCTCTGAATGTACCAACAATTTGGTCATAAAGGCGAGTTTCTAGACAAATCTAGAATTCTGAGACGTGGTAATTTTGCATGTAGTATTACTGCATGCAAAGTAAAAGGGGTTGTTTCCAGGGATATATCTACCAGATCAGTCTTACAATAGACTTCCCACAATAAAATGGCCCAGAATACAGAAATCATCTTCAGAAAAAATCGGTGTGGAGACACCGATTTCTAATTTATTCTCGACTCCAAACTGTAATCTGGTGGTAACATTTTCATCCAAGAATGACTGCACCAGGGTTCAGTGAATCCCACAATAAGAGCTTACGTGCTTAATTTTATCCCTGGACATCTTGATATATTTCAAGATTTCCATCAGGGCCGGAGTGACAATCTTTTTTTTGGCAGCACCGACACCCACCAGTGACATGCTACTCCATGGATTCCCTCACTAAGGGTCAGATGTACGAAGCTTTGTGTTTGCGATTACTTAATAGCAAATTTCTGAGTTTCACGATTTTGTAATCGTAAACAGCTATGTACCAATGTGTGTTTGACACTGTTAGACCTGGCATCTTTTGATGTGGGTTCCCCTGTCGTTTTGCCTCTGCCCTACTGTTTTTGACTATGTGTTGAATTTGTTTTTGCTGGCTTTAGGACTCTAGGCACTTTACCACTGCTGACCAGTTCTAAAGTGCAAGTGCTCTGTGTCCAAAACCTGGTGGTAATTAGCTTCTCTATGATTGGCATGTTTGATTTACTAGTAAGTACCTAGAACATTGCACCATGTGAGCCCAGGGCCTGTAAATCAAATGATCCAAGTGGGCCTGCAGCACTGATTGTGCAACCCAAAGAGTAGCCTTGCAAACACGTCTCAGGCCTGCCACTGCAGATCCTGTGTATGCAGTTTTAAACTGCAATTTCGACCTGGCAAGTGCACCCACTTGCCATGTCCAAACCCTCCCTTTTATTACATGTATGGCACCCTTAAGTTAGGCCCTAGATAGCCCCATTGGCAGGGTACAGTGTATTTAAATGGTAAGACATGTACTTGTAAGCTTTACATGTCGTGGTGGTGAAAAACTGCAAAATTCATTTTTTCACTACAGCAAGGCCTATCTGTCCCACAGATTAGCAATGGAGCTGCCTTGCAACATCTTACAAGGGTATCTTCCAATTAGGAGCAGTTAGAAAATTGGAGTTTGGCGTCTCTGGACTCACAATTTAATAACACATCTTTAAGTGAAGTTTGTTTTTAAATTGCAGGTCTGAAAATACCAATTTTAGAAAGTTGGCTTTTTCTTACTTAGCCATGCTGCCTCTGCCTGACCCTAAATACACGTCAGGGTTGGAGGACAGTTGGGCTTTGTGAATTCTCTGTAGGCAGTCACCCACAAAGGGAGCAGAGGTGTGTTGTGTCCTGCATCTCCTGATGGCCTATCACCTGGCTGATGAAACTTCCTGGTAGGAGGAGTTGACACACCTGCATTGGGCTGTGCCTTTACTCACACAAAGAAGTATCCATACCTGTAGTGTGTCTGGAACAAGGGGAAGAAAGGGCAGGGTCTTGTGCACTATATATAGACCTTTATTTGAAGTCTCCCTACTTCAAAGGCCAGAATGAGGGTAAGTACTATACATCTGACACCATATAATCAGACCCCATCTAGAATGATGGTATTCTGCCAGGAAGAAGAGCGTGTGTGCTTCCACTTTGCTGTGTTGGCCTGCTGCCTGCTGCCTCTGTCCTGTGATTGAGAGGGCTGGACTTTGCTGTCTACATCCTGCTTTCTAAGGTTTTCCCAAGGGCTTGAGTTGAGCTTGCCTCCTGTTGGAAGTCTCAAGGCCATCAAAGACTTCACCTGTAGCACCTGGGCCCTTCTGCTGAGAGCCCTACTTGTCAAGTGGTGCCAAATCCAGTTCCTGGGCCTTTGGAGGTGACATTCAGTGCTACAAGAAGGAACCAACGCAGAGCGACTTTGGAACGAGCGCCTGTCTGCAACTCTGACACGGTACCACTGCCTGCACTGAAGCTGTGGTCCCCACTCACGGCAAAGACCATGACTTACAACTCAAGCCCAGACGATGGCACAGCGCCTCCGAAGAACTGCCAATGCGGTAGTCCCGAGCACTGCTCCACCGACGTCTGTGATGCACCAATCCAACATTACATCTGTGGTACAGTTGTTCAACCTCTATCTTTATCCACCCAGTCGTTTCACAAAAACCTTACCATTCTTGTTAATCCACTTATTATACCAGATGGCACTGGTTAAGAAGGCGTATAATCAAGGTAAACTATACGCTATGTGAGGTTTCAATAATAAGCATCCATGTGAAATAGTAGGAGGTAACCAGAACTTGGGTGGGCTCAGCATAAAAAGTATATGATTATATGAGAGTGGAGCAATATAAGAGAACTCTAAGTTATTCCACACCCTATGAGTATTCGAAATTGGATTAAATAAGGCCTTATGTAGTTGTTTGATGCTAAACGCTTTCTAAAATCTAATAAAATCAAGAAAGTTAACACCTCCTTTATTCTTGCGTAACTTTAGTCTAGGTAAGAATATACAAGCTCTTTCCCCATTCCATAGGAATTTAGAAAGTATTTTATCAGCGTTATTAAAAACCGATATGGAAATATAATTGGTAACATGAGGGTGAAATTAATAAGGAGAATCATAATTTTAATTATGTGTTAACGACCCTAAACAGGAAAGATATGAGGGTGGTCAATTTTGTGTGAGAATAGTAATTGTTGAAATCAATTCTTCAATATTTCTTTTTATAGTTTTCCAAAGTAAATTGCAATACAATGTACCAAAGCTTTTCATTTTTGGATGAGTTCAAAGATAATTCAACTTAAGCTAAGGGTCTCTGACACAATATTTATTAAGATGGAGTAGTTCAGATGTCCCAATATTGAGTTTATGCTCGGAAATATTTAAAAATTTATTGAGCTCTTTAAAAAAAGCAGGTCGTGAATGGTGCTGATCTGACACATACAATAAGGTTTGATCTGCATAGGCTGTTAATTTAATATGCTGATCCTTAAACCAGAAACCAGTGAAGTGGACTTAATGTGTAACTTGAAACAAGAAGGGTTCCAGAGTCAAAACAAAAAAGTAAGGTGGGTAGGGGACAACCTTGTCTAGTTCCTCTTTGTAAAGGAAAATAACAAGATTGAACCCCATTAACAAAAACAGATGTTTGTGGCGAAGAATACAGTAAAGAGATTAAATGTGCAGACTGTGAATCAAAGTCTTGCCACTTTGAAGCTTTTATAGGAAAAAGCCAGTTAATTCAGTCAAAGGCTTTGTCTGAATATAATGTAAATGCAGCTAAGGAGTGCTTCAATTTAGATGCTTAATTTATAATGTTAATGCAGATACAGGAATTATCTGCAATATTTTGTCCTTTAACAAATCCAGTTTGTTCAATCCTGATGATTTTCAAAAACAATAAATCTAATCCTAAAGCTAATGCTTTCACAAACATCTAGCAATCAATATTAATAAGGGAAACAGGCCTATAATTCCGACAGAAATCTTTCTTTGGAATGAGGAATATCATAGCCTCTGTAAAAGAGCCCTTTGATGAATGAGAGGAAGAGAAATTATTGGTTTAATGGAATAACAGAGGAATCAAAACTTTAGAAAACCTAAAATAAAATAAAATTCAACCGTAATACCCATCAGGGCCAGGTGCCTTACCAGCAGGAAGCTTTTTGAGTGCATCGTACAATTCATCAATCTTCAGAGGTTCCTCTAAAAGTGTGATGTCTACAGAATCAGTAACCATGTTTGACAATGAAGCAAAGTATGAATCTAATAGATTTCCTGGGGTAGAAATTACACAAGTATATAATTTCTAATAAAAGTTTACAAAACAATCTGCAATTTCAGTATTTTTATAAACGTTAAGAGCCTCTTCAGTGTTTAAAGATTTTATATGTGATATTTTCTTTTTAAATTCAAAATAATTAGCCAGGAGAGCCCCAGATATATTTCTACCACCATAGTATTGTGAGATGTTTACAAATAACCACATGCTTTTTTGGTTGAACATTTATTAAATTGTATCTTAGCATTTATAAATTCCTCAAGATGCGCTTTATTTTTATCAGAGGTTCCACATTTTAATTTTAGTCAATATAGCAAAGGATTCTTTTTCAATTTGTTTCCGTTTCAAAGACACCTGATTTATAATAAATCCTTCCGAAGCCACCCTGAAGGCATCCCATACAATATGGATTTGGGGATCATCCAGTGTATTAAATATAAAGAGTTCATTATTATAATTTTCAAAACTTGAAATAAAGGAAAGATCATTTCACGAGAGCTATTGAAACTCCATCTGCGGATTTTGAAATGGGTAGGAAGAATATCAAAATCAAACCAAACTGGGGAGTGATCTGATATCAAAAATAGATATAATTTTGGAATTAACTATGCCCTGAAACAATTGTTCATTGACAAACAAATAATTAAGTATTGATTTGGAATGATGTATCTGTGAAAATGGAGCATTCTCTAATATCTGGATTAAACAATTGCCACAAATCTTTGTATGATTTTGTTGGAACAAATTGAACTGGGAAGTTTCAGTTCAGAAAGGGATGAACTAACTGTTAATAATCTCCCCCAGGATAAATGATCTACAGATTATTCAGAAATAAACTTCCAAAACTGTGTAACCGGAATATTTGGGCCATATACATTCCTAATACATAAAGTGATACCATGAATTTTAAGCTTAGTAATTACCCATTTTCCTTTAGGATCACATTCTGGAGAAGTGAAAATAATATCTACATATTTATGAAATAGAGGAGCAACACCATTCTTGTTTCTAGAAGATCGTGAATAAAATATGTCCCCAACCCATTGCTTTTTATGTGTTGATATCTCTATCAGATACGTGGGTTTTTTGCAAGAGAACTATTTGAGCTTTTAGTTTTAATAATTGGGTCAATATTTTTTGCCTTTCATCCGGATTCTTTAAAACCTTTACCATACCATGTTACAACCCTAAGAGTCATTCAATGCAACAACAATTAGATGGATGATCAATGTCTCATAAAATCTATGTAAAATAATTACTTAGAGGAAGCAGAAATGAAGAAAAATACTGAAAGCAGAGAGACATATTAAGAAAGAGAACACTATAAGGGAAACATCCCTATACATGCTAAAACACAGAAAGGTAAAAAAAAAACAAGTCTCAAATTGTGCTTAAAATTGGAAGCAATAAAGATGTGCTGGTATCGGGACACTAAAAGAAGACATGTGACATAGGACTGTAATAAAGTAAAAAGTTAAGATGACTTAACATATCTGAAAGACCAGACAAAAGCAATATCAAATATAGGCTGAAGTATAGTGACAAAAAAAACGAAAACTTACCAATAAATATAAACAAGAGAAAAACTGGGGATCAACCCATGAGGAATTCCAAGAAACATTAAAACAGGACAACAAATTTTAACAAGGTAAAAAAAAACACAGCATAAAATAAGGAAAGTAAGAAAAAAGAACAAAATATATATGTCATAATGAAATTCCAAGAACAGAATCTGTGAACTAGGAAAGAGATATTAAGGTAGTTGAAACTTTATGTAACAGTTGAGCCTCCAAAATCGATATCATCCACTTTATGCTGTTAAAGGAAGAAATGCAAGGCTTCAGGATCTGTACATGTAGAGATCTTCTCCTTGTAAGTAAACTTAAAATAGCAGGGATGAAGGAGCCCATATCCTACTCATAATGTTTTAAGTTGAGGCCGGAAACTGGGAAATTGCTTCCTATGGTTGGCAGTGGCATTAGAAACATCTTGATTAAAAAAACTGTATTACCACACCACTGCAGAGTTTTTGTTCTCTTGCCTGCTGAGAGAACCTACATCATGTCTGTGAATTACATAAATAGAATAATGATACCTCTTGGTGCAGGTTTCGATGATTTAGGACCCAGACGAAGCACAATTTGTATGCTTAAAGAAATTCATCTATCCATATGAACTATCTGAGGAATTGTTCTCTTTAAAAATGAGATCATATCTGATCCTTCGCCCCCTCCGGTATTCGATTGAGTCGAAGGTTATCCCTTCTATTCCTGCTCTCCAAATCTTCTGTTGTTTATGTAAGCATCTCTTTGTTCCGAACTAAATGGGAAACAACAGGAACCGAATCCTCATCATCACTGATACTTTGTTCCATGAGACACATTGTTTGATCAAGAGAGAGCATTTTTCATTCATGCATTGTAGAGTAACACTAATTTCCACTACAAAAGGCTTTAACTCCCTTAATTTCTCAATCGGATCCTCCAGGGTTAGAAAAGGTGGAGACTTAGGTTGAGTCTGAATCCTTTTTGGTTCTCTTTACAGAACTAGAGTCATTACCTTGTTTTAGGAATTGCACTTAGTGGTGTTTTGGTAGCAGACCCAGTATGAGATGAGGTTAGACCATCTAAAATATCGCTGTCAAGCATGTTTTCCATGACCAATTGATGTTGCCGCAGAGGAATTGATTTAGTCTTAAATGATATAATCTCTAAACACTCATGAAAATCTATATCAGTTCCCTTAGTTCAGAGAGAAAGTCTTCCCACTTTCTAAAGTGGGAAGATTACTGAAGAAAATCATCCCCACCAAGTAAAATGTCACTCCACTTCTCAAATGCCGATCCTGGAGTGGAGAGAGTTCTTTTATTTTGGTTTAAACAGTCCTAGGGCCATCTGTAGCCATGATCGAGCAGGAGCTGCTGCAGAACTTCACAGACCCGCCACCATCTTTAGCGGAGTCCACCAGAGCAACCATCACATTTTAGTTCAAATACACACGTACCTCATGTTCATTCAAGCTTAAAGTGACAACATTCTTTTTCTATATGCGTAAGCGTCCGCTTTTGTAATTTTATTTTCATACTATTAATAACCACTCCTTTAGATTACAAGCACCCTCAAGTGCTGTAGCTGTTTTTAATATACCACTATACCACCAATTCCTGTTTGTTAAAGTCCTGCAGTGCACACTAATCAGGCTTTGTCATCTATTTTTTAATTAATGCTAAACAGGTATGTTAGAAAAAGAAACAATGCACTGAGATGCCCGGCTAATTAAACAAGAGAATTTGACGAGGACGGCTGAGGGCCTTTTTGGTAACATGGTCTAAAAGCAGTAGGGCGTCACTGAGTACAGCAGTTCAGAAGCAGCCTTACCAGAGGGGGCCATTTACTGTTTTCATGTGGCCACATCTTGGTTTGCTTTGTCACTGCCAAACGTTAGTGGTATGCTATTTCTTCCTGTCTTGGTACTGCTTTGTCCTGTCACCTTCCTTCTGTTTGCTTTACCAGCAGCACACTGTCTTCTCTCCCTTAGATAGGTATCTGGTTAGTGGACAAAAGAGATGGGCCTTCTGGTGGAGACTTGTGTTTTTTTTGCTGTTGCCCTCGCCGGTTTGTTTCGCTTATTGGTTAAAGGGTATGGAAGATTCTTGCCATTTAATATTAAAAGCATCCAGTTAAGCAGGCCACTTCACGTTTGCTTTTAAGGGTATTTTACTGATGATGTTTCGTCTCTGCTAGACGCCTACTTTTCAGATGCTTTTTTGAGTAATTTAGAGAAGAGACCTACCATCTTCAAGTTCAGTATTGGCAATAATGTGCATTTTTAACAAATGTCTTTTTTTCCAATTATTTTTACTGAAGTTTTACTTTCACATTTACAGCATGTATGACCGATTTCACATATGCTGCATTTTGTTTATACACACGATTCAATGCTGGCTGGTAACATTTAGTCGAAATGGTGGTATAAATGCATAATCATGAGAACAAGAACAGAACTGTGAGCCTGGTTATCTATAATACTTGCCGTCATTGCGAGTGTGGTGAGGCTGCACCTGTAGGCTGCCTGATGTGGAGGGTAGTAGCACTGACTAAACGTGCATATGTGGGCATATGAGTGCAGGGGAGAAGGTCTATTGTTGTGCCCTGTCCATGCTGAAGAGGGAATTAACACTAGGGGGCGAGGGGAGTAAGGTCAGGGTGGCATGCGCAGTGTCGACCTACGTGGAGCTGGTATCATCAGGGACTTCCTAAAAGGCAAAGTGTAGTTCATCTCATGAGGCTGCAATGAGGCGCTTCGTTAGCCCTTGCTTTCTTCGCAGCGGATTCTGTATTGCCGCACTGGGTGGTCGTGTCCTGCTACCGGGCTCAACTCAGCAGTATCCGGGCCTCCTAATGAACAGCCATCGCAATTTCCAAGGACAGATCCATAAAGAGGTTGGATGTACCAACAAAGCTTTTTAGGTCTCGCTCGAGACCTATTGCTGTTAAGTTGGCTCTCAAGGGACATAGACAGGGGCACGCGCGGCGATTTCACAGCGTGGACGCGCATGCCTAGCCCCCTGGAGCCGTGCACATCTCCAGATTGCCAGCCATGCCTCTCTCAGTCGCGTGCGCGCGCACAACCACACACACGCAAGCACACACATGCTCACACACACAGGCGCACCCCCCCAACCTGCTCACACGCACACACACACACACACACAGTCACACACGCACATCCATACACTCCAAGTGCCCATCTCTGTCTCGCTAGCCTGATGCACTAAAAAACACGTCCCCCCTACTCACCGGGCTGACTCAGGACTCCCCCGCTGCTCTCCAGGCCGGTCTTTCCTCCTCAGGTGTGTGTCAGCGGCTCAGGCTTGGCACCAGGCGGGGCTCTCCATGATCACGCACCGCAAATCTTCCGGCCGGCTTCGCAGATGACGAGTTTCCTAGACGTCCAATGTGCACGCTCACGGTAAGTAAAAGTCCACATTTGTAAAGCGCACAATCACCCGTAAGGGTCTCTAGGCGCTGGGGGCCGTCGGGAAGATTAAGCGAGCTATTGCCCAGAGTCACATGGTGCTGGGCTAACCTGCCGCCGGAGCCGGGGATCGAACCGTGGTCCCCAGATTCCAGCGTCAGTCGCCCTGGCCGCGGCGCCACACCTCTTCCAATGTGCACGCTCACGGTACACGGAACCACGCACAGCGTGACTGAGTGTGCGCCTGTACAGCTGAGGCGCACGCTCACAACATTATCCTTCGCTTGCTTCCTTCAGCAGGGCCGCACTGGGAAGGCAGGCACTGAGCGATGATGGGCCGGGGTCTTAGGGTGGTTAGAGTTGTGTTTTTAGGGGCTCCGTTACAGCCCACGGCTACCAGTGCATGTCCGTTGTTTCCTTCCTGTTGCTGGAGCAGTAGGAGCTCTGGGCTTTTTCTGACCCCTTCCCTTGTCACCTCGGCCCCAATGTCTTCCAGGCCTTGGTGGATGAGCGGTGTGTTTGCCTAGGCCTGCTGCAACAACACCTTTCCCAGAGGAACAGGCGTGCTTTCTCTTCCGTTTGTTTTCCATACGACGTTGTCCGTGCCCTATTTACTCCCTCCCCCCCCTTGTCCGTGATCTCTTTACTCCCTCCCCCCGCCCGTTGTCCGTGATCTCTTCACTCCCGCCTCCCTCCCGTTGTCCCTGCTTTCTTTACTCCCGCCCCCCACCCGTTGTCCGTGATCTCTTTACTCCCTCCCCCGCCCGTTGTCCGTGATCTCTTCACTCCCGCCTCCCTCCCGTTGTCCCTGCTGTCTTTACTCCCGCCCCCCACCCGTTGTCCGTGATCTCTTTACTCCCTCCCCCGCCCGTTGTCCGTGATCTCTTCACTCCCGCCTCCCTCCCGTTGTCCCTGCTGTCTTTACTCCCTCCCCCGCCCGTTGTCCGTGATCTCTTCACTCCCGCCTCTCTCCCATTGTCCCTGCTGTCTTTACTCCCGCCCCCCACCCGTTGTCCGTGATGTCTTCACTCCCGCCTCCTTGCCGTTGTCCCTGCTGTCTTTACTCCCGCCCCCCACCCGTTGTCCGTGATCTCTTTACTCGCTCCCGTTGTCCGTGATCTCTTCACTCCCGCCTCCCTTCCGTTGTCCCTGCTGTCTTTACTCCCTCCCCCCGCCCGTTGTCCGTGATCTCTTCACTCCCGCCTCCCTCCCATTGTCCCTGCTGTCTTTACTCCCGCCCCCCACCCGTTGTCCGTGATCTCTTCACTCCCGCCTCCCTCCCATTGTCCCTGCTGTCTTTACTCCCGCCCCCCACCCGTTGTCCGTGATCTCTTCACTGCCGCCTCCCTCCCATTGTCCCTGCTGTCTTTACTCCCGCCCCCCACCCGTTGTCCGTGATCTCTTTACTCCCTCCACCCCCCCGTTGTCCGTGATCTCTTTACTCCCGCCTCCCTCCCATTGTCCCTGCTGTCTTTACTCCCGCCCCCCACCCGTTGTCCGTGATCTCTTTACTCCCTCCACCCCCCCGTTGTCCGTGATCTCTTCACTGCCGCCTCCCTCCCATTGTCCCTGCTGTCTTTACTCCCGCCCCCCACCCGTTGTCCGTGATCTCCTGATCACAGCCGACCAGCTCACCGCCTCCCTGAGCCAGCACCCTCCCGCCAGCTCAGCGAACCCCAGCCAGGCCGCCGACAACCTCACGAAGTGGATCAGCAACTGCGCGGACGAACTCGCCCCTCTAAGGACCCCGCCCAGCAGATCCTGCAGCAGAAAAACACCATGGTTCACCGACGAACTCAAGTGCTCCAAGAAGAACTGTCGAGCCCTCGAGAAAGCCTGGAGAAGGGAACCAACGACGGACAACATGACCACCCTCAAGCTCGCCACCCGGAAACACCACCAACTGATCCGCGCCACCAAGAAAAATGCATACAAGGACCGGCTGGACAACAACGCACACAACTGCAAGGAACTCTTCAACATCGTGAAAGAGCTCTCCAACCCCAACGCCGGAAACAACGACATCACACCGTCGCAAGACCTCTGCAACTCCCTCGCGTCCTACTTCCACAACAAGATCACGGACATACACAACAGCTTCAACAACCAACCAACGCAAGCCACAACCGCAACGACGCCACCATCCACCACCCTCCGCACCTGGACCCCGATCAGCACCGAAGACACCATCCGCACCATGAACTCCATCCATTCCGGATCTCCGACTGACCCCTGCCCTCACCACGTCTTCAACAAGGCCGACGCTGTCCTCGCACCCCACCTGCGGGACATCATCAACACCTCCTTCGACTCCGCCACCTTCCCTGAGAGCTGGAAGCACGCCGAACTCAGCGCTCTCCTCAAGAAACCCACAGCAGACCCCACCGACCTCAAGAACTACCGTCCCATCTCGCTCCTCCCGTTCCCGGCCAAAGTCATCGAGAAGACCGTCAACAAACAGCTGGCCGCCTTCCTCGAGACGAATGGATCCCTCGACCCCTCACAGTCCGGCTTCCGAGCGAACCACAGCACCGAGACCGCCCTCATCGCCGCCACCGACGACCTTCGAACTCTGATGGACAACGGAGAAACAGCGGCCCTCATCCTCCTGGACCTCTCCGCGGCTTTCGACACTGTCTGCCACCGCACCCTAGTACAGCGCCTCAGCAACATCGGAATCCAGGAGAAGGCACTGGAATGGATCACCTCCTTCCTCGACGGAAGAACACAAAGAGTCCGCCTACCACCGTACAAGTCAGAGGCCACCAAAGTCATCTGCGGCGTACCCCAAGGATCCTCGCTGAGCCCAACCCTCTTCAACGTCTACATGAGCCCCCTCGCGGCCATCGCACGCCAACACAACCTGAACATCATCTCCTACGCCGACGACACCCAGCTGATCCTCTCCCTGACCAACGACCCCGCCACCGCCAGAGCCAACCTGCACGAAGGGATGAGAGACGTAGCCGAATGGATGACGACCAGCCGCCTGAAACTGAACTCAGACAAGACGGAGGTCCTCATCCTGGGCTCCACGCCCTCCGCCTGGGACGACTCCTGGTGGCCCCCCGCCCTGGGCACCGCACCCAAACCGACGGACCACGCACGCAACCTGGGCTTCATCCTGGACTCCTCCCTCTCCATGACCAGACAAGTCAACGCCGTCTCCTCGTCATGCTTCAACATCCTGCGCATGCTACGTAAGATCTTCCGGTGGATCCCCACCGAGACGAGGAAGACGGTCACCCAAGCCCTCGTCACCAGCCGACTGGACTACGGCAACGCCCTCTACGCCGGAACCACTGCCAAACTCCAGAAGAGACTCCAGCGGATCCAGAACGCCTCGGCGAGACTCATCCTCGACATCCCCCGACGCAGCCACATCTCCGGACACCTGAGAGATCTGCACTGGCTCCCGGTCAACAAGAGAATCACCTTCCGGCTCCTCACCCACGCGCACAAAGCCCTACACGACCAAGGCCCGAGCTACCTCAACAACCGGATCAACTTCTACACTCCCAAGCGCCTCCTCAGATCAACCAACCACGCCCTCGCCGCCGTCCCCCGCATTCGAAGAGCGACAACAGGAGGAAGATCCTTCTCCTACCTGGCCGCCAAGACCTGGAACTCACTTCCGACCAATCTGCGCCTGACCCAAGACCACCTCTCCTTCAGGAAGAAGCTCAAGACCTGGCTGTTCGAGCAGTAGCGGCACCCCCCCCCTCCCAGCGCCTTGAGACCCTACGGGTGAGTAGTGCGCTCTACAAATGACCTGATTGATTGATTGATTGATTTACTCCCTCCACCCCCCCGTTGTCCGTGATCTCTTTACTCCCGCCTCCCTCCCATTGTCCCTGCTGTCTTTACTACCGACCCCACCCGTTGTCCATGCCCTATTTACTCCCGCCCCCCACCCGTTGTCCGTGATCTCTTTACCCCCGCCCGTTGCCCGTGCACGTCACGTGGTCTGCAGCATGACCCTGGGACGGGGCTGCGAATACAACAGTGGCACCTGGTACTGTCACTGCCAGTGCTGATGGAGGGAGAGGACAGGAAGGACCCTTGCTCATGTGAAGGTCATGTGAATGGCATTTTAGCACAGACAGTAAATACAGAGTGTGAGCTGAGCCTCCAGCTGAAATGGGCGGGACCAACAAAGGTAAGTGACAGGCGTCCAGGCTGACATTGTATAAAGTATATAAAGTGTTGAAATTAATTTAAAGTCTATATAAACCACCTCCCTCCATGAGAACATAACATAACATAACATTACGTGACAAAACATGACATAACATAACATAGCATAACATTACATGACATAACATGCCATAACATACCATAGCATATCATACATTTATCAATCACGCATTCATCCCCTGAGACACCTTGGCACTAAATAACAGGTGCGTTTGTTATCCAACTCAGTGGTACTCATTTTATCAATCTTGTAAGGATGAAAGGTTGAGTGGACCTTTGGCCATTGGCCCAAACACAGACTCCTGGAGGGGACGCATTAGTCCACTGAGCTACGGGACCTGGGTATGTCCATTAATAAACCATAAACCTCTATGCTCCTTAACTATAAACAATACATATACATCAATGTAAGCGTTCCTAAACCATGGATAACCAAACTTACAATGTCTACATCATGTACGTCCACGCCCAGTGTGCATCAACCCAGCGTGACCTTCATGGCGGTTTATAATCTGCCGGCAATCATCCCCACTTATCATGTATAGACAATGTACGTCACTGCTGATTGCGTATCACACAAGGACATCTCTGCTGGTCCCACATGAGACATAAACAGCCATAGTTCTTGTGCTCCCCATGCCACCTCAGTTCAGACCCAGCATTATGCAAATCAGTCTTGACCCCCACCCGTTGTCCGTGCCCTATTTACTCCCGCCCCCTACCCGTTGTCTGTGATCTCTTTACTCCCGCCCGTTGCCCGTGCCCTCTTTACAAACCTGTCCGTGATCTCTTCACTCCCGCCCCCGCCCATTGTCCCTGCTGTCTTTACGCCCGCCCCCACCCGTTGTCCGTGATCTCTTTACTCCTGCCTCCCTCCCATTGTCCCTGCTGTCTTTACTCTCGCCCCCCACCCGTTGTCCGTGATCTCTTTACTCCTGCCTCCCTCCCATTGTCCCTGCTGTCTTTACTCCCGCCCCCCCACCCGTTGTCCGTGATCTCTTTACTCCTGCCTCCCTCCCATTGTCCCGGCTGTCTTTACTCCCGCCCCCACCCGTTGTCCGTGATCTCTTCACTCCTGCCTCCCTCCCATTGTCCCTGCTGTCTTTACTCCCGCCTCCCACCCGTTGTCCGTGATCTCTTTACTTCCTCCCCCCGCCCGTTGTCCGTGCCCTATTTACTCCCGCCCCACCCGTTGTCTGTGATCTCTTTACTCCCGCCCGTTGCCCGTGCCCTCTTTGCAAAGTTGTCCGTGATCTCTTCACTCCCGCCCATTGTCCCTGCTGTCTTTACTCCCGCCCCCTTCCTCACTTACTGGATTTGCAAGCTAAACGAAGGTGCAGATTGCAAGGTAATGCGCAAACACATACAAGTTTCACTGCTAAATAGATATTCACGTTGGCTTTCATTTACCAGCATTTGCAGTACAGTAAGTACAACAAAGAGCATTCACTTTGTTTTCGGTGGCAATACCATACACAATGTTCCAGCCCGTCCATAGGTTAATATTTTATTGAGCAGTAAATATAGAAAAATAACACACAACAAAAAAATGTATTTAATTTTAAAAACATTACACATCATATCACAACTCACCACGACATTCCACACCATGCCACTGCCCTCACGTCACTATACTAAGCACAACCTGCACACAAACTTTACAGTACTGAACACAGCAGATACGTTGCTCTACAACATACCTTAAAAACGTTGCCAATATCTGTGACTCAACACTTATAAGGTTCCCTTCAGCACTCGCAAAACACGTTATTTCACCGACCAGTACATTACAGATGGGACACGCTATTTCACGTCCCTTCAGCACCCTCACACACCCTCTCACACCCCCTCAGCCCCCTCACCTGCACACACCCTCACTCACCCACAAACCCTCACTCACCCTCACAACCCTCACACACCCCACCCTCACACCCCCTCACCCTCACACCCCCTCACCCTCACACCCCCTACCCCCCTCAACCTCACACCCCCTCAACCTCACACCCCCTCACCCTCACATACCCTCACACCCCCTCAACCTCACACCCCCTCAACCTCACACCCTCTCAACCTCCCACCTCCTCACCCTCTCATACCCTCACACTCACATACCCTCACCCACACACCCCCTCAACCCCACACCCCCTCACCCTCACACCCCATCACCCTTACCCTCACCCTCACACACCCTCACTCACACTCTCACACTCTCACTCACTCTCACCCCCTCTCACCCTCACACCCCCTCTCACCCTCACAGCCCCTCACTTACCCTCACCCGTCCTCTCACCCTCACAGCCCCTCACACACCCTCACCCGCCCTCTCACCCGCCCTCTCACCCTCACTCACCCTCACACACCCTCTCACCCTCACACACCCTCTCACCCCTCACCCTCACACACCCTCTCACCCTCACACACCTCTCACCCCCCTCACCCACCCTCCCACCCCCTCACCCTCACTCACCCTCTCACCCCCCTCATCCTCACCCTCACATACCCTCACCCACACACCCTCTCAACCTCACACACCCTCACCCTCACATACCTTCACCCTCACATCCCCTCACTCTCAAACTCCCTCACACCCCCACTCCCTCACACCACACACCCCCCGCACACCCACACCCCCACACACTCACACCCTCACACCCCTCACACCCCCTCACCCACCCTCACACCCCCTCACTCTCACACACCCTCATTCATACCCTCATTCACACACACCCTCACACACCCTCACCCTCTCACACACCATAACCACTCTACTGCCCTCCCTCTACCACCCTCCCTCTACCGACCTCCCTCTACCGCCCTCCCTCTACCGCCCGCCCTCACTCTACCGCCCGCCCTCACTCTACCGCCCTCCCTCTACCGCCCTCACTCTACCGCCCTCACTTTACCGCCCTCACTTTACCGCCCTCACTCTACCACTCTACCGCCCTCACTCACTCTACCGCCCTACCTCTATCTATCTATTGCCCTCCCTCACTCTATCTATCGCCCTCCCTCACTCTATCTATCTATCGCCCTCCCTCTATATCGATAGCCCTCCTTCTATCTATCCCCCTCTCTCCCTCTATCTATCGCCCTCCCTCTATCTATCGCCCTCCCTCTATCTATCGCCCTCCTTCTATCTATCGCCCTCCCTCTATCTATCGCCCTCACTCTATCGCCCACCCTCTCTCTATCTATCTATCGCCCTCCCTCTCTTCCACCCACCTCCTTCTCTAACTCCCTCTTCTCTTCTCTTCTCCTGTGCTGATCTGCTGTTCTCTTCCACCGCCTCCTTCTTTAACTCTCTGTTCTCTTTTGCTGATCTGCTGCTCTCTTCCACGCCGCCTCCTTCTGTAACTCCATGTTCTCTTCTCCTGTGCTGATCTGCTGCTCTCATCCACCCCACCTCCTTCTTTAACTCCCTGGTCTCTTCTCCTGTGCTAATATGTTGTTCTCTTCCACCCGCTTCCTTCCTTAACTCCCTGTTCTCTTCTCCTGTGCTGAACTGCTTTTCTCTTCCACCCGCCTCCTTCTTTAACTCCCTGTTCTGTTCTCCTGTGCTGATCTGCTCTCTTCCACCCACCCCCTTCTCTAACTCCCTATTATCTTCTCCTGTGCTGATCTGCTGCTCTCGTCCACCCCAGCTCCTTCTTTAACTCCCTGTTCGCTTCTCTTCTCCTGTTCTGATCTGCTGTTCTCTTTCACCCCGCCTCCTTCTCTAACTCCCTGTTCTCTTCTCCTGTGCTAATATGTTGTTCTCTTCCACCCGCTTCCTTCCTTAACTCCCTGTTCTCTTCTCCTGTGCTGAACTGCTGCTCTCTTCCACCCCACCTCCTTCTTTATATCCATGTTCTCTTCACCTGTGCTGATCTGCTGCGCTCTCCTACCCTGCCTCCTTCTCTAACTCCCTGTTCTCTTCTCTTCTCCTGTGCTGATCTGCTGCTCTCTTCCAACCCGCCTCCTTCTTTAACTCTATGTTCTCTTCTGCTGCGCTGTTATGCTGCTCTCTTCCACCCACCTCCCTCTCCAACTCCTTGTTCTCTTCTCCCAAGCTGATCTGCTGCTCTCTTCCACCCGCCTTTTTCTTTATATCCATGTTCTCTTCACCTGTGCTGATCTGCTGCTCTCTTCCACCCGCCTCCTTCTTTAACTCTGTTCTTTTCTCCTGTGCTGATCTGCTGTTTCCTTCCACCACCTGCTTCTCTAACTCCCTGTTCTCTTCTCCCATGCTGATCTGCTGTTCTCTTCCTCCCGCCTCCTTTTCTAACTCCCTGTTCTCTACTCCTGTGCTGATCTGCTGCTCTCTTCCACACCGCCTCCTTCTTTAACTCTGTTCTTTTCTCCTGTGCGAATCTTCTGTCTCTTCCACCCGCCTCCTTCTTTAACTCCCTGTTCTCTTTTCCTGTGATGATCTGCTGCTCTCTTCCACCCCACATCCTTCTTTAACTCCCTGTTCTCTTCTCTTCTCCTGTGCTGATCTCCTACTCTCTTCCACCCTCCTCCTACTTGAAACTCCCTGTTCTGTTCTCCCGTGCTGATCTGCTGCTCTCTTCCACCCGCCTCCTTCTCTAACTCCCTGTTCTATTCTCTTCTCCTGTGCTGATCTGCTGCTCTCTTCCACCCCACCTCCTTCTTTAACTCCCTGTTCTCTTCTGCTGTGCTGATCTGTTCCTCTCTTCCACCCACCTCCTTCTCTAACTCCTTGTTCTATTCTCTTCTCCTGTGCTGATCTGCTGCTCTCTTCCACCCCACCTCCTTCTTTAACTCCCTGTTCTCTTCTGCTGTGCTGATCTGTTCCTCTCTTCCACCCACCTCCTTCTCTAACTCCTTGTTCTCTTCTCTTCTCTCGTGCTGATATGCTGCTCTCTTCCACCGTGCCTCCTTCTCTAACTCCCTGTTCTCTTCTCTTTTCCAGTGCTGATCTGCTGCTCTCTTCCACCCCACCTCCTTCGTTAACTAACTGTTCTCTTTTACCGTGCTGATCTGCTGCTCTCTTCCAGCCCACCTCCTTCTTTAACTCCCTGTTCTCTTCTCCTGTGCTGATCTGCTGCTCTCTTCCCCCCGCCTCCTTCTTTAACTCCCTGTTCTCTTTTGCTGTGCTGATCTGCTGCTCTCTTCCACCCACCTCCTTCTCTAATTCCCCGTTCTCTTCTATTCTCCCGTACGGATCTGCTGCTCTCTTCCACCGCCTCCATCGCTAGCTCCCTGATCTGTTCTCTTCTCCTGTACCGATCTGCTGTTCTCCTCCACCCGCCTCCTTCTCTAACTCCCTGTTCTCTTCTGCTGTGCTGATCTGCTGCTCTCTTCCACATACATCCTTCTGTAACCGCACACACACATACATACAACCACGCACACACACACATACAACTGCACACACAACCACACAAACACACACAACCACACATACACAACCACACAAACATCACCCCACACACAAACATCACCCCACACACAAACATCACCCCACACACAAACATCACCCCACACACAAACATAACTACACGCACAACTACACACACAATTACACGCACAACTACACGCAAAACCACATGCACAACCACACGCTCAACCACACGCTCAACCACACGCTCACCACACGCTCAACCACACGCTCAACCGCACGCTCAACCACACGCTCAGGCACACGCACAGCCACACGCACAGCCACACGCACAGCCAACCACACCCAACCACACACCCAACCACACACACAGCCACACACCCAACCACACACACAGCCACACACCCAACCACACACCCAACCACACACCCAACCACACACCCAACCACACACACAACCACACACACAACCACACACACAACCACACACACACACAACCACACACACAACCACACACATCTATCTATCACCCTCACTCTATCTATCGCCCTCACGCTATCTACCTATCGCCCTCACGCTATCTATCTATCGCCCTCACTCTATCTATCTATCTTTCGCCCTCACTCTAATTATCTTTTGCCCTCCCTCTAGCTGCCCCAGACCATCAGACAGGCCAGTTCATGGACCTGTTTCAGAAAGAATCTGAAAACCTGGTTGTTTCCTAGGATGGAAAACTAGTTCTTTCACTGCCTATTACGGGCTGGTAACGTGCTGACCATCACCATTTCTAAAAGCGCCAGGATACCCATAGGGTGACAGTTTTTGCGCTATATAAGTGATTTTTACATTACATTACATTACATCTATCGCCCTCCCTCTAGCTATCTTTCGTCCTCCCTCTAGCTATCTATCGCACTCACTCTATCTATTGCATCACCACAGCATCACTCAGGGGTACCACAGCATCACTCAGGGGCACCACAACATCACTATGCGCCACTACAGCATCACTGAACGCCACAGCATCACTCGTCGCCACCACAACATCTCTGAGCGCCAACACAGCATCAATCTGTGCAACCATTCAACAACAACTGGTTCAAATATTTTCTCTCAATGTTTCAAGCTTTATTACAAATGTCATAAAAAGATGTTAATATTTCACTTCTGTTCTTGGATTTTCGTCACAATAAAATACACTGAACATAATCTTCACAAAAGTTATTTACAAAAGTGTAAGCTATTGCCATTATAAATTACAATAACTTTTATTTAAGTATTAATTATTTAGAAAAATTAAAAGCCATTGTTATTTGTAATATCAATACATCTAAGTCACATAAATATAAAACATGTTGCATTACAAATGCTATAGGTGTCACATTTGCAAACGATAAAAGTATTGGCATTGCAAATGGCAAAGCTATTAATTTCGCTATTTTCAAAACCAACACATAAATAAAAAATGTGTCATTTACAAGACCAATAGCTAAAACGTTCCTAATGCGAGACCTATTGCATTGCAAATGCTTGTTTTTATTTTTTTTCTTACGCAGATTTATATAGCGCAAACTTGACCCAAAACTATTGGAGCGCTTTACGTGAGCACTGGTTACGTTACACAAGGACACATTCATTTTTTTTTGTTAGGCATGGAGAGATTAAGTGGTTTACCAGAATCACAGGATGTGGATGCGACCTGAGGCTCGAACCTTGGTTTCCCAGCTCCAAAGTCGGCAGTCTAGCCGGCAGACCACATCCTCTCCTCTTTGTCGCTTGTAGAAGAAACAAAAGACACACAATTGTCCTGGGGTGAATGTATGACATTTTTCTGCATTCTGTCCATCAATTGTTCTTTTTACATTTGTCACCCCAAGTGGGACAGGTATACCCAGACGTGGGTCCCGTGCTCTTCATGCCACTGGACTCAAGCTATCCTATCAATTGTTCTTTTCTTATGCTTGTAGAGGCCCAGCAAGCAGCTCGCCATGCAGACAAGGTCCTGCCGCCATGTGGCTACTGTCCAAAATGTGCGGATGACCAGGCAGTCCCAGAATATAAGTATTATGTCTGCGATAAAGGACATTCTTGTGATGCTTTAGGGTATATTTTGTGTAATTTGGTTGGTGTTAGATAGGATCAATGCAATATATTATGCTGTAGGTATTGGAATTGTGCATTGTGGGGGCACCTTCCACCACGGATACACCAGCCAGCACTGTATTCCATTCTTTGAAGGTTAGTTTACTGCCAATGTCGTCTTCCCAAGTTTTTCGGCCGGAGGCTAGTGGGTCTAGTGTTCTATAGGAGGTGGCTTTGGTAAGCCAGGAAATGAGTCTCTGCCCAGTGCTTATTGTGTGGAGTACCTGTGTCAGGCTCCAAATCGGTGATGCCCCACAGTCACTCCATAACCAGGGCAAGCGCCTGTACTTCAGGCACTGACCTGCCGGGAGCCCTGTTTGTTCTGCCCACAGTACAAAGGGGATGAGGACACCATCATGGAATAAGTCTCTCAGGCCTCAGGGTCCCCACTCTTAAGCATTCCCAGATCTCAAAGCCCCATGGCCAATGGTCATTCTGAAGGCTTCAGGTGTGTATAGCGGTATATTGGGTGAGGTCCGCAGTACTCTGCAGTGACTCTCGTATGCAACCTGAAGAAGGCCGCTGGAGGACATGCGCAGCATCGAGGAGGCCGCTGGAGGACATGAGCAGCATCGAGCCTGGAAAGAACAGTTCTCATCAGGCGCGCAACACCCATTGGGCTCACGGGGTGACGCACCCCCCCTCCCCCGTTGTGTGTGTCAGCCCGGGCGGAGACAGCTTCGCAGGCTGGCGAGCATCTAATGGCAGACGCACCGACTACTTAACAGGTCTTTAAAAGACCATTTACTTGTAAATGAGGATTGTGTTGTGTGTTCCCCCGTTCTTACAGCCACTCTGTCACTGGTTGGAGAATTATCCCCCCCCGCCCAAATTATTTTTCAGCCCCCCCTAAATTTGGCTCTAGTTGCCCGCCTGGTTCTCATACAAAGCACAGAGCTCTAAGCTCGGACCTCGAGCACACCTCTGTTAGATTGCAGCCGGATAGCCACAGAGTGGGTTATTGAAGCTTTGTCGCCAAGTGATAGTGCTCAAATACTGGGGCTGAAGAACAGACGTATCTAGAGGACCGGTTTTTGGCAAAAAGGAGGAAATTCATCCTTTTGTTTAAAACCCCTCACTCACCACCTAGTGGTGACATGCTTCATCATCGGGGTCCACCTTGGCGTCCTAGCGACACCAAGGTGTGCTGCGACACCTGGACTACAGTGGAGCGGGTTGTGACTGTGGGTGCAAAAAAATAAATGTTAAAAATTGTCCTGGTTGTACTCAAAAAATTAATTTTAATTATAGAGCAACTGAACAATGTTTAAAAATATAAGGGCGAGATACTGGTAGGGGGGTTACGACCAAAGGGATCTCTATATGTGTTGAGTGGTCAACATGTTTCTACCTTAAGGGCTGTTGCCCGGTATTCGTCAGGACCAGAATAACAGGAGGACAGGAGGTGCGTGCTCCCTAAAAAGCACACCCGTTCCTTGATCCCCTGTGTGCCTACTGGCAAAAATGGCCAGTGGTAAGTGCTGCACAATTCAATAAATGGGCAGGCGAATAAGCAAAAAAGAGACTCGGATAGGAGCTCTCAGCGCTTCAACGGGCAGGGCGTAGGGTCAATGCCTATAGCGTAACATATTTAGTTACTGGCAGGGGAAATCAGGTTCGACCTACTCCTCGAGTCCTCTGCTCGGCTAGGACGCCAAGGTGGACCCCGATGATGAAGCATGTCACCACTAGGTGGTGAGTGAGGGGTTTTAAACAAAAGGATGCATTTCCTCCTTTTTGCCAAAAACCGGTCCTCCAGATACGTCTGTTCTTCAACCTCATAGGGGATACTCCTCTCATTGTTTTTGATACATTTCCTCCAGGGGAATAGGAGAAGTCTCTAGTTCACTTTCGAGTGAACGAACTCCCTTACTCTCTTTTTTGTTTGTAACAAATACTGGGGCTCCCAACCCTCCGTGGTCCATCAGGAGCTGCGGCTTGGTCAGGGCCACTCTATGCCGCCCTTTACTCCATATGAGGTTGCCCAACATTTTGTTCAGCGACCAGAATGTGCTACGAGGATGTTGACCAGTGGATTAGTAAAATAGTACAAGAGCCATGGCAACATTACCATTTTGGAAAGGGCAACACAGCTCTGGGTCATGAGGGAAGTGATCGCCTTCGTAAGGTTACCAACTATTAAATCTCAGGTCAAGTGATAAATGCCGCGCCACCGCTGAGTGATCACAGATCCCCAGCGGATGCGGCTGTCCAATGGCGGTTTGACTGCCAAACTCTTAATAGGGCGGTCGCAGGGCACAAGTCCTAAAAAAAGAAGTTGGGGGGGCGATGACGTCATGACAGGAAGTGACGTCACGAAAGGTGGCTTGCACCATCATACTCATTGCCTCCCCTCGCTCACCCCCTAGATGCGATTGCATCAGAGAAGCCAGCGCGTGAACAGCGATCTAAATGAGCTCCGATCTCGCCCCAGAGAGGCCAAAGAGTGAATGTGTGGCTCCATTTGCTCCAGTAATCGGGCTCCTGGTAAAATAAGTAGGGGGATACCGTCCATCCGCGTGGTACCCGGACTCGAGCCCTGGGCGATCAGACTGCTGCTGCGTTGGTTGCCGCACTGCCACTGTGGGTTTGGTGTTCCATTGGACCGCCAAACTCATAATTAGGCCCCATGTCTAAACTTTAGATTTAGTAAATTGCAAATCAAACTACGCACACATACAAGGAACTCCACATGCTAGGTACCACCTACCCGAACAACCGCATGAGCGTCACACCCCTGGCAGACACCTTTGACCCACCAACCTCTCCTACCACCTTCCAGGGTATCCCACGAGCCAGAGCCAGCGGCCGCGCCTTCTGGTACCTAGCGCCTAAAACTTGGAACAAACTCCCCCTTCACTTTAGAGCCGCTCAGCCGCCAGCTCGTTCGTTAAACATGGCTCTTCCAGTAGACCGCAGTCAAGGCTCCGTTACAGTGCTGGCACGTAAGCTGGGCGTCCGTGCTATGCCTCACCAAACATGAATTGAGGTGTGAAGCGTGAGCTTTGACGTGAATGCGAGCTCAGCGTGCCCTTTATTACAGCCGCCTTCTTCTGCTTGTGCGCTCTAGCGCTATATAGCGGGCCGGCTACCTCGGACTATAGAAGATGTAAATAATTCAAATTAAATAAATAGTGCCTGGTGCACGCTTAATTGCGCTTTTATATGCCAACAATTGCATTTAGCCTACTTCACTTTAGTACTCCATTAAATAAGCGCCGACTGTAATAGCGTCGAGAGACTACACAGGCCAGAATTTCATATCAGTAAAAAAGCGAGAATACAGTTTATCACCATTTCTTAGGACTCGAAACGTTTTTAAAGTGTTCTTCTTTAGCTCAAGTTTGCCCTCTTGTGGGCAAAGCCAGAACTTCACCAATGAATTAAAGCGCTTCTCTTTTCTAATTACCATTTGAGATCTTTACCACTCGGCTAAAGGTACTTTCCCCTCCCCCAAACCTTTTGGCACCATTGTTTATGCACAGGTAAATCATCATACTTGGGAAGCAACAAATTACTATCTAGGCCGCTTACCTTACATTCATCATTAAAGAACATTTCATTGTTTATTCCATTGGTGTGCACAAACTGGAATCATGTCCTCGAAAATGTTGTAATATTTATGTCTGTCCTCAAAAAGTATCAAAGTTCAATTAACTTAAATTCGGAGTTGTACCTATAAAGTTACAACAACTCCTGACATATTTCAAACGTCACCAAAAAAAGAATGCGATTATGGCTATCCGCAAGGGCCATGAGAAGCAGGGCCGGTCCTACGATATGTGGGGCCCTGGGCAGAATAGGAACATGTGAGGCCCCTAAGCAGAGACGACGCGGGATCGGATCGGGCCGGCTAAGGAACGTTTTTTTTTTTTAAATAATTAAAATTAAACCAACCCCCGCAACCCCTCACCTGACCACCACACCCGCGAGTCATGCCGGCCGCAACTGGGTTTTGTCAATGGTTGTTAGCTGTTTAAACTAAATTAGTAACAACAATAAATTATTTTCTTTTTACCTTGTTGTTTTGACCAATAAGTAGCTCCTTCACACACATTTGCATAGAATCACAACTGGAATGCAGGACAATTGCTCTTTGTGCTCTGCAGAGAGGCCATATTTTGAATGATCATGAAATCTGAACCCCATTTTGACCCACAGACAGGCACAGTGTGAAAGTTGTACTGCCTGCATCCTCAACTCTAAAGTGTTCAACTGTAGCCTGTTATAAACACCTGGAGCTGACTCAGTACAAAGGGTATATCTTCCAAGAGTAATATGCTGTGAAATGAAATACAGAAACGCTGAAATAGTTACCACTCTTGGGGAATGCAAGATTAAGTAAAGAATGGGAAATATAAACATGAACAAAATCACTGCCATGGATTACCCTAACATCAGGACCACTGAAATTATGCGGCAAGAGAGCGCTAAATTATGTGGCAGGTTGAGTAAATTATGTAGCAAGAAAAGGCCAATTATGCGGCATAATCCAGCACATTTTGAAATAGTATTACCTAATTTTTTTGCCATTTTTTAAACTTGGTAACACTGTTTGTGCACTGGTTATACCCCATTAGTACCAATTTAACACCCACATTTAGCAGTGGGAACAGAAAGTAGACTATTCCAGCTTTTCAAAGGGTCTTCCCACATGCAGCAAGCATTTTTAGTAACTTTGGAACTGTTTGAGATAGAAAGCAATTTTGTTGTTAAAATCTGTGGATTATGCAGCAGATGATGGATTATGTGGCAAATGCATAATTTTGCAGAAATCGCAGCTGCCGCACAATCGCATAATTCCAGTGGTCCTGCCTAACATGCAGCATTAGACTGAGAAAGAAAATAGGCCCAGTACCAAAATAAAAGTGGCCCCCATTAGTGAGTTAGTTAGCTAGAAAAGTGTCCCATGTTGGCAAACTAGGACAGTTTTAAACTTGTAAAGATATGCTGTATACGTTTTTTGTAAAGTATGGAAGACTACATAGATTTGAGTTGGTGCAGGCAATGTTTACTTTAATATCATAAAAATCAACTGTAAAACGGCTCATCTGACCATAAAGCAGGTCAACAGCTAGCCAATAAAGGGCCTACATACTGAACTGACAGCAGGGCTTTAAGCGGGATGATAAAACTGGGGGGGGGGGGGGGTCTTTCAACGGGGCATAGCTGATGTAACTAAGGGTGTGGCTTAAAAACATGTAAGCTATATAAATCTGTGCTTAGCATAGTGCGCCGCCCGACTGGTATTTTGCTGCCTCTGTCATTGCCTCCAGATAAATATTACAACAAGTAATATTACACCTACAACAAGCCAGTACTGTTGGCTTTGTCAGTGGTTATTAGTTGTATAAGATGAATAAGCAACATCTACGGCTTACTTGTCTATATTATTGAAAATGGTTCAGTATTGAAATGATGAGATTTTCAAAGTACTATAACGCGTCACGCTGAAATTGCATCAATGGCAGTGAAAGGGGCACTGCTGCAAAGTTAAGATTTATTTTTTCACTCTGAGGGTGACGGCGAAAATGGAGAAAGGGCCCGTCTCATCACCTGCTTTTTAGAACTTTCATTCATTGTGCAGACACTGGATCAATGTTTTTTGACATGCATCTAGGGCCCCTTTTCAATGTCAATTTTTATTAACTACCGGTCTGAGACTTGCGTGACCCAGCACACTTTAAGCCCTGCTCCATTCACTTTTACTTGCTGATTCTACTCCTCAGCATGCATCTCTTGTCTCAAATAATCACACCTATCTGCTCCCCCTTTATTCTGTTTATCTTACCCCTTTAATCCCCTCTCTCCTCCCTTTCCACTTGTGCAAGGTGAGCAGTTTCCCTTGTGATGCGCCGCCATTCTATCTTTTGCTCTGCGCCCAGGAGGATATTCTGCTTCTCATTGATAGAGGGGCAGGGCACACTTCACATGCAAGGGCACTTCAATTAACTGTCTAATTGCTATCATCAACATGCAGATGCAGCCATTAGGCCCACAGAGACGGGCCAGCAGGGGAGATTGATCAAAAAAAGAAAATATATAAACTCTTAGGGGGGCCCCTGGGCCTCAATACTCCGGAGTCTTTAGAGGTGCGAGGCCCCACGGCTTGTGAGAAGGTGCGGGGCCCTGGGCAGCTGCCCACGCTGCCCATGCCTAGGGCCGGCCCTGATAAGAAGGAAGCACTACACTTAATGGTATATACCTTCCAACGACACCTGCCGCGTCCATTCAGGAAGGGGAGGGGCTTTGTGCTTTGGGTCTTATGCTTGCTAATCACGGAGGTGGCATTATTGACTACCTCCTTAATCAACTCAAAATGCTAACAATGATGTGAGTACTAGAAGTGGGTGGGTTAGCCAACAAATTAACAGGGATAGCCGAGAAAGAGCCGAGCCAAGGGTCTGGCAAGGCTGTAACAGCCCGTGCACGAGCCAAGCCCTGAAAATAGTTGGCATCTACATCATGCAACAAATATCACATGAAAATTTAAAAAGGTATTTAAGTGTTTCACCTTAGTACATCAGATTATGTTTGTACAGTGCGCACCTTGACCTCACACATTGGAAGTTGCTCTCATATCAGATAATGCACAAAGTGCTCCTGTAAAATATAAATGTTTGCCAAGAATCACACAATTTGATTAAGTGGGGAAGTCAGGATTGGTCCCAGGTTTTAAGACCAATCCTGGCTTGTGGGCAATTAACCCACTAGGCGGCTACCTCACTCCCTCATTTTTAACACCAAAGGTTTATGCCTGTTTTATAATTCTTGGCATATGTTGGTAGAGTGGGGGTAGAAGCCACATTAAAGTGCAGGTAATTTTGGGCTCAAGGGACCAAGGGGACCTCAAGCGAAGCTAGAGCATTAAGTGGAGTACTAGATATAAATCTCCAGCGATTCGGGTGCGTCTGCTTCCCACATATGCAGCGGCAACGGCCGATCTTCTGTTGTTCTGTCAGCAGTGGCGGATCCCCTGCCAAAGCGGAGGAGCGCCACCCCACTGGTTAAATTGCCCCCACAGATGGAAAAAAACTGTAATAAAGTTCATTTATTACCATTTTATTTTTAAATACCCTCACCCGAGCTGAGCATCAGGACGGGTTGCTGCTGCCAGCAAAAAGCAGTGATGGGCATGGTACTTTAAGTTTAAGGTGTGCATGTCTCTTTGGCCGGCCTGGACATGCGCATTTTAAACCTCTCAGGTGGGTAAGAAACAGCATAGGGCTCCAGTGTCATCGGTAGCGTGGAAGCAGGCCGCTCCCTCCGATCCTGGCTCTTCTTTCATGCTGCATGAGAGCAGCGTCACGATTGGTTACTGCAGTTCCTGGGTCCCACAGTGGAGCCTCCTTGGAGAAGACCCGAGCGGGGAGGACGTCACTCCAGGAAGGTGAGTACACATTTTTTAAAACTCATTTTTTACTATATTTTTGCCCCAACCATGTCACCAACCTCTGTACATGTCAGCTGTCACTGTCTCTCAGACGGATGCTTTGGAAAAGTTAAATTTAGTCTAGATACCAAATAACTCTGCTAGAGAAAGACACTGTTTCCACTAATGCTAAAATGATTACTCAGAACTTCACCCGTGAATTAAAGCGCTTCTCTTTTCTAATTACCATTTGAGATCTTTACCACTCGGCTAAAGGTACTTTCCCCTCCCCCCCACACCTTTAGGCACCATTGTTTATGCACAGGTAAATCACCATACTTGGGAAGCAACAAATTACTATCAAGGTCGCTTACCTTACATTCATCATTAAAGAACATTTTCATTGTTTATTCCATTGATGTGCACAAATAAATGTCTGTCTACCCAAGACATTTTCAGAAAGCTAAAACACATGTAAAAATCTATCACCCTAAAAAATAAATTACTAAATATTGATTCGAATCCTTGTACCAACTTCAGGCCAATATCAACTCTCCCATGGTTCAGGGGAGTCATTCAGACATTTTCAGCAACTCAAGGGAACATCTTCATTGCTAAGAACATCTGCTGAGAAATGATCAGTCTGGCTTCTGCATGGACGTCATTCAGGGGGCGCCAGGGGTGGCAGCTGTGACACCTGGCATGCCCCTTGTGACACCTGACTCTGCCTTAGCAACCCCTGGCCTCAGACATGGCAAAATCAGGGCCAGGAACACAGTCAGCTTGTCCTTAAGGACGATGGTTGGGCCTAGACTCTTTGTTTTGTCTTTTTTTTATTACACTAATAGTGAATCATATTACATTTGTCACTGTTAGTATGATAAAAAATGAGTACAATTAGCTGGGACATGACATTTTCTGGCAGCAAATGTTTTAAATAGATGCTGTGTGCATGCTTGTAGGTGAGTGTGTTTACATCAGAGAGAGTGTGAATGTGTGTTTATGTGTAAACATGTGTGTGAGTGAAAGAGAAGGTCAAATGGTGTGTGATGTCATGTCCGCTACCCCAGGCATTTTGGTGAATTGAGGTCCATGGGCTTCTGCCCAGGATGAGGCATCGAAACAGCCAGGCTAAAAGTCCGGGATGATGATAATCACACGCTGGAAGAAGGAGCATCTTCTTAATTTGCCAGCAGCTCTCAACAGGGTTAAATATGGCGGGTTTATTCCTTCCATGGTTCCCTGCACAGACTTTTGCAGCAAGGCCTCGAGTTGCTGCTCCTTTCTTTTCAACCAACATAAAGTCGTGAAGCGGGGGAGTTCCCTCTCATGAACGTCTGCAGTGACGTGGTGTTCCTCAGCGTTTGTTTCCATCCCCCTGTGTTGTTTTGTTTCTTCATGGAGCACCCAAATTTAATCTTTGATGAACCTATATGCAGAAGACACAGAGGTCATCCTCACTCTCTGTTGGTGCCTCCAAACTCAGGGCCGGCACTTTTGTGCTTCCAGAAAGTCACTTTTTTGACGTTCCGGTGCTACAGCATAATTACCAGGCCACATAAAGCCACTTTACACAGCTTTTCATGGCCTTGTAAATGTGTGCCCCTTTCCTGGAGAACACTGCGTGAAAGGCATTTTTCAATGGGTGTTGCTGTGTGTGTTCCAACGCAACATCCATGGAATCTGAAGCATTCCCAGATTTACGAGAAATAGTAAACCTGGAAATGCCTCAGAATCTAAGGCCACCCCAGAGATGGCATTAGGGAGGCGCAACGAGGAGAAATGTTTTCATTTCTCCTCGTTTTTTCCTGTTTTATGTGTGCTGCATTCTGCAGCACACATAGAAAGAGCAAATCGCCTGAACTGATTGATTTTGTGCAGGAAGGTGTCCCTTCCTGTACAAAATCTACCAGACCCCTCAACGTAGGCACCCTTGCACTATGGCAGCCCACTGTGCGCAGGTGCAGGGGAAAAGGACAGAAATGCGCAGTATGTCATAGATACAGTGCATTCCTGCCCTTTTGTTTTGACGTATGGCAGCGCAGTAAGTTCCTTGCTGTGCTGCCCTACGCCAAAATCTCATAAATGAGGCCTCAGATCTTTGAAGTCTGAAAACTTCTTAAACCTCAGCCCACAGAAAACAGAAATCCCCCTCATCTCTTCTAATCACAAAATAAAATTCAACCCATCGCTCCTAAATATGCAGGCAACAGTGGGCTTATCACCGTCACTTCCGCTATTAATGAAATCTTTGTGTTTACCCCTTTACCTGACATGAACCAACATGCCAAGTATCAAAATGGTTGCCTCCACACACTATAAAGTAGCATCTTACCTTCCCCTTTCGCCTAAAGTACTTCTGTTCAGTCCCTAGGCATCTTAAGACTAGAATTCAGTAATAAGAGGCTAGCATACACCAAACAAGCCTCTTTCGCTGATCAAGCCTACTTTCCATTCAGTGGTTAGACTTCTTACCAAAATAATACCAATTTGGCCCCTTAATTCTGATTTCATAAGGTCTAAACTGGTTTCCAGTTCCAGAAAGAATAACATTCCAGTTGAGCTACTTTGTTTGCAAACCCGCATATTTGGGAAAAGCCACTGATCTGGTGGAGCTCTTCGCCATTTTAGGCGACCATAGAAACTGGATGAGCCTAAGCTTTCATTTGCAAGTCCCTCACTTTTAACCCCTTGGCTGCGGGGCCGATTCCCCCGCTGTGCTGGGGGGAGGGGCTGCGCGCACAGCGCCCCGGTGCTTATGACGAGCTCAGCTCATCATGAGCCACGTTTCTCGTGTGCTCATGACGAGCTGAGCTCATCATGACCACACCCGTTCCTTAGAACGCCCATCACAGATAGGGAATAAGCCCCGCACCTGAGCGTTCTAACGGTCATGACGAGCTCAGCTCGTCATGAGCACATGAGAACCGTGGCTCATGACGAGCTGAGCTCCTGAGCTCGTCATGAGCGTTGGAGGGGTTAAACCTCTTATTTATAAATACAATAATTTCCTGGTGCAGCAAAGTCTCCTGGAACTTCTTTCCTCCTGGCATTAGAATTAAACCCAAACTCACCACTTTCATGAAATATGGAAAAATACTCTTACGCCATTTGTTGACCTGGTCTGATTTGTTTCTCCTTTTCTCTGCATATTGATCACTTGTTTAGCTAAATACTATACTTGGCTCAATATTATTCCTGTCTGATATCAATTATATATTTCAACTGTGTTCTGTGTACAGTGCTTTAATAACACTGTGTGCATGTGTACTATATAAAAGGGTTAAATAATGATGTGGTTAATGTGTTCATTTACTGCAGACTCTTTACTGCCAAGCAGTCAATGTGGCAGTGGTGCCAGAGAGAATGTACAAATATATCACAATTGCAATGATGTGCCGGCCATAGGGTCTTGGAGCATTTGGGTACAAGACTGAACATTGTTTTTGTGCCTGTGAGTCAGAGCTAGAAGCAAAAACTAGTCAAGCTCTAAGACTCACCAACACTTAGATAGTACAAAGAGTTACTTGTGCTCGACTTAGGCAGGTTAACACAAACGTCTGTTCAGTAAATGGTGCTAGAGAAAACCTTCTAGCCTGATTCTGGTGCAAGGAGGTCTGTCACGGCTGGGATAAAGGGGCTGATAAGGCCAGGAAGAGGCTATACTGGTCTTGTGTTTCCACAGTGGAAAATGGCACAAGATAAAGATGGCACCAACAATGTCCCCTGGGGCTATACACGGGTATGTATATATGTATATCTCAGAACTGGCCATACATTGAAAGGTTTGTCAGCTCATGGACGCAGTTTTGATTGGAGTCGTCCACTGACCCACAGGCTCAAGCAGTATTGACTGGGAATGGGATTTAGGAGACAGAAACTAACCACAAATTTAAACATTGAGATCTCTGAAATAGTTTAACCTAGGAGAACTAGAACCATTTTAACAGCCTGCACTCAATGGACCATTATACCAAGGTATTTTGTGAAAAGGTAGAACCAGTGTGTCCTATGTGGACTGGGAAACAGAGATACACCATCTACCATGGAGTCTGGACAGATCATGAAAGTTTCAAACTCAGGACTGGAATGGTCTTTGCAAGACATCGGAAATGAGCCTATAATTTCACCAACCAAGAACATAGAATAGAACAGTATAAATCATGTGCTATCAGCAAAGAACCGAAATGTTCTTTGTGGTATCTCTATGTCAAACAAGATGTATAAAAAGGTTCGCACAGTCACTTACATAACATTTTTTGATTATGATTGAGCGATAGAAACTTGATTTTAAATAACAATATGACTATTTGCGCACTCGTCATTCATTACTCAATGCACCTATAATTTCACCAACCAAGAACATAGAATAGAATAGTATAAATTATGTGCTATCAGCATCTATATTTCATCTTGTGATGAATAAGATTATCCGATATGTTAGACAGAGAATAGCCAAACCTATTCTTCGCCTTAGATCGTATACTAAACGTGAGGTCATCCCACGAGAATTGCAACGCCGACAAACGAAGCAAAGCAGGTCCGCGGCTGCAGCGATTTGTTCCCAATTTCGATTGAAGAGTGGTGAGTCTTACGCTCTATGTGCACATTTAAATAAAAGAATAGGAAATCTAGACACCAGTTTACTTTTATCTTTCCACCAGAAAATTATTATCAGAAGCAAACTCGGTGGCTCCTCCTGGACAGGGTACGAGTCTGCGTAACAGAATCAAGGTATCAACAGTACTAATTGACACTGTCTTGTAAATATGCTTGCATTAATTTAAAGCACTTAACAAAACTAATCACCTCTCAAAATGCCGTTTTTGTAGAAATTGTTTACACCTAAGTACCCTGAACTATAGAAGGGGGTGACTTTTTAATTCTTTGCGCCCACATCAGGATGTCGCAGAGCTAATGACTCAGAGGAAATCCGGAGTATATTTAGCTGAGGTAAGAGACTTGGACGCTTGTAGTTGTTCTGTCTCTGAACGCAAGGTAATCAGTTAATAATTCTGGCACAACCACCAGGTGAACTCAAAATAGAGGGACAATGTGTATTCCACAGCAGGTCTTTTCTTCTATTGCTTTTTTCTAATGATTTTTTTGTTAATGCTCTTTCTTGAATGTCTAATGATCTCGAATTAAAATGACAGTGGTCTACATGTCTGACAGAGAGATATTGTGTACAGTTGTTTCGTGAATTTTTTATTCCTTGTATCATTACTGTATGGTAATCCTGTTTCTTAATATAGAAACTGTCCTGAAGAAGGTGCTTATCGCCAAAAACCGAAACGCCGCGTCGACACTTGTTCTCACGAACAATTTTTAAAAAATTGATTGTGCATTTAAAAAAAAAAAAGCATTTTGTGTGTATTATCTGTTTAGTAATGCGATTTCTTAATCTATGTATGTATTGATTTGCTGCTAATTGTTGATATAACTGTATGAAACACAATAAACATATGAATGTTTTATTTTTAAACAACAAACTAGTGAAGACATTTTTTATATATACTGTGCCATAAATTGTGTATTGATGATTCTGTTAAGACCTATAAAAAAAAAAATTCTTGACGTTGGTGACACTGTCAAAACATTTTCTCAACCTGCTGTTAGTCCCCATCATATTAGTAAGTTCTTCCCTGGTGGTTGGTGCTTTTGTCCTAAAAGGTTGTATGTCCAACATCACAATCTGCTGGATCCTACTAGGGGTCCATTTGCCTTAAACAAAGGGACACTTTCTGTTTTTATATCTTTGCAAGACCTCAACATATAATCTTAAGGTTGGATACTCTTCATAATATGCAAACACACACATGGCAACCCAAAATTCTCCCATGAAATGGGTACTGACACGCAAAAAAACATACAATAATCCTAAAGGAATTTTTAACAAAATTCAATTATTGGTTTGGTGAGAAGCATTCAATAAAAAAACAATCAATGTATATTATTGAAATTATGGCATACTTCAAAGACACTTTTTAGGACAAACTTAGTTATGTAAAAAAAACTTTTAGTTTACTTTTTTTAAAGTATTGTAACATATATAGTACAATCCTCAAGGCTATGGACCTGATTTAGATATTGGTGGACGGGTTACTTCGTTACAACGGTTATGGATATCCCGTCTGCAGAAATATAAATTCAGTAGGATATAATGGGATTTGTATTTCGGCAGATGGGATACCCATCACCGTTGTGATGGAGTAACAGGTCCGCAACGATCTAACACAGGCCCTAAATGACAGTAGACAAACAATGAAGTATTTAACGCACTGTGCTTCAATTAAAGTGTCATATTTCATAATACATATAATTTCAATCAGAAATACAACTTCAAAGTATAACAAGGCACTGTTATAATGTAAATGCATACAAATAAATTAGCAAACAACAGTTACATACCGTAAAATATATGGAGAGCCTTAGGCAACAAGGACATACCAAACAAGTATACACTATGCGGCGGCTGAGGCGACGAAACAAGACAAAACACACCCTGCCACTTTGTTATATTTCATACTTCAATAATGTGGTATCGTTTGGATCAAGGACATAGTGAGAGTGCAAGTTAACTTCTAGATAGTTAATACTGATTAAGCTTACCTGTTGGGACGGGGATGTTCTGGGAGAGAATTTTCCTGCAAAACTCTTTGCAAGAATATTCTTTGTTTAAAATTAAATTAGGCTGTGGTACTCACCTGCCAAAGTACACATTTTGTTGATGTTTTGATTTGTCTTTCTTTATCATTAATTTCTTTTGAAACTTTGCCATCTTCCTGAAATTCTCTGACTTGGTGAGGTCAAAAAAGAAGAAAAGAAAATTCCCAGAGTAGGCGAAGAGTAACACCTAAACCCACACCAAACGTTGTATGGTGTTGTATAGCTCCTATATATCCTTATATCGTGTTAAGTTAGCATAGGTACATTTGAGATTTAAACGCCATTTTTCCTTTCTTGCAACTTCTGCACACGACCCTTAATTGTTGACTTAGCTTTCAACCTAGTGGTTTGCCGTGGTGTATGTGAGAATAATATGTTATTGCTCTGATATCAGTCTTGTTTAATAAACCATGTCTGCACGGAGAGTGCTGAAGTTTCAGGAGCAACACGATATGGAATTGTTATGAGGTCTGATCTCCACGCTTTCATAGTCATAACACAAGTGCAGCCTTTGCCAACTTGGGCTTGAGGCGGGATTGATATTGCTTTGCACGAGAATTGTTAACACACTTGATGCGGTGCACATGCAGAGAGAGCTGGTGTATGCTGATGTGATTCCTTCATGCTAGGACACTAAGGTATGGGCCCGCCCTAAAACAACCCAAAGAGACCTTCTTAGATAATAATATAATATATGTGTTAGGGAGGGTGAGATATAAGTGTTGTTAACTCTTATTCATTACAGCATGTTAACATGCTGTCACCATTCGCTTTTTATGTCTTAGTAACTATGCTGATAATTTTGCTACTGATAATAAGTATACTTGTATTATCAAAGATACTGCGCCTGAGAAGACGGCATTAGTAAATAAACATTTCAAATGCACATGTGTCTTCTTTACTCCATGTTCTGGTTTGTAATGATAATATAACGAAAGAGTGTTCATGAGTCCCACGTACCCTGAGGTACTGTAAGTTCATGTTCTGGTTTGTCTAAACATTGGGTGTTTGATATGTCCAATGAGACACTGTAGCTAGCCCGGTAAGGGGTGAGTTGGTTGCTAAGGTAAGTTTTGGGACATCCTAATTTGCCGAGGTTCCACTCCTCTGTGCACAGTTCTGTGTGAGTACAGAAACCCTGCAACATGGCGCCCAACGTTTTCGGTGGTCTTATATCATGACACTCGAGTAGTTTATCGTTCATGCCTTAACCCCTTCACATCCGTTTCCGGAAAACGGGGTGTTGGTGAAACCTACCTATTTTTTGAAATAGGTCTTTATTCAAGCTTGATTCTTACTTAAACGGTTTCTTTGAGTTACTACCCAGTTGTGCTACAAAGTATTCTTTGTGTTTACTTGTTTCCAATTCTGTGATGGCGGCAGCGGTGGCTATTGCACAGCATAGTCGCGTAGCGGTACGCAACCATCTTCAGACGTACCAGGTCCCAGTAGATGGGATGGCTGTGATTTTCGTGGTAAGTGCAGATCCGGCGTTTCCTTACGAGTTGTTTTACTCTTGGGTTACGTTTCCGGCTGTGGACGCTAATTCTGGTTTGTACCACTCCTACACCGCCTCGGATGTCCCGGCTGAATATACGCCATACAGGGCATTGGAAATACCTATTGATCATTGGCAGCATCGAGTTTGGTTTGATGGCGCCCTCCCCCACTCTTTGTCCCGTGCGAGGTTAGGTCCACTCTCAATTCCAGGTACTAATTGGCCTGCATTGGGTGGCTTTACCCCGCACCCGAATCACGGGGCTTGTACCCTGGCAGAAATTCGCAGGCTACATGTAGTTTCCATTTCCGTGATTCGTGCTTTAGTGCAATACATTGGTCGACATCTTCCTGGTGGTCCCCAGGGGGGTGCGGCCGCTCCCATGGAACGAGGCGGAATGCGTCTCAATCCAGTGATGGTAAATTCGGTTTTTGGTGCGCGTCCTGTTGACAACGATGACTTCCCATTCTGGCTAGCGGAGAAGTTTGATCAACTAGAGGCGGTTTTTCCGAATTCTACTCCTGCTGATAAACATAGAATGTTGACGATTACTCTACCGAAGGATATTACTCCTGAACTTGCTGACTGTGACAGCTGGGGAAAAACATTTGCGGCAGTTTATACAAGGTGCTTCGGCACCCCGTCTATGACTGCCCTGCCTGAAATCGTTAGACGTGTTCAGAATGATCACGGTCCAGAGGCAGCAGTTGAATTGGGTATGCGCCTGTGTGGTTCTTTTGAGATTGTAAGTGATCTCATTCTCTCCAATGTTAAAGGAGATGCAGTTAACTTTCAGGTGTCGAATGCTTTGGCTGCTCTGCCCGATGCCGACAAACCCCGCCAGTTAGCAAAGATTGTGGTGGCCGCTTATAAAACGATTGGCCGCACAAGTAGAGGTCTGAAATATTTTCCAGTGAAGGAGAAAAAACAACCACAGGGGCAATCTGCAGTGACAGATGCCCAGCCAAAGTCCAAGAAACAAAATTGGCCTAAAAAACAGACACAGGGGAAGCAGACAATGCAGACTCAGGGTACTTTTCCTGCAATACAAGCTCCTGCGCCATCCGAAAAAGTTTATGATTTGCGCGACCGCGCGATGATTAAATCACCTGATCGTTTTCAGGGTTCTGATCAACGCTCTCCTCGTTCCTTTCAGGACACATCGGCCCCGAAGACCGGTGGAGGAGGAGGGGGTGGACGTGGACGTGGTGGCCAACAAGGACGTGGTCAGTCCCGCCAGACGGACGGCGCAGTGAAGCAGGAGGATTCTACGCCTAGGCGTCCGCAGTTTGCGAAAAAGAAAGTCGCAGCCTTAACAGCGCATCGATATGCCACAGATAGTGAGAACACGGCTTCGGAATCTGACGTGGGCTCTGACCTTGCTGGACAGCGCGGCGGAGATAACCATAGTCAGAGAGGCGCTGCGTCCACTACTGAGGGTGACAGCGACTGATGTCTACGTTGTGATAGAAACAACGGATACGAGACTTGCTCCCCCTGAAAGACTATATGAAATTGTCCTGTTAATTGAAGGTGACATACAGCGTACCGTTAAAGGTGTATTTTGGGAGAATCTGTCTTCTACATATGATATTTTACTTTCGGAGGCTGACTGGCCCCCACCTTTTGTGCTCGCGGCGCCGCGAGGGGAGGAGGTAATCCTACCCAGTTTCGCGAACACTGTCTCGAAAGAGCATGCGCAGCATTTTGCAGAAGAGTGGGCTCGGGCTCTCGCGCCGGCTCTGTACCGTAACCAATGTGGTTGGGATAAATTGTCGCCTTGCCACGAAATTCCGTTGCGGTCTCAGCCGCAGCCTCAACCTCAATATCCCATTCGGCGTGAAGCAAAATCTTCCGTCGCGGAAATCCTTGAACAATTGGAATATCAGGGAGTTATTGAAACGTGTGTGTCACCGATGAATAATCCCCTTTTTACTGTGAATAAACCTGACGGATCATATTGTTTGGTTTTGGATTACCGGCATTTAAACTCGCATTGCCGTAACTGTGCTGTACAGAATACCCACGGCTCTGCCCTAGTGGATAGTCTCGTGCGTAAGCGTTTCAAGACAACGCTTGACATATCCAATGGTTTTTATGCCCACAGATTGGACAGCTTTAGCTCCCAATGGACCAGTTTTACAAGCGCTGGAGTCCAAAAGCAATTCCGGCGTCTTCCAATGGGCTACAAGAATAGTCCTGGTGTATTTATCGCTTTTTCGTATGTGGATGACATATATCTCACAGACGACGATATTTGGGAGCATCTGTGTCGTGTAAATTCTCTTGTTTGCAACTTCGCAGACATGGGTTACAAATTCAACTTTGCAAAATCGCACATTGCTGAACACACAGTGTTGTTTTTGGGCTATGAGCTCAACAATGAAGGTAGAGGTTTGGCTCCTCACTTCTTGGAGAAGTGCGCACAATTGCGCGCACCAACAACACTGAAAAAATTACAATCCTTACTGGGCTTTTTGAATTTCGGCAGAACTTACATTCCGGAATATGCCCAGCGTATCAAGCCTTTGTATGCTTTGATACAACCAACATTCTCAAAATCATGCTGGCTGCCTGAGCATTCAGCCATTTTGCAATCCTTGCAGGCTGATCTGCTCGCTTCTAAATATTTACTGACTCGTGATAACCACACCAACCTGGTCATAAGAATAATTCCTGGGACGGTGGGTTTCACGTACCTCACTTTTAATGAAGGTGACACGGTACCTATTGCTTACAAGTCACACTTGTACACTTCGGCTGAGATGCGGTTTCCCACAGTGGAAAAGGTTTTAACTGCTGTACAGATGGCAATTCTAAAAGAACGTGCTCTGTCACAGGGGAAGCGCATGCTAGTGGTAACACCCTGTCCTCATTTAGAGGCAGTCACGAAAGCCAGTGTACCAAATTCAAAGGCTTTACACCCTCGGTGGATTCAGTGGGCTGCGTCATTGTCATCCGCAGATGTCATGTTTATTTTTGACGCTTCCTTACGGTCGCAGGAGTACTTGCAGTATGAATTCGTTCATCCTGCTCCTCTGGCGATGCGACCTTTGGAAGACTTCCATTGCATCATTTACACTGATGGGTCGGCGCAGGTTGCGCATGGCTCTAAACATGCCTACGTTTCCGCATGCGCCATTGTGGTCGGTGCTATGTTGAATGATGAGTTCATTTCCAGGGAGGTACACACGTTGCCCCTGGGCGATTGCACCGCACAATTGGCAGAGCTTCGTGCTCTCTTACTAGCTTTGGAGTACGCAGATCCAAGTGTTACTACTCTAATTGTAAGTGATTCTTACTACTGTGTCCAGTCTTACAATGAAAACTTGTTCTTTTGGATTCAAAATGATTTTCATGATTCCAAGGGTAGCACAATAAAACATAAAATGATCTGGGTTCGAGTGGCAGAGCTTAAGGCTATGTTGCCACTCGTTTATGTGATTCATACTCTCGGTCATCAGCGCGTGGGAGTTCACGCTGTTGGCAACTCGCTTGCTGATGAAGCGGCGAAATCAGCAGTATCTACATACTTAGTTGCAGCTGTTACTAGGTCTAAAACCAAGATTGATAGCGACATCTTGGCAGCGATTGCTGCCTCTGAGAAGGGAAGTAAACATCCTTCGGGATTCCCTTCGAAGTATAAATACCACTTAAGTCCCGAAAAGGTTCCTTTTGTGACAATTCCTGATGTTGGGGAACGGCTGATTCCCAACTCGGATCGCAGAACAGACTTGATTACAGCGGCTCATGAAGGTGTGGCGTCTGCGCATGCGGGCGTCTCAGCCACTGTAACGCAACTACAACAACATTTCTGGTGGCGGGGACTGTACAAACAGACGCGTGATTATGTCCTTCTTTGTGACATATGCCAGCAGATTAAACCTTCAACTGCTACGCGTCCGCCTCAGACTCAGTTGTACATTTCTAATAAACCACTAGGCTGTGTTTATTTAGATCACTGCGGTCCATTTTCATCTGATACTGCGTATAAATACATCTTAGTAGCAGTTGACTCATGCACACGCTTTGTGTGGGTATGGCCACATCGCAGCGCTGATTCCCGGACTGTCATCAGAGATTTGCGTATCTTTATAGGGATTTTTGCCTGTGGTACCTTCCATTCGGATCAGGGTCCGGCTTTCGCCTCTAAGGCGTATAAGGATGCCATGACTTCGATGGGGGTCCAAGTCAAGTTTTCGTCACCCTACAGACCTGAGGGTAATAGTGTAGTTGAACGAATGAACCGTGATTTAAAGCAATCTTTGACAGCCCGAGTTATAGGCACTGGCAGAAACTGGCTGGCTCACCTCTATGGCGTGCAGCGTGCTCTTAATAATCTCCCTAGAAGGTCTCTGGGTGGGCGGACCCCATACGAAATGCTCTTTGGCATCAAGATGTTCGTCCCTGACCTTGACGGTCTAGACTCGGTGGTTCGCGCCACTTCCTTTGACGCAGATGAACATTGCAATGTTTTACAGAATCTACAAAAGACGAGAGACACTCTTGCAAAGGAACATTTGCCCTCCACATCGGATGATGCGTTGCAGATCCCGGTAGTTGGCTGGCTACCCCAAGTTGGAGAACTGGTTCGAGAGAAGATCGACAACAAGAAAGAGTTTGGTCCCTCATATCGAGCTCCGGTCCCAGTGCTTGGAGTGAAGGGCACAAGAACAGTCATTTTACCACCACTTCCAGGTCGTAAGGAAAACAGGTTTATTTCTATTGACAATGTCAAGATACACAGAGTGGCCGATTCTTCTTAGCATGACACCGGCTGTTTCCTGTCCTTCCATTGTGAGAAATTCAATTATGCCCACTGCTTCTAATAATGAACCTGAGGTGGCCATCGAATTACCTGCTGTTTCCAGTCCATTATTGAATAATTTACCAGGAACTAACCTTGATGAGACAGACTATACATACCCCGCTGATTTGTCCATGCCTGACCTGCAAGCTCGTTTAGCCACGGAATCCAGATTTTCATTTGACTCTGCTTCCCTTGCCTTGAAAAAACCCTCTAAAATTGCAGTATATGCTAGCCTGTTTAAAAAACATTTTTTGATACCTCCTTGGATATACATTTGGCTGGTACTTTTTTCAGTTTACCTTTTTATGTCAATTGGTTTTGTGTTTTATTTTTTTCGGATTATGAATGGACACTATGTCGAGGAGAGAACTTGCATTACTCATTTGAATGGAACTTTGGCCCCACTTTCCTCTTCACATTCTACACACAGATTAAAAAGAGACTTGACTTTGGTTAACATCACAGCGTGGCCTGTTCTGGATGGAATCGCGTGGGATGCAGTTCGTTTTCAGATTCATGGCCCAACGGAAGTCGTTAATGTCCCTAATGTACTAAGAGTTAATATGGGGGATGTGGTGAAACAAAACATTCGTTCTGATGATTGGGATGTTAATGCTGTGGAAAGTTTGTTTTCTGATTTGAAATATTATGCTGCTTTTGATGCTGAGGATTTATATTTAGAATCTGCTAATTATGGTGAATTGTTCTGTTACCAACATTATGGCAATCACTTCTTACACAAGACATCTTCCCGAAGGGATGCGGTTAATTTTACTCAGTGGGAACATTGCCCAACACCAACACAAGGGAGTTCAGAAACGTTTCTTAAAAAGTATACTTATTTCACTGACTTTAATCAGTCCAATCCCGAGTCCTTTTATTTTAAATTTCACAAACAGCCACTGTCCAAGGTTCGACTTACAAATACAAAATTGTTATATTCAAAGGCCTTCCTGGATCAATTAGTTACTGGAGGGTATGAGTTATGGAAGGATACCATAGACCTTAAATCAGTTTGGGGCTCAAGGGCCTGGCAGGTACAAGGCACTGAGGCTTTGCACCGTGCATGTCTCATCCCAAATCATATGTGGTTTTTAAATGAAACCATTTCCCAGACCACATGCTTTGGATTGGCTACATCTAAAAGGTTAAACACCCCGTCTTTCCCGGAGTTGGAGGAATATGAGAATTGGAGTAATTTTACTAAATTGTCCATTAGAGATATACAGGCTCTGCTTCTGAATTCCTCCTTTAACATTTCCAGTATGAATCCCAAGGGTTGGCTGCTTTGGCACCGTAGTGCTGATTCTTGCCAAAAGAGATTTTTAAATATAACTGACGGTTTTAAGACTGTTAGATCTGATCCCCGTTTTGATTTGAGTCATACTGTCACCTCTTACTCAGTGGGCAAGTTGTGTCAAGCTTGGCTGAAACATTCAACTTTACCTGCGGTTAAGTATCACCTTTCCAAACTGAATGCAGACGTGGATTTGAATGATTTCATTAAGGGCCCTGCTAGTGGCAGGTCGAAACGTTGGTTATATGGTGTTTACAATGAAATTTGGAAACTCTCACAGATTGAGGCTGCTTCACGCCTTAGGGCTATTGATCAGGCAAATCTTGAGAAAGTTCTTGCAGTTGTTGACAATAGCATTAACGTGCTTTCCTCTAGAATTTACACATTAGATAATATTGTGTCGTCTGTTGTTGATATTGTACATGATGAAGTATCTGTATTATACCATGGTCAAAATCAATTACGTTCGATCATGCAGTTTGCATGGACACTTCAGACTCTGAAAATGGGTAAAGTTCCCTGGGGATACATGAACGTTTCCTCTTTATTTGCACCGTTTAATTTGACAGACAAACAACGCTTGCTTTCAATGCGTGATGCTTCCTTTTCTATGCTCCATATTGAAAGGTTGGAATCTTTACCTTTTTCTGTGGCAGAGGCCACTGCTGCTACGTGGCTTATCCACGGTTTAATAACGCTGCCTTTTGCTTTATATAAGTTTTCAAATTGTATGAAATATGTGCCAATAGGTCGTTTTGAACCCTTAGGTAGCGGTTTTCTTCATGAGGTCTGGTCACTCCCATACACATACAGATGTTTCAAGGATGAACAAGAGGTTTATCTAACAGGGGATGAGTGTACTGAGACGCCAGATCATTCTTTAATGTGCAGACACATACAGTTACACGGTTCATGTAACAAGGACCGACCGAATATGGCTTGCGTTTTACAGGGCACGCCAGTTCCTGCTATCATCCCCACGTTTAAATTGTTAGAGAATGGTAGTTATTTAATGCTCAATAATGAAAACTGCTGTGGTTTAATTAAAGGTATAGCTTTCATAGTAACGGTTAGTGAGCGAGTTATTTGCTGCAGAAATGTTCTTTATCCTCCCACACGTGAACATAGGGAGTCTTCCATTTGGCCACAGATACCGACCTTAGGAGCAGAATTCAGCGGCATGGCTAGAATAAGAGCTCTATTGTCCCAGAAAGAGGTGGCCTTGAGCTCGGCCCGTGAAACTTTCGTGCTTCACATTGCTAACACCCGTACGGAGGCTCTATTAAACACTGATTTGCCTTTGCATTTCGGAGCCATGGTCCGTTCTATCTTTAACGCATCCTCCACAACGGGTCTAGCACATTTTTTTAAAGTTGTTAGCGGTGGTCTCGTGACTTCCTTTGAGAAGATATTTGGAGTCATCCCTGCCTTCTTCCATTCTATTTTTTCATCCTTATTTGGAGGGTTCCCGTTTTTGCTTGCATTAGCGGCTGGCGCATTGGTGGTTTTCTGCCTTTTTAAATATGGATGCCCTTCCTGTGCAAGACCACGAACAGCTACTACTGACGCGGTTTCGCAACCGCATGCTTGATTACTATGGCACACTGCCGTTAGCGACTCTAAGCACGGCGTTTGGATTATCTTTTCGGTTCTCCTATTTCACCTGTGTCCAGCCTGTATTTCGCTGTCTGACCTGTGATTTCCTTTGGGCCATTGATTTGTGTCTCTGCGGACCAGCATCTTCTGACGTCGATTTTGATCAACTGATGAGTCCTATCATTGCTCACGAGTTGGTTTGTTCTGACGAAAGGATTATGGCCTTGGCGGTGGCACATGGACTAATGGGTCCCTGGGATGTGTTGTCGGCAGCGCAAAATTTCTTGGAACTAAGTTTTCTTGAGAACCCACCGAGCTGTCCTCTGATGGTTATAGAGGATCCGGTGCTGGAAGATCACGTATGTTCCTTTCATCTTTTAAATTGGATGGCTGAACTGTTTTCTGATGAGGACAGTGACTTCCTCCTGGAGGCTGTTGCAGCTTACTTTTCATATACGGTCTTATCTTAGACACTGCCTCAAATTGACATGCTGATTGATAGCATTTCCTTGACTTTATTGACTTTTGGTCAAGACATTTTATTTTTCCTTGCCTATTGGCTTGAGCCACATTATATTTGTGGGCTATTTTTTTAGCATTAATTTTTATAATTGAATCTTTATTCATGCTCGTTTATAAATGGATTCTGCTCTCATGTGATGGCACTTCTGTTACCTTATTTAGTCCGTTCTCGGATCATGGGGGGGTGTTGTATAGCTCCTATATATCCTTATATCGTGTTAAGTTAGCATAGGTACATTTGAGATTTAAACGCCATTTTTCCTTTCTTGCAACTTCTGCACACGACCCTTAATTGTTGACTTAGCTTTCAACCTAGTGGTTTGCCGTGGTGTATGTGAGAATAATATGTTATTGCTCTGATATCAGTCTTGTTTAATAAACCATGTCTGCACGGAGAGTGCTGAAGTTTCAGGAGCAACACGATATGGAATTGTTATGAGGTCTGATCTCCACGCTTTCATAGTCATAACACAAGTGCAGCCTTTGCCAACTTGGGCTTGAGGCGGGATTGATATTGCTTTGCACGAGAATTGTTAACACACTTGATGCGGTGCACATGCAGAGAGAGCTGGTGTATGCTGATGTGATTCCTTCATGCTAGGACACTAAGGTATGGGCCCGCCCTAAAACAACCCAAAGAGACCTTCTTAGATAATAATATAATATATGTGTTAGGGAGGGTGAGATATAAGTGTTGTTAACTCTTATTCATTACAGCATGTTAACATGCTGTCACCATTCGCTTTTTATGTCTTAGTAACTATGCTGATAATTTTGCTACTGATAATAAGTATACTTGTATTATCAAAGATACTGCGCCTGAGAAGACGGCATTAGTAAATAAACATTTCAAATGCACATGTGTCTTCTTTACTCCATGTTCTGGTTTGTAATGATAATATAACGAAAGAGTGTTCATGAGTCCCACGTACCCTGAGGTACTGTAAGTTCATGTTCTGGTTTGTCTAAACATTGGGTGTTTGATATGTCCAATGAGACACTGTAGCTAGCCCGGTAAGGGGTGAGTTGGTTGCTAAGGTAAGTTTTGGGACATCCTAATTTGCCGAGGTTCCACTCCTCTGTGCACAGTTCTGTGTGAGTACAGAAACCCTGCAACAATGGTGATAGCAGCTAGCCACACAGTGGAAGAGGATAAACACAAATTCCATTGTTACCCACAGTGTACTAAACCTTCTGTGAAACTGCCAAACCAATCCAGCAGCCATTATCAAATATAAATAATAAACAATAGAATAACTAAACTTGATTGCGACAGATCACCCTGCCGTCAAAGCTAGATATATAATGGGCATTCAGATACTGGAAGAGGTCAAACAGCAATTGGTTAACGTGTGCTCTGCAAATGGCAGTAAAATAACATAGATGTTTCTAGGATCACAAGGTTACTGTTTCCTTCAGCACTGTCGGAATTTCTTGATATTTCTCAATATGTGCATCCAGTCATGATCAGCTGTCCTCACTGAAAAAGTGGTCTAGTGGCAGACAGTGGCTACTGGGCCCCAACTGTGGTGGTTATGGCCATTTTCCGCTGGTGTCTTGAGGTCTCTCATGCTGTGGCTCTTCAAACTGGGTCAAGTGCAGCCCTTTAAGCTTTTTATTCTCACTGTATCAAGTGAAAGCAATCACAGGCTTCTCAGGGAGTAGTGGGGAGAGCAAAAGCAAAATTCAGAACTCAGCAGTCAACCAAAAGACACAATAATGTATTTTCTAGCCAAGTGCGTATCTGTAACATACAAAACAAGCATTTGCAATGCAATAGGTCTCGCATTAGGAAAGTTTGAGCTATTGGTCTTGTAAATGACAAATTCTTTATTTATGTGTTGGTTTTGAAAATAGCAAAATTAATAGCTTTGTCATTTACAATGCCAATAGTTTTAACTTTCACAAATGTGACACCTATTGCATTTGTAATTGAATATATGTTGTATTTACGTGACTTAGATGTATTGATATTACAAATAAAAATGGCTTTTAATTTTTGTTATAATTAATACTTAAATAAAAGGTATTGTAATTTATAATGGCAATAGCTTTTGTAAATAACTTTTGTGAAGATTATGCTTATTGTATTTTATTGTGACGAAAATCTAATAACAGAAATGAAATATTAACATCTTTTTGTGACATTTGTAATAAAGCTTGAAACATTGAGAGAACATATTTGAGCCAGTTGTTGTTGAATTGTTGCACAGATTGATGCTGTGGTGGCGCTGAGTGATGTTGTGGTGGCGATGAGTGATGCTGTGGCTTTCAGTGATGCTGTGGTAGCCCATAGTGGTGTTGTGGTGCCCCTGAGTGATGCTGTGGTGATGCTGAGTGATACTATGGTGATGCGATAGATAGAGTGAAGGCTATAGATAGAGTGAGGGTGATAGATAGATAGACAGATAAAGTGTATTTATGTTGCATTTAGTAGAGTGTAAGTATGAGGTGTGTGATTATATGGCACTGAGTGGTATTATGTGGAGTGTATTTACGTTGCATTGAGAAGAGTGTAATTATGTGGCCTGTAATTATGTGGCACTGAGTGGTAGTATGGGGAGTGTATGTTGTATTTAGTAGAGTGTAATTTTGTGACGAGTAATTATGTGGCACTGAGTTGTATTTGGAGTGAATGCTGCATTGAGTGCAGTGTAATTAGGTAGCATATAATTATATGGCACTGAGTGGTATTGTTTGGAGTGTATGTTGCATTTAGTGCAGTGTAATTATGTAGCATATAATTCTTTGGCACTGAGCGGTATTGTGTGGAGTGTGTGTTGCATTCAGTAGAGTGTAATTATGTGGAGTGTAATTATGTGGCAATTATGTGGCATGTAATTATGTGGCACTGAGTCGTATTTGGAGTGTATGTGGTATTGAGTGCTGTGTAATTATGTGGCACTGAGTGGGATTTGGAGTGTATGTTGCATTGAGTGCAGGGTAATTATGTGGCAATGAGTGGTATTCGAAGTGTATGTTGCATTGAGTGCAGTGTAATTATGTGGCACTGAGTGGTATTTTGAATGTACGTTGCATTGAGTGCAGTGTAATTAGGTAGCATATAATTATATGGCACTGAGTGGTATCGTTTGGAGTGTATGTTGCATTTAGTGCAGTGTAATTATGTAGCATATAATGATGTGGCACTGAGCGGTATTGTGTGGAGTGTGTGTTGCATTCAGTAGAGTGTAATTATGTGGAGTGTAATTATGTGGCAATTATGTGGCATGTAATTATGCGGCACTGAGTGGGATTTGGAATGTATGTTGCATTGAGTGCAGTGTAATTATGTGGAGTGTAATTATGTGGTACTGAGTGGTATTTGGAATGTATGTTGCATTGAGCGCAGTGTAATTATGTAGCATATAATTATGTGGCACTGAGTGGTACTGTGTGGAGTGTATGTTGTATGCAGTAGAGTTTAATTGTGTGGCGTGTAATTATGTGGTACTGAGTGGTATTAGGAGTGTATGTTGCATTGAGTGCAGTGTAATTATGTTGCATATACCTATGTGGCACTGAGTGGTATTTTAAGTGTATGTTGCATTTAGTGCTGTGTAATTATGTGGTGTGGAATTATGTGGCACTGAGTGGGATTTGGAGTCTATGTTGCATTGAGTGCAGTGGAATTATGTGGCGTGTAATTATGTGGCACTGAGTGGTATTTGGAGTGTATGTTCCATTGCAAAGTGTGTGAGGGTGTTGAGTGTGAGGGTGTTAAGTGTGAGGGTGCAGAGTGTGAGGGTGCAGAGTGTGAGGGTGCAGAGTGCGAGGGTGCAGAGTGTGAGGGTGCAGAGTGCGAGAGTGCAGAGTGTGTGAGGGTGCAGAGTGTGTGAGGATGCAGAGTGTGTGAGGGTGCAGAGTGTGTGAGGGTGCAGAGTGTGAGAGGGTGCGGAGTGTGAGAGGGTGCAGTGTGTGTGAGGGTGCAGAGTGTGTGAGGGTGCAGAGTGTGTGAGGGTGAGTCTCCAGAGAATATAAACTATGGGAAAATGAATATTGGGAAACATTACATACGTGCGGGAGTTTGCATGGCAATACACAAAATAAAGAAACACAGAGGTAAATACCAGCTATAAAAAATCCATTAAAATGCGAGAGACGCACAGCAGCTGTGATTTCATGTAAATAAAATAAAACAAGTCACTGCGAATACGATGGCTTCAGCGAGACCTAAAAACTATGTAATCAAGGCTGACAAATACAGCTGATAAAACCAATTTCTTTAACGATGACTTGTGTTACATATTATGCAGAGAATTAACATTTGGTGTGGCCCTAATGGAAAGATTCAGCCATAGTAAGGTTATTGGCTGTCATAATCATGTGCCTGGTGTAGGCTGCGCAAGACAATCAACAGAAACAAAAATTATGACTAAGCAATGGTCTTCCCTCAATTCTCACGGAGCATGGCAGCCTGCACAGTTTGCACTACCCACCCACAATTTGCTCTGCACATTGTGAATTCGTGCACATGGCTCATGGAAATTATAGATTAAATATGCACTCAGTCAGAACATATTTAAACCGGCCCATGGTTCCTTGTGTGCAACATAATAGAAAAGTTGGGCTCAAATCATCTAGACATAACAAGGGTTTTGCTGGCCCTCAGTTGTCCATTGTGAATAAGCTCACACAAAATACCCTCACAATTGGCCACTAATTGGTATATTTCAACTTTCAGGTTCTCTTAAGAGGTTGAGAACTAACAAACAGCCATGACACATTCCGGACCTCAATACAGTTTGATGCATTGTTTGCAAGGCAGAGGCACGCAAAGTTCAATATTTACCTGCACCCCATTAATCTCGTTAATTAATGAAACATACACTTTTTAGAACTTTGATTATCTGGAACGGTCCATTGAGCTGATTCCTCCCCCAAAAAAAGGCCAGTTTGTGACTTGTGGACTACCCTAAGATATGCAAATAGTTAGCAATATAGCATGGCTAAACAGGAAGTGCACCATATTATAAAGGAAAATGCAGCTCGACCGAATTAAATAACATTAGTATTACCTGGACGGCTTTCTGTGTTTCCAAACCTGAACTTTGAAAAATGAGCTTCAGTTCCGGCTCTGCTGCAATAACTGCCAAAGTCGACCGCCTCACTGTTTCCTCTAGTACATTAACATACCACCACTACGGCCAGGCTGTCGGAAGCATTCCACGTTTCTAATCGGGATGCGCCCGTGCACAGAAAGGTTAAGAGCACAGGCATGCCCGCCCACTCCACTGAAAGATCAATCCTTGATCACTCCAGCACTACCGCACATTTCATGGAAATTTGGGGACTTCCAGGAAAACAACGGGCGCCGCTTTCGGCTTTTAAATTATCAGTTTGAAGGAATGCAGACACCGCAACAAGTCTCATGAAGAGTGAAACAGAAAGCAGCTGCACATCCGGGCTGGGAGGAGGACCTGGGAGGGCGGGGGCTGCCCGCGCATGCGCGGTATTTGTCACTTTCGTGGTGGAGAGGGAGCCCCGGCACCAAAGCAAAGTGCGGGAGATGAAGTCCCGGGTCCCAGGAGGGGGCCCGGGTGAAGACCAGCTGATACCACTGCGGGGCTCCCGTGCTTAAGGGGAGAGCCCCGCATCGTGCTGCCAGAGGAGCTAGAGTGCTCCTGAAAAGCGCCGCAGCCAGCTGCTGCTGAGGAGGAGTTCCCCCCGCAGACCGGGTGAGTGGGAGATTCTCCATTACTCTAATGCTTGTGCCGGTTCGGGCCACTCTAACGATGGGGTGAAATATTTTTTATAAGAAATAAGTTAAAGTTAAACTGCATGCTGGCTTGAATGAAGTGGGACAGGAGATGGGCACAGGGTGTGGGTGTGGGTGTGCGTGCGCGCACACATGCAGAAAGCGCCGACGGCCCTGCGCGTGCCCATCCCCTGACTCACATTCCCAGGAAGTGGATGACAAAAGATGCTTTGCTGGATGCAGCGCTTCGTGCTGCTTACACCAGCTCGACCTAAAAATGAATTTAATCTCACAGCAAAACTAAATACTACACAATGTAATAGGCATGTCACAAAGATCTGCAAATTAAGTTGTGTTTAACAGTGAGGTGCTACACCTCCCTCTTGCCTGTACCCTATTGCCCTCCCTCTATGGTTGAGACCCCATATCTACAGTCTAGATGTTTCTACAGCAGTGGCTCTTCTACTACAAGTGTTGCAGCAGCAGCCTCACTCGAGACAGTGTTCGCGGAGAAGGAATCAGTCATACACATCTGCCTGGCAAATCAGATTCGGCAGCAGCAGGCTATACGGCCAAGTCCCTTGTGGTGATATCTCTTTGATAGTTGCAGCCTCCAGGTAAATCATGGGACCTCACTTCAGCAGTGACATGGCTTCTACTCTCAAAGTCAGCAGTAGCAGCACCAATCTCTCAAGCCCACAGCAGACTGCCAGGCAACACTGGGATTCCTGATCTTATAATTGCGCAGAGAGACTGTGGGTCCCTTTCTCATCACGGGTCGCTACAAGCTTTAATTTCCTGGACAGTCTCTCTTACTGAAGGGGCAGGCATACTTCTTCCCTCTCTCAGCAGGGATCCATGCCCTTCGGGCAGACCCTTATCTCTTCCAGCAGAAAGTGCAGACTTCAGGTGATGGTCCCTTAACTCTGGAAAACTGGTTATCAGGCAGACGCCAGCCCTGGTTGCACAGCAGCTCTTCGAGTACACTGCGGAGAAGTCTCTTCCTTGGCCAAGAAAAACTTGAGATTAGAGAAACATGGGTGGTTTAGATCCCAATTTTAAATGCATTTTCCAGGCAGGGAGTGAGGATCTACCTTCTAAAGCTTCAGAACCGATTTGGGTTGGTTTTCTTTCAAATGTTGTTCTCAGACTGCTCCTCAGAAACAACCTTTGTGGAAATAGATGGCTCTCAATGCAGGTAACAATGGGGCTGGCTGCAAACAAAAGGATCCAAAACAAGGCCAGGATGAAAAGTAAGATCTCTGCACCGGCCCATCTTCAGCCTTCGTGAAGCAGTAATCGGGGCAGACTAAGGACAGGCCCTGCCAAGAAACTTCCTCTCCTTGCACAAGAGAATCTGCAGTCCAACTACTCACCCTTACACTCACCTACTATCTACCAAATGGCATTGTTTAATAAGTACAAATCAGCAAACCTTTGCTAGTACGGTCCATGCTGAATTTCTGATGATAGCCCTGTCTCCATCCTCCCTTGGTATAGTATCTGGGCCTCCACCCTCCTGCCACAGGAGTGCAGGCAGCATACTTTCCCCAACTGGGGAAGATAACTTCATCTTTCATCTTCCACCATGCTAAACCAGAGACATATAAATTAGATGTCAGTGCCTTCGTGCTCAGACTCACATGTAACACAGTCTACTATCTTGCATTGCTTAACAGTCACTGCACATACATGCACTCATCATGCTTACGGGATGTCAGCACAAGATTCTGGACTTCACACAATAGCGAAGCCAATAGGCTTCTATACACTGAACACAGAGGAAAAGGCATGATCACATTATAGACTCAATAACACAATACACTGGCACTATCACTTTATGTGATGCACCCATGGAATGGACGGTAGTCCAATGGCCTCTATGAGGGCCCACTTGGTACACCCCTTCATGTTATAGAACAAGGCCTGGGCATCGCTCTGTCAAGGAAAGGCCCAGGCCTGTGCCCACATGCTAGTTTAGTGTGACGTCACGGCCAGAATAAAAGTCAGGATTATAGTTTTACATACAGTTGGGCACTCAGGGCAGAGGTGCTCCCTCATTTACCACCATGCAGGGGACATTACCATCCCAACACACACCAACATCTACTTACAATTATTATACTTATAATTTGTAGTCAAAAGTCCCTGGTGCGGGGGCGTGGCTAAGATGGCGGCCTGAGCAGACGCTAGTTCGTGAGGCTCCCCGGCCCGAATCCCCGTTGTGACTCTTAATTAGCATTCAAGCCCCCAGGCTGGAGTGATCTGTGCCCAGCAGAGCGGGGGCAACTGGTGCCCGTCCTTTTGGGCAGCGAGAGAAGGCAGAGCCGCTCCCACGCGACACCCTTCCTGTGCGGAGCGGGATCCCGCCTGGCGCCGAGGTGTAATGGTGGCCAGGAACACGGAGTGATCCGCAACGAGTCTCAGCAAAGGGGGCTCATCGGGAAGGCACCCACCGTGTGGGCGCCGGATGGGGCCGAAGATAAGAACCGGTGGGGATACCGGTGACTGCAGCGCTTGGAGAGGGAGGTGAGCTGCGAAGCGCGCAGCCAAAGACAGCAGCGGCACCACCTCAGGAGGCGCGAAACTCGAGCCCCAGGACTCTGGGCCTACCCCCAGTAGACGCACACCGGCCCGCCGGAGCTACGACCAGCGGTGCGGGGGCCGATGAGGTGGGGCGCCAGGAGTTGCCCACGCTGACAGCAGTGGACAGGCGCCGACGGGGAGACAAGAGGCAGCGGCGTATTGCCGGCGAGGCGAGCTGAGGGAGGACTTGCCGGCGGTGGAGGGAAACCCCGCCAGGGCAGCGCGAAAATCGAGCTCTAGGCTTTGGGGCCTACAAGGACTAGTCAGCCTGCAGTACCGAAACCGGTAAGGACGCATCCGGGCATGGCCTGGAGAGCAGAGCCGCTGACTTTGCGTGATTACCAGGCGAGAAGGGGCCGCTGCCCAGAGGGTGAGGACTGTAGCGAAAGGAACGGTGGTGCTTGCCCGGCGTTCATAGCATTCAATCAGCGTGGTGACTAGGCCAGGTGGGACACGCTGGGGCCTGCACCGAACTTGGCCCAGGTGAACTCTGTGAGGGTGATGTTCAGCCTGTGCTGCATGGCTGCAAGTGGGGCTTCATGTGGATACCCGCAGTGCTTACCCTCCACAATACCTGGAACGCAACGATAGACGGAGTGCTTGGCTGGTGCGGCGCGGAAGACGATTTGTTGGCCCGGATCTCGGCCCGCGTTGCATGGGCATCAAGTGAACACGCACTCATAGGAGTAGACCCCATTAAAGCAGTCGAACTTTCGAGGCTTTCCTGGGCTAGAGCGACTGGCGCATCATGGGATGCAGGGGCGGATGCACCATAACGGACATGCTGGTAAAGGGTACAGCTAAGGGAGAGAAGGGCCCACCATCCCCAGCAGCGGCGAAGGACACCACGGGGCAGGAGGACGGAGGGGCCCCCATCCCTAAATCGTTTTTGGAGACTCTATTTAACTCCTTGCGAGAGGACTTCCAGACACTAAGGCAGGACATGGCTGGAGAGTACCGTGAACTGCGCCGGGATGTGGACGGCTTGGGGGAACGAGTGGCGGCGGTGGGGGAAGCGGACCAGACTAGGAGCAAGGAGGTAGAACAATTGCAGCAAGAAGTCATCCGCCTCCGTGAGCAACAAGTCGATCTCCAGGCGCACGCGGAGGACCTCGAGAACCGCTCCCGGAGGAACAACATAAGGGTCCGAGGCGTTCCATCCAAAGCAGAGGGGAACAGTGTCACTCACTTTTTGCAGGGAATGATCCGGGAGATATTGGGGGAAACTGATGACTTTGAAATCCGCATCGACAGGGCGCACAGGGTAGGCCTGGTGCGCTGAGCACCTGCTCCTCCACCTGATATCCTGGCTTTCCTACCTGACTTTCCCTTGAAAGAACGAATCCTAAGAGAGGCATGCCAGAAACAGCCTCTCCAATATCAAGGCAACCCAGTGGCACTGTACCAGGACCTCTCGGCCATCACCCTGCAAAAGAGGAAAGCCTTTAGAATGGCCACAACGTTCTTGCGCGACAAAGGGATTCCTTATTTCTGGGGTCACCCTTTCAGGCTAATCTTTAAATGGAAAGGAGCCCTGCAGCAGCTCAGATCTCTACGGGACACATGTGCCCTGCTGGGCATTGACCTAGACGAGGACGCAAAGACGGAAGACGCAGCTTTACGAGTCTCACAGGAGAAGTCACCGCGAACCTCGCGAGATGGATGGCAGAGAGTGGTAAGCAGACGTGGTGACAATGGCACAGGAACAGGCATCGGCCATCCAGGAAGTGTCTAAGGACACAGCGGCGTTGAACTCATGCAGTGACAATAAGGTTTTTTTTATTTGCGCTGAGACCACGCGGGTCTAGGGGGAGACGGGCGGGGGGCGAACGAGGTCGCCACTGCCACACACTCCTCCATGTAACGTTACCACAGGCCTGAACTGAGTATTGATAGGCCTGGGACTATGTCTTACACTTGGGAGTTCCTGGTTGGGGCTGGGGGGGGGGGAGGTGGGCAGTGGGTGTTGAGGCTCAGGGGAAGGTCGGGGGTTGGCGATTATGGAAGTTCTTTGTTAGGGTCCGGGAGCGAAGGGGGAGGGACTGGGGTGTTGGGGGAGGGGGGAGGGGGGGGGGCTTGGGGTGGGGGGCTAGAAACCAGTGTGTTGGAAGGGGCAGGGCTCAAGCAAGCCACAGGACGGATTGTCACTAGATTCACCTAACACGTACCACACATTACTTTCAGAATGACAGATACCACCTTAAAAATTCTGACTCTGAATGTAAAAGGCCTAAACAATCCCATTAAGTGGAGGGCAGTGCTCTCATATCTAGAACACTCAGGGGCTGAGATTTGTCTGATCCAAGAAACTCACTTACTTTCGAAAGACTGGCATAGGATGAGGTCCCGTGCATTTCGCCACCAATTCTTCTCCTCTACACCGGAGAAAAAAGCAGGGGTTGCGATTCTGGTGTCTAAACGATTTCGAGGGCAGATCAAGGATAAGGTGGGGGAGATCAAAGGTAGACTGTTAGATCACAGCATACTGGTGGGGGGGCAGCAGATAACGATGGGGTCTCTGTATACACCAAACACGGGGTATGAGCCATTCTTACGGAACGCCCTCTCGGAAGCGCTGCGCTCCTCAGACCCTATTTTACTTCTAGGGAGGGACCTTAATTTAGTAATGGACACTGATAAAGACAGGTCAGGGCACAGGTACGGCAGTGCTGGCGCTATGTCCGGGGCAGGCAAAGAATGGCCACAGCAAAGAGGGTTAGTGGACTTGTGGAGAGTTAAACACCCAGGCACGTCACAATACACTTTCTATTCTCATGTACACTGCACCTATGCTAGATTAGATCCCTTTATAGGTTCTTCGGAGCTAGAAGCCCGGGTAGTAGACGTGTGCATCACCCCAGCAGCGATTTCAGATCATGACGCGGTGGAGCTTACACTCAGAGTCCCCAAGGTTGGGAGGCCCCAGGGTGGGTGGAGATTAAGAGAACCCCTCCTGCAACGTGCAGACGTAGCTCAGCAACTCCATAAGCGCATCACTGAGTATTTAGCAATCAACGATAACCCCGAGAAGCCAGTGTCGGCACTGTGGGGGGCCCTGAAGGCGGTGGTACACGGCAAACTTATTGCGTCAGCAGAGTCCAAGGACCGCAAAGTGAAACGCGAGTCCCTAAAAGCCCAAGTCGTAGAGCTAGAGCGGGTCCAGAGTCGCACTGGGGCTCCCAGGATCTGGAAGCAATTAAAGGCGGCTAGAGCCCAAATGACGGGATTAGACATCGATAGAGCTGAATATGCGGCCCTCTGCCTGCGACATACTTATTACATAGGAGGGAACAAGACTGGTCGCCCCCTTTGCCAGTGCACTGAAGGCAAAGGTCCAACACTCAAAAATCCTGGCCTTGCACGACGAGAACGGGAATGAAATTCGGGATGAGGCACAGATCGCGGAGGCATTTCGCAATTACTACGCTTCACTATATAGTGCCGGAACAGTCCCGGGAGCGGACGCTGATGACTATTTGAGAGATATTGCCACCACGGCGCTAACCTCAGCGAGCGCGCAAGAGCTGTACACTCCCATTCGACTTGACGAGGTAATAGCGGCAATATCCCACCTCAAACCCCTAAAATCGCCTGGCCCAGACGGCTTCTCCGCTGGGTTTTATAAGACTTTCTGTACGCTACTGGCCCCGATACTCACTCTGCTTTTTAATTCATTCCAAGGCCCGGGTTCCATACCATCGGACATGCTGGACGCGGAGATCGTAGTGCTGCCCAAACCGGGCAAAGACGCTACACAGTGTTCGGCTTTTCGACCCATCTCCTTGCTTAACATAGATCTCAAGCTGTTTACGGGCGTCCTAGCGGCGTGGCTTGGATCCTGTTTACCTGGAATTATTGAGCCGGACCAGTCGGGCTTCATCCCGGGTCGGCAATGTAGTGACAATACTAAGCGATTCCTACATCTGATCGATAAAACCCACTTTCAGCAATCAGACTCGGTCTTATTGGCTATCGACGCTGAAAAAGCGTTTGACTGTGTCGATTGGGGTTTCCTGCAGAAGGTTCTGACGCATTTTGGAATGGGTGAACGCTTCCAAGCATGGGTTGCGAGTTGCTATCATCGCCCCCGGGCGCGGGTCCGCCTGGGTGGCCTACGATCCAGCCCTTTTGAAATTCAACGCGGTTTACGTCAGGGGTGCCCCCTTTCACCTCTCTTGTTCGCGCTTTACGTCAAAACGCTGGCGCAAAAGGTGCGTGACAACCCGGCCATACGGGGAATAATGTTCGGCGGGGAACCACACTCTGTAGGCCTATATGCTGCTGACATCCTGGCAGCTCTTGATCATCCAGAGAGTTCTGTACCAGCGTTTCTGGAAGAAGTGGACTCATTCGGAAGGGTGTCCGACTTCCGGATGAATAGAGGGAAATCACTGATTCTGCACGCTCTACCCATGACACACCGGGATATGGGGGGGGTTTATTGACGCAGCCACAACTTCCGTATTTGGGTATCACCCTCACTCCGTCCACGGAGAAGACGGTTGCCCTCAATTACACCAACCTCGCATCGCAGATCTATAAAGGCCTGGCGCGCTGGACCAAACAACTGCTCTCCTTGCTAGGGAGGATTGCAGCGGTGAAAATGTCGGCCCTTCCCATGATTCTATATATTTTTCAAACTATTCCGGTGTCTCCTCCGACCGGGACTATCGCGAACCTACAATCAGCTCTCCAGCATTTTATATGGGGGGGAAAGAGACCACGCTTACACAAGCAACTGGCGTACAGAGTGATGGACGAGGGAGGCCTGGGGATCCCCAATCTCCAACAATATTTTCAAGCAACACAACTGCGCTATTTGGTAGAGTGGTACAGGCCAGAGTCGGAGAAGAGGTGGCTCTTCCAAGATAGGGCCATGGCTCAAAAGTCTCTATGGAGGATACCGTTCCTACATCGATCTCATAGGCCACGTTACCTTCAGAATTCACCTATTACCCGCACCATCCTGAGAATATGGGACACGGTTGCTGTTAAACAGGCCCTCACAACTTTCCCTTCCCCGCTCACCCCTCTCTGGGACAACCCTGAGTTCCCGCCTGGCAATGAACCTCAAGCATTTCCACAATGGCGGAGGTCTAGCTGTAGATCGGCTGGTCATCTCTTCGATTTACAAGGCTTTCTTCCCTTATCGGAGCTGACCCGGGGATATGATATAATTTCACAGTGTTTTTTTCAGTACTTCCAGCTCAGACATTGGCTCACACATCCCGAACAGGCCCCATTAGTTGGTAGGCACATGACTGTTTTTGAAAAATGGCTGGTTACGAAAGACTCAGATAAGGGCCTTATAACAGCGCTTTATAAGATGCTTACTCCCCCCCAGGGCTACACCACGCAGCGGAGCAGAGATGCTGGGAAGAGGAGCTGGAGAGGACAGTGACACATCGGGAATGGAGTTCTGTCTATTACAGTGCCAGCCACACAGCGCGAAATGTCGCGGGCAGAGAAATGGCAGTGAAACTAGTTACATACAGGTATCTCACCCCACTGAGGCTGAACAGAGTCAATCCGACCCCCAGCTCATCCTGTTGGAGGGGCTATGGGGAAAGGGGCACCTTGACTCACCTACTCTGGGACTGCACAGAAGTTAGGGAGTATTGGACAGCAGTACTCAACGACATAGATAGCTCATTTGACACTGAAATCCCAAGATTTCCTGCTTACACCCTCCTTGGTCTTCCAAACACACTCACCTTCCCTTTGAAATCGGCATGAGGGCGACAGATGGGCATTGCGATGCGGGCAGCATCCCAACACATCTTATCCCTTTGGGGAACGAACACCCGACCCACTCACACGGGGTGGCTGCATAAACTTTGGTTCAATCTGGGAATGGAACGTATCCAAGCCACTCTCACACAGTCGGCGGCATCATTCCAAACAGTTTGGCAGCCGCTGCTTGCACTCCTTTCCAAAGAATTCAACGAAATCTCATACCCCAGATACCTTTGTTTGTTACGCCTAACAGATGCCAAGAATGACCCTCCTGAGCCCGTCGAGGGGACGCGATGAGAGCGCTGTGCATGCTAATACCTACATTTTGAGAATCCGACACACTGGTTGGGGCGGGGGGGAAGTTTGGGGGTGGGGGGCAAGTGTGGTTTTCCTTATTACGGTTGTTCCTGATAAAGAGGCTGCATGATAGCTTTTCCCTTCCAACTGCCACCCGGGGGCCTATGAAATACGAGAGTTTTATGTTTAGCCTGTCGGAAAGGTTCGCCCAGAACGCCTGCCGCTCACTTTGGTGGCTTCCATATTACTTTGTAATGCCTGTGATTTTCTTTGAAACTAATAAAATAAATTTAAACATAAAAGTCCCTGGTGCAGAATCCCTGTCCTGCTGTTCTGCTCCTCATGTCAACATTACTCATGTAGCAAACCCCCTTGCAGGAGCTCTACATGATTTTGGGGACAAAGGGTGCACCAACAGAATACTTTACACTGCTGAACATGGGGTCACCTACTATGAACCCCCGTTTAACATGTGACTACTGTCCAAATCCTCAGTCCGTGGTATGAATGACTGCTGGCGCCGGCTGACTGACTGTCGCTGGGTCTGCTGCTACACTCCTTTTTACCTGCACTCCAAGTTGACTGTTTACCAGCTTTGTCTGCAAACCATCTAGTCTTTGATAACTGGGACTTTCAATTACCCCAGAGAGTTATGTTAGGTTCTGAGGTATATATGTAACAACGATGAATAACACAAAATCAATGTAAATCCAATTAAATTTCTATCTCACATAATTCAAATACTGCTTTCCACTCTCAAAGAGACTCCCACCTTGGTGCTGGTGGTGTCCTCAACTTGGTACCAGCTCATGCCTTCTTGTGACGTGTGATGCAAACAGACACATAATGTACGGTACTGGACTGGAGCAGCTACCTGCATCCTTTCAATCATTCCTATAAAAATGAATAAATACATTATCACAAAAATGTGATGACCCCAAATTGACCTTCTAGTTTTGATCAATAAAATGTAGAAATAAAGTGCAGAATTCTTTGGTCAGAAATTCTTACCACTCTCCCTGAGTCGCTGGGCAAAACATGGTTTTTATCAGCTCACTTGCAATAGCTCATTTAATTAGATTCCATACTCTTTTCTTCCTTCTGGAATATTTTTGATTGGTTTTGAGTGACTCCTGCTGGAGCAATCTTCAAGTGGTTGCCTTCACATGTATTAGATCTCTCTGGTAGCATCTGCGCCCTGATTGAAAAGGCGCATTAACGCTGAATCCCTGGTGCAGACAGAGACTCCATATGCACTAGCCACAGTTGGCTAGCATTTCTATTGGGCCTATGGCCCTGGGGTACAAAAGGGCAGGTCACAAATAGTGAGTGAAAATTGCACAACATATTTGTGCGGCCTCCCTTTCATTTTGTGAGGGAACTTATTGACTAAAAAGTTGCGTCACAAGTCTCAGGGAGTTACAGAACGATCTGCATAATGAACATGAATTAGATGTGTCCATATTAGTTCCCCTATGATTGGCTATTAACACGGGATTACGGCCTGCAAGAAAGACCAGATCAACATCCCTTTCCAGTAGTCTATGTTCCTCAAGAGACTGAGTCGTTTCTATGGCAAACAACAAGAAATGAAACCAGAGCCCCTCTCTGACCTTGCTTACAGTTTTCCAGAAGATGCTGAAAACGTGGCTGTTTAATCCACAATATGAGGGTCTCTTACACCACATTCTTGTTACTATTACACATTCTATTTTCGATATTTAGGTCATGGTTGTGTTGTGTCCCTTAATAGAGAAAATAAACGATGGTGTATGTGTGCTTTATAAATATGGAATAACACAACAAAATACAAAATATTTCCCTTTTGGGAAGACATAGGCGTCGCCCAACACAATTTCCATTCTAGAAGCTGTCCAAAAGGCCAAACAGTTAGCACCTCCTTTCAGTGCTTAATTTGGAGGGGGGAAGCGCCAGGGCTCTGGCCAGGAGGCTGCTGCAGCTTGCACCACTCATTGTTCCTGACATCGCTGCCCATGACAGTAACCACACAACTACAAACCTTCACACTCCTACAAGTGTGACGGTTCAGAATACTCAAGACCCCCAAATCTATAGTAAAATAGCATGGACGCAGGTATTAGTCATTTGCAGTGTAAAGTGTAATAATAAACAACTGTTGGTGTGCTTATCTGTAAATTAGACAAACAGCGCTTCCATGCGGCATGTTGGACTTGTCATAAGTGCTGGTGTTGACAAGGTGTCAAGCACTAGAAACCACCGGCTCAAATTAAGCACTGCCTACTTTGAGGAGTTACAATTGCAAAATACTGGTACATTTCATTGTGAGTAGCAATAACGAGGGGACGCTCCTTTCTTGTACCCTCCAAATTGTAATATGGATGAGCAGCAAAACACCATTTGTGATTCAGAAAAGCTTTTCCGAACAGCTGAGGGAGCTGGTACATCTCAAAAAGTCATCCTGTAGTCACAAACCCTGCCGTTTTGCGAATGGCAGTTATTTCAACCGAAAATGCTATTTTGCATTTTTTTTACATGAGGCAGTATAGTAGCACATATCCTGGTAAGAGTCAAGCTCTTATAACTAAATGAGAGACTATGGGCATTTTATGAAAAGCATAATCTTTTACTTGAACCCTGCAGTGCTACGGGGAATATCGTAATGCAAGCAACAATAAATAAAATGGAAATACATTTTGTCTGGAGTGGACTTAATTGGTTGTCGATATTAATAGACAGGTGCATTCAATGTGGTAAATTTCAGAAGATGAAGTAAGTACTGACTGTATTTGTGTTCATGAGAACAGAACAGACAATTTTAAGAAGGGCTCAGATACTGAAAAAGGGTGCAGTGATAAATTGAATATCATATTCTCACTAACGTTACGGTATGTTCTGTTATTTAGCTCAACTCCACCATCTTCTGGTGATAGTTTAGAACTCACATGTGAGCAGCTAACGAAGTCAAGTCCCTCAATGGGCCTCTCCGCTCAGTAAGTTGTTTTGGCCATTGAACAACCCACAACACAAAATCCCAGAATCATACAGTAATTTTATATTTTCCAATATAACCTATGATCCTTTTTCCTATTTCAACAAAAGAAATGTAAGACTTAGCAGCAGACATCTTGCTTCCTTCTTGCTAGTCTATCACACATACATTGGGAAAAGAGGCACATAGCTTTTTGTTACTTTATGTGGATGCATCAACAGCAGAGCTGCACATCAAGAAAAAGTATAATACATATATATATTTTGGAGTCCCCATACTACACACCACATGAAGTGGACCTCTCCTTAAGCCCTGCAATCCTTAAGGTCCATATCACTAAACCTGAATGTAACCGACAGAGCTGGTCCTTTCCTTCTGACTTAGAGGAAGCTGACTACAGTAAATAATGCTTTAGTTACTTTTTTCCCTGACATCAGTAGTAGGCCTGGGGAGAATTTTGATTACGCCAGAGTAATTGGAGTAATTTAGCGGCATATCAGCAAGGGCTTTATCTCCGTTTTTTTGGCTTTAAAAGCCAAAAAAGCGGAGATAAAACTATCGGCCTATCAGGGTGCTAACATGCAAAATCGCATGTTAGCACCCTTTTTCACTACGCCTCCCTTTGCATCTCTAATGAGATGCAAAGTGGGGGTTCCTTCCGAAAATAACTGGAGAAATGTCGCTAACTGACATTTCTCCAATTATCAATAGGCCCGCTAACAAGCATAGCGATAAGAAAAGTAGCGTTAACCGCGGTTATCGCTACTTTCCTTACGCCTGCTTTTAGTTTGACTTAGCCATGATATCCAATGGAAGGTGGATATCATGGTTAAGTATGCCGTGCCCTATCAACATCGTAGCGCCAAACGTTGCGCAATTATCGCTGGGATACGTTGTGTGATATTGCTGGAATCCCAGCGATAATTGCACATTTGGCAGCTAACTCGGGTATTTTTATCGCTCCGGCGATAAGCATCGCTGATAGTAGTGCTATCTCTGTGATAAAAACAAGCGATAGCCGGCGATAATTATCCTAGCGCTAAGTGCGCTTAGCGATAATTATCGCCGGTTGTTGATGATATGCCCCTTAGTTGATTCTGTGTTATTCTTTCACACAAAATTACCAATAATTACACAATTACTCATAATTAAGAGTAATTTTGGGGGGGAAATCCTACAGCAAAAGCACATTTAGCTACCGTGAGCGGCTGTTCGCTTGTGTTCTGCGGCATTTAGAGAGATTTCTTATCGCAAAAATGTGTTCTCATGTCGCGAGGGTGTAGTCTGTGCTAATGTTGAAAATTAGTACGTTTTGGTGAACATTATCTGCGCCATCTTGCCTCTTCCCCTGATGCCACACTTTTGTCGTGCGCGCCCGCCATTTTAAGATGCCCCGATCAGAACAAACCCTTTTGCATGCCGCTGGCCCCTGACATAGCCCTTTGCCTTCGCTAAGCCTGCACGCTGACCACCCCCTGCTTGCACCTGCCTTGAGTCATAAACCCCTCTTCGGCGCTGCTCTGCCCCAGGCCCTCATCCTGTTCCCAGCGCGACACCTCCCTGCTTCCCTTTCATGATCTCCGGCCCTTAGATGCAAACCCCCTTTTTCCCCGTGTGCCCGTTTTGTCCTCCCCGTTCCCAAGCCGACACCCAGCTCTGCCGATACCATCCTTGCCCCTCCCCGTACAATAGAAAGCTTCCCCCATCAAAGAATCCCCGGGTTGATCAAAGCCCCCACCCCATGAGACCCGATCAAACCCCCCACATTCCGTGAATCGGCGGATTATCCAGCTGCGCGATGCTCATCACCTGTTGTGACTAGGGTGGGGACTTCAACTGTAAATGTGTATGGGAACGGGCCCAAAGGGGAGTTCCGAGAATGTCTTTTCCGTACATCAAAGCTTTAACATGTATGTGTAATCTACAATAAAGTCATAAATGTGTGTATAAGAGGCCAGGCCTCAGGAATACAGTTAGAGCACCTCAGAACGATACCCTCTGTCCGTTTCGTTGTGTTCTCCTCCGGAGAGAATAAAAAAAACCTTGTTTCCTGCTTTCCAGTCTCCAGCGCCTGCCTCTTCATTTGATTTAATAACTAGAGGGTCACAGAGGCAATACCGCCGGGCAAATATCGATTGTCCCCGACCCGATTGAACTTTTTACAATTGGCGTCCCAAGCGTGGGGCCCATCAGCGACTCGTGGATCCAGTGGGAGAGGTCCCGACGACAGAGTGAACGACTGCAACGATCGGGAGAGCTCTTGCCCAATAGACCCTCGTCTGGCAGCCGATCATCCGAACTTCACTAGTTCCGAACAGACCTCTCTCGAGTGATCTACGGTCCTGACTGGGAACCATCAGGAGTGCCGTGAGAAATACGAGAAAAAGAGGACGATCGGGCGCTGGATTCGGAAGACAAGAAACTGTCCACATGGTCCGGGTAAGGTCGTGTTGCCACGACAAGTTGCGAAAAATTTGTTTGATTGCTTGATTGTTCAAAAATACTAGTATTGCTCGTTTTATTTTTATTTTTTTATTTTGGAGATTCACTGTCTGCAAACGGAGAAACAACAGGCTCTCTCTCTTTGCAAGCAGTGGAGGATAGGTAGGGTAGCAGCCGTGCTTGTTTTCTTTCTCCCCCACTTAATAATTGCTTGAAACTGAACTGTTGTTCGCAAAAATATTGTTTCCTGGAGATTCCCTGTCTGCAAACAGGGAAGTGACCACCCTTTTTGCAGATAGTGAAAAGGGTAGGTAACGCAGATCTTTGCGGTCCTACTCATTCTCCCCATTGTTATTTATCGGTCTTTTGGTTTTTTGGTCCATGAGGTATTCACTGCCTGCAAACAACGTAGAATAGAAATATTCTGTCTAGTCTTTGCACCTAGTGATAAGATAGGCAGTGCTGACTTTTTTAGTCCCTCGTTACGAGCCGTCATGTCTGTCTTCTCCCCACTGATAAATAGCCTGTTTAGCCCGGACCGGGTGTTAGAGGTGGACCATATAGCTCCACTAGAAGGCACCCCTAATAAGGACATGTTCATAAACTATGGGTTAGTCACCATAGCTTATAATAAATTATGGCACAGGTATACCGAAGAGAGTCAAGACAAACAGTGGCCACTGGCAGGATCCTTTGACCTTGATAAAATAGAAACGTTAGAAATAGCCCTTCGAAATAATAAGACAACGCCAATTATGCTCGACAGTCTCGGTATGTGGCGCAGAGAGGCTATGCAACGACTGAGAAAAGACGAGGACAAACAAAGTAGAGAAATATACCGACAGGACAACCCCAGGACACCGCTACCCACGACTTATCCCCCGACACTATGCAAAGGACGACCAGACTTAGGGTCAAACCAATGCGCTTTTTGTAGGTATGTCGGACACTGGAAAGCCCAATGCCCGACTCTACTGAGCGTGAGTAAAGGCAAGGGGCCGACAAGAACGACAGACCGACAGTACGAGAAAAGGCGCGAGACAAAGAAGAACCCGACTTACATAGACAGACCAGACAGAACTACCACGTTTGATTATGCCCGATGGCACAGATTTCGCCAGGAAAATCTCAGCGGCATGCTCAAGTTCTCCTAGGTCGGGCAATGTCAAGACGGGAACCCAGCCTCGTTTAAAATTCACAGACGGAAAGAGATAATTATGACCAATAACTGTTTTTAAATTTGTCTTGGGTCTTTGTATGTCGTACTTGTACTGTCCCCCGTCTGAGTTTGTGTGTATGTAATGTACAAATCTGCGTCATCCCTCTACACGTGTTTCCGTGTTACTCGACCTCTGTTAGCAGAAACTTAGCATAAAAGCAACCTGGAAAGAAAGAAATGGTAAAACAAAATCCGTAGACCATTAATGAACTTAAACTTTTAATTTAACACAACAAACAAGGAATAATAACGATAAACTGTAGAAAATGAAAGTCAAACAGAACATTCGCCCCCCCCCCCATTCTGGAACCTTCCAAAGTAGGGCAGGGTTACGGCTACGCCCAACCAACGGCAACCCATATAAGGCGAGCCCGGCCGCCAACTCTTGGTCAGGAAATCTTAACGTATGGGGGAGCCGGAGGAGAGGCAGGAGCCCGCAGCCTGGGCATTTGCAGGTAGTCCCGCCACATGTCTCCTTGGCCGGCCGCAACGGGCCTGGAAAGACTAAGGTAGTCCCGCCACATGTCCAGAGGAGAACGAGGCACCTCTTCCTTTTCTCTTCCGTCACAGCCGCAGCAGTCCTGGACGGCGGGATGTCCTGCACGTGCCTCCACAACAATTTGTCCAAGTTGGGCTGGGAGGGAGAGGCGACGCGGACGAGCCTCTCCCACCTCCACCGATAGGAGGTTTCCCAGCCCCCGGCCCGACGCCGAACACCCCCAGTCAGGCGATGGTGCCAATACTTCCACAGCACCGAACGTACAATGGTGGCACCCCAGTACTTGCGCAGCACCGAACGTACAATGGTGGCACTTGGGGAACACCGGATGTGGAGAGACCTTCATGCGGGGCGATGAAAAGGAGCGGCATGGAGTGCACCGGGAGAAGGAGACGATGTGAACGAGTCTCCCTCGCCCCCCCAGGTGGGGGCATCACAGCTGCACCCCAGCTGAACGTCCCGCTTACACAAAACAGGGACCTCTTCCTTTCACTCCGAAGGATCTCTTCCATTCTTGCAAACTCGACAAGAGTGGCCCCTGTAGGGCCTCAAAATGGCGTCTGGATCCGCTGGAAGGCGGGCCCCGGCCACTAGAGTAACTTTGGCCAGCCATATAACTCGAACATTTGTCCCATGGAGCACGAGCCCCCATCTCCGACAGCATCTCCGCAGCCTTGAAGATCATACAAAGGTCCCCGGCGGAACCTTCGGCCTTTGCAGGTTTCCGGTAAGGGACGGCTGCCTTGATCGCCAACGAAACAAACATGACATTGCCACACCTTCTGTTAGCGTGAATTCTAGAACTGCCGAAAAGGACTCTGGTCCAAACTGCCAGTAATGGAAACATTTCCCCCTGATGCTGCTTCCGGACTGTGCCGGCCCCGCCCAAAATGGCGCTGGTATCAATCGGAACTTACGAACACCTCGTGGTGTTCCTTCGCACTAATATAAACTTGATGTTCTGAGATTTTATATGATCCTTTGTACACTTGGCTAGAAAAGACAAGGAGAACTCACACGACGAACAGTATGAAAGGATCCCCGTTACAAATGTTGATTACAAATGTACAATGTATTATATTTTTATAACTGATGTAAACCTCATTTACGACGCTCACGTACGGTATGCATATAGGAAAATAAATGCCCCCGAACCCCCAACCAATTAATAGACGTTTTAGTTACTTACAAATGAACGAGTAAAACTTTCCGATGTTTTTATTGCTGCAAGCGAAACCCCCCACTGTATGCACTTTAGCCATTGCCACGACCGGCCAAATACGACCGCACCCTCATAATCCATATGCTGAAATGATTTTGCAAAATAAAGTCTTTGAAACTATGGACGGGTATTGCATGCTTTATTTTAAAAAAATGTGGGATCGGTGGGAAAGTTTTTTTTCTGTGCACCCTACTCTGCTCTCTCTTTAAGGTTAAAGGAAGATGGTTACCCAGCCCTGGAGGACGGATCGGATCAACAACACGACACTCCGCCTTCAAAGTACGCAACTGACCCATGAACTCTCGCGTAGAGGAAGACCTTGACTTCCAAGGATGGGTAAAACGAACGGTGTAAATGAGGGAATGTAAAAGGAGGGAGAAATAAAATAATGTAAATATTATAAAGTACCACGTTCCAAAGTATCAGGGGCCCAAGAACCGAAGAACCTTAGAACGCCACAGCGTTGAAAGAGGTTTAAGGACCCCGATAGTGAGATACATCCTTTTGACTAGATACCTCGCACTAGGCACCTCTGGTTTCCTTTTTACGTTTCCCCGCACACGACCTATATGAACACACTACCCCCCCCCCTCGACTCCAGAAACCATATCCCCAGGGACCCTGCCCCGAGGAGGAAAGACGAGTAAGAGGTAAGTAAAGGACTTATGAATCCATGTATTTGAATGTGCGCGAATGCTGTCTCCCACCCCCCCCCCCCTTTTTTCCTCCCTCTGCAGGTTACATCAGAGATTACAGCCGAGGTGTGGCGAAGATCCGAAACCTTGCCATGTCTAATGCACGAAACGGACTAGCGCCGCAAGGTGGCGTCTAAGCATGCCTGCAGACTACTCACGTACCGAACAAACCCGAAAAATTAGCACAACCCTGATACAAAGTGATCACCCTTAAACCAGACCGGACGAATGAACCCATGTCACGTATGATGCGAAACTATGAGGGAATGTGTGTGTGTGACTGAGGCGTCGACCCAACTGGTCGAAGGACCGAGAATGCGAGAAGTGCGACAAAATGGTACCTCCTTTCTTCTTTCCTTCTTCTCAAGGCGCGTCCCCTCTACCCTGTCTAATGCTCAAACTGCATGATTACAAGATCCTAACGCAGACCCGCGAATGCCCTTTACTGTGTAATGCACTAAATAGCCTTTCTTGAATACACTGCCACCCTCTCTGTTGCACGTGTACTATTTAGCCTGCCGTTGCACTCTCTCTCTCTCTCTCTCTCTCTCTCTCTCTCTCTCTCTCTCTCTCTCTCTCTCTCTCTCTCTCTCTCTCTCTCTCTCTCTCTCTCTCTCTCTCTCTCTCTCACTCTCTCTCTCTCTATTTCTGCACTCCCACTCTTCCGAGTGGTTAGCCCCGAAATTGGCAGACTGCCACCCCTAGCACCCCACCTAATTGGCTTCAAATATCGTCAGTATTTGCACAAAAACTTGTCTTTAATATAATCACCCTGAGACCGCGTCGTTACCTCTCCTTTTCCGCTAGAAGTCAATGAACCCAGGTGGGGCCGTAAGGGAAAGGACAGGTAAGACGACAGAGGTTCCCTAATCTGACCCGAAATAAGGGAACTACATGTCAACGGCTCCTATAGTATAAAACAAGGACCTCAGAATACGCGACCCTCCCCTCCCCGAATTGTCGCAATACCCAAGCCGAAAAAATGATCACCCCCGTTACCTCCCCTGTATATGTCCCTGGCTGTTTCCCATAAAACCCCTGTCCTTCCTGATTAAGTAATCGGGCTGTAAAAGGTTACGTAGGATCCAGAATGATGTTTTACAAGGTTAACAGATTAGCCCAAGGTAAAGAAATAACCGAAATGAACCCCATAGTAGTTTAAAAGCAGGATGCATCTATAGAAAGGAGATGTTTTGGTCATGTTCGCCTCTCAGCAAAATACCTGTGTAGTACCATGTTGATGACTCACAGTACCCTTTGTAAATGTAAAACTCTAGAGAACAGCATATCTTCGCCAGGTTCGTCTCACGAAGGTGGGTCACCATCAGATGAACTGTCGTGAACTAATTATGAAGGAAAGTCATAAGTAAATCCAACAGGCCCGTCACCGGTCATTTCATATGCCAGTTGTGAGAACGAGCATTTTCATTCTTTGCCTGGAGCTGGGAGAGAAATAGACTTTTTTGATTATCTCCATCTGCAAATTTTCTAAAGACTGTCTTTTCAAACTTGTTTAAGGGTACTGCTGTTGGAGGAGAGAAGGACCGGATGTGGGAGCACGAGGCCTGACTGCAGACTAAGGAACACCTGCGACATTAGCCAAGGCGAGACCACGACAGAAAAGAGCTGCAGGACGAGGCACTGTTTTCGACAGCATGAAAAGAAAGGGTCGACCTGATGCCCCTGCTCGACGTCCAGTGCCTGTCGACAAGTCCCCGCTCTCTGAATTCTGTCACACGCCCGCCTATTTGAAGTCTCTCGTTCCCCTAGTTTGTTCCCAATTTGGCCTTGCTCCATCCCCCTTTTTCCTCTGACCTACCCTATGGACTGTTTTGAACGCTCTTCTTCCATCGGAACTTTCTGACAATCACCTCAAAGGACACAGGGCGAAAAGGACCTTGCCGACCAGAAACGCGAGGAAAGGGTCGTGCCCTGCAACGCAGAACTTAGAACAGAGCTGGACTCGTAGCTCCACCGCCGGTGCTCAACAGCGCCAACGAAAGACCACAAAGAACAATGAGAACTCGTAAAACTTCGAACATTTGACATCCACAATCACCGTTTTTGCTATGCCTCATTTCTCTCCCAGCCGCCATTGTATTGATCCTGCTCCAATCCGAATCTGAAATATGTAATAACCTGCCAGTTCACGTTATGATATGTACTTGCTGCTCGCTACAGAACCGTTTTTTGTATTACATTCCTATGACTTTCCTGCTGAACAAGTTTATCAAAGTTTATCAAATAGGCCCACCTCCTAAAAACTGGAAATCTCAAAATGTATTGTTTGCAATTTTTTCATCTAGGGTTCCTACCGTTTTCCTTCTCATGCCCACCACAATAGACCCGAGTAGAAAATGAACCAGCAAGATGTCTTGAATATGTTAAAGGGAGGACTGTTGAAAATTAGTACGTTTTGGTGAACATTATCTGCGCCATCTTGCCTCTTCCCCTGATGCCACACTTTTGTCGTGCGCGCCCGCCATTTTAAGATGCCCCGATCAGAACAAACCCTTTTGCATGCCGCTGGCCCCTGACATAGCCCTTTGCCTTCTCTAAGCCTGCACGCTGACCACCCCCTGCTTGCACCTGCCTTGAGTCATAAACCCCTCTTCGGCGCTGCTCTGCCCCAGGCCCTCATCCTGTTCCCAGCGCGACACCTCCCTGCTTCCCTTTCATGATCTCCGGCCCTTAGATGCAAACCCCCTTTTTCCCCGTGTGCCCGTTTTGTCCTCCCCGTTCCCAAGCCGACACCCAGCTCTGCCGATACCATCCTTGCCCCTCCCCGTACAATAGAAAGCTTCCCCCATCAAAGAATCCCCGGGTTGATCAAAGCCCCCACCCCATGAGACCCGATCAAACCCCCCACATTCCGTGAATCGGCGGATTATCCAGCTGCGCGATGCTCATCACCTGTTGTGACTAGGGTGGGGACTTCAACTGTAAATGTGTATGGGAACGGGCCCAAAGGGGAGTTCCGAGAATGTCTTTTCCGTACATCAAAGCTTTAACATGTATGTGTAATCTACAATAAAGTCATAAATGTGTGTATAAGAGGCCAGGCCTCAGGAATACAGTTAGAGCACCTCAGAACGATACCCTCTGTCCGTTTCGTTGTGTTCTCCTCCGGAGAGAATAAAAAAAACCTTGTTTCCTGCTTTCCAGTCTCCAGCGCCTGCCTCTTCATTTGATTTAATAACTAGAGGGTCACAGAGGCAATACCGCCGGGCAAATATCGATTGTCCCCGACCCGATTGAACTTTTTACACTAAGGAAATAGCGCTGAATGCCAGTAGTTAGTTGAGGGGAAATCCTACCCCAATAGTATATTTAGCAAGCAGCTATTCGCTATACTGTTGGGGAAACATCCTTTACAACGCAACTTTTACTCCGCACTACCATTACGACGCAACTATTACAACGCAAGTCATTACAACGACTTGCGCTGGAGGGCGCTCTAGGATAGTGAACAGTTTAATTACTATCCAACACCTTCCCTACTATCCACGGAGTTGGTATAGTAAATTAAACTATTCCACTATCCAGCGCCCCCCAACGCAAGTCGTTGTAACGACTTGCGTTGTAAAAGTTGCGTCGTAATGGCATGCGGAGTGAAAGCATGCGTTGTAATGACATATTTCTTATCGCCAAATACTTCCCTGCATAAATTTTGGACACAAAGCTCCATTTTTGCCCTACGACACACTATTAAATCTAAATGCAGAATCACTCTGCGTGCATAATTCATGCATAGTTTTGCAGAATTCTTAGGTAGTTCCCCATGATTCCGCTACATGGAATTACATGAGTTACGCCCACTCCTAGTAGGTATTGTTCAAACTGCACAAGTCTCCTGAAGAGTGTGCAAGACCCGTAAAGCCGGATTACAGGTGGATCATTACATTGCAATCCCTAGCAAACGCCTGTCAAATCGCAATTATCATTGGTGCAATGTTTAGCACACCTGGTAATTACCAGGTGTAATAAAGTTAGTGCCCTCTGCTAAATTTCAATAGGTCAAATCATCAGAATTTAACGGGATAAAAGGCTTGGTATTTATCAGGATATGCTGATTTCGGTGCTGTAAGCAGTCATAAATGCGCGTTCATCTTCACAGAACTGCTCGCTGGCGGTAATGCACGCTGCACAGACGCGCCGGAGGCAGATCTGCAACCAGTCCTTGGAGGAAGGTAAGGTCCCACATTGCTGGAAATTAGCGGTGGTGTCCCCATTGATTAAAAGGCCTTCTTTGGACCCATCAGTACCGGCTAATTTCAGGCCCATCTCCCTCCTCCCATATCCGGTGAAGATTCTGGAGAAAGCAGTCAGCAGGACTTTATCCTGCTTTCTGGAGGAGAATCTTCTACTGGATAAAGATCAATTTGGCTTCCGTCTGGGGCATGGGACTGAGTCCACCACTCGACTACAATGATGGATAACCTACGTATGCAGGCCGACAGCGGGAATGTTACTATTCTAGTACTTCTTGACATGTCGGCCGCTTTCGATATGTTAAACCATCTTGTACTGACAGAGAGGCTGAGGAGGTTGGGAGTGAGAGGCCGGGCACTGCTTTGGCTTCAGTCCTATTTGGAGGGTCGCCAGCAGGTCCTAACCCTTGCAACTTTCGCCTCTGCTAAATCCGCCGTGGCTCATGGGGTGCCGCAGGGCTCTGCAATAAGCCCTATTCTTTTTAATGTTTATTTGCAGCCCCTGTTCTCTATCATTAAATCCTTCGGAGTCAGCTTAGTCAATTACGCCGACGATACACAGCTGGCCTTTTCCTTGGAAGGGGACCATGCAATATTGATGGAGGTATTCCAGCAATGTATGCGGCAGACATCATACTGGCTTCGAAGGAACTCCCTACAATTTAATAGGGGAAAGATGGAGGTGATGTTCTGCTCTGCAGGCAGGATATCTAGATCATTGCGGGTGATTTCAGACTCCTACCAGAGGATGATTTGCTCATCCCGGTTAGGAAAGTCCGCAACCTGGGGGTATTGTTCGATGCTAATCTTCAGATGGAATCACAGGCTAATAAAACTGCGAGTGTCTGCTTTAGCCTGATCCGCATGTTGCGCAAAATACTCCCTTTAATACCTTCTGAGAATGGCACCTTGGTGGTGAGCAGCATTGTGGGCAGCAGGCTGGAATGTTGCAATGCCCTCTATTTGAGAGCCCCTGGTTACATCTTTCAAGGCTTGCAAAGAATCCAGTCTGCAGCAGCTAACTTGGCTCTTGGTAGGCCACGGAGTTCCTCCTCTACCGCTGCGTTGCGGGAGCTCCACTGGCTGCCTGTCAGGAAAAGGGTACACTTTAAAGCCCTGTGTATGGTCTTCCGCACGGTGCACGAACTTGGCCCGGTCCCCCTGCAGGAAAGGTTCGAATGGTATCTTCCAACAAGGCATCTCCGTTCTTCTAGCACTGGCCTGCTGGCAACTCCTCGGTTTAAGAGGGGTAGGCTTGGAGGTAGGGCTTTCAGTAGGGTTGGCGCGCGTCTATGGAATGAGCTCCCTCAGAACCTTAGATTAGCTAGCTCTCTGTTAGAATTCCGCATGAATCTAAAGACCTGGCTCTATCCCACAATCTAGTCTGTGTTCCTCCACTCTGTGCGACCTGCTCCACTCTGGTCACGGCTTGCTCTCTGTTCTTAAGCGCCTGGATGCCCGTAGGGTGACAGTATGCACTATATAAAAGCTAAAATCAATCAATCAATCAACAGTCCCAAACTGTGCTGCACATGGGTCCTTGAGTTTTTATGTTTCAGAAGCAGTAGACAGAACAGAGATCAACAGCTCTACTGCCTCGTGCACACCCGCCTTTATTCAGATCAGCAGCATCCTGGCACCAATAAAAGGAGAGAAGCATTTTCACAATTGCAGTGGGGCTTTTTTTTTAAGTGTTGCTTAGGAGACAATAGCCCAACTGATACACAGGGTGATAAGTAAACTTCAGGCACTCCTGGAACTGCTGAACAATGGCACAACCAGATGTCAACACAGCCTAGCTAACAGGGAGGACAGAATGACCGGTGAAGGCTTCTCCATTTGGGCGGAGGAGCGTCGCTGTCCTCCCTCCTCCCCCTACTGAGGGTGCAGAAAAAGTGAAAAATAAAAAAACTTTAGCACCATTTTATTTTTTCCTCTGCCAGCCCAAGCTGATTTTGAGGATGGGACAAGGCTAATGCTGGTGATTGGCAGCAGGGATGAGTGATTGCTGACTACAGCAGTTTAAAGTGTGCATGTCACTTTGGCCGACTGTCTTGCGATTCCCAGCCAGACATGTCTTAGACAGCCGGGGGAAAAAAGGCACAAGCCATCAGTGCTGCAATGAGCACTGATCCAGCCAGCTACAATTCAAGGATAACTTTAAAACGCTGATGCAATACATGCCAGAGATTTAGTTACTGTTTATTGCAGGCAAACTTTACATTTTATTTTCCTTGATCTGCACCCTTTTGACTCACTGATAGGCATTGTGAGAAACTCGCACTGTCTTCATCCTCACCTCCCGAGCTCTCAGTCATGGCTTGGTATAAATACTGTTTATAACGAGCCACAATTGAGAGCTTTAGTACTGAGCCTAAAGGCATAGCGGGTTTCTCTCAGTACCAGGTTATCAGTCGGTTTTCTCGCCTCACCGATTTAAATTACTGCCAGTCGCCACTTAGAATGACCTGATTATGAAGCCAGCGAGTCCTAGACCTCTAGGGCACAAGTGTACATGGGCATTCACAGTTTTTAAAACGATCAGTAATGTTAACTATTTAGGTGCCCTGAGCTCTGGACTAAATCTCAGTTGTGTACCAGATGGATTCATCAAATACATAAATAAGCAGGATAAGGAGTCCCTTCCTTCCTTGCCCCAAGGATGGCTTGTCTCTGATTTAACCCCTGAATGAAAGAAGAGTTCAGGGAACTGCTGAGACACTTCTCATGCCTGTCTTACTAAGCCCAAGTCTGATGCCAGTGTGCAATATAACCTCTATATTGGGAACAGTGTTCGGCTCACAAACAAAATCTATAGGATGTCAGGTAGGCACGGGTAGCCAAGATGCTGGACAGTGGAGAGAGCTAGTAATAGTGTTTAAAGTAGTAAATGTTGAATATTTTATTACATAATTTTAATATAATTTAAATTTAATATATTCCACTAATATTTAGAACTATATCCAGATATAGATAGATAGATTAAGAGATAGATATTACCTACTGGCAGTGACCAGTAGGTAGTTATAGTTAGGACCTACTTTCTATAGGAAAAGGGTTTTTTCATTTGCCAATACCTTTGGAGTCGTGTGATGAATCCTCACAAAATTTTCAAAACTAGTTTCCCACTTACTTCAGTAGCTGTCCTGAATGTTCCATCAAGCGGGGGGCGAGAAAATGGGAATGGGTCTCAAAACACGTTTTCCCTATGTTCATTTCCATAGGAACTTTGGGGTCATGGCCAAGCAGCATGGCCGACAGGACGTAGGCTCCTTTGGCTCCCGGCAGGCCGCCACAAAAATCCTGTAGAACACATCCTTTCAGGACTCAAGGGCAGTAAAAAACGGTGTCCACGAGCCCAGTCTGTTGATGGGCACATCCTGACCCAATTTGGGACTGTTACCGGACCGGGAAGCGGAGGTGACGGCCCGGGCTGGGCTGAGGCGAGGCCGTAATAAATCGAGGCCGGGGTCTGCGGCCTACCTCCGGGAGACGGAGGTGACCTGATGCCGGAGAGCCCACTGCCATCTGGACCCTCCGAGGAGTGGGGAACATCGACGAAGGAGCGGGGGCCCCTGCTTAAAGAGTGATGCCTGATGCTGGATTGCTGGAGCTGCGGGAACCGGAGATAAGGCCGGCACCGGCCTGTATGGAGCCGGGGGAACCGTAGTCCGCGTTCGGAGCCCCGCGGACCTGACCTAGAGGGGTATCCCGGCTTGGGAGCCGCCCACTACCATCGGGGGCCTTCCATTTGTTTGGGCGACCTGAAGGCCTGGTGACGGGGCTTGGGCCTGGTGACAGGCCTGGGTGCCGCGGCGGGTGAGCCCGGTGAATGGGCGGTGCGAGCGCCCGCTGGCCCTCCTGCGCTGCAGTGATTGAATGCCAGGGAAGGAATAAAAGTATCCACAAGCCGGGACTGTCGGGGGCCCATCTTGACCCAAGTTGGGGTTGAATACAGACCGGGAGGCGGAGGTGGCAGCCCGGGACGAGTGGAGGCGGGGCCTGAATAAATTGAGGCCGGGGTCGGCGGCCTATCCCCAGGAGACGGAGGCGATCTGCCGCTGGTGAGCCCACTGTGATCGGGACATCCCGGGGCGAGGGGGCCTTCGACAATGATGCGGGGCCCACTGCCAGCTGGGGCCCATGTGTGAGAAGTGAAGCTTGCACCCGCCTGGCCAACCCTGAGGGAGTCGAGGATGGTGCCTGCACTGGCCTTTGCGAAGCCGGGGTGCCTGGGGTGCGGACTCCTTGCCCCGCAGGCCTGCCCTTGAAGGAGTATCCCGCCTTGGGAGGCACCCACTGCAGTCGGGGGCCTCCCCATCTGCTTTGGAGCTCTGTGGGCTGCGGGGGGGGCCGGGGACGAGCCCGTGTGCCACGGCAGGTGAGCCTAGTGGACTGGCGGTGGGGGCACCCTCTGGCCCTCCTGCGCGGTGGCGGCGGCGGAGCAGCGATCGGGAGCACCCTGGGACCTGTCATCCTGTGTGTCCGGCTACGTTCTGCTGTGGGTCGGCATTCCGGGTGGCCTGGACTGAGACTACTACTGGTGCTGTAGAGGCGGGTAAGGCCCTGGGAGCCGGGTGCGACAGGAGATCGGCCGGGAGGCCTGTAGAGTCGGTGAAAGGGCACCTGTGGACATCTGAGGACCACTGGGGGGTTCGCTGGGTCCTGGCAGGCTGACACGCTTTCGGTGTGGAATTATCCTGCTGGATTGAGGCTGCCGGTTCGGGCCCGGGGGACTGAAGCTGGGCTACAACGTGTGTCTCCTGAAGAGCCCTTGTAGAGGTGCGAGTGTCTGCCCTCGTGGCCTCCATTATAGGGACTCCGATCGCGCGTCCGCCGGTGTGGGCTGCGGGGAAAAGTCGGTGGCCCTGATATTAGTGGACGGACCTGACGTGCCTGGCCTGGGCAGTGGCCGAGGCTCCTACCTGCCTGTGAGACCTCCCGGAGTACGCTGGATCTGGCCCCGGACGTGGCATCGATATTGGGCTACGACACATGATACAATCCGAGAAGGGCCCATGTAACCTGAGAGGAACACCGTGGTGAGTTGTTGTGGACAGAGTGTGAGTCAGCGACTGGAAAATAGATTGTACGTCACCTTCATCCACACAGTCCTCGGCGTGGGTCTGCCAGGAGATTGCCAGCTGGGGGTACTGGGGTGACTCCGTTTGATGTCTGAAATGCCTAAAGATAAAACGCCCCGGGCCTTGCAGCCAAACACTATAACACAATATACTACCCAGAGGCTCCCCTCGCAGAGGATCACATGCCAGTCGGTCCAGGACGAGGGGGATGCGGCTACCGGAGAGCCCTCCCGGGCGGAGTTGTTCAAGGCGATTCAGGGGTCCCATTCTGCCCTGGAGTGCCAAATTGAAACGGTATCCATTGACGTGAATTTATTACGGACAGACCTGCGGAAAGTGGCCGACAAGGTTTCTGATGCGGAGGGGAATATCATCCAGTTACAAGGAGAAGTGGCGTCCCTTAAAAAAACAGTCTCACACCTTACTGCCACGACAGGGGCACTGGAGCGGAGAGCGGAGGATGCGGAAGAAAGAGCACGCCGCAGTAACATCAGGGTTCTTGGCATTCCGGAACGAGCGGAGGCAGGCAACGCAGAACGCTTCCTGGAGCAATGGATTCGTACTACACTGTGCCCTGTGGGTCTGTCGGATTTCTTGATTGAACGGGCTCATAGGGTGTTGGTGCCGCCGCCGAGACCCGGAGCTCCACCACGGGCCCTCATTGCCAAGATCCTTAACTATCAAGACAGGGACTGCGTCCTTAGAGCGGCGAGGGAAACTGCGGATTTAACATTTGAGAATGCAAAGGTCTCCATCTTTCGGGATTACACTCAACTGGTCCAAGAACAGCGGAAGTCCTTCCTGACAGTTAAACAGAAGCTCCGGGCGTTAAACCTACAGTATATGCTGCTCTACCCGGCTAAGCTTAAGGTTATTTCCCAGGGGAAGGCGCATTTCTTTGAGGCCCCAGAGGAAGTCTGGGAGTGGCTTGAGATCAGGGGGGATGCCCTTCCTCCAGGAGAGCAGGGAGGAAACTGAAGCAGATGGGGGACACGACCGCAGAGGAGACGCACTGGCAGGTGACGACGTCGATCGAACACAGCTGAGCGAGAGGAGAGACGGTGAGTTACGGTGGGTGAGGATGGTGCCCTCCACTTGGATCTGACGGGGTCTGAAATCTTGCCGACGACGTCAAGGACTCCCCCGCCGGGAGTGGTACTGGTTCCAGATACACTGCAGCCCACCACGGATATTATTTCACCTACCAGTGCTACGATTCCAGAGACGGCAGGGGCTCGGTAGCAGACATCGGAGGCCCTTTTATGAGGAGCGGATGTGGTCCTGTATGGTTTACTGGATTTCGGGCCTTCTGGCCGGTAGCGCTGGGCCCGCTACCTAAAGGGAGACTATACTCACTCTAATGTTTCAGGGGACGTTGTTGCTTGTTGAAGAGCAAAGGGCTGGACACACTGTGGAATCCTTTACTGTAATGTCCCGAGCCCTGTAATCATGATCTGATAGCGGGCCATGCTGGGAGCTGGGTGGCGGGTGGGGAGTTTCTTTTTATCTATTGGGAGGTTTAGCCCTGTTGGGCGAATGGGGTGGCTGTGCACGTCCTGGCACCAGCATGGGAAGGGCATATCGGCAAGTTGGGTTGTTGCAAGTATATTGCTCGCGGGTGGGGGGAGAGTTTGGCAGGGGTTGTTGAAGGGGAATATTTTAGGCATTGCATGTATTACACTTTGGGCACAGGGTTGCAGGGACACCGGGGGTAGCGTTCTGTGGGGAGGCGGGCTACATCATCGAACATGGGGTACAAGTTTATGAGCTGGAATGTGAGAGGACTAGGCCCATGCACTAAAAGGTATAGACACCTTTCTTTTCTTCGTGGACACGGGGTCTCCATTGCATGCCCTCAGGAGACCCATCTTACAGATGAGGGAGCACAAAAATTGGGAAAAAAGTGGCGGGGTCAGGTATTCCACTCCTCCTTTTCCACGTATGCTAGAGGGGTGTTGATTTGGGTGGTGCCTGGGGTCCCGTTCGCAGTCCAATATGTAGAGGCGGACATACATGGCAGATACCTGCTTCTTGGGGCAAAATTAGATGGTAGGAACATTATCATTTTGAATACATATGCACCTAACGTGGATGACCCGGTCTTTTTTCAGGCTCTCCAGGACGTCCTGACTCATGATTTGGGGGCCCCAGTCCTTTGGATGGGGGATTTTAATTGTGTTCTGGACCCAGTCCTAGATAGGTCCCCACCACGGGAGGGTACAAAGCCCCGTATGACTGCCCAGCTTAAGGAAGTCATGGAGAATTTAGGCGCGGTGGATATTTGGCGTCAGACAAACCCGATGAAGCAGGTTTATACCTGTTTTTCCCCCACTCATAACACATATAGTCATCTTGATAGGGTCTTGGTTGTAAATGCCGAGCTTAATATGTCCATAGAGGTTACACACCAGGCTCGCTTTTTTATCCGATCATTCCCCGGTAGCATGCATGGTACGATGGGGAACCCCGGTTTCCCGCCCTCGGACTTGGAGACTTCCGGTGGATATCCTCCATGACCAGGTAGGCAGGGCGCATGTAGAGATGGCTATCGGGGATTATGTGGACCTTAATTAGGAGGCGGGGGACCTCTGGCTAGCCACCAAATGGGAGGCCCTAAAGGCAGTGGTGAAGGGAGCCTGCATGGGACTCACGTATGGAGTCCGGAAGCAGCTTCTACAGGATCTCCAGACGGCGGAGGATGCTCTTTTAAGTGTCCAGGCGGCGGCATCTCCTGACGACCTGCAGAGGGAGGAGGAGCAGTCTGCCCAAGTTCGGGTGCTTGACATTCTTGACTGACTCGACAAGTATACCCTAGGCCAATATAGGCAGCGTCTACATAGGGAGGGGGATAAGTCGGGCGGCTTTTGGCTTGGATCCTTCTGAAAGAGCAGACCCCGGAACGTATTGTAGCTTTGCGAGACTCACATGGGGACATGGTACATTCGGAGCGTGCCATCCTCGAAGTTCTCAGATCCCACCTTCAACAGGTATACACTGCAGACCCAGACATATCCGAAGCTTCTTATCTCCCTTATTTACAGGGACTGACCCTGCCGTCCCTTTCCGCGGCGGACCAGTAGGAGCTAGATCTGGCACTAACGTTGGGTGAGGTGCGGGCAGCTCTGGCCCGCCTTCCACGCGCAAAGTCGCCGGGGAGTGGTGGATTCCCACCGGAGTTTTATCACGAGTTTGGCGACACATTGTCTCGTCTCTTCTTACAGGTCTTTGTCGAAACGTTTGAGAATGGGTCTCTCCCACAGAGCATGACAAGTGGGGAAATTTGCATGATCCTTAAACCAGGGGGGACAAACTCGACCCTTCCTTGTATCGCCCGATCACTATGATTAATACAGATGTGATCATTTTGACCAAGCTATTGGCCACCCGTCTGGCGCCGCATATGGCGCACTTAGTCCATCCGGACCAATGCGGCTTTATGCCTGGGCATAACACTGCCATGAACCTACGGCGCTTGAATCACATCACACACGAGGTCCAGGGGTCAAAAGAACAGACTGTGCTGGTATCCGTTGACCTCGCCAAGGCGTTTGATACGGTTGACTGGGGATATTCGCAAGAGGTCCTTTGAGTGTTGGGTTTGGGCCCCAATTTTTGCCGTTGGATCCATATCCTATATAAATCCCCCCAGGCTAGGGTACGTCTTGGAATGGCGCATTCGGAGGAGTGGCAATTGGGACGGGGTACATGACAGGGATGTCCCCTCTCACCACTACTCTTTGCCTTGGCTATAGAGCCTTTTGCCGTTCGGATCCGCTCTGAGTTGTCGTAGTGGGGCATACGGGTGGGAGATACATGTAATATTATCTCACTATATGCAGATGATGCCTTGTTTTATCAGAGAACCCCAAGAGAGGCGCTTCCAATATTGCTATATCAGCTAGATAGGTTCGGCGATGCGTTGGGACTGAGACTCAATAGACACAAATCCCTGATTTATCCGTTGTCGGGGCTTGAGTTGGTGCCCCAAGAGGACTTGCCGGAGCTCGGGCTGTGATGGGAAAGGGATAGCTTTCGCTATTTGGGTATTCAAGTGGCCTCAACAGAAGCGAAATCACTGGACAGCAATATTGATCGGGTGATTAAGTCCCTGCAGCAATCAGTGTGCTTCTGGAACACACTGACGCTATTTCTCATGGGTCGGCTGGCCATCGCCAAGATGGTAATGCTGCCCAGGACACTTTACATCCTTCAGAATACGCTATGTCCTCTTCCCCCTAGGATCTTTCGGACCCTGAACATGCTACTTACGTCTCTACTCTAGGCGGACCGGCGCAGTAGAGTAGCTCTTCATACAGTAGTGCGCTCCTATGAGGAGGGAGGCCTAGAGGCCCTGCGCTTTGACTTATATTATTATGCGGCGCAGCTGCAACCGGCTGCCAGATGGTTTGCGGATGCAGACGTTTGGGAGACGCAACTATTGGCGGGTAGAGTAACGGGGAAATAGGGAGAGGTACCCCTTAACTGAGGTCAAGGGAAATAGGGTTCACCAACCAATATAAAGCAAAAAATTCCCTTGAACAAAATCACATATATGAACACCATGTAAAGTAAAAAGCAATGACTATTGCAAAATAATATTAGGTATATAAAATTGACAACATTTATTGTATACAAACAAAATTAAATTAAAAAAGCAGAAGCAAGATGTACTGCTTGACACAGGTTAAAACAATTATGGCAATAAAATGAAAAACATACATTCAATATTGACCAGCAATATTGTTAAGGGCAGACAGAAAGGCAGTAAGACATACAATTTGTGCAATACAGGATGTGTGTTCTAGTCTCAATTTATGGAACCGGTGTTATGCATTCTTAAAACATGATATGTCAACATCAGTGTCTGAGTCGTGAATCACACTATACAAAAGCGTCGACGCGTTTCGGTGCCTTGTTGAGATTCTATCCACCTTTATCAAAACAAAGAAGAATTGGTTTCTGTCGTAGTCTAGATACAATCGTTCCTAAAAATGGATAAACAGTGTGATTAGTTTCTAGGCAACCAACTGGTTTTTAGTTATGTCCTATTCACATTTTTACATAAAAATCTATCATACACATTCGTTCACTTATGTACTTCATGAGCCTCCAGTGACATTATATCGTTATATTGTGGGAGATTTAGGCATATCTGATACATTGTAACATTTGTAACCAGAAAAACACTTCAGCACATGGATACACAGTGTGATTAGTTTCTAGGCAACCAAGAGTAACGGTACAGGATCTACGGGTGGCCTTAATGCGGGGCAGAGGCGCAAGTGAGACTTTGCCCTACATCGTAAGGCACACGGCGAGTGTTTGGCACCGATTCATAGAGAAAGTTTTGCGCACAGCGCCCTTCCACAGGGACCTGCCGATTTGGATCCTGGCGCCCATGGTGACAATGCAGCAACACATGTCCTCCCGGGCCTGGCGAGAGGGGGGCTGTGATTCCCTGGCCGACCTATACTCCACCGAGGCCTTTCTAACTTATGAACAAGCAGAGGAGGCCTTCGGCCTTGGAAGAGGGCAATATCTGCATTATCAGGGTCTGCGCGATGCAGTGCAGTCAATTTGGGCTCCGTATCCGGAGGCGCCCCTGATGACTCACAACTTGAATATTCTTCTGTCCTGTGGCAGAGGATGCAGACTTATTTCCCTACTATATGCAGCCATGCGACGGGACTCGGCCCCGCCGGTGCCACCGGCTTGGGGGGCCTGGGAAGCGGATTTGGGTACACCACTGGACCAGGGGCAGCGTAAGCACATAGTGGCTCTAACACAGAAGGTATCTTGTAACGCATGTTTTAAATTAATACATTTTAATTTTCTACACCGCACCTACCTTACTCCGATCTTATTGAAGCGTTATTCCACTGACATGGGGGATAATTGTCCGAGATGTAGCGTAGAGGGGGGCGGGGTTCCTGCACTTGGCTTGGGATTGCCCGCTAATCCAGTGCTTTTGGGCGAGCGTTGTAGATCACATATCTGCCACTACGGGCCTCTGCATCACACTGACACCTTTGCACTGTTTGCTGGCGCTGGTCCCTAGGCCAAAGAAACGAAAGCTGTCCTATAGATTATTGCAATTGATGTTGGTGCTGGCCAGACGCAGGGTGGCTATCACTTGGATAGGACAGAGGGCTCCAGGGACGTGAGAGAATGGTCCCTAGCCGAAGAAACACATATGCAGCGCAGCAGGAGAGATGAGAAATTACAAGAGGACCTACTTGCCTGGCGAGCCATGTGTGCTACTGGATTGGGAGTAAGGGGGCACACTTCCCACTGTGATTCAGAAGGGACGAGTGATGAGTTATTCTCGCCGCAGGGATCGGGAACAGATGAGGAGACCAAGGGAGTCTCCTAAGTTATAGCTAGTATAATGTATAGTGCAGGGTCTGGTTATTTACTCACAATGATAACTTTGTATATGTATGTTATTCTGCTATGCCTCATGGGTTTACGTGTAGCCTATATCCAACAAAAGTGCCTTTATGAGACGGTCGATGTGTATACGTGTTGTTCTGGTGCCAATTGGGGGGGTGGGGGAGGTTGTAACTGTAATGATATAAATCTGAAAAATAAAGTTTAAAAAAAAAATTCCATAGGAACTTTAGACATGGCTACAGCCCGAACTGCTGAACGGAATTACACCAAATTTGGCAGAAAGGTAGATGTTGGCTCAGGGAAGTGCTTTTTGTGCTTTGGTGTAAATCCATTCATTATTTGTGGAGTTATAAAAATAAATTTACAATTTTACATACAGGGACGCGGAGGATCCATGACCCCTGCTGATCTTGTGCTGTGATCTGATTGGCTGCCAACACTTTAAAACAGGAAGTGTTGGCAGCTATTTCGGGACTCGGCTTCAGCCGAGTCCCAGAAATAGCTTTGAATAAAAATATAGAAGGGGGCAGGGTAGAAATACCCTGACCCCCTAGGCCTCTTGGGTGGGCCCCTGAAGGACCCCCTCAGGGAAAAAAAATTTTTTTTAAACTCAGTGGGAGTCGTGCTGAGCTACAGTTCCTGCTGAAAAAATAAAATAAAAGAGAAACACAGGCTCTCATGCTTCTCTATTATGAAGCCCCAGATTGGGACAGGTCTTGTAGACCCCCCCCCCCCCCATGGTCCGGGGACCGACACCTCACCAGGGCCAAGCAGGCCACCCGTTTACCGGAGACTGCCCCTCACCGGGGGTTTTGAACAAATTAATGCGGTGAAGGCCCGTATGGCTAACGTTGTAATTGAAGTGCACATTGTGAGGATGCCGTGCAGAGCACTGTTGTCAGTGTGCTCTTTCAGAGCAGTGTGTACCCGGTGTGCTCTGTGATTCAACTTCCTTTTGTTATCTGCAATGCAATGCAAATGCTGCCTCAACATTGTTTATTTCCTTCACGTAGTCTCTCAGCACTGTAGTTTGCATTCAGTGCAGATGCACTATTGTTATGCTTTAATGCTGCTATTATATGTTTTACCTAAAAGCAGAAATGGCTGATGCGTTATGTGAAACAAGGGTAGAAGGGTGAATAAATTTTCTGATGTATTGCAAGATTTTTTTTCCACAGTGTTTTATATCTACACATATTGTAAATGCCAATAGGTCAAAGTCTCATAAATGCGAGACCTATTGCATTGCAAATGCTTGTTTAACTAGTAGACCACCTCTCAGGAAACCTGACTGTGTAGGACTTAAAGGAGGTACCAGGTGGGCTTCTTGGCCCCCTAGGTCCCTCAGGAGTAAAGTGGACTTCATACCCCAACCAGTAGTGCATCACGAGCCCCGTTTGCAGAGTGGTGGCTCGACCTCTTTGCAATTCCGCTGTGTGGGACTTATTGGAGATAACAGGAGGGGTAGTTGGACCCCAAGAACATCCTAGGGGTCAGCTATCCCTCCTATTATCTCCAGCAAGTCCCACGCAGCAGGATTGTTGAGACATGATAGGTGGCCATGCCCCTTTTTTTCACCACTCTGCAAACACACCTCCTAGCGGAGTACTAGTAAGGAGCTCTTGATTGTCCTTGGGGACCAACTACCCCTCCTGTCACCTCCAGTAAGACCCACACAGCGGGATTGCTGAGCGAATGTCAGTGCCCCGTATCTCCACCACTTTGCAAACATGCCTCCTGCCGCACTACTATCATCATCATGGTTTTATTGTTTGATTAGTTAAAATCTTTACAATGTTTACAGATAATAAAAACAATACTGCAACAAATTTTAAAATACGAATTAAAGAATGTCGTAGAGTCTGGAAATTATCTATCAATAGTCTTTACGATTGTCATGGTACCCGGATACAGCGTGTTGAGACCGTTGGTTTCAGTTTAGTCGTTATATGTTCCTTAAGTCTGTTCCTTTTCTAGTATCTGCTTTGTTGCCATGAACATGAATTTGATTCCCCGACATGAGAGTATGGGGGAGGCACCGCTTAGCCACCGTATGACCGCCTGTCTGCATGTGCGGATTTTCAGTGTGTTAAAGATTGCCCGCAGATATCTTCTTCTTAAAGCTTGCAGCGCAGGACATACACATAGTATGTGTTGCACTGTTTCGTTCTTATATCCGCATAGTCTGCAGTTTTAACTTTCTTTTTTTCGTTTCCAAGAAGGAGTTAGGTCTTTTGTAAAATGCATGCCCAGACGGTACGCTATTAGAGGTTTTTTTAGGTGTTGACAGTAGTGTTGGGCTAAGTAAACTTGCGGTTTTTGGATGGAATAAGAGTTTACTACTGTCCGGGCGTGTCTCCGTTTATTTAGGATTATTTTGTCTTTGAGCAAGGAGATCTTTTTTGCCGAACCATTTGCTATTTTGCAAAACTGCTTGTGGTCAATGTTTTTTTTTCCACACTTCGTGGAGTCCCAGGGTTGACAAACTCTGGTTAAGGAATTCTCCCCAATGTGTGGTGTTCGGCTTTTCTAGTAAAAAGTTTATTTCCTCCCAGCACATGTTGTCCAAGGAGTCACCGGGTGCGAATCGGATCTTGTGACAAAATTTTACAAATGTGGAGTTTGACCTAATGTCTTGGTTTTGTAAACCGAATTCTAGTCGAACTTGGGCTGCCGATGCTGCTTTTGGCAACCCAAACACCACTTTGTATATTTTATTTTGAAGGCTGTTTAAGATTGCCGATTCGCTCCCAAGCCATCCGATTAGTCCGTAAGACAAGGTAGGGATTATTTGGGCGGCCATGACTTTTAGTAAGTGGGTATAGTTTGGACCGCCCACTGTCTTTTGCAGTTGTCTGTATGCGTATATTAAAGATTGCGCTTTCCCTCTTAGTACCTGAATGTGCTACTTTTTTGTATTGCCCCGCTCGATGGTCATCCCCAGGTATTTATACGAGTCTTGCTCTTCGAGGAGAGAATTATTAATTGTCCATGTATATTTCAGTTTCTTACGCTCCATGATACGAAGCACTTTGGTTTTGTTTTTGTTCAGTTCCAGGTTTTACTCAGTTAAGTACGAAACCAGCGTATTCACTAGGCGTTGCAGCCCGACTGGTGTTTTACTTAGTAAAACTATGTCGTCGGCGTACTGCATTATAGGTACGGGAACGTTGCCTAGTTTCGGTGCATGGCTTTCTATTCCATCTATTTTTCTTCCGATGTCGCCAAGGTATAGTTTAAAGAGACTGGGTGCAAGGACGCAGCCTTGTTTTAGTCCGTCCTGTGTTTCGATTTTGTTGGTGAGGCTGCTACCATTACCTAGTTTGACCTTGGCCCATGTCTCACTATATAGTCTTGAAATTGCATTTATTAGATATTCCCGCATCCCCCACTCTCTTAATTTGCTCCACAACCTGGGCCTGCTTACGTGGTCGAAAGCTGATTTTATGTCGACGAAACACGCATATAGGTGGTGTTTTCTTTTTTTGGCGTTGTCGGTTAGTAAGCACAGGGTAACCAGGTTGGTAGTTGTCCCCATCCCCATTCTGAATCCGATTTGAAACCTGGGTATTATTTTTGTTGAGGTTTCCCAATCCTGCAGCTCTTTCAACAGGCATGAGGCGTAAAGCTTTGCTTCTACGTCTATTAATGAAATTAAACGGTAATTTCCAGGCTCCTTCCGATTCCCTTTCTTATAAATTGGGTGGATGATGTTACCTCTCCATGTTTCTGGAAGGATTCCTTTTTTTAAGATATCGTTGAATAGTGTAGATAAAAGGTCCGCCCAGAAATCCATGTCTGTTTTGTAGACTGCGGTTGGGATGCCATTTGGCCCCGGGGCCCCTTCTGATTTTAATTTCTGTATTAGCCTTTTTATTTGGGCATGTGTAATCGTTGGTTCTTTCTGGTTAAAATTTGGTTCTGTGGTAACACTCTCGAGTGGGTTTGTACTGTAGTCCTCGCTCTCCCTTGGACTCCCTTGTTCTTTTTTTTCCGTTCTTTTGGGATCCTTTATTAGGTAGAGATTCTTCACGTAGGTCTCCCATTCCAAGTTGCTGATCCCGGGATCCTGTTGTAGTGTCTGTCCCAGATGTAGTTCATTAATGATTACACAGAACTCGCAGGAGGAAGGTTTTTTGGTGGAAATCAGTAGCCTTGTCCATACTTGTTCTTTATATAGGCCTTTTGCTGCCCATAGTTTTTGCCGGTATTCCTTTCTCATATTTCTGAGGTCTACTATGTTTGTATATTGGCTCTTTACTGCTATTCGCTGGACCCTTGCTAGTTTCTTTTTTTCTTGTTTTAGATCCTTGTTGAACCAGGGTGCTGGTGCTCTTGTTTGATTTTTATTACCTCTCCGTTGAGCTGAGTGGTTTTCGATTAAATCCTCCAACAAATGTTCCCAATTTTTTATTGGATCGCCGTTGTCGAGCCTCCCGTGTTGCAGCATGAAGTTAGTAGCCGTAGTCATGATTTTTTGGGTGTCCTCGCCCCTCCATTTTATTTTTCGTAGGTTGAATTTTTCTGTTTCTTGGTTTAGTGACCTCGTTCTCTCGGCTCTGGGTGCAATGATATTCAACCTGAGGATTTGCGGATAATGGTCACTTTCTAGGCGCTGGACTATTGTGTATTCCACGATTGAGTTTGTCAGGTTCGTTGTTACTAGTGTAAAGTCCAGTGCTGATTTAACATTACCGCTCACATAGGTGGTGCACGGTTGAGTCAGACCTTCCTTTTTTTTACTTTTTAATATTGATAGGCCCATTTTTTCTATTTTCCTCTGGTTAATTTGAGTGGACACTTCTGCTGCCCGTTTATCTCTGTTCGTTCTAGTCGTTTTGGTGTTGAGTACATTTTGATTGAAGTCTCCTTTTTTGTAAGGTTTTGATAAGGGTTAACAGTGTTTCCATTTTTTCCTTTTTTGTTTTCTGATCTGGATGTATGTAAATGTTTAGTATTAGCAGTTGTTGCCGGGGCTGTATTGAGATTTTTATGGCTTGAACCCAGTTTAGTCCAACATCCATTGTTTCTTGGGTCCAGTTATATTTCTGTGAGATGAGGATTGATAAACCTCCCCGGGGATGACCATATTTCGCGTGTTTTTCTTCTAGTATATGATGATCCGTGAAACCTGGGATTCCTAGTTGTGATAAGTTCCATGTTTCTTGTAAAAGTATTATGTCCGACTTGTCGAAAAATGTTAGAGTTTCATGATCCTGCTCCATGGAATTGAAGCCGTGCATGTTCCAGGAGCATAGTTTGATTTGGTCTCCTCCTGTTTTATAATTTTGTCTGCCAGTTACTTGTTTTCTGAGTGTAGTTGTTTTGTCAGTTCTAGGAGCCCTTTTCGCTTAGTACAGATGGGATCCAAGACCAGTCTTGGTTACCACCTTGGTGCCGGTAAATAAGTGTCTCATTTTTCGGTCCGGTTTTTGTATCTGTTCCTTTTTCTGGGGAGGTTGCTCTGGCTGCTTGTAAACATGATTTCGTTTGGGGCCTTTGGGGCTCCTTGTCCTTTTGATAATCCGAGCTGTTTTGTAAAGGATACGGGTATTTCGGTTGCTTGTGTTGAAGTATTTTAATTCCCCAGTTCTCAAATGTTTCTTTGTGTGCGTAGATTTGTGCTGCTAACTCTTTTGATTTCCAAGTGGTAACTGAGTTTTCTGTTCCTGGCCTTGCTCTATTTTGCTGGAACTCTACAGTTTCCATGTCTTGGGAAACTATTCCCTTTAGGGCTGGAATTTCCTTGAACAATTTCAAGATATTTCCTCTGTTGAGGATGTCATGTTTTCCCTTTGTTTCAAATTCTGGCATGAATGTTACTACTGGTTCAATTTCCTCTAATGTTGATATCATGTTGTCCGATTGAGATTTTATGGTATTTTTTGTACTTGAGATCCCTAATTTTGGATCTCTTTCTGTTTCGTGGACGATTAGTGTCTCCCTACTGGTTTTTGTTTGCTTCATAAATCTGATTCCTGTACATTGAGCAGGTTCCACAGGTTCACGAAGATCTTGTTTTGTTATGACACACCTGCCTATTGCATTAGTCGTAATCTTTAAAGCTCTCAGATCATGATCGTATTGTAAGGTTTTTTGTTCTCTTGCGACCGTGCTTACATTTTTGATCTGGTGCTTTTTGTCCGATTTACTTGTTTCCTTCTCCTCTTTTGATTCGGATACGGAAAAAGTGGGGTATAAGTTGCCCGTGATGGTAGGGATGTCCTTATCTTTGACCCCGGCATTTAGGCTGTAGTCAGCATAAGATCTTATTCTAGGAGATTCTTTGATATTACGTCTGGGTTTGATTTTGTCTGTGATTGGATGTTTGGATCTTGTTAGCCCGTTAGGGGTTTTTGGTTCTGTTTTTTGTGTTTCTTCCGTCTTTGCGGAATTTTCAAAGGAAAAGCTTACCCTTTCCGGGTTTTGTTGATCTTGAGTACTGTCCGGGTTTTTGTGCCTGTCATTTTGTTCATCAGGATCTTGGCTTAATCTCTTTCTAAACATTGGAAAGATGTTGTCCGGGACACCGATGGATTTTTTGTTTTGTTTGGGCCGAGCCTTCCTTGCTCTTTTTCATTGACATTTTGTTAATTTGTCCTGATGTTCGGTCAAAGGGGTTGGCAAGCCTTCGTTAATTTGCTCTTCTTGGCTTTCCAACAACCCTTTGTCTTGACCATTAGCTATTTTCTTCTCTGCCCTGTTGGGGGGTTGGTCCTGGGTTTGTCTTCCGGATTGACCATTTGGAGTACTTTCCTTATGTGTGGCGTTCGTTTGTTCCCGGGTTCTGTTTAGTTCGCCGGTTGATTTGACTACACCCAGGATATCAGTTAGTATCTCTGGGAGGGTGGCCAGTTTTTCAATTATACTGCCACATTTACAGCGACAAAATTTTGTATGATTTTTTGTTTGGGGTCCATTTCCTGAGTGTGTACGATTTCTGCTTTTGTTTACGTTGGCAACCCCATTTTCTTTCTTGGGTAATGAGGTTAATATTGTGTCGACTTTAGAGCTTATTTTGGAAATGTGCTCGGCGATGATGTTTATCAGGTCTATTTGTACTTCCATTTTGTCGGATTGGAAGTTTAGTGCCTTTATTGCCTGGTCCAGTGTACTAATTAGGGATTTCCCCCAATTTTGGTTGTATTGAGGGTCGGCTCTGTTTCCTGTTATCACGCTAGGCTGTTCGATCCTGCTTGTCGATGAGATTAAAATGTGGTCCGTCTGGTCTTGGTTTATAGCTTCTACTAGTTGGTAGAAGTAGTCCACTTTAGCCCTGAGGCCCACAGAAGTATATTGGAATTCATTCCCCAACCAGAAGCGCATCAGGAGGCACGTTTGCAGAGTGGTGGTGAGGGGGGTGTGGCCTTTGGTGAGTTGCTGGAGTTTAAAAAATATATGTTTTATTCATATTTCTTTTTAGGGAAAGGGGCTGTGTTACCCCCCTTCCCTGGCTAATTTCAGACCCCGGGACCCCATCCCCTGGGGCCAGTCTTTGATGAAATGGGGAGGGGGGCCTCGCACCCTCCATCCGTGGGCTGCTTGTGGCCCGAGGACCCCATCCCCGGGCCTGGCCATTTCCCTTTTTTTAAACTCTTTTTAAAATAAAGGAAGGGGGGCAGCGTAACCCCCGTAATTGCCCTTTCGAGTTTGCGCAAACCTACTAACTTACATGTTTTTGGGGTTTTCACCAGCTGTTCTCTAATCTTTTCCCATACTGACAAAGTTTGGAAATGTACTCCTGATAAGGGCAGAAGTACTGACAAAGTAACATTTCTTCCAGGGTTGGGGAAAAAAGTGGTTGGAAGGAAAGTGAACTTTTAAACGCTCAACACATTTGCATGAGTAAATTTACACATGCATATTTGCTTGTGTTAAAATGCAGTTCACAAATATTATCTAGGAGTATGATTATCTGCCATACTTCTGTTAATACTTGTGAAATTATGAAAGCTATAAATATGCACGAATGCAAGGACATATACCATGGGTGTATTTTTGTGACATTCTTCAAGAATTGAACCCCTAATTTGGGTTGGCATTAACCAAGACCTTTTGTTTTATATTCAAATTCTATCCCTCTCTCCATTTATCCGCAGGCTTCACTGTTAGTGACCGCATTCTGCTCTTCACAAAAAGCATATCAGCACACAAAGTCGTTTTGTTCAGCGCTATGGACTCCTGTGGCAATGTGTGGTTTTTTAAACCAAAAAATATTTTTGCTTTTTGCCTATGTTTGTTATAATGGTGAGGGCCTGGCAGCTCCCACAACAATAAAGTTTTACAAAAACCATGTCAAAGCAAGATCCACAGTGACAGAACCATAAAACTGACCACCATTGTCAGACCTATTTGGCTTAGCCAATGCTTGTTTATTTTCATGTTTCCCCTAATCTTATTGGAACCCTCCATCCCTGGGCTGATTGTGGCCCCGAGGACCCCATCCCCCGGGCCCGGCCATTTCCCTTTTTTTAAAATCTTTTTAAAATAAAGGAAGGGGGGACCGCGTAACCCCCGTAATTGCCTTTTTGAGTCTGTGCAAACCTACTAACTTACATGTTTTTGGGGTTTTCACCAGCTGTTCTCTAATCTTTTCCCACACTGACAAAGTTTGGAAATGTACTCCTGATAAGGGCAGAAGTAACATTTCTTCCAGGGTTGGAGAAAAAAGTGGTTGGAAGGAAAGTGAACTTGTAAACGCTCAACAGATTTTTGCATGGCGTAAATGCTTACATTGATTTTCCATTATGAATATTTTTGAAAAATACTAGCATGCATAAACCACTTTTTACTAAATGATGCTTCAAAGAATTGGTACGTAAAATTTCACAGTCGTTTAGTAAAACATTTTTTTCTTTGTTGCATCTTTTGTGAACATTTTATTTCGAAAGTAAAGAATTGCCAATCTTGCTTTCAAGCTTCGGCAATGTATGCATCGAATCATGGAGCATTCTGGGAGCATTATACGTAGCCTAATACTGTTAAAAACTGCAAACATGTGTACACAGTTTTATACTGGCACCACTGTCAGTAGTGCAGTGCGAACTTACAACATTTCCTTAGAGTGCTCACCCTGATAATAAAGCCTTTGCATTAATGAACAATAAATACAAGTTTGAACAACATTAACCTAGAGACATGAATTTTACCTTAACTGCAGACAATGCCCTTCTGTGATCCATAGTGTTGTATTGTAAAGTGGCAGCCAAAGGGTTTGTGCTGAAGAGGGGTTTGGCCTACTTCTCCTAAGGATAAAATAACCATGAACGCTGGTTGTCCTTGACCACAATCAATATGTGCGGGAGAAAATGTGCATCTCTGGGAAGCTGATTTTTCCATCCCTAATTAATAGCAAGCAATGAGTTATTCAGTGTGTATAGTGTTAAAAATGCACATAGGGTGGGATTTGGGTTCGTCCCTCTGAACCAATGACTTTCTTTGACCATCCTCGTTCAGCTATTGGCATGAGACTTCGTCAATCACAACAGTATTCATTTTTTTCACCTAATACTATTGCCTATTTGGGCATATTCTTTCACCTCTACTCATGGGCTTCCACTGAACACTACTTTACTATTCTAACCTTCAAAGGCCACTCCTGCTGCCATCATGGGCTCTATTAGAAATACATACAATCTTACTGACTAGCAATAATGAGCTGGAACCAAAGTCCTGAAGTTGCTCCTGCCAGCCTCAAGCATCTATTCAGTCAAATTTTTGGTATCATCCTGTTAACTGCAGACCAGTATTTAAAATGAAGAAAAAACTAACTGCAAGCCCCAGAATGCAATACCAGAATGCAAACAGAATGAACAGAACTGGGTGAGATACACTTACTTGGACTCGGGCAACGTGATAGCTCTGGGAAAGCTTTACATGGCTTCAATATGAACAAAAATGTTTTATTTTGTAGTGCACACTGTAATCTAAATTGTTTCAAGCCACTGTCACATATTTATCAGGAAGGGGACTGCAGGCACAGGTTCAAATCATTAGCCCAAGATCACAAAATGCGAGCAAATTAAAAGCTTAATATCCAGATCATCTATTTGTGGTTGTTTTACAAGCTGAAAGCTAGCGTTGTGTCTTCCAGATCATTGTCAACCTGCAGGGACTGTCTTCAGATGAATTATGAGAAGATGGACTTTCTGTTGTTTGGTAAAGCGCAAAAGCTCTGGTCCCCTGACTGGTGGCCTGTGGAATTGGGAATCGCCCCGTGCCCCAGCCAATCAACAAAAAAGCTAGGTATTCAAATTGATCATGAATTGACCATAAAAAGTTGCTACCCGCAACACAGGGGGTTCTTTTTTCACCATGCGTCTCCTGGTGAAAGTTTTTCCTTGGCTTCCCGCCACGGCCAGGAAAACACTGGCCCAGGCACTGAGAAGCAGTCATCTGGATACAGCAATGCCTTGCTTATGGCAGCCAACGGCACTATTCTAACGAAACTTCAAGTCGTGCAAAACACGGCTGCCTATTTAGTTTGTAATGTGCCAGGAGGCTCGTCCTCTGCCTCCATCCTCAGGTCCCTCCACTTGGAAAGCGTATCTTTATCTAGATATGCTGTCTCGCCCACAAAGCTCTTCTAGGTAGATCCCCTCAGTATCTGAAGGACGAACGGCATCATTACTGTCCTAATCACACTTTGAGATCTAGTAACAAGGTGCTTTTTCTCCATTCCTTTGATTCTTGCCTCTGGATACAGGGGCCAAGCTTTTTCTTATGCAGCCCGAGGGGATGGAATCATCTTCATGGTGACCTTCGTATTGGTGTGGACTTCACTCAATTTGCTAAAAACCTGGTTATTTTAATGAGTGAATGCAATACATGAAGAAGCCAAGTGCTGAGATACATCTGTGGATGGGATTCATTGCGTTTTACAAAATGGATATAACATAATATAACACAGCCTACCACATTCTTTGCAAAAGTGGGGAGCATTTTATAAATTCACAGAATGATTGCTAATTGGAGTCCACATGTTTTGTTTAGAACAACCAGCTAGTTTTTGCTTTTTCTCCAATGGCACATAGCATTCTAAACGTGGTTTACATACCCCCCTTTATTAATTGACCTACAAGCCCCTGCCTCTCTTTTTTCTTTCCTCCTATACACTTCTTAAGTAGGAGAGCGCAGGAAGCTCCGCCCAGGAGCTCCCCGGCTGGGGAATTACTTTGGATCTAATTCCCGGGAGTTTGACCATCTTGGGAGGTTGCGAGGGCGAGAACGAGCTGGGAGGCAAGTTGGCGGCAGGTGAAGCAGGACGGCCGTGTCTCAGAATGATCGGACCCTGCTGAGAGAGATCGACAGGAGAGACGGACCCGGGCCTGACAAACACCCACAATGGGACCGGCGGTGCAGACGAGGTCCGTAACGCAGGTGGAGAGAGGCGGAGTGGGCGGACATGCCATCGAGAGCGCCTTGAGCTGTGGTGGAGATAGGGAGGACTTGGCTGCATCGAGCGGTGAGTCTGTAGTGTGAAGCCACAGACGAGTTGAGCGGAGCTAGGGGGGAGTGAGTGGATCGCCGCTCACGTGTGTTCCCTGAGTTGATGCATGCAGGAGCCGCGGACTGGTGAGCGGTGCCTGCGGTGAAGGAGACCTACGATGCCGAGGCGCAAAACGGGAAATTGGAGCCGCCATTTCCGCTTGATACCGCACAGCGTGGGGAGAGGAGCGGACTGCCCAGGTAGGCATTGAGGTGGGTATCTGGGGGCGGCGGCGGGCACAGAAACGGGCGAGTCATGCAGGACACTGTTTGTATACCAACACCCCCGCACTCTGAAATCGGCACTGCCTGACTCAAAAACGGCGCCTGCGGAGGACATAATGCCTCCTGATAACTCCGGACCATCTCAACATCCAGTCCCTCGCAAGAGAATCCTTTCCTATCCGGTGTCCCCTTTGACTCTACTCAATGTAATCCTGCACTCTGTGTTCTTCTGGATTCTTGACTTTGGTGACTTTGGTGACTTTTGTGCTTCCCGCTTTTTTTTTATTACTTTTTTTATGGTTTCGGTCTATACCCGGACCCGCCATTATGTCTGACCTTTGTTCCGTTCCTTCTTCCCTCAGGACTCCTCCTGATCGTTTTTCTCTTTTTGCTGGACGGCCTTAAATATATCTGTATATTATAAATTCTTTATTCGGAATTTCGAATTTTGAAATCCATAAAAGCAATATTAATACATTTCATTTAAAAAGAATTTTAAGCATAAAATTTTACAATACAGTGAGATTTAGTATGCACAAATTATTTTCACAGTTCATTTTAAATGCATTGGTTAATTATATTTACAAGTTTTTCCTATGCCTAAATATGCATTTCAAGAAGTTAAGAACGTGATAGCAGGTGGTTTCTGAGTCTAAATACTGTAAGTATAGCATAGCTGGACGACACTGCTTAAATCCGCAAGATTTTAACAAAGACAATAACCACAATTTACGGTGTTCTTTGTAAAATTTACAAAACAAGACTACATGTATGGTGGATTGTGCTGAAGTTTCGTCACAGGGACAGAAGGGTAAGGGCGTGTCCCAAGAGTTCTTTTCGGGAAAGGCTACTAGCCTATGAAATAAGTTTAATCTGAATCTCGTCAGAAGGAAACGGTCAAATATGCTTATTTCAAGGTTTAAGTAGGGCTGTATAGTGAGGGTAGTCTGGATCATTATAGCGTGTTGGACAGAAGGCTTGCCTGATTCGGTAAGAAGTCTCAGATTGTCCAAGTGACCCAGGGCCAGATCTTTTAGCTCTTTCTTGGTGATTTCACTAATATTTTCCGGAGTGGAGTAATAAATCTCCAATCCTAGGTCAGTGAGAAAATTCTTAATGTAGGCTAGCCATTTTATTTTTTGAGAGTGGTCCAATGACATAGCATCTGCCACTATCTTTTTTGTAAACACGTTTTTTTCCGAGGTCCAGATACGCCGCCATAGGAGCAGCGGTTGAATTCTTGCCAGATTCTCGACATATGGGGTGCCTAGTTCTACGTGGCACGCATATGTTGAGGATCTCTTTGGGGCCGTCAGGAGAAACCTAAGAAATGCGTTTTCTGCAACCTGTAGGGCAGAGACATCTGTATGACCCCAGACGCCAGCCCCATACAGTGCTGTTGACTGGCATTTGGCTCTGTATATTTTTAATAGTTCAAGGGGTGGGCGTTTGCCCAGTTTTTGTGAAAAGGAGACCAAGGCTGCTATGGCTCTCTTAAAACAATGTTTCCTGGCCTCAACTGCCGCCTTCCAAGATAGTTTATCATCTATCGTAATGCCCAGGTAACAATAGTCAGAAGTGAATTCAATTGTTTGGTTCTCTAGCACCAAATCTTTGGGCTGCTTTCTCCCTGTACCTGCCGTCATTACAAAGGTCTTTGTCACGTTTATGTGGAGATCAAGGCTGCCCATAAACGAAGAATACCTACTGAGAACCTTCTGGAGTTCACGAGGGGTCCGTGCCAGCAAGACGGCGTCATCTGCGTAGAGTAGAGCGGGAATCGGGCGTTGTTTTGCCTGTGGGAGGTCCTGGGCACCCCTCAAGAGCTCAACCTCCAAGCTGTTAGTATAGAGGGAGAATAATATACCAATATATAATTAACCAATGCATTTAAAATGAACTGTGAAAATAATTTGTGCATACTAAATCTCACTGTATTGTAAAATGTTATGCTTAAAATTCTTTTTAAATGAAATGTATTAATATTGCTTTTATGGATTTCAAAATTCGAAATTCCGAATAAAGAATTTATATCTGTATATGTAAATATGTATTATATAATTGTCCAAGCCTATTTGCTGATAAAATGTAATCCTGGGTGAATTTACTATTTGTATGTTTAGAACTCTAACCACTAGTATATGTAGTAGACTTTTGTACTTACTACTCTTCCTTTGTGATTTTAGAGTTTATCTGTTTGTATCTCTTCTTTGAGTGACTTTCAACTCGTACATGTGCAATTTTTTTCCTGTTTTATCTCTTCCTTGAGTGACTTTACACCTTGTACATTTGTAATTTTTTTCTGTTTGTATCTCTTATGTAACTTATGTAATCCAAAGTCCTTATGTAACGCAACTGGGTCTTTTGTAAAGCGCTCTGACACCTTCGGGTAATGTTTGCGCTATATAAAATCGCATTAAATAAAATTAAAAATTAAATAAAATAAAAAGGGTTGCCCAAATCCAAACTAGATTGTATATGGTCATCTAATAATATGCCAACGCAAACTTTCCATATTCCCCCAAGGTGAAGGAGTCACTGAGAGGCTCACTCTTCATCTCCCCTTCCCTTAAATACTTCCCTAACACCTGGCCCCTCCCCTAAACTATCCCCTGTCCCGGCCTGCTCCATCCCAAGAAGTAGCCTGGGGGAAGACTGGCTTCGCGTGTTGCTTCCCCTGGCCCCTTCATCGTGAAATAATCACACACCATTGTATGATGAAGTGTGAATGGGCACTTTAATAGGACAGGTTTTGCAGTATTATTGTTAACGTCAATACAGCTTTAACATACATCAACTTTTTCAATACATCAAAATATTCCATGTGCGCCAACCATTCATACCCCAAAGACTCCATACCTCACTCTCATTCTTTCACTTTTCATTCACCGTGTCTCTCTCACTTACCCTAACAAGCATCCTCCAAATGCAGCCTCCTTGTCCTTTTCCAAAGTCAGACACAACATCTTCTCCTCTCCTGCACTCCCCTCCCCCGCAAGGGGTGGATATGCCCGCATCTGACTCTCCATCTCTCCAAACTACCACCAACCAGAGAACCCCTACAGGGCGCTTACCTGCCCCTTCCACATGAACATCGTTGGCCTCCTTACTTATACACACCTTTGCACCAAATTTTCTCATTCCAAAGCGTCCCCATCATGTCCCACAGTTCCATCAGGTAATGAGCATTCCCAGACAGAGACAAATGTACCACATCATTGCGAAACAAAAACGTATCCTCCGTACATACCACCATGAGATCGTATCGTAATGTCCATTGCCATGCAATAAACCCTCATTGCTCAGTTGAGCTTCTTCCTAGCTTTGTCCATTTCTGGGTGCTTCACAGCTTCTCTTCACTGTCTCCTAGGCACAAACTCTGTCTAAAACAGACATGTCCCTGCAAGTTTCCTCTTAGTTGCAAATCCTCTTTCACATGCTACAGAAGCTTCAGTCAGACAACTTAACCAAATCACTCTCCCTAAAGTGTATGCGTTTCATGTCCAGGCACCTCCTTTTGGGAACCAGGCTCACTTAGAAAGGCAAAAGTTTTCCCCATCTCATTCTGCTCTTGCCCCACCATATCACTTTGTACCTGTTACTGCGCAGTCCATGGCTGTGCCCATAAATCTGCTGATCCACGTAAAAACCTCTGCAGTAAAACACAAAGCATTATTGGTGTGCTGAGCACCCTGCCCGCCCCCTTAGACCTGCCAAAACTCCCCTTATTTCCACATGTGGTGTTCACAGGCCTAGATTTCCAAAGGCCTAATCACCTGATTTGGCCCAAATCCTACCCCAACTTTGCCGCAGCCATGGCGGCACCAATCCTAAATGAATGCATCCCGTACTTGGCTGGGTCCACAACCACCTTCTGCAGTGCCATACGCAATACCACTAACAAATGAAAAGCTGGGACCCTCCTCCACCCCCTGCATGGGGGAAAACTTCCTCCTGTGTGTGCCCTGGCCACAACAAATATTGTCACCACTCCCTCACTGGGGATGCATCGTGCCTGCCCCGTTCCATGAGTCACACCAATCTACCCCTCCCACACTGATCCATCTTTGAACTTCATAACTAATTCCTCAACTGCCAGCCAATTCTTCTGATATGGTCGTGGTTAATATACCCTTGTCAATTAAATACAGAACAAAACTGATTATTAACCCTTCCCTGCTTCCATGTTTGTTGTCTTTTGCGAATTCCACTCCAAATGCCTAAACTCGCTCCATGACAGCTGATAACTTCTCCTTGTTGAATCCGATAATGAGTTTTCCACCAGTCCAAACGCTCATTCCCTCATGCCCAAATGTTGTGTGGGAGCACTGTCTTCCTGTCCTCTCCTCCCGGAACTATATCTCAAAACGTATGCCACTGTGAATGATAGAAGGACTCTGCTGTATCATTGTTCACCCCGGCACATGCCTTTCCCGGAAAAACAATGTTCAACTGTAAACATTTCAACATAAACTGTTGCGATAAGAGCAGCACCCTAGGTTCACAAGCATTCTTCTGTTCACCAAGTCCACCACAGTGATGTTGTCCATATTAAACATAACTGTTCTGTTGGCAACTCCCCACACCACCAGTGCCATGACCAAGGAGAAGAATTTCGAAAAGGCAATGCTTTTCACCTGCCTCAGCCAATGTTCTAGCCATTGCTCCGCACACCATCTCCCCTCCCAGAAAAGGCCAAACCGATGCGCTCCAGCAGCATCTAAGAAAAGTTGCACCTGCCAAATCATGTTGTTTCCAAAAACAACATAGACACACCATTGAAATTCACCAAAAATGTCCACCAAAAGCAGAGATCCACTCACAATGCCAACGAAATCCACACCCTGTAATGGGGCAAACTCAATCAAGACATAGCCATGCCCAGCCTTCTGCAAAACGTCCTTCTACCCCTCACCACTCTGCATGAGAATTTCACTGAACCAAGCAGTGTCTGTATCTTCCTTAGTTCCAGACTTCCTGGCTCAATCACCTCTTCCAAAAATTGCCGTATTTCCCAAACCTTCCCCACAGCAACCGCCCCACTCATTCCTGTGTATCCAGTTCAATGCCCAGAAAAGTCAGAACTGTACTCGGTCCTTCAGTCTTCTCCTGTACTAGAGGGACACCAACTTCTCTTGTCAAGTCCTCAAATTGCCTCAACACTCTCAGACGCTCACCTGATTTCCTCCTGCCTACAAACAAGAAATCATGCAAATAAGACACCTCTTTGTGACCTTTTCTCTTTGATAAAATCCACTGCAGGAAATTACAAAAAAGCCTCAACCGGTGCACAGGATATTACGCAGCTGATGGGCAGAAGCTTATGCACATACATTGCATGTCCAACAAAGGGAAATCCACCAGATGAACAGGACCCAAAAAGCAAACTTTTGAAATCCAATCGAGAGAGGGTCTTGGCGCTGCGTGACTGCTGACTGCTGTGCTCATTGCTGCGAGCTTCGTGGGATCAAAGTCTCACCTCTTCAACCCCCCCACCCCTCGCGGCCCCCGCTCCGCGGGCGCCGCTCGAGGTAACTACCATCAGGACACACCTCCCACCCTGAGGAGCTGAAGGAGAGTCACCCACCCTTGCGGGACTGCGAGGACCAGCGGGAGTTGTTCTACAGACTCGCCGCAGCTGGTCCTCTTCCCGCCCCCTCCCGCCTGGACAGAAAAGAGCTGCGGGTAGGGACCTCGGCGAAATCCAATCGAGAGAGGGTCTTGGCGCTGCGTGACTGCTGACTGCTGTGCTCATTGCTGCGAGCTTCGTGGGATCAAAGTCTCACCTCTTCAACCCCCCCACTCCTCGCGGCCCCCGCTCCGCGGGCGCCGCTCGAGGTAACTACCATCAGGACACACCTCCCACCCTGAGGAGCTGAAGGAGAGTCACCCACCCTTGCGGGACTGCGAGGACCAGCGGGCGTTGTTCTACAGACTCGCCGCAGCTGGTCCTCTTCCCGCCCCCTCCCGCCTGGACAGAAAAGAGCTGCGGGTAGGGACCTCGGCGAAATCCAATCGAGAGAGGGTCTTGGCGCTGCGTGACTGCTGACTGCTGTGCTCATTGCTGCGAGCTTCGTGGGATCAAAGTCTCACCTCTTCAACCCCCCCACTCCTCGCGGCCCCCGCTCCGCGGGCGCCGCTCGAGGTAACTACCATCAGGACACACCTCCCACCCTGAGGAGCTGAAGGAGAGTCACCCACCCTTGCGGGACTGCGAGGACCAGCGGGCGTTGTTCTACAGACTCGCCGCAGCTGGTCCTCTTCCCGCCCCCTCCCGCCTGGACAGAAAAGAGCTGCGGGTAGGGACCTCGGCGAAATCCAATCGAGAGAGGGTCTTGGCGCTGCGTGACTGCTGACTGCTGTGCTCATTGCTGCGAGCTTCGTGGGATCAAAGTCTCACCTCTTCAACCCCCCCACTCCTCGCGGCGCCCGCTCCGCGGGCGCCGCTCGAGGTAACTGCCATCAGGACACACCTCCCACCCTGAGGAGCTGAAGGAGAGTCACCCACCCTTGCGGGACTGCGAGGACCAGCGGGCGTTGTTCTACAGACTCGCCGCAGCTGGTCCTCTTCCCGCCCCCTCCCGCCTGGCCAGAAAAGAGCTGCGGGTAGGGACCTCGGCGAAATCCAATCGAGAGAGGGTCTTGGCGCTGCGTGACTGCTGACTGCTGTGCTCATTGCTGCGAGCTTTGTGGGATCAAAGTCTCACCTTTTCAACCCCCCCACTCCTCGCGGCCCCCGCTCCGCGGGCGCCGCTCGAGGTAACTACCATCAGGACACACCTCCCACCCTGAGGAGCTGAAGGAGAGTCACCCACCCTTGCGGGACTGCGAGGACCAGCGGGCGTTGTTCTACAGACTCACCGCAGCTGGTCCTCTTCCCGCCCCCTCCCGCTATAACCCGGAAGTAGTCTCCGCGTACGCGGGAGCGCGCCGGGAGAAGCCCGGGACAAGGGCGGGACCGTCTGTGGCCGTCCGGGGACGTACTAGGACGGGACGGGCCACCTCATTTTGACTCCTGCGTCGGACCCATGCAATACGGCGTTAAACAGTGAACCTTCAAGGAAATACCAAGGCACAGGTATAGGAGCCAGGAGCAGTTATCGATTCTTGTGAAATCCAAACCCAAACTTCCAGTAGAATTCAAATCGTTTATAAAGATAATCTCAAAAATAATCTGTTGGAGTAGGAGTTAAACTCACATCTATCAGTGGATCTCTAGGTAATTTTAATGGCACAAAAAAAGCTTAGATCACGCACAATATTCCTGAGACGTATGGGCACCGAGGAAGCAGTTAGGAAATCCTCTGAAAAAGCATTAAAGCACGGCCAAATAACTTGTACCCCGGTAATTAGCAAATACTTTTCGGCTTTATCACCTAAAAAATTATCATCTACTGTCATCACGGAAGTAGGAAACAAACTCGATCTCATGGAAACTAAGGAGGAGAAACAGTGCTCACCCAACCTAAGTGATCTAGATCTCGAGGGCAACCAAAAGATAAACTCATTATCCGAAGATCTACAAATTTTGGATAACGCGGTGTCTCATACTACCTCCCTAACTCCGATAAAACCTCTAGGTAACCAAGCTTGCATTGAAGATTCGATTAGTAATAACACGAAGTCTGCAAACAATAAATCAGAACTACAGCTAAGTCCAGAAAAGTTATTTACTAGCTCTCCGGAAAATTCAATGCATCATCATCCAGTACACGACTCTTTCCCCGACCCCTTTTATCCTAATTCAAATTCTGTAAATCCTGCAACACCTATGTCAAAAGCTCTTTTCTCTTTGCAGGAAATCTTGGAATCGGTTCTCACTCATCTAGGTCACATCTTAGCAAACTCGGATGATACCCTCGACGTTCAAATAGGTATACTTAAATTTTTAGTAGAGGAAAAAAGAAAAAAAGATTTAATCAATGCAACGGAAACACAACAAGTATCAGATATGACGCTACATCAGGAAGGTCATTCAACAAACGGGACTAAAAATACACAGTTCCTAAACAAATGCGATACAAGCACACAAACATCAGAAGTAGTAATACTAGAAATAAAAACAAAGGAACCAAGAAAAAATAACAAAACTCCAATTACATATTCTCTGAAGAAGTTATTCAGAGAAGAACCTAGAAATATACCTAAACAGTACTCTATCTTTTCGAAATCTACTAAAAAAATAGACCTACATCAAACTGGGTGTGATAAGGATGCTCAGGCAACTACTATCCAAAATGATCCTGAAGCAGATCTCGAGGAGGAGACTTCTAAAACAAAAGGAACCCAAGATGTAGGGGGGAAAAAAAGGAGAAGAATGCCACTAAGAAGAATTCACAAAAAAAAGTGCGAAAACTCAAATTTCAAAAACCAACTACTCCCATAAAAATTGAAAAGGGCAAAAATGTTACAAAAATTCCTAATACTTCTACCTGCAACAAATCTACAGTTAATAAAACCATATCGAATGTGAAATCTCTGAATCCAAAAGCTGATGTATATTTCCCGGCCTCATCACTTCAAAAAACAGGGCTGAGAACTAATGAAGTAGGAGAAAATGACGATAGGAAATCTCTGTGCGGGGAAGGAATATCGTCAAAGCATCTAATAATTGAAGAACTCTTCCCCACTGACAATGTGCCATTAAATCGAGGAAGAATAATTAATCTTCTTCAACAAATATCATCCTTACAATCTCTTACAAGTAATGAAATAGATCTGGTGACCTTCCCGAAAAAAGAAAATAACAAACTTGCGCATGTATCATTCTGGTCATCAGTACTTCCAGGGATAATTCTCAGAGAGAAGGAAATACTACATAAAAATGGCTACGACGTAATTGCAAGAATAGAACCCAGGAAAAACACACATAATAAAGGATTTAATTGCCTTTTCAATACTGTTACACAAAGCAAAAATCTGTATAAAAACACTACTAATTGGGAAGAGTTTGTACCGAATGTTTTGGGAAATGACACCTTAAAAATTCAAGTGAACAATGGTGAAAGGATAGTATGGAGTCAAGATTTAGAAGGAAGCAAGGTCGAAAAAACAACAAAATCTTGGGCTTGGATATCGGAGACACTGAACAGTACAAAAATTACTAACCATCAACAATATACTGTTTAGTAACGGCTTGATGATCATTACATGGATTATGGCCGGGAAAACTACTAATAAAATGACCGATGCCATCAAAAATCATCCTGATATCCTGGCCTTACAGGAAACTTGGGCAACAAAAACCTTCTCCCAGAAAGGATACTATGTTTATGACATCCCTGCTAAAAAATCCAATCGGGGCCATGCAAAGGGTGGATTGGCAATCCTGTTAAGTGAGGAATACTTATGGTCTCAAGAAAACATCGAGACAAATTCCGAAAGCTTGCAGTGCATTAAGGTGGCACTGAAAACACAAACTAATGCTCCCCATAATGCAATATTGCTTTTTAACATGTGTGCCCCACCCGGCAATAGTTATGATGCATTATTTGATGACATAATGGAAACAATTATTCATATACTTGAGGATCGCTCTCACATGCCATATCTAATCATGGGCGACCTGAACGGAAAAATTTCAAACAGTGAAATTGGAAAATGGACTAATTTATATAAAGAAGAATCATTGGAAATGTCCTTTCCTAAATTTCCAAAGGGTAACAAATCAGATAAGAGAGGTAGGTCGCTACTATCATTACTACCTAGTATATATGGGACAATACTTAACAGTAATATGGAAGGCGACATACCGGCATCATACACTAGAAGGGGAAATGGAACCTCTTCTACTCTCGACTATTTTATCTGTGGGATGGACATAAAGGAGTCAGTTACGCACCTAAATATCTATTTTACAGAAGAGAGCGACCATGCACTTTTACATCTAACTACCCTCTGGACGGCCTTCCCCTCCCTCACAAGCCAGATAATATTTCATAATGCTACAACTGAAGTCAACATCAACCAGAGGCGGATCTTCTGGAATCCTTCCATCTTGGACAACATAAGCGCACTGGTTGCTCACACCCAACTGCTAACCAACATCTATTCAGATGACCCCATAACGAATTTTGAATATATAATCAATAATCTGAAGAATGCGTTTATAAACAAATCGCAACTGGTCACTTCTGGAAAAAGCAAAAATACCAATAACAATAAAAACCGGAATTCGCTTACTGTAAAAAAGCTTAATAGACGCATTCGAGCACAACACTTGAATTTCTCAATAACAACTAAGGTAGAAATTAATAAACTAAAAAATCAAATACGAAGGGAGAAAAATAAGCACAAAAAAATGCTGCAGGACTGCAACTGGGTAGATATCCAAATAGCAGCTAAACATCACAACCCGCGAAAATACTGGTCTCTAATTGCTAAAATGACTGGATCGAAAAAGAAACTTCAAGCAATCCCAGTCTCGCCTCAGGACTGGGAAACTTACCTGCGAGACTTATACAAACCAAACTCAACCTACTTAGAAGGAAAGGACCTCGGTACTACTGTGGAAAGGAACGATACTAAAATCACTAAAACCTCGGCAATTTCCGTCGCCATGCACATCCGTAGAGCAAGAAGCACCGGTGCTTCAGGCCCGGACCAAATTCCCATCAAGGTCCTCCAAACAGACCCCAAGGAGTGGAGCCAGATGCTCTCTCCCCTTTTTAATTACATCTTTGAAACCGGTAAAATACCGAAATCGTGGCAGGGAAGTACCATCATTCCCATCTTCAAAAAGGGGAACAAAAACATAGCCGGTAATTATCGGCAAATAGCGCTGATGGACGCTACTGGGAAAATCTTTGCTGCGGAAGTATTGGACCGATTAAAAACCTGGGCATTCTCGCAGGGTCTAATACCAATGTTTCAGGCAGGATTTCGACCTAATCATTCAGTCATTGATAATATAGCAACACTTCAGACCATACTCGACAAATATACAGTAGGGAGATCACAGACAATATATGCAGCATTTATTGACTACTCAACGGCTTTCGATCGAGTGGATAGACCGACTCTGTGGAACAAGTTGAGGAGGTTAGGTATCCCCGAACAATTGCTTCAGGTTGTTGTTAATCTCCATAATAAAACATGGTGCCAAGTTCAAATGGGGTGCGAAAAAGGTTTGTCTAAAATAATCCGCACGTCCAATGGGCTCAAACAAGGGTGCCTTTTAGCACTGATCTTATTCTCATTGTATCTTAGTGACCTACCCCTTCATCTGCAACAAGGCTCCAGTTTGCCCCCAAAGATCGCTGCACAAAGTATACATGCCTTGTTATATGCGGATATGCGGATGATATAGTAATGTTGGACCTTACCCCCTTTGGTTTACAAAGACTTCTCGACATTCTACATAAATACTCGAAAGACAACTTTTTAATTCCTAACCTAAGTAAAACAAAAGTGGTTTCATTCTCCGGTAGGAAAAAAGGTGTTAAGTACTGTTGGAAGCTGGCCGGAGAAAATGTAGAAGAGGTCGAGGAATACACCTATCTTGGTAGGATTTTCTCAAAGAATCTGAAAAATACTAAGCAAATCAACCATCTAAAAAGGAAATCCGAATTACATGCTGGGGCCCTCTCGAGACTGCATTCGGCCACTGGGAACAGGCATTTTTCCTCATTACTAAAAGTATATAGAGCAAAGATACCCCCGGTTCTATCGTATGCCACCGAACACATTGCTATAAAACAGTGGTCCTATATGGATCAAAAAGAAGGGAAAATACTAAAGAAAATTCTGAAGGTCTCCGAATCCACACCAGTGCAAGCGCTAAGACTTGAATTTTCGATTACTAGTTCTTATGCTACGGCGGTAGCTAATGTTATTAGGTGGGCTTATAACCTCCTTCATGCGAAGGAAGGTTCACTACGTTTCATGTTAAAGATCGAGACTTTTGATCAAGACGCTTCACATTTAATATTTTTTAGGAATATGTCAGTGGCATTTCAATTAGCTAAAATCAGCACTGACATTTTGTTAACTTGGTCACCCTCACAACTCAAACTTTTCCTAAAATGTTTCACCCCTAAACTAAGCTATGATCTCGATCTTTCACATTGTAGTAATTTATCTCTGTACAAACTTTATACTGAGTCATTGGAGTATAAGCAAGAACAGTTATACCTAGGGTTTTCCCTCACTCATGACGCAAGGAGAGGAATTACAATGTTGCGTTTGGGTATATTACCCGTGCCAACCTTTACATCAAGATGGTCTTCAGGCGGATCCCCGTTATGTACTCTTTGTCAAGGGGGAAATCAGAACATTGAGCACCTTTTGTTTATATGTCCAAATGCGAACGTTGTAACGGCACGGTCAAGATATCTGGACCCCCATATACCGTAAATGTAGAATTGTTACTGCAAAAGATTTGCTATTTGCATGTAAACAACCTCCTAATGAATTTGTTTGTTATAATCTTTATAAATTTTTAAAAATCTTTTTGACATTATACTGATTTGTAAAGCATTTTGTTTGTTTTTATACAATATTTGTGGTCCTCAGTCTAGTACCAAATCAAATAAAAACGTTTTGGTTTTTTTTTAGCAAACTTTTGTCACATTTTGCCAACTCTGCCCCACACCCATACTGGTGCACAAACTGAATTGTCTACTGAAGCGCACACCACCCTTGTGTCCTCTATGGCAATGATATAATTCACCAACTTCCCTTTAAGCCAGAGGTTCCCAAACTTTTTTGACCTGCGGCTCCCTTGATCTAATTGCCAATTGGCCGCGGCTCCCCATCATATAATTTTTTTTTACAGGTGCGGGGATGTAAGTCTTACCTTGGGAGTAATGCTAGTTTTCTCCCTGACATTAATTTTTTTTCCTATGTAGGAACACTTTTGCTCATTTGTTGTAAAAATTATGTGAGTATTTAATTGAGATATATTAATCTTTTTTAATACTCACCAAAAACCACTTTTTCACTTCTTTGACTGTTGAAAGTAAATTGGGACACACATTTAGAAATGATTCAAATGGGCAAAGAAAGGTAAGGAGGTGGGTGTGTTTGCATGTATGTGTGAGTGTGTGTGCGCGTGCATGTTTGCACTTACTTGTGTGTGTCGGAGTGTGTGTGCATGACAATTTGATGTCATTTCTCTTCCATTTGACTTCTGGGTATGACATAACCTCAGTGTCATAAAGGTTGAACTAATATGGCAGAACCTATGCAAATTCTGTGCTTTAGTTTACGTAACGTAACAGCAGGGCCCTGCATTGAAAGAGGAGCCAGTGCTGAGAAAATTAGTGACTGATCACTACTCAGGGCACACTATTTTACAGAGTCACGAGTCACTGCATGGGTCAAATCAAATGGACATCATGCTTGCACCCCTCATGGACAGCCCACCTTTGTATTTTTTTACTGCTTGTGTTCACTGCCTAAGGAGGGGAGAACGTCGGCAGCAGAAGAGAGCGATGGACAAACCACCATTCCGGCGAGTCTGGGGCTCACGAGTGACTTTGTATCAGGGTGAGAAGGTCAGCCCTCCGCCCAGGGTCAGTTCACTCTCGGCTCGCTCGGATGTTTCAATGTTGTAATTTAACACTCCACTCTCTTGTCTCCTTCAGCAGTGCCACTGGGGCGAATCATCTTAGTTGGTGTGTATGAAAAAACAAAACAAGCACTGGCGTTGCCAATAGGTCTCGCAGTAGGAAAGTTGGAGCTATTGGTTTTGTAAATGACATTTTATATTTATATATCGTTATTGGCATTGTCAATAACAATAGCTCCAACTTTCCAAATGCGAAACCTAATGGCAACGCCAGTGCTTGTTTCACCCTGAGAGTGAGGGCAAAAATGGAGAGCCCGATAGGGACACCTGCTTTTAGAACTGGCGGTGCTGAGCACCGGCAGGACCCGGCCCGCTTAAAGCCTTGCAAGACTATGCATATGCTATGTCTGCTCTATCTCTTAACTACAGGTCAAACATTCTTCGTCGATGACATCTGAGTCAGGACTCGGCTATCACTACTTCTCTCACATGTGAAGGATTTGTACACATTGTTTAATAAGGTGAGAATGTGAGGCTCTTTTTTCCTTGTACGCATTTATTTTACACTTTGATATAGCGCCTAGCACCCAAAGGTATGAATGAGAGAGCTTTACAAAGAACACCGGCGAAGCGAACGTTGTAACGGCACGGTCAAGATATCTGGACCCCATATACCGTAAATGTAGAATTGTTACTGCAAAAGATTTGCTATTTGCATGTAAACAACCTCCTAATGAATTTGTTTGTTATAATCTTTATAAATTTTTAAAAATCTTTTTGACATTATACTGATTTGTAAAGCATTTTGTTTGTTTTTATACAATATTTGTGGTCCTCAGTCGAGTACCAAATCAAATAAAAACTTTTTTTTTTTTTTGAGCAAACTTTTGTCACATTTTGCCAACTCTGCCCCACACCCATACTGGTGCACAAACTGAATTGTCTACTGAAGCGCACACCACCCTTGTGTCCTCTATGGCAATGATATAATTCACCAACTTCCCTTTAAGCCAGAGGTTCCCAAACTTTTTTGACCTGCGGCTCCCTTGATCTAATTGCCAATTGGCCGCGGCTCCCCATCATATAATTTTTTTTTACAGGTGCGGGGATGTAAGTCCTACCTTGGGAGTAATTCTAGTTTTCTCCCTGACATTAATTTTTTTTTCCTATGTAGGAACACTTTTGCTCATTTGTTGTAAAAATTATGTGAGTATTTAATTGAGATATATTAATCTTTTTTAATACTCACCAAAAACCACTTTTTCACTTCTTTGACTGTTGAAAGTAAATTGGGACACACATTTAGAAATGATTCAAATGGGCAAAGAAAGGTAAGGAGGTGGGTGTGTTTGCATGTATGTGTGAGTGTGTGTGCGCGTGCATGTTTGCACTTACTTGTGTGTGTCGGAGTGTGTGTGCATGACAATTTGATGTCATTTCTCTTCCATTTGACTTCTGGGTATGACATAACCTCAGTGTCATAAAGGTTGAACTAATATGGCAGAACCTATGCAAATTCTGTGCTTTAGTTTACGTAACGTAACAGCAGGGCCCTGCATTGAAAGAGGAGCCAGTGCTGAGAAAATTAGTGACTGATCACTGCTCAGGGCACACTATTTTACAGAGTCACGAGTCACTGCATGGGTCAAATCAAATGGACATCATGCTTGCACCCCTCATGGACAGCCCACCTTTGTATTTTTTTTACTGCTTGTGTTCACTGCCTAAGGAGGGGAGAACGTCGGCAGCAGAAGAGAGCGATGGACAAACCACCATTCCGGCGAGTCTGGGGCTCACGAGTGACTTTGTATCAGGGTGAGAAGGTCGGCCCTCCGCCCAGGGTCAGTTCACTCTCGGCTCGCTCGGATGTTTCAATGTTGTAATTTAACACTCCACTCTCTTGTCTCCTTCAGCAGTGCCACTGGGGCGAATCATCTTAGTTGGTGTGTATGAAAAAACAAAACAAGCACTGGCGTTGCCAATAGGTCTCGCAGTAGGAAAGTTGGAGCTATTGGTTTTGTAAATGACATTTTATATTTATATATCGTTATTGGCATTGTCAATAACAATAGCTCCAACTTTCCAAATGCGAAACCTAATGGCAACGCCAGTGCTTGTTTCACCCTGAGAGTGAGGGCAAAAATGGAGAGCCCGATAGGGACACCTGCTTTTAGAACTGGCGGTGCTGAGCACCGGCAGGACCCGGCCCGCTTAAAGCCTTGCAAGACTATGCATATGCTATGTCTGCTCTATCTCTTAACTACAGGTCAAACATTCTTCGTCGATGACATCTGAGTCAGGACTCGGCTATCACTACTTCTCTCACCTGTGAAGGATTTGTACACATTGTTTAATAAGGTGAGAATGTGAGGCTCTTTTTTCCTTGTACGCATTTATTTTACACTTTGATATAGCGCCTAGCACCCAAAGGTATGAATGAGAGAGCTTTACAAAGAACACCGGCGAAGCAAAAGCCATACAGATAACAACATAACATACATTAGATGGTCAATGCAAGAACTGTAGAATTGGTAATAATTACAACATAGCGAATCAGATAAGGGGTACCAGGAAAGAGGACAATGAGTAATTGAATAACATTATGATATCTGTGAAGATCTTGTTCGCGCTATATAAAACTTTGAAAATAAATAAATAAATAAATAAGAATGAGAGATAATAATGGATAGGAGAGAGTAAGGCGAATGAGGAGGGGGATAGACAAGGAGGACCATAAGGAATTACTAAAGTTAGTGTGGGCATAGCACAAAGCAAATTTGGCTGTACTCTTGTGCTTTTACAATTGATAGTAAACAGGCACTACGTTTTCTGTCACTTTGCGACATGCCTCCCCAACCCCCATGCCAAAATCTACCCTTCAAATTCTGTCTGTGTTGTTGTTAGGAGAGATTCACAGCGACTCCGAAGATACCATGAAATGGTAACACATGTTTCACAATTTAATCAATCCATGGCAAAGGCTTCTTTCAAAAGAGTACATCCGGCGGCCTTATACAAAATATACTTGCATAGAAAGAGTGAAATGCATCAATATTCAATTAAACAAATATCACGATACTATTAATAACGACATTGTAACTATTCGACATTCTTTATTTAATGACCAAATATGACCCATGGAAAAAATAGGTCCTAGCCTATTTATGAAAGTGATGGTGTCCAAAAGAGATGAGCTGAAAATGTTGTATTTCAATACTTAAAACTGTTAAATGTTAAACCGGGTGCTTCGCTGATCTGTAGCTGTATGCGGGCACCGCTGTGTGTACCTGACACGTCATCGTCTTTCAGCGTTCCCAAGCACTCAAACCCTGCTCCTCCGCCTGCAAACCTATCACTAATCCTGTTTTTGTCAAATAAGTGGAAATACCTGCTATGGAAACGTGACAGTGCAGCAAAGTGCCGAGCTCTCATGACTTACAAATTATCTTTCTAAGAAAGCAGTGTCTAAAAAAATTCACAGGACTTTGTAAAGATGCGAGTTTTTATTTCAAAATTAAAATAACTGATAGTTTGCATGCCGAGCCACTAAAGAGAAGAGCTATAAAAATAAAACATTTCTGCATTTCGTAAAAGTCTCTTTTTTCACAGAATGAATGCAACCTGGCTGACTGGAAAGTTTGCCGATCAGGCGAGTTGTAATGTAAAGTGAAACTAAAGGTCTAAAAGATACCGTGGGGAGATAATCAAGCAGCTGAGGCCAGTTTGCATGCCGAGCCACTAAAGAGAAGAGCTATAAAAAAAAAAAACGTTTCTGCATTTCGTAAAAGTCTCTTTTTTCACAGAATGAATGCAACCTGGCTGACTGGAAAGTTTGCCGATCAGGCGAGTTGTAATGTAAAGTGAAACTAAAGGTCTAAAAGATACCGTGGGGAGATAATCAAGCAGCTGAGGCCAGTTTGCATGCCGAGCCACTAAAGAGAAGAGCTATAAAAATAAAACATTTCTGCATTTCGGAAAAGTCTCTTTTTTCACAGAATGAATGCAACCTGGCTGACTGGAAAGTTTGCCGATCAGGCGAGTTGTAATGTAAAGTGAAACTAAAGGTCTAAAAGATACCGTGGGGAGATAATCAAGCAGCTGAGGCCAGCCATGAATAATTAGGGGAGGAGAAGCCGCAGAGCGCACGCTGGGCGAAGCCCTTTGATGTGCTGTGCGGCCGTAAATGCAATTAGGAGGGAGGGAGGCTGATGCGCGTGCTTGTTTACTCACGTGATTCACGTGAACTTAATGAAAACCGCAGCGCAAGAAGCCCTTGGTTTCACGAGGATTTTCAGGACATGAATTCTCGCTCCGCTCGATGCGCTTGCGCGCATCAATAGGTCGCGAGACCTAATAACAGAAGCATGCCAGATTATCTTGGAGTTTGAATTGATTTAGGGGAGTAGCCAGGTCACCCTGCCATTATCCAGCACAGCACTCTGCCCCCACCCCCGCCCGACATGTCTCAGCCTCTGTTGTTTCCTTCTCCTTGCTCCAGGTGCTTGCTGTTTTTTGCCATTTCCCGATGCCACTTTAAATTAGCCAATTACTGTCTATGTTGTTTGCTGTGCCACATATATTGCATTTTTATGCAAAATGTGCCCACCTTGCATTCATTTATTTTCAGTAAGACCCCTTACTGATGTCTTAGTCATCCCCTGTGATCTGTTTTATTTTAATTATCTGTCATTTACATGGCTCTGTCTCACATAAGAATCCGAGAAATTACCAGTGTCTGATATTAATTCATGATTTCACCCGTTACTTATTTGTTATTTTATGCCATGTGTGATACCTTTAGATCTAGCCAATAGGTCCCACGTTTGAGACCTGTTGGCTCTGGCAATAATTTTTCTTCTTGTGGTACAGCGCAATGCTGTAGCACATGAGGAAAAGGTTTTTAAAAATGCACAGCCTAACACGGTTGCGCTGCGAGGCCAAAGCCAGGAAAGTCAAGCGTTGTAGCCCATATTTTAATTTACATTCCATTCATTATTTACAATTGTATTTCTACCGCCAACGATGTGCATGGGTGAACCTACTTGTCTTAATCTGTGAAGAAGCGGGTCTCGAGTTGCGGCAGAACCCGGGCAGCAATATCACTTGTCATCCCTAAATTTCAAAGACGTGCGCGGCGCCCCTTGCTAGTCCTAATGGCGCACATGGGAGCCCGGCACACACTTTGGGAACCACTGCTTTAAGCCATGACAAGTGATATACCCTCCTGAACTCCCCCACAGCTTTCTTGAGCACCACCCTCAGGGTGATATCCTCAAATCTGCGATGGACCAGTAATAGAAGGGGCCCACTATTCTTTCCTCTGCAACCTCTTTCTAAAGTTTTTCTGCCACCATCTGCTGCAAGTCCTTTGCTGATTTTAGATTATCTGCCCACCTGCATCCCTGTGGTCCCTGGTATCCCAAACGAAGACCCTCTGTCAAGCCTCACTCTAGTCTCGAGACAGTGTCCCTGTTCGGGTATAACTGTAACCATGGGGCCAGCTTCTCAACCCGAACTGGCATAGGAGACGTTGTGACCAGCCAGGGCATGGTATCTTCCCCTCTGGGCACTGGCCATTATTCTGCGGGGTGGCCAGAGTGAAACATTGTGAGATGGGGTGCCTGCGCCCACACTTGTAGCACTCATTCTTAAATTTACAAGGCTGTTTCAAACAGAAACCTTTGTTAAAGTTCCAGCACACCCCACATTGGGTCCTGTATTTTTACCATACCCTGCCCCTTGTTGAGTGGGGTGGTGCTGGAAAGACTGGTAAGTGGCTGGCAGGTTGATTGCTGTATGTGTAGTAGCCAGCAGCAGTGTGGAAGACATCCACTGCAACCACAATTCTGAATTCACATCCTCCCAAGGCTTGTCTGGGTTTATGCTAACTCTGGCCCTAAACTCATCATCATAGCTAAGCTATGAGTACCCCCCAAAATGCCTCCTGGCATTCCAGATAATATCCATGTATTTAAAAAGGGTTATTGCCCTGTCCAAATGCTTCTCACAATAGTTACTGGCATATATTAAGAAACTGACATCCTGTTCTCCATATTGATGGACACCCTGGGCTGTCGGGTCAGTTCCCATTCCTCCTCTTTAGATCCCTCCTTCGCCTGAATATCTCCATGTAATAACTTAAAGACATCAACGTATTTGTACTTCTAAATCCTGTGTTTGGTCTATTCTGATATATGTGACCCCAAGGGTATCGCAAAACCCATATATGGGAGCTTCTTCTTGTGCTACCTCCCATCTTTGCCCTCTTCCCCTTCCTTGTCAGTCACTGTGGTATCCTCACCTGTCCCTGTATCTCTCCTGCTCTTATCTTCCCTTGCTGTCATGTTGACAGCCGCTCTGACAGAATCTCCTTCCTCTTCTCCCCAGCATTGTTGATCACCCTGTCTTCCACCCCGAACTCATTGACGACTCTTTTGTCCAGTTGCCAAATCCTGTTTGTCCCACACTGACCACCATTCCTTCGTACCTTCGAGAAAACACCCACTGTCCCCCATCTACTTGTGGAGTCGCCCGCCAAGACCGGGCTGCTTTCCTCTGGTGCTTTCTCCATCCACACTTGACCACTTCTGCTGAGACCTTGCTTCCTCCCCATCATCCTCTCTCACCTCACCTTCCTTCCAGTCATTACTGCCCTCATCATAGTGAAACATCAAATCATCCGCGCCAGCCACCTCCCACCTGTGCAGCAGGCCCCGCTCCCCAGCCACATACTTCGGGCCTCACCTCATTCTACCCGTCCTCTACCTGATCTCCTCCAACCGCCGCCTGCAAACTATGCCTACTCCATGTTGCACTGGAAGGTGCTGTTGCCGACAACTTGACCACTTTTGCTGCTGCACCACCCATGGTCATCCTCTGGTCGGTGAGCATGCTCTGATGGCCGATGCTACCCCCACTGACGCAGCCTGCGTCACGTGCACCCCCCTCACGCAGGCCTGGTCCAGAACCCCAAGCCTGAGGAGGTTGTCACATCCGGCTGTGCAAAGTGTGCAAGGCCTCGCTCACCACCTCGCTCTCCTGCCTCCCTCCCATTCCCTCCACGCAAACTTGTGCTATCCCCTCAAGGTGAAGGAGTCGCTGAGAAATACTTTCCCTAACACCCATCCCCTCCCGTATCCTAACCTATCACCTGTCCCAGACTACTTTATCCCATGAAGTAACCTGGGGGGGAGACTGGCTTTGCCTGTCGCTCCCCCGAGCCCCTTCACTCTAACCATCCCCATAGCATGCTCCCAGGAGGACAGACACAACATGCCTTCAGAGACCACAAAAACAATACTTAATGAAAATAAAACTACATACAATATATAGAAAATGACAATAAACAGGAACTTAAATCGAATCGAAATACTGAAAATCTTGTATCTTATATAACAAAACATTATATGTGATTAACCCACAACAAAGTCCTGAAATCAAATCAAATGACAACATTGACACAAGTGATAAATAGAATTTGTCGCATCATCATACTGCTGGTGTTAACGTCTCCCGATAATACTCTGCTCTCAGGTAACATGATCCAAACACCTCTTTCAAACACTCTAACCTCAATGCAATTAAGGGCATCACATTTCTTTTTATTTCTCTCTTTGAGTCCGAGTATACTTACAAGTATGCGAGTATAGATAAGCGAGAACACAAATCAATTTCCTCTCTGTGAATGATCCCTTGAATGCACTTATGTTTGTCCAAATCATTGAATTATCCTTTCCATGCCCTTACATTTGTCCAAATCATTTCTCCCAGGACCTACTTAATGGCGGCCACTGAGTGACCCCATTAAGCAAGTACCTAGGCCCCAGCTTCCTCACTTCCCTGTGACAGGTACTCTGACCAGTCTAAGGTCCTTTCAGAACCTCGGGCCCTGCATCTCTCATCCTGCTGCTGCCACTCTCCTCTGCTTCAGCCCTTCTTGACTGCTCTCTCCCACTCTTTTCTATAACTCCCTGCCTTCACTTCTGCCTCTCTCACTCCTTGAGCCACTTTTCTTTAACTGCTTTGTTCCTCTTTCTCTTTTTTTCATTCTTTGTGCCACTTTTCAACTTGTGCCTCTGCGCCTCTCCGCTTTTCCATAGCCTCCCAACCCACTCCCGCACTTTTCTCCCCACCTCCTACCAGTCCTCACCTGCTATCATGCTTCTTCTTCCTGCGTCTTCTTTCTGCCTCCTGTTAGCCCCACCCATCACCCTCCTGCGCTCTTCCCCCTCCTTCTTGGACTTACTTAATTGTGGGTGGTGTGCAACCTTGCAGCGGGCACCCTGAAAGTGCACCAAAGATAAGAAAGTCATAGTCAGTCTGCAACTGGACTGTGCCCAGCGCTATGAAATATTTACCATTGTCAAGGAATTTTCCAACCCCGCAGCCGCTACCAACTCCATCACAACCTCACAAGAACTCTCTAGCCACCTCTCCAACTTCTTCCGCAATAAAATCACAAAGATCTACAGCAACTTCAACCCCAAGCCCAACCCAGAAGACATCCACAACCACCTGCCCACGTCCACGTGTGAGGACAAGCATCTAACAGATTGGAAACCACTCACCATCAAGGACACAGCAGCAATTATGAAATGCATCCACGCGAAACTCTCCACAGACCCATGCCTCCACCACAGTTACAGTTTAGGAGGATCCACAATCAGCCCGGCGCTCATGTCAGTCATTACCACAGCCATCAAATACGCAACCTTCTCCTAGTAACCTGGAAGCACACAGAAGTCAACGCCCTCTGAAAAACATCAGCCGACCCTAGCAAACTCAGTAACGACCGACCCATCTAATTCCTACCTTTTTCTGCCAAGGTATTAGAGAAGGCAATTAACAAACAACTCTTCAGTCATCTGGCACATCACTAACTACTGCACAGCATGCAATCAGGCGTCTGCAGCAACTGCAGCACCGAAACCACCCTTATTGCAGTGGACAGCGTCTGTACCATCTTTTTAGAGATACCACAGCTCTCATGCTGCTCGATCTCTATGCAGCCTTCAACACCGTCTCTCACCACACCCTCATCTCAAGGCTACACCATGCCAGAATACAAGGACCAGCTCTAAAAGTGATAGCCTCCTTGTTGACAGGCAGAACTCAGAGAGACAAGCTTCCACCATATACCTCGGAACCTAAGAAACTCATCTGTGGAATCCCACAAGGATCATCTCTTCCACACTCTTCAACATCTACATGGCACCCCTCCCAGGCATCATCAGAGCCCATGAACATATCCTACATTGACAACACACAGCTCATCCTATCATTGACAGACAAAACCAATGCTGCCAGAAACAACTTTACAAACTGCATGACCATTGTGGCTGACTGGATGAAAAATAACTGCCTAAAGCCCAAGACAGACAAAAGGAAGTTCTGATCTTCTGAAACAAGAGCTCATCATGGGACTCCTCCTGGTGGCCAGCAGAACTAGGACCGACTGTAATCTTATCAGAACAAGCTAGAACGTAGGAATCATCTTGGATAATAATCCCAACCAACTCTTGCTTCTTCATCCTTTGAATGCTACACAAGATCTTCAAGTGGCTACACCAAAACACCAGACGCACCGTGACTCAAGTCGTCACCATAAGATTATGGCAACACTCTCTACACTGGAATCCCAACCAACCTCACACTCCAGACCATTCAGAATGGCGCCACAAGACTCATCCTCCACCTCCCTTGACTCACCCACATCTTGCCTCACCTCAGGGAGCTTCAATGACTCCCAATACAGAAATGCTGCCAATTTAAACTCCTCACTAGGGGTGGGCGGACATCTCCGTTCCGCCCACGGAATGTGCGGAGATTTGCCCCTTCCGCCTTTCGCAATGAAGGCGGAGAAACTAGGCAAATCTACGCACACTCGGGGCCTAACGGAAGTTGGCCGCCCGCCTCCCGCTCGCCATATTAAATGACATTAAAGCCTAAAATAAGATTTAAACAAAACTTACCTTATCGTGGGGTAATCTTCCTTGTCCATCTGGCCTTCTTCTTGGAACTGCGCATGCGCAGGAGCCTGCGCATGCGCAATCCTGGCGAGAAACCACCAGACAACAGTGATCAACATCTCTTTCCCTCACACATTTCGCACATATTCACAGAAGCAGAGCCGGAGGTCACTCTTTCTCCTACATCCTCGCTAAGACCTGGAATGACGTCCCCAACACATCTGGACCTCGTCCTCACTACTCAACTTACACAAGAAGATAAAGACCTGGCTCTTTAACTAACCCCGCGAATGTCTTCCAGGTTGTTCACAACTACTCGTGCTCGATGTATACACCTGCGCAAGCACCTGGATACCCTCATGGGTGACAAGTGCACTGAACAAATTGACTTAACATAACATAAAAACAACATTCAACCAACCAGGCCCCAACAAATCCTGAGAATGTATACCTCTCAAAGTCTTGAAAGGAGAAAAACAGGTGTAGCAGTAAGACCACAACATGGCAGGGACCGCATCATTCACATCACCTTCTCAATAACTACCCCACGAACATATTCATTCACCATACTGTTAGCCCTCTCAACTTGGCAGATACCTTGGGGATGGTACCAACTACACTTCTTATGCATGATATCAGGCGCAGTCAATGATGTGAACCAGCCTTGTCTAATGATGCGAACTGTAGCCTATTATCAAACACCAACACTGGGGCATATTAGCAAGAACCTCGTTAAAATTAGATGTGCAGGACATCTAACCTGGGCTTCTATTGGAATTCTATAACGCATATTAGCAAGCTCATTATCGCCGTTTTAGCCGCTAAAATGGTGATAATTTTAACCAGGTTCTTGCTAATATGCCCCTAGGTTTATTAAGAGTCCAATAAGAGGCAGCTGTCAGAGAGAGCCATAAGCCAACGAACCCTCTACCGTTCTACTCTCCACACATTACCTTCAAACCATTACGAACTTGAACAAACAATACACCAACATTCTAACTACCCCTTCGCCTGAACCTGGGAGAGCAACACAACTACCAGCCTATCCTCCTCTGTCAAGATGCAATGGCTGGAAGAAAATAGGTCATGTCAGGCCCTCAGTTCTCTCTCCCCTGAGTGCCACTCAATCAAAAATCATGGGGAAATAAAATTCCGCCATTGCCCTTTTCCTATGCCCTTTTGCCCTTTTGCGCTTTTTAGAGCTCTTAAGCCAGGTATATCTTGGTTCCAGTGGCCCAGTGAGACTGGGACCCATGAGGAGCAGGATTAATACTGATTTGCATATGGCTGGCTCCAAACTGAGATGGCATGGTGGGCGAATTACTTTGGAGTGGGATGCAGCCCGAGTCATTGTCAGTGGCTGAGTTTTTTTTTGCTAATAGTACATAGATCAGTTTGCAAAATCATGTTACAGTTGCAAAAGGGAGGGAGGACGGTGGCAGAGTCTCCCCGACCCGCTTTGCGTCCAGTAAGCATTCTGTGAGCACTAGCCAGCCATATGAGAATTGTTTGATGTGTTTTGGAAATACTGAATTTTGAAGCCTGATCAAATATTAAAAGTAACGAAGTTCTTGATTTTAAAAAGAATATTGTTGCATTGATTTTTAATGTGTTCACTGCCTGTTTTGCACATTGAGCATCTTTTGGTGTCATAGTTGTAACTGCGGGACCCACACTCACCTGGGGAAGCCTGTGCTCGATCACACTGCCTGCCCGCCCCGTTCCGACTCGGTAACCAGTACCGTTGAGCGGAGGGCGGGACAGGAAGAGCCAGGGACTTCGAACCACACAAGCTGTTAGCGCTCTAGCTCTCAGATAGGAAGGGCTATTTAGACGGCGAGGAGCTGTGAGCGCAGCGCGGTAGGGAGGACGGTGGCAGAGTCTCCCCGACCCGCTTTGCGTCCAGTAAGCATTCTGTGAGCACTAGCCAGCCATATGAGAATTGTTTGATGTGTTTTGGAAATACTGAATTTTGAAGCCTGATCAAATTTTAAAAGTAACGAAGTTCTTGATTTGAAAAAGAATATTGTTGCATTGATTTTTACTGTGTTCACTGCCTGTTTTGCACATTGAGCATCTTTTGGTGTCACAGTTGTAACTGGGGGGCCCATAATCACCTGGGAAGCCTGTGCTCGATCACACTGCCTGCCGCCCCGTTCCGACTCGGTAACCAGTACCGTTGAGCGGAGGGCGGGACAGGAAGAGCCAGGGACTTCGAACCACACGAGCGGTTAGCGCTCTAGCTCTCAGATAGGAAGGGCTATTTAGCCCTCTCGTCGCAACGAGCGCGCAGCGGTCGCGCGCAGGGGAGCGCCTAAGGACGCGCCCGTCCGCGACCGGACGGGGCCAGGGGCCATGGCCTTAACATCTTTGTCTAACCATGAAGGGCACTCTTTGAAAGGTGTGAGTTATTCTTCTAGATCACTTTTAGCTATACAGGTAGCCCCTCTAGCTGGCTGTGTAAGAGAGGGGGGTTTCCCCCTGGGGGACCATTCTCATGCCGCAACTGTAGGTTTCAAGCACAGTATAGACATGAAGGTGCAGATCCATACTGAAAAATGCCTACAAGAATGGTATCTCATAGACAATTGGGGTGGAGAAACTTACTTTGTAATATACGATCATTGCCCAAACATCATACCGAGGTCTGGGACCTTATTTCAACTTACCAACCGGATCTCTGTTTTCTTACAGAAACGTGGCTCAAACCCCACTCAGTCCCTACTATTACTCTTGGGATCCCTGCAGGATATAAAATAGCGAGATTAGATCGCCCCATCAAGGTAGGAGGTGGCGTAGCCATAGTACACAGGAGTAGTATAGCTCTTTCCCTCTTAGATCAGTATTGTACTACGGATCTAGAGATGATGATTTTTAAGATTGATACCTAAGAAAAGAATAGCTGGAAAGGGGCTTTAGTATACCGCCCTCCTGGTCCTTGTACAACATTTTTGATCTCCCTGATAGAGGCATTGGCCCCTCATGTCAGTACAGGTAGAGATTTTTTATTGTTAGGGTCTTTTAATATTCATAGTGAGTTGAAGGATAGTGTGGAAACCCAATCCCTTTTGACGGATCTCTCATTGATAGGTCTTCTACTCATCAGGCTGGCCACACTTTAGACCTAGTTCTTTCTAATTCTCCTGCGATCGTATGCCATACACCGAAGCAGGTCAACTGGACTGATCATTTTATTTTAGAATTTACTATGCCTAATCCTTGTAAATCCTTCAATAACCCACTACCACTACCAGAGAAGAGGAGACAATGGCATAAGGTGTCTCACGAGACTTTTAAGGAGGCTTTTGTAGCACCAAATATCATGCCCACCGAGAATATCGAGGTAGCACTTTGTAAATATGAGTCAGCCATTAATATAGCTGTGGAACATATTGCCCCTATGAAATCTTATAAATCCCGACCAGTCCAAAAGCAGGAAGTCTGGTTTTCAGATCAGTTATGAGCCCTCAAACGTGCAGTTAGGAAACTGGAAAGGGCATGGAGATCCTCACACCAGGAAACAGGTAGAACATGCTACCAGGCAGCAGGGCGTGGCTTAGGCGCCGACTCGGATGGCGGCGTGAGCCCGGAGCTCCGTCTCGGGTCCCGAATTTATCCTGCTGATCCTCGTCAAAATGCCGGCGGAGTGCCCGGGACCCTTGCCATAGGCGCGGGTTCTACTGCGGCATACATTATAACGACGGCGCTTGCTCCAGGGCGGGACAGATAGCCGGAACGGTCCCCGTCGAGGACCGCGACCGAGACCCCAAGATGGCGAAGGCTCCGGCTGGAGGAGGAGGAACTGTGACCTGCGGCGCTCCTCGGCAGAGGTGAGGGGTGCGCTGCTGACCGGGAGAGGCGGAGAAGCAGTGACCGGTTGCTGCGGTGGAGGCTGGGGTGATACGCGGAGAGGGGTGAGCAAGGCTGCCCGGAGGTGGGCGGCCAGGAGACCCCTCCCCCGGCCGCTGTCCTCGGCTGCTTCAGGAAGGGGGCCGCCTTGTGCAGAGTGTCGGAGGCGGCGGGACCAGCACTGATCGGCGGCCCGTGAAAGCAGGAGCGGGGGTCCTTGGGGAAGGGGGACACCTGCACTGGGGAACCAACCCCCCCCCCCCGGTCCCACCCTGAACTGGCGGCTGGTCGTCTGATCGATGAGGGGGCCCTGTAAGGTACCTGGCAGCTAGGAAGAGCCGGCAGTGGTGGCGGGAGGCTGGATACCGGCCCCTGGAGGGTCAAAAGTGAGGCTCTGGTGCAGCTGTGGAGCCGAATTTCGATTGCGCTGCCACTCATAATTGGAGTGGGCAGGCACGTGAGACATTGTGCTGAGCAGCAGGGGCTCCTGCGGGACCAGTAGCGGAGACCTGGGTTGGGAGCTCCACGGACGTGGAGGGACGGTGAGCCCCTTCCCCCCTCGGGAACAACGCCCGCACGTGCTGCGGAGTGCTGAGTAGCAGGGGTCCAGCTGAGGACACCGGAACGAAGGGAGCTTGGTCGGGGGGCTGAACTGCGGCGAGAACTGCCGACTGCCAAGGGGAGGTTGGCCCCCGGGAGGAGCGAGTGGAAGCCGGCCATTTTTTGATCGCTTGAGGGAACTGCCATACACCGGGAGATCTGTGGCCCGCAGGAGACAGTTCATACCCGGGGCACTCACAGTGCTGAACCATAAGGAGACCCATTCCCGGGGAGTTGGTACTGGGACTGCGCAGGCTGCATCTGCGTGCTGTCGCGACGATCAGAGTGGTATCCATGATGGCTGATGTCGGTGGTACGGCAGCTGGGGGGACGACTCAGACCCACGCGGAACAGCCGAACATGGTTGGCACGCTCCAGGACTGGCCGGATGCTACGGCGCAGGAACGCAGACTGAATGCACGCCTCGACAACATATTGGAAGCGATCACAGCGACCAAGGAGGCGCTGCATCAAGATATTGCGCAGGTGGCCACGGGACTGGGCCTGTTGAGGGCCAAACTCTCGGACAGAGTGAAGGACAACGAACTGCTCCTCCAGGAGCTCAAACCGGCGGTGGTCACTGCGGAGCATAAACTGTCGGACATCCTGACCCGTCTGGCGACGTTGGAGAAGAGAGCGGAGGATTCCGAAAGTCGCAACCGGAGGAACAACGTACGGGTGGTGGGCCTCCCGGAAAAAATCGAGGGGGATGATGCAGTGGCGTATATGGAGCACTGGTTCAGGTCCGCCGTCGCTCCTGAAGGCTTATCTCAGTTCTTTTCGATTGAAAGGGCACACAGGGTCCCTTCTCGCCCACCCATGCAGGGTCGACCCCCCAGACCGATGGTTGCTAGGCTTCTACATTTCAAAGACCGAGACTTGTTAATACAAAGAGCGAGAGCAGAGGGCCCCTTCCAGGTGGAAAATAGCTCGGTCACAATCTTCCCGGACTATACGCAAGAAGTTCAGCGGAGCAGGGCTACGTTTCTAGCGGTCAAGAAGGAACTGAGAGTGGAGGGCATACAATACTCGCTACTCTTCCCTGCTAGACTGAGAGTGATCCTAGATGGTGCGACCCAATTTTTCCACACTCCGGATGAGGCTTGGTCGTGGCTGGAAAGGTACAGAGCAGGAACTGACCGTCAGCCCAAGAGTGGGAAGGAGAAAAAGGTGCCAGTTCAGATCCGTAAATCTCAGCGGATTCGCAAGCGAGACAGGCTCAAGCGGACAATGGGAGGTGACATGATGGCGGCGGAACGGAAGGGAGCGCTGGATGCGACGGCGACGATCACAGGGTCTCAGCGTGGAGAGGTGGCGGAGGAATCAGAATCGGAGAGCGGGGGCAGGAGGTCTGGAGGAGAACTTTCGGAGGCGGACAGTTCTGCGGGGCCGACGGCCACACCTCAGACGGCTGATGGACTGTTCAATGAATAAACTGTGGGTTTGATGGTGGCTCACCGCTGGAGCACGATTATGCTGATGGCTGGCGCTTGGCAGGTACTCTGTTGACACTTTCATATGGGATCACGGACAAGGGGTGCGGGTTGGCCTGCCCCGGGTCGGTGCTGGAGCAAACCCCGTTGCCCTTAAGGCTTTCTGTGGTGACTGCCACAGGTTAGTAGAATGTGTGTGATGTTACAGGTTTGGATGGGGGCTAAAGCAGTGCTATTAGGTCCTGTCCTGGGGAGTGGGGTTGGGGGAGTTTGTTGGGGTGTTTTGGGGGGAGGGTATGGCTGCCACGATGCGGGGAGTAATCTGACGCTGCTGAAGGGGAGGAGGGATGTCAGCGATGGGGTCGTTACCTGATTTGAAATGCCTAACATGGAATGTTCGTGGACTCAGGAATATGTCCAAACGATACAAAGTGCATGCCTATCTGGTGAGGAGGGGAGTTCAAATTGCTATGTTGCAGGAGACTCATTTAACCAAGCAAGAATGTGAGGCATTGCAAAAACGGTGGCGTGGCCAGGTGTTTGGTACCTCGTACTCAGCGTTTGCAAGGGGAGTGCTGATATGGATTAGGGCGGGGATCCCATTCCAGATTACTAATCAATTGGTGGACCCTGGGGGTAGGTTTGTGGCGGTGGAGGGGAGACTGTATGGCAGTGAGGTGGTTTTGTGTAGTATATATGCTCCCAATGTTGATCAGGCCCGTTTTTTTGAAGTCCTCACGGGATCGCTAGCCCACTTTTTGGCGGGCCCCATTATACTGGGAGGAGACTTTAACTCAATTACTGATGTAGAATGGGATAGATCGCATCCACCACTGGTTGACTCTCCGGTGCGCAGATTGTCAGAGCGCAGGCGGGAATGGCAGAATGGGTGGAGCCTGCTGGATGTGTGGAGAAAGCAACATCCTACTGTTAGGGATTACTCCTTCTACTCGGCGTTGCACGCTCTGCATGTCAGAATAGATTCCATACTGTGTAGTGCCCCCATAGCAACCATGGTGACACACACGGAATACCTTGCTAGGACCATCTCGGATCACAATCCCTTGCTGATGGCGGTGAGATGGCAACGGGCGAGGTTCGCGATCCCGACATGGAAGCTGCGGCCGGATACTCTGGAGGACTTGGTGTTTGGTGACAGGGTCAGACAGGAAATAGAGAGCTATTTCGGTGAGAACGAGGGCTCGGCAGCCACGAGGTCGGTTGAATGGGACGCAATGAAAGTGGTGGTGAGAGGTGTCTGCATGGGCAGCTTCTCGAATGTACGAGCAACGGTTCTGGCAGATCTAGAGAAGGCGGAATGTGCGTTGAGAGAGATTGAGCGGTGTAGACCTGAGCGGTTGGATCTGCAGGATCGACTGTTGGAAGCGAAAGAGGTGGTGGCGAGAGAGACGGAGAGATTGCGATGCTACGACTATAAGCTATACCTCACGAAAGTCCATGCGGAGAGGGATAAGGTGGGTACCTTGCTGGCGAAACTTGCTAGGCAAGACCCAAGAAGTAGCGCGATTATGAGTATACGAACAGATGCGGGGGAGGTGGTCCACTCCCCAACAGCGATATTGCGGCGGTTTCAGGGGTATTACACGGGCCTCTATGATACTCAGATGGTGGTGGGACCCTCTGGAGTGAGTGATTACCTGAGCGAGGTTCAGCTCCCGGTGCTAACTGAGGAGACGGAAAGGGAGTTGGGCGGCCCGATCTCCCTAATGGAGATCAGAGGGGCTATTAAGCAGATGGCCAGGAACAAGACGCCTGGGGTAGATGGCCTACCAATTGAGTTTTATGCGAAGTATGTCGATGTAATGGCGCCTAGATTATTAGCTGTGTACACGGAGGCGGCGGCTATGGGATGCCTCCCTGCTTCTATGAGGGAGGCGCTAGTGGTGCCGCTCTTGAAGCCAGGCAAGGATGCACTGGAGGTGACGTCGTATAGACCCCTGTCTATGCTGACGGCGGACTACAAGATTCTGAGCCGCATACTGGCCACCAGACTGCTGCCGCACATGACCACGCTGGTCCACGAGGACCAAGCAGGATTCATCCCTACAAGAAACACGGCCATAAACACTCGTAGACTGATCCGTATACTGCAAGGGGCCTCGAGTTCGGACTATGACTCTGCTGTCTTATCAGTAGACATTGAGAAGGCTTTTGATAGCCTCGAGTGGTGTTACCTGGATGGGGTACTGGAGAAGTTCGGACTGGGAGGAGGGTTTGGACGTTGGACGAAAGTCCTTTATTCCTCTGCCACTGCACGGGTGCGAGTGGGCCCGCTCATATCGCCTGCCTACCCGGTGCGCAGAGGGACCAGGCAGGGGTGCTCCCTCTCTCCCCTTCTGTTCGCACTAGCGATGGAACCACTGGCAGCGAAGGCTAGGTTGGGAGATTCCTTTAACGGAATCTCCCACGGAGGGACTACTCATTACATTTCATTGTATGCGGATGACCTATTGCTGTATTTAGAAAGCACGGGAGAGGCACTGAACGGGGCCATGGAAATGCTCTCCTCCTTCGGCGGTATGTCGGGACTTAAGGTGAATTGGGCTAAGACCTGTGTTTTCCCACTGCGCGTAGATATCCAGCGCCCTCCTGCTGCAGTGGATGTGATCTGGGCAGACAGATGCTTTACGTACTTGGGAGTTCGGATCTATCACGATGCGCCGAGCCTTTTAGACGGGAATGTGGGGAGGTGTATCAGGGGACTTTGCGGCTGCATGTCTTTCTGGGCCTCTCTCCTTTTGTCGGTACAGGGCAGAGTGGCATTGGTAAAAATGGTGGCTCTACCTCGGATGTTGTATTACTTCAGAACGTTACCTATCTGGATCCCTCAGAGGGTCTTTCGGGAACTACGGTCGATGATTATTGGGTTCATCTGGGGGCATGGCAGACGTAGGGTGGCGCTGCACACCATGACTAGACCCAAACTCGAGGGCGGGATGGCAGTGCCGGATTTCGAACTATACTACCTAGCAGCTCAGCTCCAGGTCCTGACACAGAATGTTGCTAGAGAATTCAGGGGCCCGGATCGGACCCGGGGGACAGGTATCCAGAGACATGTCCTCTCCTACATAGTTATGCAGCAAAGATTGGCTCTACACGAGTTAACCTTGGAGGAACAAACCCTTCGGTTGTGCTGGAATAGGAGCTTGAAACGTGCACGGGCGGTGCGACCCTATGCCCCGGAGATACCGATTGGGATGTTGACTGCGCTGCCACATGGAGGAGATTGGTCGCCGCTGTTGGCCTGGGAGGAATTGGGCCTGCACGTCGTAGGTGATCTGTTTGTGGAGGGTGTGATGGCCCCTTTTGCGGTGTTGCAGGAGCAGTTTGGTCTCCCGGATGGGAGTTATCTCCTACATGCGGCGATCTCTGCAGCGATGCAAAAACACTGGAGGGTGGGACTGACGGAGCCGACTACGACCCTGGCCTGCCAGTATGTGGTGATGGCTGCGGGGACGGTCAAGGCGGTAACCTGCCTTCAATCGCGGATGTTGAGCGAAGGGCTAGCACCGCTCACGGCACTGAAGACCAAATGGGAGGATAGTATAGGCAGACCTATTCCAGATGCGGAGTGGGGCCACATCCTGGCGCGCACATGGAAAGGTAGTAGGAATGCTAGGTTCCAGCAGGTCCATTTTTTCCTTTTGCATAGAGCTTACCTGACCCCGGGGAAGCTACGCCGGCACTTTCACGTGCAGGACGCGGAGTGCCCGAGGTGCTCGGCGCCGGGGGTTGAACTGGACCATATGATGTGGGACTGCCCACGCTTAGGTACGTACTGGTCTGAAGTGGGTGCTCTTCTGAACGAGATCACGGATAGGGAGGTGGTGTTTGATATGGCTGCATGTCTGTTGCTTTGGTTTCCTCACACAGCGAAGACGAAAGTCACAAGCAAATTTATTGATTTGGGGCTCATGCTAGCGCAGAGGGAGGTTACATGGCGCTGGAAAAACAAGGAAGGCCCGGCGATTAAGAGGTGGAAGAATGAGTTGTTGAAATGGTCGAGATGCGAAAGTGTACTGAGGATGCGCAGGCCACCAAAATGGGGAATGACAGGAGCCTAGAGACAGCTAGGGCTTGGGAGACGATTGTGCAGGCTTTGTGTGATTATTTGACAGGGGATGAGGAGGAGAGACTTTCTGAGACTGCGGGTCCATGAGGCTGAAGGCGCGTACATCCGAACGCTATCGAGGGCATTCCGTTATGTATGACACCGATAATCACGACCCGCATCGGCAGCAGTTAGGGGGAGGGCGGGACTGGGGGAATTAGTTGACCACCCTGGTAGGGCTGGGGACGCAGGTAGCGATGGGTAGGGTACATTGCACATCGACATTGTAGGGTGTTAGCGGTATCCTGGCCAGCGGCATTAGAGGGTGCTGGTGTTGCTAGCATAGTTGGCACGGCTCTTCCAGGGGGGATCTGGGGAGGAGGGGGGGGAATAGTTGAGGGGACGCAATAAAAGCAGATGCATAAATAGGTTGTTGACTGGAAACCCCTCTGTACCATGATGAGAGACCTGTTAATGGACTTGGTACTGACGCCGCCCGGCCTCCGGGATGTGGGCTGATGGGCTGTGTACAACCTTGAGACTGTATGGTACCTTGTATTGAGGTGATGATGTTGGCTGTGCTATCTCGATGTTTGTTTGTAAATCTGCAATAAAAACATATTTAAAAAAAAAAAAAAACATGCTACCAGGCAGCATTAAGCTCCTATCATCAAACCATTAGAGCAGCCCGCAAGAATCACATTGTGTCTCAACTTTTGGCTGCTGGGAGTGCTTCTAAAGTATTATATCAGATTCTGGAGACCTTTGTCAAACCAGCTGCCTGTGAAAGCATAAGACATGTCATCTCAACAATTATGTGACGACATCTCATGCTTTTTTACAGAGAAAATAGATAGAATCTATGAAAAAATCACAGATTTTAATCTCTCTACCAGTCAGTCCAAGGTGCGACCCCATGCTATAGAAGGCGCCAGAATTGATATACTCTCTAGGTTCCCAGACATCTCTTTGAAGGAGGTGAAGGACCTGGTGAGCCAAATAAAAAGCGGATGTCCATCAGATCAGATTCCAGCCAGAATCATGCCGGTGGTTGGCAAGGTGCTCGGTCCTGAGATCCAGGGCCTTGTCAACCTCTCGCTTGCTGAGGGTTGTGTCCCGCGCGAGTGGAAAAAGGCATTGGTGAAACCAATCCGGAAGAACACCTCCATCCCATGGACGGACCTATCCAATCTTAGGCCCATATCTCTGCTCCCTTTCCTGAGTAAGATCATGGAGAAGCATGTGAACAAACACCTTTCAAATTTTATTGAACAAACCGGAAGCCTGGACCACTCTCAATCTGGCTTTAGGCCAAATCACAGCACCGAATCAGCCTTGCTGTCGGTAATGGACGATCTCCGCTTGTACCAGGACAAGGGTTTCTCGGTGGTCCTGGTACTGTTAGATTTATCGGCAGCGTACGATACGATATCGCACAACATCTTGACCAGACGTCTTGCAGAGATTGGGATAGAAGATAGGGCACTGGCCTGGCTGAAGAGCTTTCTGTCCGAGCGCACTCAATGTGTCAACATGGGTGAGTTTCGGTCAGCTGAGGTTAAAATCACCAAGGGGGTGCCACAGGGCTTGTGTCTGAGCCCAAATCTTTTTAATATCTATGTGGCCCCCCTGGCAAAAATTATAAGAGCCTTCGGTTTCATCCCAGTGTCCTATGCTGATGACACCCAGCTCCTCTTCCCGTTCAAATCCCTCACTTCGGAGGTTAAACAATCTTTCTCCGAAGGTATGAAGGCGGTTTCCCAATGGATGTCGTCGAACCTTCTTCAGTGCAACGTGGGCAAGACGGAGGTCATGCTGTTTGGAGAGGCTAAATTACAATGGGCCCCAGATTGGTGGCCCAGTTCCTGAACCAAAACAGGTGGTGAAGAACCTGGGGGTCTGCTTAGATCATGAGCTATCCTTAAAACAGCACGGGAATAGTATAGTGGGATCCTGTTTCCATGTGATAGCACTCCTACGCAAAGTATTTCCTCTACTTGCCGATTCCACACGAAAAACTCTGGTGCAGGCCCTAGTGCTTAGTCGGCTCGACTATTGCAACGGACTGTTGGCATCTGCAAAAGAAGAAGTTTTGGCTAAACTTCAAGTGGTACAAAACACTGCTGCCAGATTGGTTGTGAATGCCCCCCACAGGTCTCCTTCTAAACCGCTCCTGGAAAAGCTGCACTGGCTGTCAGTCCGTCAGAGAGTGAAATTCAAGACCTGTTGTGTAGTCCATAAAAGCTTATATGGACTGGGACCTCTCTACTTGGCAGAGAAATGTGTTCCATATGTCCCTGCCCGCACCCTCAGGTCGAGCGTTCAGCTGCTCCTGCGAGTTCCTAGGATTAGAAAGGCAAGGCAGGGTGGCAAAGCTCTATCAGTGGTTGGGCCTGTACTGTGGAACAAGCTCCCATTTCTGCTGAGGCAATGTCCAGATCATTTGATCTTTAGAAAAAAGTTGAAAACTTTTTTGTTTAAAATGTGACATGGCATTAAACCTTTCCACTAGCTTTCTTTTCTCATGACTGGCTATTCTTCCTCCCTCTTTGTCACTGGCGTTTCTTTTTGGGCGCAGAGATACTCCTTTGGGAGTGGATTCTAGCGCGATACAAGCCCATAAATAAATAAATAAAGTGGATTTTTGTTTAGAATGGAGATCTTGTACAACTGGCCCATTGCACTTAAACCTGGGGCCAACCTATTTTTCTTTAATTTTGAAAACAACTAAGGGAGACAGCAATTTGCATACGTTCCGGCAACTTGGTCACGGGAAAGCCAGAAACAGAACAGAGACCTCCTGCTTACACGGTCCACATTAGAGAGTGTCACGAGTATACTCTCCCATTCCACATTTTAGATCCCTTAGCCAACGTTATCACCTTCTTTGGAGACGAAAAAATTGAAACTCACTCTTACTGAAGTGCTCCTACCGAATGCTGAGCTTTTCACCACCACCAAAATACTTTATTGTAATCACTATCCTGCTCTTCAGAAAGTTGCTAAGAAAGTTGCTCTCATCCACTGCTTTCTCTTAATCAATAATCCTGAGTTGCAAACATCAATGTTCCTCCATGTCTTTCACTAATCACAGACACCCCAATTCCATCATCCTTGATAAACATGTTACCTGGTTTCTGTTGCTATCCCCGGTCCAACTGCGTGGCTCACTTAAAACCTTAACTTTATTTAAAAGCTAGCATTGGCAAGCATCCCGTAAATGTGCATTTAAAAAATGCATGGATCCTCATTACACAAAATCTGCACAAGGACAATTAAACTGTTACCAAATAGCACAAGTAATTCTTCCATTCTCCTAACGTGTCCACCTTGGTTCTGGTGTTGTACCTGACACAGTGCCAGCACGTACCTTCAAAAACGACCTATATGTAATTTATGATTATGAAGTGTGGGTATACTTTTAATTATTACAGTTTCGGACTGGTCAACAGGACTGTCTTGCAATGCCTGAAGCGCTGGTCTGTCAGGTCAGTGTGTGGGCCAGATTTGTCTCTGTTTGTTGGCCACTATAACAATTTATTGTACAGTTAGTTAAAACCTCAACAAGCATGCGTCTCACAAAGGCAATTTAAAACAAAAACGACTGTTATAAAAAACAAAGAGTGCAGGAGAAAGTGTAAAATGATGAAGCAGCGTTTTAAACAGTATCACTGTTGGTATGATTGGACTAAGAGATCCACATAACATTCATTTTAGAGCAAAAATGGAAGTGCAGAAAACAAAGGATTTTCCCTAGGTTGCATCAGATGTTGACTCTGAGTGTTCCACAAAATGTTCATTTAAAAGACCCGAGCATGTATGGAAAGTGCAGGTGCTAGGCAACACAATTGTCCCAAAGTTGCTGCAGATGTTGAGTTACGGCTGTGCATAGGTGTTTCGCGTGGCATTCATATTGGGGGCCAGAGCTCGTAGAAAGTCCAAAAGGAGCAATGGATTATCTCAGGCATGCCTCAGATGTTGAAAAGCATCTGGGCAAAGAGGTAAACAGTTTTAAGGACCAAGTTCTGCAGCAGTGTTTGCAAAACCCATTTTCGCTGTGGCCATCTGAATAAATTTAACTGTTTTGACATTTGTTGGAAGGTGGAGTATTATGTGGTGCTGCTGGTTAGGCTTCACCATGCAATACTCTCACAGACCTCAAAGATGGTCCTTGGATTCACAATAATAAATCCTTAGCTCACTCCTGGTAGTGTGGCAAAGAGCAGCCAGGCTTTACTAGAGGAACATGTGTTAAGCATTTCAGAGTACCAACATGGAAGGTAAGTATTTGACTTGACTTGAAAGAAATCTGACACCAATTTATAAAAAATAAAGCAGATTTTTATATTAACTTGGACACCAAAACAAACATGATCACCAGAATTATGGATTTTTTAAGAAAACATAAATCACAGCAATTTAATACAGCAGAACTTTTTTATTGCGGTCAATGGGAAAAAGTGATAGTGACAATCGGTCACTTACAGATCAAGTTGTGTGGAAGCCAAGGAGGGTAAAGGTGATGCGGGTTCCAGGTCCAAGCCACACCAGTTAGTTACAGTTTACCTGGCCCATGAAGCCCGGGTGCAGAGTTGCTTTAGCTGTCCCTGGTGCTGAACGGGAGCCGCAGGAGAGCTGCTTTTACCGCTTACACAGTGCTGCGGGGGAAAAGAGTACAACATTTTAACAGCAGGGCTGCTGCTGACGCTGGACAAAAGTTGTGTGGAGTTCCCTCTAGATGCAGCGTCAAGTGAAGGGGTCAGTTGCAGGGCTGGCGACCAACAAACCTTAGCAGAGATAAGTACACCAGATATGTACATCGATGTCCGGTGGTCACAGGGAACATGGCAGCTGCCTGAAACTTTGTGGCATGTAAAAACACGGGTTAACCCAATAAGTCACTGGGACCTGGGTGAATAATTGATACAAACAAGGTGGTCCCAGATACTAGAACGAATACACAATAACTTGAAAAAATTGAAAGAAAATATAACAGCATTGCTTTTATTCACAACGTGTATCATAGAAAATTATTCATAAAATACATCCATAATTGATCACATTTAGTGCCCCTAAAGAAATGGAAAGGGAAGGGTAATGTTTGGATGGTGAAGGTACTGAATGAGTAAAGGAAACAGTGGTCACTATGACCTCAATCAGCCAGAAATAATAATTAATTGACAAACTGGAAATCACAATTCATAAATTGATTAAGACAAAATCATGCCTAGGGAAATCACAAATGATAAATCAGGAGAAAGGCTGAAAATGAGAAGGAGTGTCGACGTTTCGACCCAAAATGATGCAGGTGTGGGATGAAACCTTGCTAGAGGGTCTTCATCAGGACAAGGGCGCGAAAGGGGGCAGTGAATCTTTATCTAGGGAACGTAATCAGAGATGAAAGAGTAATCCGTCACTTGAATCAGGATCCTGAAAATCTTAATAAAGCTGTAGGACCAAAGGGGTTCTTATGTAATTAGTCTCTCCACTCATGCAATCAATCTTGTTCTGACACATTCAAGACGCTGACTAATGTGGACCAATTGAACCCCCGTGTAAACTCGCGTTCAACTTCTGAAGATCCTTTACCAACTTATGTGGCCATCTCAATACGATACGGTATATCCTCGTGATAGCCCGCAAACCTTTTTTTTACAAGAAGCCGGATACCTTTTGATGGGTGAGGTCAACATCGATTCCGATTAACCGCCAATCCAGACCCCCTCATTGAAGCACAGCATCTTGAATGTGTCAGAACAAGATTGATTGCATGAGTGGAGAGACTAATTACATAAGAACCCCTTTGGTCCTACAGCTTTATTAAGATTTTCAGGATCCTGATTCAAGTGACGGATTACTCTTCCATCTCTGAATACGTTCCCTAGATAAAGATTCACTGCCCCCTTTCGCGCCCTTGTCCTGATGAAGACCCTCTAGCAAGGTTTCATCCCACCCCTGCATCATTTTGGGTCGAAACGTCGACACTCCTTCTTATTTTCAGCCTTTCTCCTGATTTATCATTTGTGATTTCCCTAGGCATGATTTTGTCTTAATCAATTTATGAATTGTGATTTCCAGTTTGTCAATTAATTATTACTTCTGGCTGATTGAGGTCATAGTGACCACTGTTTCCTTTACTCATTCAGTACCTTCACCATCCAAACACTACCCTTCCCTTTCCATTTCTTTAGGGGCACTAAATGTGATCAATTATGGATGTATTTTATGAATAATTTTCTATGATACACGTTGTGAATAAAAACAATGCTGTTATATTTTCTTTCAATTTTTTCAAGTTATTGTGTATTCGTTCTAGTATTTGGGACCACCTTGTTTGTATCAATGAAACTTTGTGGCAGGCAGGACTACAGATCCGACAATGCACTAGATCATCTGGATTTGGGTTATCCCTCAGAAGGTCCAATGGCCAGCAATTCTTCGGATCCACAGCTTTGTTTTACCTGAAGTTTGCAGGAGACTAGTGCCACTAGTCAAGGGGAGTCTGAGGTTTCTTCTGGCTCTCACAGGGGTTCCTCTGTCTGGGGGTACCAAGCTTTTGCCTAAGACAAGTCTTGGTTATGCAGTTCCAGGAGTGCTGCCACAGGTGCAGAGTTTCCCTCTTTTGGTTTGTGCAAGTCCTGTTGTTGCAGACTCGGGTCTCTCCTTTGTCCTCTTTGATGCAGGTTGGTTCAGAACTGAGATTCTGGTGCCAGGGGTAGAGCTTAAAAACTGGATTTAGGAGTGTTAGGGGTGTGGGTGCAAGTGACCAATAGGCCACTAGCCCCAGTGGCTAATCCGCCCCTGAAGTGACCATATCCGGGGTGTAGGTCACCTTTTCTACCCAGAACCCACTATTCTACCACTTTTAAAAATGGCAAAAGTGTTCCTAAGCTGTACAGGCCAGGTAGCCCACACTCGAGGTGTGGCTAGCCTTCTGGGGATGTACACCTCCTGACTACCTCATTTTCCCACCTGCCCAGTTGCAAATGTGCCTGGGACGGGGGAGGGCTGTTTCCTCCTTTGGGAGGCAGCCTGGTTGCATATCACAGGTGGTGCTGCCATTGAAGCTCACAGCCTTGATGTGCCACTTCACTAGCCAGCCTGTCAGGGAGGAAGGTGTGACCTTCTTCCCATCCAGGCCATTGTTTATGACACTTGGAAGACTTACAGCTCCTGGCAGGAGATCCGATTCCTGTCTTGACTGCTGCCAGAGCACAGAAAAGGCTGGAAATACCAGGTGTGCAACCTCTAGGGTAGCCACCTGGGTGCATGCCACATCGTCCTCGACACGCGACTAATGTCAGTGGTGATGAGGCACGTTATTTGATCCAAACCACGACATATTTAGGCAATACCATAATGGAGCAGCCAACCTCAGGTTTGCCTGGGTGCCAGACCATGCTATCCTATTAATGGTAAAGGCCCCTATGGGGACTAACAGGTCCACAGCTTTAATACAATGCACCCTGCCTCCTGAGCTTTAGGAGACCTTCCATAGGTATGACTGGCATATATAAAAAAAGGTGTGTGCGTAGACTTTGCCACACATGGTGAGGGCAAAGTCGAGTCTGAGCAGTTTACACTGCTCATGCAGTCTGCAAGGGCAGGCCTGCTGTCAGTAGTTTACTTGGGTCACTCAGGGTGGCAGAAACAGTGCTTCAGGCCCTGGTGACCCCTTTAACACCCATGCCCTGGGTATCACTGGTACTATATACTGGAAACTTATAAGGGGTTAAAGTCCTTTGTCAATTGGGGTTACCAATTCACACATATCCGTTTTAGGGAAAGAACACTGTCACTGAGGCCTGGCCTGCAGACTCCAGTGCACTTTCAGAGTCATAACCATCAGCTTTGGGGCAAAACGTGTGGGGGTGACCATGCAAAAAGGGCACTTTCCAACAATATTTAGTGTCGTTTTATCTGGGTTCAGGCTGGCGAGAACAGCCTGATGGCAGGTTCGGACTCCCACACGAACAAAGTCTCTGTGAAGTAGAACATTTCTTAGATGTAGCAAGAAAGGACAGATGCATAGTATGTTGATGATAGTTTCCTTGCTCAAGCTGCAGAGATGACACATTGAGCCATGAGTTGCAGTGTTCTGCGATGCTGGGATGTGACCCTACATGTTTCACTGTAAGTGCCACTAACCTGACTTTTAGCCACAACGGTTAGTTGCAGGTGATGTATTTCTACTGTGTCCAAGGTGTATAGGAGTTAATAAATGCCCAGGCGTGCGAGCACTTGCTCAATGCTGCAATGAGCACTTGCTCAATGCTGCCATGACTGCTGAGCCTGCACTCCAGGTGAGGTCGCCCCCCCACGCACCACTGCTCTCTGCCTCGCTCTTTTTGCCTGCTTCCTGCTCCTGACGCCGGACGACCCAGCCGCCGCTGAGCCGCCCGACTCACCTTTTCCCGCCGCTGCCTCCCTGCGGCCCCACCCCCCTCCTGCCCATTCGCCGCCCCGCTCCCGCCACCCAGCTGACCCTCCCTCCCGGCTCCTTACATAAGGGGACCGCGCCAGGCGTAGGGAGCGACCGCTGAGCCTGCACTCCAGGTGAGGTCGCCCCCCCACGCACCACTGCTCTCTGCCTCGCTCTTTTTGCCTGCTTCCTGCTCCTGACGCCGGACGACCCAGCCGCCGCTGAACCGCCCGACTCACCTTTTTCCCGCCGCTGCCTCCCTGCGGCCCCGCCCCCCTCCTGCCCATTCGCCGCCCCGCTCCCGCCACCCAGCTGACCCTCCCTCCCGGCTCCTTACTTATGACGCCCCCTTGCACGTGCAGCGGGGACGCGCCGATTGTGCGCCAAAGGTGCACCAAAGGCAAGCCCGTCTGCGCCCGTCCGCGCCTGGCCCGCGCCCAGCGCCAGGACCCCTGGCCCCCACCGATGCAAGACGACCCGACAGACCTACGACGCCGCCGCCCTCAACGCACTCAATGCCGGCCGGAACCCCGCCTGCTGCCGAGCCACCCCGAGATGTATCCACGGACCCTTCACCTGCAAAGCCTGCAAGTTCACCTGTCTCCGAACCTGCACCGCACCCAAAATACCAGGCACCAGCAACAACCACCTCAAGTGCATCCTGCTCAACACCCGCTCCATCCACAGACACGCCGTGGAACTCTGGAACCTCCTCGACGCAACATCACCAGACGTCGCCTTCCTAACGAAAACCTGGATGAACGTCTCCTCAGCCCCCGACATCGCCATCGCCATCCCGGACAGGTACAAGATCATCAGGAGGGACCGCGTCAACCAGACCGGAGGAGGCATCGCCATCATCCACAGGAACACCATCCGCATCACGACCGACTCCAGCGACACCTTCGCCGCTGCCGGGCACCTCCACTTCCAGATTCACACCGACCCAAAGACGACCCTCAGAGGCACCCTCGTCTACAGACCCCCGGGACCACGCACACAATTCAGCGAAGACTTCACAGACTTAATCAGCCCGCACACCCTCCCCTCCACTGACTACATCCTCCTTGGAGACCTCAACTTCCACCTGGAGAACAACAAGGACCGCAACACCGCCGCCCTGCTGGACAACCTCGCCAACCTCGGACTCAAGCAACTGGTCAACACCCCCACCCACTACGCCGGCCACACGCTTGACCCCGTCTTCTCATCCAGCAAGCACATCACCTTCAGCCACTCCACCGGACTCCACTGGACCGACCACAGCTGCGTCCACTTCAGCTTCAGAAGAACCACGACCCACCACCACCCGCTTCAGGTTCCCCACAGAAGCTGGAGTAAGATCACCACCGACCAGCTCACCACCTCCCTCAGCCAGAACCCACCCACCAGCGCAACGGACCCCAACGAAGCAGCCCGCAACTTCACGCAGTGGCTGACCGCCTGCGCCGACGACCTCGCACCACTGAAGAACCCTCCCAGCAGACCCAGAAGCAAGAAGGCATCCTAGTTCACCGATGAACTCAAGTACTCCAAGAAGACCTGCCGCACCCTCGAGAAAGCCTGGCTCCTCGACCAGACCACCGACAACATGACCGCCCTCAAACACGCCACCCGCAAGCACCACCAGCTCATCCGCACCACTAAGAAGAAATCCCTGAAGGAATGACTAGACAACAATGCCCACGACAGCAAGGAGCTCTTCAGCATCGTCAAGGAGTTCTCCAACCCCAACACCGGCAACAACGACATCACTCCGTCACAAGACCTCTGCGACTCCCTCGCCTTGTTCTTTCACCGCAAGATCGCCGACATCCACAACAGCTTCAGCGCACCATCCACGCACCCCACCGTCGAACCAACGCCCCCCACCACCACCCTCCGCACCTGGACCACGGTGACCACCGAGGACACAGCCCGCACAATGAACACCATCCACTCCGGATCACCGACCGACCCCTGCCCACACCACGTCTTCAACAAGGCCAACTCCACCATCGCACCCCAACTCCGGAACATCATCAACACCTCCTTCAACACCGCCACCTTCCCGGAGAGCTGGAAGCACGCCGAGCTCAGCGCCCTGCTGAAGAAACCAACAGCGGACCCCACCGACCTCAAAAACTTCCGCCCCATCTCGCTCCTCCCTTTTCCTGCAAAAGTCATCGAGAAGATCGTCAACAGACAGCTTGCCGCCTTCCTCGAGATGAACGGATCCCTCGACCCCTCGCAGTCTGGTTTCAGAGCCAACCACAGCACCGAGACCGCCCTCATCGCAGCCACCGACGACATCCGAGCCCTGCTCGACAACGGGGAAACAGCGGCACTCATCCTCCTGGACCTCTCTGCTGCGTTCGATACTGTCTGCCACCGCACCCTAGTTCAACGCCTCAGCAACATCGGCATCCAAGAGAAGGCACTGGAGTGGATCACCTTGTTCCTCGCCAGAAGAACACAGAGAGTCTGCCTCCCCCCATTTCGATCCGAGGCCACCGAAGTCATCTGCGGCGTTCCGCAAGGATCTTCACTCAGCCCCACCCTCTTCAACGTCTACATGAGACCTCTTGCAGCCATCGCACGCCAACACAACCTCAATATCATCTCCTACGCCGACGACACCCAGCTGATCCTCTCCCTCACCAGAGACCCCGACTCCGCCAGAACCTGCCTACACGAAGGGATGAAAGACGTCGCCGAGTGGATGAAGAACAGCCGCCTGAAACTGAACTCAGACAAGACGGAAGTCCTCATCCTGGGACCATCGCCCTCCGCCTGGGACGACTCCTGGTGGCCCCCCGCCCTGGGCACCACACCCAAGCCAACCGACCACGCACGCAACCTGGGCTTCATCCTGGACTCTTCCCTCTCGATGACCAGACAAGTCAACGCCGTCTCCTCTTCGTGCTTCAACACCCTGCGTATGCTTCGAAAGATCTTCCAATGGATCCCGACCGAAACCAGGAAGACGGTCACCCAAGCACTCGTCACCAGCCAACTGGACTACGGAAACACCCTCTACGCCGGAACCACAGCCAAGCTACAGAAAAAACTCCAACGCATCCAGAACGCCTCCGCCCGACTCATCCTGGACATCCCCCGACGCAGCCACATCTCCGGCCACCTGAAAGACCTGCACTGGCTCCCCGTCAACAAGAGGGTCACGTTCCGGCTCCTCACCCACGCACACAAGTCTCTCCACGACCTGGGCCCCAAGTACCTCAACGACCGCCTGACCTTCTACACGCCCACCCGCCAGTTACGGTCCACCAGCCTCGCCCTCGCCGCCGTACCACGCATCCGAAGAACCACCGCCGGAGGAAGGTCCTTCTCCTACCTGGCGGCCAAGACATGGAACTCCCTCCCCATCCACCTTCGGCTGACCCAGGACCATCTCGCCTTCAGGAGACAACTCAAGACCTGTCTGTTCGAGCAGTAGCAAACCCCTTCCCCCAAGCGCCTTGAGACCCTTCCGGGTGAGTAGTGTGCTATACAAATGTTATGATTGATTGATGTTTTCTAGCCTTGACAGCTTTAGCGGTGACCGCTGTGAGCTTTTTAAATGCCTAGTGTGGGTGGTTTTCCCCCATGCCTCTGTGAGCAAAAGTTTGTTTAGTTTGTCTTGGGGATAATGCTTGTACAAGGATATCGAGCTTTCTAGGTTCCGCCACATTAAGCCATTCATAGTGTCTGAGCCCAGGAGTGCTTTATTATGTAAAACTTGAGCCTTATTTGTGCCGGTGAAGTGCTCTTTGGCAGACACAGAGTGGGCTTATGGGTTTGAGTGATGGAATTATACAGCAGAGTGACCTTCATACCCAGGGTGATTTCAGTCTCATTAGACAGAGCGGAGGTGACCATTGCTTTTATCACCTGAAGTAAGAGGTCTAGGCTCGGTCCCTGAAGTTTCTGGGCAAGGGTCATGAGGGTGAACATGAGGCTGGTGCTCTTGTTTTTCAAGGAACACAGATGAGAATTAAACATGCCTTGACTGTCCAGGTAAATGGCCAGATATTTGTACTGGGCGCTGTGCTGGAGCCATTCTCCATTGAGGTGCTACCTGCCACAACCTGCTGTTTTCTTTCCAAAGGTGACCATCATGGTCTTCGTACGGTTTAGTTCAAGGCTGCTCCTGCCATTATAGGAGTATAGGGCGGAGAGTGGACCCTGAAGGCCAATTTTAGTTTGGCTTAGAAGTACAAAGTCATCCAAGTAGAGCAGGTGTGTCATACGTTGACCTCCCAGTTTGGGTGGGTGGCAGTTGACTTTGTCTAGGGCCTCCGACAGATCAGCGATGTATAGACTTAAAAGCAAGGGGGCAAGTACGCAACCTTGCTTCATCCATGAGTTTGTGGGGATCTTTCTTGAGATACACGAGCCGTCCCCTAGTTTAACTCGCTTCCAGGTTTTTGAGTACAGATGCTCAATTGGTCTCAGTAAGTCAGCTGGGAGACCCCAGTCCTGCAGTCTGTGCCACAGGGAGCCTCTGGGGATGCTGTCAAAGGCAGCTTTGAAGCAATGAAACAGGATTAGAGTGCCAATCCACTTCTGAGGGTTTTATCGCACATTAGGGCCAGTGCCATCAGATTTGTTGTGGTACCACAGTTGTTTCTGAAGCCACACCTTCATCAGCCCAAGATTTTAGGTCATCAAGCAGAAGGCTAACGAAGAGCTTGGCATCGTTGTCGATAAGCGCAATAAGGCGATAATGGTGAGTTTCAGATTTCGATCCCCCTTTGAAGATTGGCAGAATGATAGATCCTCTCCAGGGGGATGGGATGTGATTTGATACCAGGCAGAATTTGAACAGTGGTGATATTGCCATAGGTAAGATTAAGGAGTCAGATATAAAGAGAGCTGTTGGAAGACCGTTTGGGCCGGGCGTCCAGTCTTTCCAAATTCTCAACAGTTTGAGTCTGCAATGTTCCTCTATCGAACTGGTTACACATTTTTTTGAGATTTCATTCGCTGAGCATTCATCTGAAAGGTCAGTTGCAGGAGTCTTTGAGACTTCTAAAGCAACAGGGTGGTCATCTGACAATTGGTGAGGAGTCTTTATTGACAATTGAGAAGTGTGATGACAAAAATTAAATCCATGCAATTTCAGAAATGTTTGCATTGGTGCCATTCTTACCTACAGTTAGCGTTTGGTTGACCATGGACCGGAATTGTATGGCACTCTTGTTCTTGCTGGCGTACGGAAGGCATGTTCAAAAGTCATCATTCTTTTTTCTTTAGACAGCCAGATTGATTTTCAAAAGTTGGCCCTGGAATTTCTTAGCTTGGATTTCGCAGTTGGAGAGGAAGGATGCTGTAAAAGGATGGGCATGTTGTGATTCACTTCATTTTCGGGGCCTTTTGGCTCCATGTTAACTTCAATTTGATAGTGGGCTTAGATGGCTTTATGTTTGCATGATGCGTGGTGTGCAAATTCTCGATTATATGATCTGTGAAGAGTGGACATTGCTTGATAGGGGAGCTGGTGTAAGAGCCTATTGCACTATGTTGAGTTCTGATCCAGGTGGTTGCCTCAGAGCTACAACACTTTGTACAATCTTAGCCTTTCAAGATTTTCAGTCTGCATGCCAGAACTGGTGGAGGGGGCAGCTTAGAAGCACAAATTGCCAGGTGGATTTGCAACAGTCTATGGTCACTATCAAAGCTGTCTCCAAGGGAGAAATTATTAATGTACCTAAATAAGGTGGATGAGCACAGAGTAAAGTCGATATTTGAGATGGACTTTTCTGTAGTTCATGTCCAACCAGGTGGCATGTCTCCACTAGATCGACCGTTTACGAGCCTGAAGCCTAAAAGTGCCACCAAAAATGTTTTTTAAATTGCTGGATAGCAGGATGTTAGCCTGTAGGAATTGTATCCTGAGATTGGTTATGATCGCAACACATTTTTTTCAGTTTGGCCCCCTTTTCTGGTATGCTGGGATTATGTAGACATCAGAAAGGATTTTCACCCATGGTTCTTTCAGGGGGATCTCCTTCACTGTGCAGAGCAAAGATGAAGAGTTGAAAATCGTTAGGCCACCCATTGGGCGTCCGTTGCTGCTGACTTTGTTGGCTGGCTTCTGATGTTCTGTATAGCCTGTCAGGGGAACAGTTGTTTGGGCCCAAGTTTCTTGAAAAATAATGACCTTAAAGTTACTCAAGAACATCACGATGTGATCATCTTCACAGTTTTGCGCAAGCCCATGAATGTTCCATGAACATATTTTTAACTTTGCCTTGGCTTTCAGGGCTCTCGCCACTTTGTCACAAACTATTTTTGTCCAGGAGGGCAGTTGGCAACTGGTTCAGTCATTAAGATTGCTCTCTGGGTCTTTAAGACTTTTTCGCTCCTTGTACATTTTTGCTGATTGCACATGTATAATCAAGCTATTTAATGCTTCTAACTTTCAGTCGATGCCTGTGATATGGGCAACGAGGGAGCTTACAATGTCCACTTTGAGCGTCTATTTATTCCATGTGGTAGATCATGGTATCAACCATTGATTGAATGGTGCCAAGCAAGGAGGAACACATGTCTGTGTTTTGTGGAGATGAAGAAATAAGAGTTTCACAAGTTATGGGCAGGTTGCCATAGTCTGAGGGCAATGAGTGATCCTAAAGTACGTCTATGCTTTGGGTAAGCAACTCCTGTACAGGTTCCTTGTAGAAGCTTGAGGAGGCTAAAGGTGCACCGAGAAGGCTAGGTTGCATGGCGGGTCTAACGAGTCTTGGGGACGGGTCCAGGAGATGACACTGTTGGTGAGGGAGTGGTGGGCACTCCCTTCACTGTGCATGAGGGTTTGGCTGGCCGCCTCAGGCAGGCAAAACGCTCATGCGCAGTGAAGCTCTCTCCAGCCCAGCTGCATTGATAGGGCTGGAGAGAGCAGCCACTAGCTCCCAGTCTGCCTGGGTGCACGAGTTGCCGGCGCTCAGGGCAATCCAAACACTGCTTTATTGCAGCGATAGGATTTGCCACAGTGCAGTCTGGGAGCCGGTGCCCAGAGGAAGAGCGGAAGAGCGCGATGCGGCAGGCGGTGGCGTGGTTCACGTAATTCTTTTTAAATGGTTTTTTTTTTGTCCCTCGAACCCCACCTCCCCATCTCCCTCCTCCGGCCTGCTCTGCCACTTTGGCAGGGGACGTAACACTACTGCCCGACAACAGGCCCGACTGACCACTCTTGCTAGTCTTACTGGTCTTGTTCTTTGCTACTTGTTATTTGCTACTTGGATTGAGTACACGGGACAGGTGGCAGGAACCTGGTAGGGGGTATCGGGCTCTCCCCTGAGCTTACTGCGGCTACTACAACCCAGATTTCCACGTCTTATGCCTGCTACTCACAGTACGCAAAACCACTATTGGAGGCAATGCAGTTCTCTTGGGTGTGCCAAAGCTGACTGTGGACTTTCCAGGAGTTTAGCTGTGCATATCGCACAATTTACCAGAGACAGAAGTTTTTTTACCTCTTATATGGCTGGCTTTTATTGTTGATTTCCGTGATATAATCACAAATGTTTCCTGCAACAAGCACAAACACATTCAGGGGCTTATTTCTAAGCTCTTTACGTTGCCAGTGCGTCACTTTTAACGTGGGGAAAAGTGACGTACCGGTGGCCCAATATGTAAATAAGCCCCTCAGCCTCCCATATCTTGCTAAACACCTATACAGCCTGTAATCATACAGCACCCTAATGCAAATGATAGCCATCTGATTTGCTAATGGGAGGTACTTTTATGGTGGTGCCCGGGCTTCATTTCTGACACAGTCTGACTCTGGATGATGCCTACAAAACGATAAATAGATTAGTTCAAAAATGTGATATCTCAAGATTGACCTTCCAGCTCTCATCAACAAAATGTAGAAATAAACTACAGATGGCTTTGGAGATTCTTACAAGAAGCCACTGAGGAAAAATGAGTTTTAGAGCTACCTTCAACATTTCATCTCAATACATTTCAGGTCCTTTTCTTCCCCCTGGAATGCTCTCTGATTGCCTTTGCGCTGTTAGTAGATTGACCAGGATATGGTTAGCTTCAAATCTGGGGGAAGAATTGGGTTTTGTTAGCGACAGCTGAGCCCTGTTCGAAAACTCGCATTAACTGTGAATCATTGGCAGATAGAGACTCCATTCGTGATGCAGGACGTTAGATGGAATATCATTCATATCTGTACTCGTACTGGCAGCAGTGAAGTGCCTGAGCACATAGAAGCAAGAAGGGCATCTTTTAATTACACAAGGAAGCCAAAAGCAGATCCTGTTATACTTGCCTGACCAGTTCACTCTGCCATGTTCGCATTTTATTCTTTTACATCCTAGGTGATGCCTGGAGGTTTGCTTTGTCTTCAGGAGAGTGCTGCACCACTCTGTTGGCCGGGGCATTATTGGTTTCTGCTACATTTCAGCCACTTTCCCATCATCTATCCAAAACAGAGTTATGTTGAAAATAATTATATATTTGGAGATATAGATCAGCCATCCGTTATCGGATATGCTCTTTGTGGGATTGCCCATTGACAAAGAAAGGTAATTGTTATCACCATCACAAGTCTTCTTTTCACACCTCCAGTAGCAGCTGGTGTCTGGGCTGAGAGGAGGAAGGAAGGGGGTAGAGAAGGAAAGGGGTATGAACAGTGGTGGTGTGTCCATTAGGGCGCTTGGGCGTTGCCCCACATGGCAGCCACGGCCACGCCATCATCGGAGTCGCATCGAGGCTTACACTTGACTTAACTTAATCGAATTCCGGGCCGGCCAGCCGGTCATCGGGCCACGCCCAAGGCAGTCAGAACGATTTGGGGATGGGGCAGCAGTGTTTGACTAACAAGTTAGTTCTAGCGCAGCAGGCAGCAGCAAGGCAAGAGCGCATGTTCTGTTTTGGGCAGGTAATTTTTCAGGGTTGCTTCATGCCGCAGCTCCCAGTCTCCTAATGAGCGGGGAGTATCCCTGCTCAAGCCAATCCTGGCGCTGCTGGAGTAGCGTCTGGATTGGCTGAGAGGCATGCATTTGCGATGCCTCTCCGGCACAGTCCTGAGGCTTTGGGTGCCGTGGGTGGGTGGCCCACCCACTGATGGTATGATGACCAATCACTGTGGCTTATGTGAAAGCCATGCAGACAGTGATTGGCCCGATTTCTACGTTGCTGATGATGGCCGTGACGTCGCAGCAGACCGCCTGGCCACACACGCCTCGTGTTCACTGATACAGTGCCTACTGCTCGCTCGTGCTAGCGTCACCTCAGCTCTCTGCCTTAATTTGATGATTGATTTATTTGATCAATCGCTCATCAGTCACGACGTCGACGAACTGGCTGCGATTTGCGAAGATCGTCAGTAAGGCTGTTCATGTTGAAATTGAAAATAAATAACTTATAAATTCAAGTTGACGTTTGGCTGGCGACGCGTCGCGTTTATTGGCAGTGTGGCACCTGGAGGCTGGAAGCTGCTGGAGTTTCCTGTAACATTACAACTTCAATGTCTGAGTTTATGGAAAATATATAGAGGCAGTTCGGATTATGTTCAGTGCTTTATTTTTAAAGTGCGACGTTGCATGCAGTAAGAAAGCCTACACACAGTTGAGACAGGATGTACAAAATAGAAACATTTGGGAAAAAGTGATGCAATCCACGTCAGCGATATACAGCATACACAATTGTGATAACATTATAAAAGATATATCACATTAAAAGACAAGTTTATATAGTAAACTGTGCAAAGCTTACAGAATGAATAACAGAAGTTAATCAACAACGTTCAGATGTAGATATTTCAGCCTACTCTTTAAAACATTACTTTTTGACACAGGAACACCACCAGCCAACTGGAATGATTTTCCACAAGGTGACAGATAATGACCGCAGTTTTGAGAATGCAGGTTTTACAGCGTGACTTTGGCTGATACATCTTAAAACTTTTAATGTTGAAATCCCAATACACGTGCTGCTTTACCTAGCTGAGAATTTTGCATGAAGTCATAGTATCTTCAAAGTTTTGTGTTTATTATTTATTTGGGATTATTACGAGTGTGTACATGGAGGCTTACCATAAATGGCGCCTCGGGGAATAAACTAGTGTGCATTTTGTTCTTTCCTGTCAAGGTAAATCCCCTTACCTCCACCTATCAACGTGCGCAGTCTATTCACAACAATTTAGACACTCGACTCAAGGCCACAGGCCTAACAACAGCCTTCTGAATTTTTTATGTCATTACTCGTCGTAGGCCTGTGGCCTGGAGTGTCTAAATTGTTGTGAATAGACTGCGCAGTGTAGTCCCCGCCATACTTTACTGCATTGCCAAAACGGCAACAGAACCTCACCGTAACGTTTAAATAAGTCTAGAGACATATCCAAGCAAACTGTCAATCAGGGCCGGTCCTAGGATTTTCGGGGCCCTGGGCAAAAGGGAATGTGCGAGGCCCCTGAAATTTACATAGGTGACACCTTCTGCTCTTGGGTAAGATGGTTTGTGCGGACTCCAACTGGGCTGCAGCTCCTCCTCTCAGCCACCCTCATGCACCTCTTGTACAGCCCATTTCGGACTGAAGGTGTGAGAATTGCTTGGGGGCTGAGTTAAACCTGTGTGGGCTAAAGTGCTGACAATGTCTGTCCTGCGGAGTCTCTGAATGGGAAGACCGAGAGGTTTCCCCCTGCCCTAGGCCTTCCCACACCATCCCTTAGAGGCCCCAGGAGAGAGGCCCCCTCCCATGAGCCCAATTGTATAGAGACGCATTTCCTTCACTTTGATCGGCAGGGGTACTCGAGGACTGGTGGGGTGTTGGCATTGTGCGGGGTCCCATCCTAGTAGGCAGAGTGCGAAGCCCTGGGCAGCTGCCCACACTGCCCATGCCTAGCGCCAGCCCTGCTGTCAATCCTTATAACTTATAAACTTATAAAGACCGTGGCACCAGAGACCAGTGCCCCGCTCTTTATGAGTTTATAAGTTATAAGGATTGACAGTGTGCTTGGATATGTCTAGACTTATTTAAACGTTGCGGTGAGGTTCTGTTGCGTTTTGAAAATGCAGTAAAGTACATGATTGCCAGGCAGACTGTTTTGGTCAGTCGGGCTTCGCTGATGCCTACATGTGTCCGCTGTGTGATTGTTGGAGGTGGGGGGTGGAGGGGGTGTTGTGGCATTTCTTGAGTCCCTCCCCTTTGACACATGCCCAGCTAGGTTGTGAGTGACTAAGGATGTTTGTGACTGCCCATTACAATTGGGCTCCCTTTCCCTCATGTTTCTACTTGAAGGAAAGCACTGTTGTCGGCATGATGCTTCTTTTGACCAAAGCTCCCCCACCCCCGCAATCACTTGAGGCCCACGCCCCACTTTGAAGATGCTCTAGATACATGTTCCTTGCATGCTGTTGCTACCTACTGCTAGTTTAGAATAGTTTTTAAAAAAGACCCCATCAGAAGACTCGCTGGGACCTCCCGAGATCCCAGAACGTATTTGGATTGAGCATGTTTTTGCACAGTTTTTAGTGTTTGAACAAAACTTGTGTTAGTCGTCAGAAGCTTTGAATATAGGTTTCGCCCTAAACTGAGTAGTCGACGACTGTCCTCCATAAAGTAAATGGTAGACAGTAAATTGTTGCCCTAGTCAGTCTATAAGTTATAAGGATTGACATCGCGCAATAACTACTCCACGCTGTTACTTTAGCGTAAAAGGCCATTTATTAGGACAGGGTTGACAACCGATTCAATATAAAACAATTAAACAGTTAACAATCCCCCTTCAATTCTTCCACACCTCATCCACTCTCATACCCCTCTTACTCAACTCCCAATTCACGCACGACCTCTTCACTTCTATCATTCACTTCCACCCTTCTCATTCAACCTCCTCCAACATCTACCGTCATCACACTCCTGCCTACCACACCCCCATCCTGCACCTGTATCCCCCCCTCGGAAGGGTGATTCTGCCCGTCATGGACTCCCCACCCCCCTAAAGTACTGCCACACATCCCCTACAACCCGTCCTAAACATGGCACGCTTAACAACCAAAAAACAGCCCCTCTCCCCTCCAAAACTGTAGGATGGGAGGGTGGTCAAACTTTTCCACTATCCTAACTCTGCTGGCGCTGGGACAGGAAGAGGAAGGACTTCCTCCCCTGTCCCCTAAAATAAACTAGCCCTAGCCCCCACCCCTAATCCCACCCCCTACTCTAGCTACACCCTGTCCTCACTATCGCGCGAACACCCCAGGGGAAGACTGGTCTGCCGACCTCACTTCCCCTGGGGGCCGCATCTCGTAATAACCACTCCACGCTGTTACTTTAGCGTAAAAGGCCATTTATTAGGACAGGGTTGACAACCAATTCAATATAACACAATTAAACAGTTAACAATCCCCCCTTCAAATCTTCCACACTTCATACACTCTCATACTCCACTTACTCAACTCACAATTCACGCTCCGACCTCTTCACATCTATCATTCACTTCCACCCTTCTCATTCAACCTCCTCCAACATCTACCGTCATCACACTCCTGCCTACCGCACCCCCATCCTGCACATGTATCCCCCCCCCTCGGAAGGGTGATTCTGCCCGTCATGGACTCCCCCCCCCCCCTAAGTACTGCCAACCAGGGAACCCCCGGAGGGCGGTTACCTGCCCCACCCAAACAGTGCACCTTTCGTGCTCAGTCACGCCGACACCAGATGGACTCATTCCACAACAGACTGAGAGCATCACGCATTTCCATCAAATAATACGCGTTTCCCATGTACGAAAGGTGCACTCCGTCATCCCGGAAAAGCAGAGGTTCCTCCAGCTGCAGACCTGTGTGAGCAATCATTTTGATCCCTTTCTCATAACAAAACAGTCTCATTGCCCTATTTAACTTACGCCGCGCCCTTTCGATGGCTGCCGGCTTCAAGGCCCCTCTCCAAACCCGTTGTGGCACGAACTCTGTCCATACAATACAGGCGTCAGCCAGATTGCTCCTCATGGCTTCCAAGTCCCGCTGCTTGACCAAGTAATTTTCCCCCAAATGGATCACAATCATGTCCGGGCAACCCAATTGGGCCACCTTCTTTGTCAGCCAGGGCAGCAAGTCGCCCCAATGCATGCCACTCTTACCCCACCACTGGACCTCATGATGGCTGCTCATCAGTCCCAGGCTACGGCCGTACACCTGTCTGTCAGCATATTTTGAGGCCCAGTGAATGAATGAGTGCCCAACAATCCAGGTAACCGTCTTGGCCCCTGGCCCCCGGACGCAACCTACGAAGAGAAAGAGATTAGCACCGCAGTGAAAACAATAACCGCCAGCTGAAACCCTTCCCACAACTCCCTCCAAAGCCTACCCCCGATACTCATTTGCGCACATAGCGTTCACAACAACGAGACCGCCAGCGCCCGATCCTCCTAATGTCCTCCTAGGACCACTCCAAGCGTGCTGCTGCCGTGGTTGCCCCTATCCGGAACAAATGGGTCCCATACCGCGAAGGGTCCCTGCCCACGTGCTGCAGCACCATTCGCAACACCGCTAGCAACTGGAAAGAAGTCACCCTCCTCAAAGAGGCTCGCCAAAATATCTCTCCCAACGACCTCTGCCCCCTGCTGCAGAACAGTCTCCACTCACGCACCGGGCACACTTCCACACAACCACTCTCACCCAACCACACCCATTTTCCACGACCACCCTGGTCCGTCTTCGAGCGGCCCAACCAAATACCCACACGTGCCCCATCCAAACGTACATCCTCAAACTGCTGCCCAGGCGCACCCCTCGCACCCAACAACTCAGAGACCCGAAAAGCCCCAAAGAACATCCAAATCATGCACAATCGAAACAAACCCAGCTCCTGTACATCATAGCAACAATGGGGCAATTCCCCCAGAAGGCCCTGCAGCAACTCAAACGTAATGGCCTCCCGCGGCCCTTACCCCCCAAACCCCCCCTTAAACGTCCCCAACCTTTCAGCATCCTACTCAGCAAAGGAGCCCGAGCAGGGTCAAAACCTAAATAAACCATGCTGTAAAACGAAATCCCTGCCAGTTTGCCTGAAATCGTCGTCTGAGACAGCCCTCTATCGATGCAATGCTACACAAAACGCACAACACCTTGCTCGCAGTCGACCTCTGTCATACGCCACCTGTTCCTGTTCCAACCCAAAAAAGCCCCAAATTCAGACCATGCCAATCTGTAAGAGCGCCGCGTGGAGTCTGCGATAGAACTCTCAACCAATCCCACAACTCTCACTCCCACCAGGCCCAGATACCCTCCGGCACCTTGGTCTTGCAAGCTTCCGCTCCCGGCGCCAGCTTCCCGAAACGCTGCCACTGCGAATGAGACAACGCATCCGCAATGTCATTGCTGCCACCTGGCACATGTTGTGCGCGAAACAGCACATTAAAACGCAGACACAGCAGCATGAAACTTTGCAGCAAGCGCAGCACCCTCAAGTCCCTCGCCTTCTGGTTGTTGACCAAATCCACCACTGTCCTGTTGTCCACATGAAACAACACTGACCTGTTTCAAAATTCGGGGCCCCAAACCTGCAACGCCACCAACAGAGGGAAGAACTCCAAAAAGGCAATTCTTCGTCCCTGCCGCAACCAATGGTCCGGCCACTGCTCTGCACACCATCTCTCATCCCAGAAAATGCCAAAACCTGCTGCACCTGCCGCATCTGAAAAGAGCTGGACCTGCCAAACCATCTTATCATGTCTGAAATCCATGGAAACGCCGTTGAAATCCTCCAAAAAGCTCAGCCACACCCGGAGATCCGACCAGACCCCCAGCGTGACCCGGACCCTGTGGTGAGGGAGCACCGCCCCTGACATGGCCATGCCAAGGCGCCTACAAAACGTCCTCCCGGCCCTCACCACCCGGCAAGCAAAATTCAGCAAGCCCAAAAGACGCTGAACGGATCGCAAATCAACCTTCCGCACCTCAACGACGTGCAACAGAAACGCCCGAATCTCCGACACCTGTTCCGGCAAGCGCGCCTGCCACACCCAAGAGTCAAGCTCAATACCCAAAAAGGTCAAACAGCAACTGGCCCCGCTGTCTTCTCAGGTGCCAAAGGAACTCCAAACAACTGGGCCAAACTCTGAAACTGCGGCAAACGCCACCCCACACTCACCTGTCTCACCACGCCCAACAAACAGAAAATCATCCAAGTAGTGTGACACCAGCCGGTGCCCACTCCGGTCCACAAAGGCCCACTGCAGAAAGGAACTGAACGTCTCAAAAAGCGCGCAAGAAATTGCACACCCCATCGGCAAGACCCGGTCCACAAAAATGGCGCCCCCAAACTGCATTCCAAGTAAGGAGCAATCCGCCGGGTGAATGGGAAGGAGGCGAAAGGCCGACTTGATGTTACACTTGGCCAATTCCGCCCCCCGACCACACCTCCGCACCAAACCAATGGCATCATCGACCGACCCATACAACACCCTGGAGTCCTCCTCCGCAATGAAATCATTCACCGAACTCCCCTCCGTCCACGACAGATGATGAATCAGCCTGAACTCCCCCTGCTCCTTCTTCGGGACCACACCCAAAGGTGAAATAATTAGATCCGACATCGGCCACGCGGCAAACGGGCCCGTGAGCCTGCTCTCACATACTTCCTTCTGCAATTTCTCCTCCACCACCTCCGGCAATTCCTTTGCAGACCTCAGATTTTCCGCCCTCCTTCTCTCCCGAGGACCCTGATACCCTACCCGAAAACCTTCCGTAAACCCCCAATGCAACTTCAAAGCCGCCTCTCTATCAGGGTACCGAGAGAGCCATGGACCCATGGCCATCACATCAACCGGTGTAGGGGCCCTTTGGCCCAGACTGTCCCCGGCCCTTCGTAATCCTCCACTGCTCGGAGGGAGTGGCCAGCGTGAAACACTGTGTAACCGGGTGTCGTCCCCCACACTTGGAACACTCATGTTTGAATCTACAGGGGTGCCGCGTGCAGAGGCCTTTATTAAAGTTCCAACACGCTCCAACGGTGGCTCCCCCAGGCTTGGGCTGCTGACCAGCTGTCCCTGTGTATGTAGCTTGACTCCCTGCTCCCGTGGAAATTCCCTGACCACCCGTCCCGGACTGGGCGGGACGCGACTGAAAGGACCGATAGGCGACCGGAAGGCCACTCGCCGTGTGAGTCGATGCCGCCGCCTGGGTAGACTACATCCATTGAGCCCAGAGTTCCTGATCAATGTCCCCCCAAGGCTTGTCCGGGTTAACGCTAATCCGGGCCCTAAACTCCTCATCAAAACTGAGGCAGGCAAAACCACCAAAATGCAACTGCGCCTTTCTGATGACGTCCATATATTTGAAAAGAGCAATCGCCCTGTCCCCATGCTTCTCACAATAAATACTGGCATAAATCAAAAATGCCAACATCCAATTTTCCATCGTGACCAGCACTCTCGACCATCTAGTCAACTCCCATTCCTCCTCCTTGGACCCCTCCTTAGCCTGAATCTCCCTATGCAACAATTTGAAAACATCTACATACTTATGCTTCCATATCCTTGCCCTCGTCTTCTCCAACAGATGAGACCCAAGCGGCATCGCCAATCCCATATAGGGCAACTTCTTCCGGTGTTTATCCAGTTCCTAGGGTTTGTCCGTTTGCACACTGGCGACCACCAACTGTGCCTTTCCCTCCCCCACAGCTCCCCCTGCACCCCCATTCACCTCCCCATCCCTAAACGACCCATCGCCAACCCCCACTGACCTGCAAGCCTTCTTACGTCCCCCTTTAGCCCCATCTTCCCATGCATCCCACCAAGCACCCTCACCTGAGAGTTTGATGGGCAGCTCCCGGTCTTTCCACCTGGTCTCCGCCGTCTTCAGTCCCGCTTGTGAGCCCTGACTGGTACTGGTCTGTGTCCCCTGCAACACACCAAACTTCGCTGTTGCCACTGCATCCTTCCCCACGCACGCCTCCTCCCGCAACTCTCCTTCCTCCAACTCATCCTCACCCTCATCATAGTCCAAGTGTTCCACCTCGTCCACCTCAAACACCGCACTCCGCACCTCACTTACCACTCTTTTCGTGCCCTTACCACGCAGCTCAGGCTCAAACTCGCACTCCAGAACCGCTCCTGCCCGATCCCGTGACGGAGGGCAGGCCGCCGCAGACCCTCCTGCTGCTTCGCCCCGGCGTTTGGAGGCCGTCTTGCGCCCCACCGGCCCACCCTTGCCTCTGCCAGCTTCACCCGCTGGCTTAAAGCCCCCCCTGGCCGTCTGCACCAGAGGGGGTCCCAGCGCCAACAGGTCTCGATGCCGCCACAGCATTCCCTACCCCTTCTACCCAGACCCGCTCACCACAGGCACCCCCAAGCCCCTTCTTCTGTCCCCTGCCTATCCCAGGGACCACCCCGGGCGCCGAGGGCCCCTTTCCCCCGGGCGCGCTCCACCATCCTAGCTCCCTGGCAGCACACAGCTCCTGCCAACGCAGCTCCGTCTCAGCAATAATACGGCGCTGGTCGCGGACCCTCTCCTCTTCAGACATGTGTTCCCACCTGGCTGCCCATGGTCCCTCGTCATCCACATAAGACTGCCCCCCGCCGTGGGGGGGAGCCGGTGCGCCCCCTACCCGGGGCTTCCTGCTGACATGGCAGCCGGGGCTTTCAGGAGCCCTTTGCGCTTCGGGCCCTGCGCCCCCACTACCCCCTTCCTGCCGCAAGATAAATGGACAGGCTGGTCTGATTGCAGCTCCCCTACGGTACTCCCTGCATCTGAGTCCCCATCCGACAGGCACAACATGAAGTCATCCCCTGTCGGTTCTTCCGTTGCACACTCCCCTTCCTCCCCACTGTCCTCACTGGAATCATCTGCCCAGCCACTAAAACCCCCCTCCGGCAGCACCCTGACCTGGAGGTCCTGCAGTGCCCCTTTCATCCCCGGGCCCTCTGCCATCATCTGTGATTTCCTGGACGCCCCACCCCCTTCTGCAAGCCTGCCAGTGGGACCCTCAGCCTCCCGATCTGCCTGCGCACGCGCGGGGAGGCTCAGACGCCGTCCTCCGCGCGATGCTAACTCTTGCTTTTTACTGCCCCGCCCACGCCCTACTCTCGACGGTGGCGGCTCATCGATGCAGGCCGCCACCGCCGCGGCCACACCCGCGGAGGCTGATCGAGGTGTCCGGGCCATTCCGACCCACGCCTGATCGAGCACGCCGGGCTGGAGGAGGTCAGCCCTCCCCGCCCGGCCCAAAACCAGAAGCGCTGCGCGGACGGCAGCAGCGTCAGGCTCCCCCATGGCCCGCATCCCTGCCACTAACTCCTACCTGCCGGTGCAGCCGTTCCAACGCCGGCACACTAACGGGGACACCTGCGCCTCCGGGGCACCAGAAGCACAGCCGCCGCACTCCATACAATGCCCCCAGTAAGGAGCACCACACTACCCCGTTCTCTCGCTCCTAAAACTAAAACTTTTCCACTATCCTAACTCTGCTGGCGCTGGGACAGGAAGAGGAAGGACTTCCTCCCCTGTCCCCTTAAATAAACTAGCCCTAGCCCCCACCCCTAATCCCACCACCCACCTCTAGCTACACCCTGTCCTCACTATCACGCGAACACCCCAAGGGAAGACTGGTCTGCCGACCTCACTTCTCCTGGGGGCCGCAGTGTTCTTGGATATGTCTAGACTTAGTTAAACATTGCGGTGAGGTTCTGTTGCCGTTTTGAAAATGCAGTAAAGTATATGATTGCCAGGCAGACTAGACTGTTTTGGTCAGGCGGGCTTAGCTCATGCGTACAGGTATCCGCGGTGGGATTGATGGAGTTGAGGGGGGTGGAGGGGGTGTTTTGGCATTTCTTGAGTCCCTCCCCTTTGAAATGCTTTTTTAAATATCCTTGAAAATGCACCATTTGGCAGCTCTTTTTTAAAAATTTCTACCAGCCGCCACTGGGTATGAACGATGACAATAAAGCAACAAAAAGTTTGAAAAAATAACTTACCTGCCGCATTACCACTCTTCTGCTCCTCACCAGCACAGGCTCCAAGAATCCCCTGCTAAGAATTCTGACTCTGCTATTATGCTGCATGAAAGTAGTGTCAGAATTGGTCTGAGCGCCCTCCATTTGTGCTCCCAGTGAGACTGGGAGCCTGTGCCTGCTGCCCCCAACCTGGCAATGCAGCTCGGATTGGAATCTGCTTCAGTGGGCAGTGTTGAGATGGCTGGTAACCCCACATGTGCACTGACAACAGTGCCCACCGCTCGCCGTGAGTTTCTCCACAATGGCCCAGCCCCAAGACTCGCTCAGGGGGAGAGGTGATGCTCCTCTGTCATAGCTCCACACCTCCATATCACCAGGATACCACGTTTTCTTCAGTCATGAGTTTTTATCATACAAATATTATCAGGTGAGATAATTCAGTTATGGCAATGAAAACAACCAGCCTTTGGCACCCACACCCAAGCCTTTAATGCCCAAAACATATCAGGTTGTCAATTGAAAGCCCAGGACTGGAAAAAACCTGTCATACCTACATCGCCATATTTGATGTGTGTAGCGCTTTTCATTCATTCACCACAGGAGTGATGCAGCAACATTAGATCTCAAGCCAGATCGGTTTTGTTTTCATTTGGGGGCCGGTGAAGCCTGGGAATGGTAGGCGTGGCTTGCTTGTGTGGAGGCAGAGTGAAGATGATAGAATGGTCTCCAATCCCTTCCAATAGATGAAAGGAGTCAGCTGTGCTAAGGGTCTAAAGCAGTTTAACGAAGGTCTGTACAACGACTGTACTAGACAGGACAGTTGTGGCCCAACAAAAACTTGCGTGAGGTTTCGATTGAGTGACAGAATGCTAGAGAATTAAGAAAAGTACTTAATCAGCTCTGGGCACAATAATAAAGAACCGTAGACGAGAAGGGTTTGGGCTGAGAGATGGAGATACACACAGCAAGAATGGGTAAATGCAATAGGTTTCGCCTATGTGATTGTTAATCATTTTTTGTTGTTGTACATTTTAGCTACCTGGCTGGAGGATGCGAGAATAAGAGCGGTATGTAAGCAGTAGAAGCTACACAAAAGTGATATTTATGAAAACAGGTATACGTTATGGTAAGAGAAACAGTACTGTCAAAATTCAAGAGAAATAGATACAAGAGCCCCTTGAATAAGCGGCTTTGAGTTTTGCAGGACTCGATCTCTCTAAATGTGCTCTCAAGGATTGACTGGTAGTGGATATGGGTAAAGAGTGAGAGGAAACATGGAGGCCGTAGTTTCTAACCTATCGTGTAGTAGGGTTTGTGTGGGTTACAGGGCTCAAGTCGGGGGTGCACGCAGGTACACGGCAACCCCCCCACCCACTCTTTTCACAGGGTGGACGCCGTCTCCCCTGTCAAGAAGTTGGGCCAGTGTAATTATCAGACACCGGGACACGTTCAGAAGAGCCTGCAAATTGTCTGCTTTCCATTCCCAGCAGCAACGTGCAGGCAGGAGGGAGCCTTTTTTCACCTCCAGCTGGGCCGAAGTTAAGGGGCCATCGGGCCTCCTTTTGTTTGTATATGCTCACTGGGGGCCGCCTGGAACCTTACATTTAAATGTAAATGCCACAGAGGGAAACAAAGGCACACAGCTTACCTTCTCTTCACAGGTACTTAAGAGAGGCATGCTTTTGCCTTAGTTCTGTCCCTGTATATAAATGCAGACACTGTAAGACTGTCAAATGGTTTAGTCTGCCCCAGTATTTACACATAATATGAATAGCACTATTTTATTTCTTTTATAACACTATGTCGTGACGTCATTAGGTCATTTGCATATTGTCTTACTTGGTGAGTACCCCCACTTCTTTTTATAGGAGTTGTGCCCTGGTTAGTTATTAGTTTCAAGTTGAGTGACTCCAAAATATTGCTTTTTAAATCTAATATTTTAACATGTCACTTGAACATTATACTATTGTAATTGGTCCACTAGGAGGGAAAAAAGCACAGAGTGCCAGACGTGGTTGTGCAGTCAGAGGTGAGGGTTCACAGAACTTTGCATTTAAAAGTGAACGATGCACAGTGAAGCACTGATTCAGTCGCCATGGAGTGAGAGGTTCACATTACCACACACAGCCATGCTGTGGATCGAACGCTTTACAGTGTCACAAAAAGATGCAAATACCTCGGTTCTTAGCCCTCTTTCTTTCAGCTGCTTTGTTTGCTTAGATTACCCTAAGAAACTAAAATCTCCCGGCAGTTGTCAGTTATATGTGCATAAAGTGCCAAGAAACATACAAAAATGCAGTGCTACATACTAAAAATGTATATCTAGAACTTACTACGTATAATTCCGGAATTGTTCTGGACCACATGAGCTATGTCAGCTAGTGAGAACCAGTAAGATGACGTGAATATGTCTTTTAAAAAATTTGAGATCGAAGATGTTCATTTTTAGGTCGAGCCTAGCGGCAGCGAGCATGCGCTGCTCGCAATGCGAGGCATGCTGTATTAGGGTATCCTTCGTTTTAGGATGTGGTACACCAGTGGCAAATAAGCCAGCTGATAAGTTGAGAGAGGAAGGGGTATGCTACAGTAAATGGGAATAATACAAATCCATGAATAGCATAAATACCATCTTCATTTTAGCCATTTCCTACCAGTTCAGCAATAGTGAAGTTGAGACTCTTATGCTCAAATTTACGTTCATACAAATTTAGAACTCTCAAAAAAAGGCCCTAATTTCTTTCATTTTACCATCTTAGTTTTCAGTTGGGCATCCTGTCTACCCTGCTACTCATTTCATTACCAATATAAATGTATCCTACGGCTTGTAGGCAACAGAGTGGCCCTCATGTCAGATAACATCTTGCTTTAGCTTTATGATGTCAGAGCACCAATGTCCTTGTGGAAGCTGACCACACAGGAGGATGAGATATCAGAAGTGATGCAGTAGGTTACTATCTGTATTCATGACTGCAAGGCAAGTCAGAGGGGGAATGGTAAAGGACTCTGAACCACTCAAAGCACTGTGGCCTTTTTGAAAGTAGAACGGAGATACAAAAACAGAGATTATCCTTAACAACAATCCATCTTGAGAATTAGAGTCCAACATACAGTGTGCAGGAGAAGAGGTTACATGAGGTTCCTTCTGCGAGAATGTAAAACTATTGTTCTAAAGTGAGATGGTGCATTTCAGCCTCAAAGGCAGCAATTTACTCAAATAGAACATTGCTAGCACCAGGATCTAAAGCAGGCGTTAGTAGCGTTGGAGGCAGTCAGTATTTTTTTTAACTATCATGACCAACACAAGGAGATCCATATTACTTCCATCTTGACAGAAACTATATTCAGGCACAGGCTCCCACTATAAGGTAGTGAGGACATTCTGATGCTGTGAACCCTCTTTTAATGCCTAAAGGAATGATTGTGATGTTTACTTACCATATAAATTGGTAAAAGGATGCTGTATGCCGGAAGACTTCCTTTTTTTTTCTCTCTTCAGTCTCGGCAATTCAGAGAAACTCTGTCGTGAAACACTGACACTGCCGGTCATTCAGTATAATTTGCAGATGTAAAAGTCCACTGTTAGCACATTTACTATAAGCAATACAAAATATCTTGATTTTTATAAAGGGTAAACAGATCAATACTATGGAGTCTGTTTTATTGTGAGAATCAACAGCTCATTAGAAAATCAAATCTCAGTTTGTGTTTTTAACCTCCCATACTTCTCTGCATCCCTTGCATCATGTGCTAACATCCTCTAAACAACTGTAGCACGTACATTAGGACATAGATAAATAGATCTTTTTGCCAGCCAAGTGGCAGCGTACCCTTCTCACTTCCTTTGTTTTAGAATGTGGTACACCAGTAGCAAATAAGCCAGCTGATAAATTGAGAGAGGAAGGGTTATGCTACAGTAAATGGGAATAATACAAATCCATGAATAGCATAATTACATCTTCATTTTAGCCAATTCCAACCAGTTCAGCAATAGTGAAGTTGAGACTCTTATGCTCAAATTTACGTTCATACTAATTTAGAAGTCTCAAAAAAAGGCCGTCATTTCTTTCATCTTACCATCTTAGTTTTCAGTGGGCACCTGTCTACCCTGCTACTCATTTCATTACCAAGATAAATGTATCCTACGGCTTTTAGGCAACAGAGTGGCCCTCATGTCAGATAACTTCTTGCTTTAACTTTATGATGTAAGAGCACCAGTTGACCAAATGTCCTTGTGGTAGCTGACCACACAGGAGGATGAGATATCAGAAGTCGTGCAGTAGGTTACTGTTGGACCCGGCCCTTTTGGCAGGTTCACCCCGAGACTTTTTGCTTTTTCCTAGCCTGTTTCTGTGACCTGGTGTTGGTGATTTTAGGCCTCTGCGCACTTTTTTACTTTGGTACAGTGTAAAGTGCGTGAGCTCTCTGTGTATGTGTGGTGGGTGACCTGCCCTCCCATAGGAATGCATGGGGAATATGTATCCCCATGGTAGTTCCTGATGTGTGGGGAGTGCAGGGTCGAGTTTGGTATGTGCGAACTCGTGAGATTGAATGCTGCGCAATGATATATGTGGCATGATTGTGTCTAGTGTAGAAGTGCCACTTTTAGAAGTCGGCATATTTGTGTAATTTGTGCCTGGCGTGTGATTGGCTGGAGCCTGGCTCCAGGAAGGTGCCTGGGCCTGCTTGTGGATTGACTGTCTGGTTTGAGGATGACAGGGGCTGGGGAGCCCCCAGGAGGTTGTCGGAGTCAGCCCTTGGTTGAATGACTGCATCTGCAACTAGAGTGGTGGGAGGAGATCGCACCTGGGAGTGAATGGGGCTGGGTTTTCCCCACACAATGCTGGCTCCCCCCCTGTGGTGCGTCTGATGTCCCTAGCCTGACCTGTGAAAGGAGTTCCCTATAACCAGTTCTAGCTGGTTCTCACATTGCCTGCACCCTGCTAGACAAAGGAATTCACTGTATAAAAAGGGGATGTGTCCCCTTCCAAAATGTTCTTGTTTTTGCCAACTTGAATCCTGCCAGGGGCGTGCTGCTGCTTGGGCTCAGGGGAAGGCTTGCCTCCCTGGGCCCTGCCCAGCCCCTGGATACCTGATGGACTGCTGGAGGACTTCTTCCTGGGGGCCCTTTCTGCCTGGCCTGAGGATGGCTGGGAGACTTCACTTGCCCTAGAAGCCTTGTCCTGTAATGCCCTGCAGCTGCTGGGACCCTCCTTGCTGTGGGGGTCCTTTCTGGGGCGTTTTCATGATTCCTGGGCTCCCCAGCGCCTCGTGGGCGCTTTATCCTGATTCCTGGGCAGAGCGCTGTCGTTTTCCCGAGGAGGGAAGCGCTCCTGCCCTTGATGCCCCTGAGCTTGCAGGTGCCTACCCTGCTTGGCGCCCGATTCGTGCTATGTTTTATTTACGGGTGCCACCCCATTTATTTAATTAATTATCAGGTGCCCACCCCGTTTCTCCTATTATTTTATCTGGCGAGGGTGCCCACCCCTTATTCTGCCCCCTTCGTTTCACCGCCGCGGCCCGAGCCGTTTGTAATAATGGCCGCCGAAGATGCCGCGCTGTGATTGGCGGGCCACAGGAGGCTCGCCCTGGAAGGCCGCGCTGTGGTTGGCGGGCCGTGGGAGGCTCGCCCTGGAAGGCCGCGCTGCGATTGGCCAGCGCTCGGGAGACCGGAGAAGAAGATGGCAGCAGCCGCTGTGGGGCTCCCGTGACCAAGGGGGAGCCCCGCACCCAAAGAGGAGACGCTGCCGCGAGAATCCCGAGGAGCGGCAGCACTCCGTCCCCAGCCGTCACCAGACCCGGTGAGTGTGGCAGCAGAGGAGAAGGGAGGGGCGCCGGGACACATTGTCGGTGTCCCCCCCCCCCTCCCAGTAGCGCGATCTCGCGCTCGTTGTTGTTGGGAAGCCACGAGGGCTTCAGGGGCATAGCTTGTGTTCGAGCCCCCGAGCGGGACTCCTACGTTGTCCGGGGGCATTTTTCTGTGAGCTCGAGTCCCCAGAGGGGGGACTCCAACCAGAGGGGCACATTTGTTTTAGAGCCCACGAGGGCCCCGGGGCACTCCGCTGTTTTCGAGTCCCGAGAGGGGGAACTCCCACAGAAAGGCACCACAGTTGTCTTTGAGAGCCCACGAGGGGCTCAGGCGCCACAATTAACTTTTAGAGCCCAAGAGGCTCCTGGCCCACATTTGTTGCGAGAGCCCACGAGAGGCTCAAGGGGCATAATTGAGTGAGAGCCTGAGAGGCTCCCAGGCGCATTTCTTTGCTTGGAGCCCTGAGAGGCTCGGGGCGACCAGTTGTTCAGAGCCTGTGTGGCTCCCACGTGGCCCCATCATTATTGATTCCCAGCTGCCCAGCAATTAGTGGGCAGCTGCTCCGTTTAGGACCCTGACTATTGGGACATAGGGCGTCCTAGCCCCAACAAGGCCAGTTGGCCTAGGGACTGCCACAAGTGGTGGCTTATGTGTGTTTTTGCGCTATTGAGTTATGTTCTGGCACCTCTGAATGTTTTTATGCATCATGTGTCTTCCTTGTTCTTACACCTCTGAATGTGTTGGTTATACATCATGTGTTTGTGCTCTGTGCTTACCTATGTGTGTTTAGATTAGTGAGGAGATTACCTACTGTATTCTTACTGGTTTGGCCTAGATATGATTTCTGCGCTAATATGCTTTGTGCTGTTATGATTATGCTATTATGCATTTTGTTTCTTTCCTTACACCTCTGAATGTGTTTTTATGCATCATGTGTTTTCCTTTTCCCTACACCTCTGAATGTTGTGATGCATCATGTGTAATGTGTTCTTGCTGATACCCCTAAATGTATTTTATTCTTAGTTGGTTGTTCTTTCCAGTACAGGTGGTCCTAGAGAGGTCCTGGTTCCCTGCGTGACATTCTCCTAAGGTGGTTAGGGTTGCGTAGGTGGTACTTACCTGTTACCAGTAGTTACTGGTTGTGTGCTATACTTGCTAATTTGTGCTACAGTGATTGTATATCCTATATTCTATGTTCTAGAAGTGCTATTTCTAAAAGTGTTGATTCTGACAGTGGCCCATGTGGCCCTGTCCTGTAAATAATCCCTTGTGAATATTGCCCGTGCCAGTTGGCACAATGTACATGTGTGATTTCTATCTGAGGTGTTTTGACAATACAAAAGTTATTTTTATATAACCTTGTGTGGAGTTCCTTTTGTGGTGTGCCTAGGATGTTGTTGCTGTTGTGTGCTGGCGCAAAAGCTTTACACATTGCCTCCGGGATAAGCCTGTCTGCTCGTGCCAAGCTACCAAGGGGGTGAGCAGGGGTTATCTTGGTGTGTGACTCCCTTGCCCTGACTAGAATGGTGGTTTCTGCCTGGCTTTGGCGTCAGCCTTAGCCTACCAGAAATCCCAGTTCTAACAGTTACTATCTGTATTCATGACTGCAAGGCAAGTAGGAGGGGGAATGGTAAAGGACTCTGAACCACTCAAAGCACTGAGGCCTTTTTGAAAGTAGAACGGAGATACAAAAACAGAGATTATCCTTAACAATCCATCTTGAGAATTAGAGTCCAACATACAGTGTGCAGGAGAAGAGGTTACATGAGCTTCCTTCTGTGAGAATGTAACACTATAGTCCTAAAGTGAGATGGTGCATTTCAGCCTCAAAGGCAGCAATTTCCTCCAATAGAACACTGCTAGCACCAGGGTATGTTCATTTAGCTCTTAGTTGAATAGTTGTTCCAGGGCAGCTAAATAGGGGTTCAAACTTATTTATTGAATCTACTTTATTCCAATTACGCTTATTGTTCTGCTTTTGCCTTTACAGGTATGCCTTTACAGGTAACTGAAGTTTCTGTCTTATTATTCACCTACTCATCTGTGTTTGGTTGGACATGGCTGCCAATTCCTCGAATGTAATTTGTCCACCAATGTTTCTTTCCCAACCAGGTTCCCCACCTATAATTTGGGAAGATTGGATTGAAATGTTACACAATTACATTGTAGCGTTAGATTCTGATTTGTTACCTTTCCCTCAAATTGTGAAGCGCTCTGATATCCTTCGGGATCAAGTTTGTGCTATATAAAACTTTATAAATTAAAAAGAAATTAAAAAAAAGAATAAATAAATAAATAAGAACACGCAGTGCACGAGGCGCTATAGATAAAGTGCACTTCACAGATGGCAAGGAATGCAGGTTACTCGTGGATAAATAATACTGCACATCACGAGTTTGAGGGGTGAGGTACACTGTACACACGGACTGAGAACAGTAATGGTAATCTGCGTACACAGTGCATGAAGTGCAATAGATTCAGTGCTGGGAGCTCCGATTAAAGTTTTATAGATGCAGCTGAGTACACGAGGGAGGGTTTGCACCTGTGAAGCATGATGTGTTCTGTACAGATCACACACGAAAAGAAGAGAAGCTCTTTCACACCCATGTACTGAGTAAATGTTAAACTTTGCAAGGCTGCTTGCTGATCTTGCTTTTTAAAAATGAGTTTGTGTGGATTCCAGCAGGTTCAATGTCAAGCACCGTGTGACACTGAGTGCAGGTCTCATTTCCCGGGGAAGGAGGAGGCACTCAGTTGTAGCTCTTCAGTGCATCAACTGATATGGGTCAACTACAGAAACCTTAACGCTTAATCTGGGCGCAGCCAATTACACATAGCGCCAGTGAATCGGGAGCTCTGATTAAGGTTTTATAGATACTGTTGAGTGAGTGAAAGAGGGTTTGCACCTGCGAAGGATGATGTGTTCTGTACAGATGAGACTTCATGCAAACCTCAACTTTTGAATCACTCCCACCGTCCACAAGTCGAGAATAGCTCTTGGTCCCTGTTTGTACTCTTTGTACATATTCCTGGCAGTCAATGTTCACAAGCCACATTGCACATTGTGGTTTACCCCATGTATTCTAACATGTGTGACTGGCTTCACCCATTTAAATGCCTAATTAATAATGATCTGTGCTGCACTACTGACAGTAGTCTGTGGGAGGAGGCAGATTTTGGGCAGGGCTGCCTCGGATGGACAAGCAGGTTCGACCTTTCCAAAAGTCCCATGGCCAGGAAATATGTTTGATAAGGGGCTCGAGGAGTAAATGATGGTGGGGGCTTACCGTGCACATGCAGACATGGTGTACCCCCTCCAGCCGCTGCTCTCCAGTGATGTTGATAAGAATCTGTGGGAGGAACGACAAGGAGGTCAAGCTGTTGTGGCTGTGGAAGAGGTCCAGAGTAGAAGGGGACAGGCAGAGGTGCTGCTTGTTTGCTGCAGTGATGCTGAAACAGCTAAAATTCAACAATAGGCATAGGGATGGGAATCGGGAAACAACCGAAGTGTGAGGCGGTGAAAGGTTAGGAGACAACAATTAGAGCAGGGGGTTGGCAAAAAATGACAGAGAGTGGGAGGAGGGCAGGGGTGCATGTCTAGAAGTAATCTGCATGCTTGAAATACCGCCTGCAGCCATGGATGTAAACAAGCACTGCCCAGGCAAAATATTTTTTAAAGTTTGGCGGTTGAAAACAGTACTTGGGCCACGGGAAACTGATAACAGTAGCACAGGAGGAAAACCATAGGAAATAGTATGCTACAGCCAATAGAAACAGAGGGAAAGTAAGTGGCAAGCATGGGAACTAATGAAAAGAGACGGGCGGGATGTAAGCCCCTTTTAAGATTTATATTCAATACAAAAGATTTCACAAGTACAGCGCAGCACAAGCACTATGCAGGTAACACCTAAAAATGTAGAAGGAACTGGGAAATATGGATGAAGAATTGTGGCAGGCCCGGTTCTAGAGGGTGTGCCAGGCTCTCCCAAAATTTCCCTATGGCCCACCAAGGCTCATTCACAAGTAGAAAAAACATTTGTTCTTTTACTTAATGAAAAAATATAACACATACTGCAGACTCGCTATCAAAACCTAATTGTGCCGCTTCCATGTATATGGCCAATGCTATGGGCTACCGTAAGTGCCTAAGGACAAGGGTGAGTTCACAGGGGGTGATTGCCATTACTGTGCAAATGTGATTAGAAGTAGTATGTGAGACACTCCCACTGTGTCGAGACCGCAAGCACCTGTGACACAGTAATTTAGAGATGAAAACAGTTTTATAGCAGAAACAGTGTGATGGATTTTGCCAGTTCAAGAAGTGTAAGTGAAAATGTGCAGACAAGGAGGATATATTTCTTAGTAGTTTTATGTTTTATTTTCTTTCTGTTGTGATGCTATTTCTAACTTATGGCTGGGACCAAGGGAATGTATGCAGCCGGGAAAATCAAATTATGCTGCAAGAAAAGGCAAATCATGTTGCATAATGCAGCACATTTTGTGATAGTATCACTTAATTTTTTTTGTATTTTAACACTGTCTTGGCAAAGGTTACACCTTGTTAGTACTAGATTCACACCAAAATACAGCAATAAGCTTCTGAAAGATGATTAGTCAACCTTTGCAAAGGACCTTTCACAGAGCAGCAAAATGTATCACTACATTTTTAGGTCGAGCGACCTATCTCAATGCGCATGCGCATTGAGCGGGAGCGAGATATAAAGGGGCTTAAACAGAGGTTTAACTAGCTGGCGATTTGGTGCTGTGCCCGTGCGCTTTTAGGTCAATGCGCAAGCGCATTGACCTAAAATGCGCGTGCACACCATCAAATCGTCAGCCATCTGTTGCCCAGCTTGGTGCCGCTCCACCCCCTGCGGCATCAAAGGCTTTCACGGCCGGCCGGCCGTGCTTTCAGTTTCAGGAGCGCTGCATTGTTTTCATGGCCGGCCTCCCGCCGTGACTCGCATTTCTTCTTCCTTCCAGCGCTGCCTTGTTTGCTATAACACTCCATTTATTTTGGTACACTTCATAGTTGTTTGCTTATCGGACACTTTCTATCTGGTACCTTTACATGTTCAGCCCCGTTTTTCAGTTTTTAGGATTGACTTTAACGTAACTTTATGCATGTGTTTTTCTTTGGACACAAAGCACCCATAGTCTTTCTTCTATGATCACTTTATTACGGTCTGTCACGCCTACCCGGGTTTTTCAACATCACTTTGCGATGATATTGTTGGAAATGAGCTCGGTCTCCCGTATCACGCTTACGGTAAGCGCTCCATACCCACTTAACTTTGGGTATCGCACTACATGCGCAATTGTTTAATCTACCGTTCACACGGACGTTGAATATACCCTTCACTGACCGCACTCACTGTGTTAGATGTTTCAAAGTTCCTGAATCACTCGAAAGCTTATCTTCTGTGACGAAACTGGTGCTCATGTAAAGCGCTCTGATACCCGACGTCTCCGGTCCAGATCTCCAGTCTAGCTCGCGCTATATAAAACTAAAAAACTAAAATAAAATAAAAAGAGCTGTTTGTTACATGTAGGGTTTCTGTCCCTAACATGCATGTCTTAGCTACAACTTCATGCTCTTTCATTTAAATATCTTTCCGTGTCACACGCGTTTGTCACTCTCTTTCTAGTTTAATGCAGGAGCCTATGACCTATGCCCTTTGCAACCCTCCCATTCCTTGTCTCATGTAACGTTCGTGTGTTTTTGTGCTCGGAAGCACACAAGTGCTTCACACCCTTCTGGGTGGAAGGAAACGCCAGCGGGTGGCTTCCTGGCAAACATTCACTGCGCAGGCACCTCTGTTCAGCAGCTCACCTCTGACATTACTTTCAATCTCCCATCCTTCTGTTTGCAACCCCTGACCTTCTGCCTCTATTCTCTGCCCATCGCTCTTCTCTCTGCCCTTCCATCTCCCTCCCTTGAACTCTACACTCTCATCCCACTTACATTCTCTCTGCCTTTGCCCTCTCACTTCTATATTTCTGCACTGCACTTCTCATCTATCCTCATTTGACTTTTTTATTCTCCCTTTTTCCTCACTTCTCTCTCTCTACCTCCTTTCTGCACTTTCTTATTCTCTTCACTATGCCCAGTCGTGCTCTTTGCCTTCTACATTTTGTCTACGTTGTCATCTTACATGCATGCCATTTTCCAGGTAACAGTGGTTATGCTTTCATTCTCAGACACATTTTAATGATTTGTTTTGTAGTTTCGGATGTTTGCTCAGTACCAGAATCTCAAGATAAGTCGTTGCTTTGGCCTGTTAGTCTCATCCAAAGGCCTCGTTCACTTAGTCCTTGCAGCATGCATGGGATGTCTTCTCCTCCACTTGTGTGTGACAAACCCAGCTGCGAGCCTGGGCAGGCCTGGCCCCCTGATCATCACCAACTCCTTAAGACCTGAGCTGACTTTCGAGGAAACCTGTATGTCGGCTTTAAAAATAAACAAGCATTTGCAATGCAATAGGTCTCGCAGTTGTGAGAGTTTGAGCTATTGGCATTTTAAATGCCAGTGCCTTTTATTTATGTATTGGTTTTTAAAACATAAATAAAAGGCATTGTCATTTACAATGCCAATATCATGTCTAAATTACAAGAACTTTTATTTAACTATTAATTATTTTAAAAAATTAAAAGCCATTTGTATTTGTTATATGAATACATGTAAGTCACGTACATACAAAACATGTGGCATTACAAATGCTATAGGTGTCACATTTGAAAAAGTTAAAAGTATTGGCATTGTAAATGACAAAGCAATTAATTTTGCTATTTTCAAGACCAACACATAAAAAAAGTTGTCATTTACAAAACCAAAGCTCCAAATTTTCTAATGCGAGACTTATTGCATTTCCAATGCTTGTTAAGAACTTTTGATCCGTTTGAGCTAAAAACAATTTGTTTGTTAAAATCTGCAAATTATGCAGCAGATGATGGATTATATGGTAAATCCGTAATCATGTGGAATACTTTGGAGCTGGAGAATTGCAGAATTCCAGTGTCCCTGCTTATGAGACTATATTAAGCAAAAAAACACTAACAATTGCAAAGTTTTGACTCATCTTAAATAAAAACGCTTGACAAGTTTCACTAATGCAACATAGATAGTGAATGGGAAAGAGCAGTGCAAGTGTCTATTATGCAAAGAAAAGCACCGGCAACAATTACATGACACCACTGGTAACATGTCCTACCTACTCTCAATCTCCTGAGGTGATCGCGGGAGGCGAAGCTCGCTAATATAATTAGGAGGAAATTAAAGAAGACCCCATTTTGGGGCACCGGTCACTGCATTTATTCTCTTCCAACAAATTTTCTCATTTTGTCACATTATAGTGATGACCACTGGAATTATGTGATTCTGCAGCTGCAGTGTTTTACGCATGGGGCTAGATCTGTCACATTTGCCACATTATCCATTATCTGCTTTATAATTTGTAGATTTTAACAAAAATCTATCTTGAATGGATCAAAAGTTACTAAAAATGTGGTCACATCTTGCTGCCCAGGCGAAGGCTCTTTGCAAAGGTTTACTCGTCACCCGCTGTACTTGAGTCCCCATAGTCATAGATGGTTTGTATCTGTTATTGACTTCATTGTCTCCACCGCGGCCCTCCCCCGTTTTGAAAGGTACAACCTATCGTTTAAGGAACTCTTTATTTGTGTTTTTTCCAGAAAGTATTAATATGTAAAAAATGACAAAATGATAAAAGTAATACTACCTTGCATTACGCAGCTAAATTTAGTCAACCCTGCTGCTTCATTTGGTCCTTCTGTGTGGCATAATTCCAGTGGCCCTGATTATAGTGCAGTTATTACCTTTCAGGTCCTAAACTGCTAAGAAAGAGACTGGTGAGGTGAAGAGAGGTGAAGCAGAGGGATGGAAGAGTAATAGGCTGAGACAGAATGGAGACTAATGAGGAAAAAAGTAAGTTGAAAGGGAGAGAAGAAGGGTCAGTCAAAAAGACAGAGAAGGAGGAGCAAGGGTGAGAGGAGGCTGAGGTACAGAGAAGAAGGGGAGTTAGATAGAGACGGGTAAGGTGGAGAGAGACGGATGCAGAGTAAATAGGAGGGTGAATTGGAGTAAGAGTAAGTTGATGCATAGTGAGAGGATGGTGAGGGCAGGAGAGAGAGAAACTAGAATAAGGCGGAAAGAGAGGACGGTGCAGTGAGAGAAATATGAGGGTGAAGTGGAGTAAGAGAAGGGCACAGCGCAGAAACAGATGGATAAGGTAGAGAGAATAAGATAATGTGTAGAGAGTTAGGTTGAAGGAAGTGGATTTTAGGTGAGCGGGTCAGCAAGTTGAAGTGAAGATAAAAGAGGGTGAAGTTGGGAGAGAGGAAAGTGAGACAGAGAAAGGAGGGTGAGGTCAAAAGCAGAAAAGATCAAGCCATAGGCTTAAGCTCTAGAAATATACAGTCTAAACTAGTAGACAGAAGCCGGAAGTAGGTATAGTATACAAGACCATTCAGCATGCCTGGACCCAGCTCTCAGACACCTGGGAGTCACTAGACAACCCCATTTATCTATATGGGTCACCCATGCTTCTTCTTTGCCCTCCAAGATCCCAATGCCTGGAACCGGGCCTGAATTATGGAAGAAACCGGGTTTAGCTTAGAGACTGACGAAGGTGGAAATTAGGGCTGTAAAATAATACTGGGAGTGAATGGGCTCAGAAAAATGTGAAGAAGATTTAAATGATTTTACCTAATGAATAAAATATTGTGCAAGAGACTATGAGACTTGAGCTCAGGATAGATGAATATGGAAGACACTTAGAGGGTCTTGGTTCAGACATAAGTGAATTTAAAAATGTATATCTGATCTGAAGGCATGGACGAGCAGACTGAGGAGCTAGAAGTGTTTTAGGTCAGAGATTCAGGGGCTGGACAATGAGGAAGTAACCAGGTTGGTTTGGATTCAGGAAGGCACTTGGCAGGTTCAGGATCAGGGATAAATGAAGAAGAAAAACCTTATTACTCTGCATGTGGAAATGAGGACTTTCAAAAGTGATCAAATGGGTTTCAAACTGGGACACAAAAATACCGAAGTAATAAGAAAAAACTGTGAATGAAGAATCGGTAAAATGGACGGAGAACGTGAGGTGAGTGTGAGACCTTTTCTCTTAGTCCTGGGGCAGTGCTTAATTTGTAAAAAAAATAAGTACCAGGGCCCTCATCAGGAGCCCACTACAGCTTGCACCACACATTGCCTCTGCCAGTACTGCCAATGACAGTACCAACACAATTACTAATCATCACACTCCTACAAGTGATACAATTCAGACTATCCCAGGCCTCCGAAGCAATGCTTTCCGAACAACTCAAATCGGGAATTCCAAACAAGCGATTTGGATGCATCCGGATGCTTCCGGATACGATTACGTCAGACTCCCATTGATTTCTATGGGAGCCGGTGTTCTGAACGCGAACACCGTCTCCCATTGAAGAAAGGGGTGGCTGGGAAAACGTGTGCACCCTGTGGCGGGCACCCAATGGTGCCTGCCACACTGTGCACGGTGGGGAGAGGGGACACATGGATACACCAACGGATCCGATTTGGAGGGCCCAGGGTGAAGGGGGGCCTGCTATGGGACCCCAAAGACCGATTCCTGCAGCCGATTTGTTCTGGATTAACCGAATCGGAGCAGCTGTACGAATCAATCATCGTACTCGCTCGGTAACCAAGTACATGGAGCTGTACGATTCGGCTCTGAAAGTCGCAACTTGTACGAATGCCTTTCGGAACCGATTCGGACAGCCCTAACGGTTTCCAGGCATCAGAATCAGTCGTTGGGAAGTGTGGATGATTCGGTCAGAAACAAGGGTTCCGGATCGGATTCTATAAACCAGAATCAGATTCGTAGCCATTCTGGACGACATCGGAATTGACCCCTAAGTCTGTCTTGGGAGACAGTCGATACTAATTTTTAATGTTTATTGAAATAATAAACAGCTGTTGCTGTGCTCGTCTATAAATTAGACAGACAGCTCCAAAATATGGCAGACTTTTACAAGCCCTGATGTGAACAAATAATGGCCAGGGCTGAGCACCCTACACACCTGAAAGAGCCCTAAGATCCTCTTCAGATTGCCTGGCCAAAACCACTAGGATTAGGCGATCCAGATGGGGAGGGAAATCGTTAATACATTTAGTACCAAAACTTTGGAACTCCATGCCTACAGAGCTAAGACTCCTTACAGATGAGATGGCCTTCAGAAAAAAACTGAAGACATGGCTATTTCCAGGCTGATTTACTGTATTATTCTCTCCTGCTCTCTAGCGCTGGGAAGCTCTTGGGCAGCTATGCGCTCGACAAAACTGACAAACATAAAAAACAATGTCAAACGTGTATGTGTTGCTCTCACTATAACAAAATTCAGGCTTCTCCAATAAGTAGCTTGTGATCTGATACCAATAAGTAGCTTTCCTGTGTGCAACCCAGTTTACTAAATTAGAAACTGTACTTGACTGAATTAATATATTTATTATTTATACATATATTTCAGATGTCAAACAATTTGAACACATCACTCCTGCCCTCAACTGACTTCCCATCGAAGGATGATGTACTTACAAGACTGCCTGCATAATCCACAAAGCACTCCACTCACACACTCCCAACTACCTAGAAAACAAGATGATGAAAGCTGGGACTACCGGATCTTTGAGAAGCTGTAAGGCACTTTTACTCATACCTCCCAATCTAAACAAATCAGCAACCACTCTTTTTCGGGAAATGCTCCAAGCATATGGAACTCTCTACCTTGTGACCTTTGATGGAACCACTCCTTCCCTAGCTTCAAAAGAAACCTGAAACAACTCTTCCTCAACAAATACTTTAACTCCTGGATTATTGACCTTGGTTAATTATCGCGTGTAGAGGTCTAGTCCCTACGATCATAGTTGGCTGCTAATCGGTTTATGCTGTCAATTAGATCCTTTCGAATTGCTTCTCTTGTTTTTGGTACTGCTTTATTGACTTTGACTTTGATGTTTACTATTTTCTATTTTGACTTCTCGCCTCATTGATGTTTGCGTGCCTGATTTACTGTATTTCTGTTCACAATTTTGTAACATACCTTCGGGTCTAGCTAGCGCTATGTAAAATTTATAAATAAATAAATATCCCAAAATTGGAAAGTGTGAATTTAAGAGCTCCTTAGTTGATGTTTTGATAAAAATGATTAAATATCCCAAATATATTGATAAATTATGCTGCTCTGAGGACACTAATATTATTAACTAATATTATTAACTTTGTGCCAGAGGAATTGCAACTAAAGCCGTTATGTATTACTCATGTAGAGGTATTCCAAATTGACATAGACTATTACTGCTGGCAACCCTGTCTGCTGCACAGATGTGATCATTGGTGGTAATTTTGCATAGGGTGGAAACTAATGTGGAATTCAGATACAGAATGGCGCAGAAGTCACATAGAATATATTCAGTGTGTAATTAGAGCTATTACTTAAAAAGCTCTCTGTTTAAATATGCTTAAAGCTGTTAAAATATGTGCTACTCAACTGCTAAGACATTCCATCGATGGGAACTAGAAATGAAAGGAAAACTGATATGCTGATGGCAATCAGTGAAGGCTTCCAGAAGTTCTGTATTCAGTGCTCTGGTATCTTCTGTGACTCCTCCAGATGAATGAATGGTACATCAATCAGGCGATTGCTACAACTCGGGGTTCAAGAGGAATAGCTCAGTGGGACAGAGCGAGAGCTGCAGTAATAGTGCTCATATCTCATCAACTCATCAACCAAAAGTAACATGGGAACCCAAACGACATGATAGGGGTGCTACAAGATGGCAAAGTAAATCGGGGCATAGTCTGACATTCTGGGGAGACTAGTGTACTAGGGCTCCGAGTCCCTGTGCCGGTAACGTGGCTAATTGGTCATAGGTCCTGGGAGACACAAGAACTCCAAACTGGCCTCGTAAATGTTCTGGGGACTTACTGGTAGTGAGAAATGAAATGGCAGCCCACAGTGAGCAACCAATGGGAGTCACAATCTTCATGGAGCATACATCTAGTAACAATTTGCCAGCGATACTGGTACCGCTGGGCCGGGTATTTCCAGTGGACTGACTGGCACACATTGAGTACAGTAGGACTCCTAGATTAGGAACAGGATGAAACTCACCATATTTCCAAACATGAGTCACAGCACAATGGATCCAGTGGTTCCATACTCAAGGAGGCCTGTCACACTAAACAGAATGTGGCCCCTCCCGTCTAGGTGTCTACAGTAGTCTTGGGTAAAAGGGTATTGAAATGATTACCATTATTCACTATACACACATGAGCACTGTGTCATATTAGATTACTGATTTAAATGTCTGCATGTGGAATAACAAGGTTTTGGCTTTCACTACAGTGTTTTTGTTTTGATTTACAAATAAATAATCTATGTATGCACAATAACTGGGCTACATACTCTTTTGGGAGATGTATCAATTTGAAATCTATCCACATGAACCATTGATAAATTACCTACGAATCAGAGCGGGGCTGAGATCACAGCGCTTGACTTAGGCAGACACCTGAGCCATGTGTTGTGACAGCAACTCATCGAATTTATCCCAGGTTCCCTTTCCCTCCTTCACCACAGCTGGGTTGTCATACCTAGTCACTTTCCCTGTGCTCTTCACTCCAGAAGTGCTATTTCAACCCTTACTTCTGTGTTCCCCATTCCACTGTATTGCTTTCCTTCAGCCCTATGTACTGCTTCTCCAGCCCGTCCTTCAAGCCAGCTCTCCCCTTTATTCAGGGCCCCCTCCTTCCAACAAGCTCCCTTACACTCTTCTTTCGTTCTTCGAAGCACATCCCACCCATATATTTCCGATTACTTATAGGTAATCTTCAGGACTCTTAGTCCTCATCACCCTTGTCCCAGTCATTAGAACCCACCCCCTCTCTTCTGGATCTTTAACAATTGAAACTATCAGGAAGACGCCTTTTATGGTGCCAAGCTGAGGGTGGGTGGGGCTTGCATTTCAGCAGCTGTTTATTCTGCCACCATTAAGTAATGACTATGACCAGAAGGGTTCCGACTAAGTGTAATGAAGATTATTGACAAATTTAAGAAGTTGGGTGCCCACCAGTGTGCAAAACTAGATCCCATTTAGGCAAACACTTTCTGAGGCTACCTAGTCTACCCATTAGTGACACAGGACAAAGACAGACAGCAACTAACAAAGAATGTGTGTTAATGGTTAACAATACCGGTTCACACTTGCATTAAGAAACTACTTAGTAAAGCTCCCAGACAAGTTAGTAAAACAAAAAAAAGTGTCTTATCATTAAAATAAGGCCACAACAGCAAAAATTGGATCAATCACTGAAATGTTATAGCTTCTTAAACGGATAGTTCCATTCCACATGACTTCTCCATTCTGCTTGGACAGTCAATGAAAGTTCCTGCCCAAAACCTACAAGCGGCCACTGGGGGATTCTTGACTACCAGCTCTAGGCTGCCTTTAGTCTACAGTCAGAGGAGAAGGGCTGGAGGAGCATCAGTCATCTTGTGGAGGCAGGCACAATTCACAACTTCCAAACTCCACAGAGTTGCTGTAGTTGTTTCTCTGGCTTGTGTTCCATGGCCGAAAGAGTCTCTCGGGTCTTTCCTAGTCTGAATAAGCTAGTAGACAGGCCCCCCACTTTCCCATCTCTGTACCCAGCTTAGTCCTTAGTTTTGACTCCAAAGTCCTTGCCTTCCTGTTGAAAGTTCCCTTTATGGCTACCAATTCACAGAGAGTGTAAGTAAGTTTTGCCACCCACTTTTCATTGCCAAAAACAAATCTTCACCAAGTCCAGTGCTAGAGCAGTTACAACTGACCAACTCGAATGCTCCATAAGAAGAGTCCTTTGGTGCTCTTGGGTCGCCTGGTTGATCCAGTCGAGGGATCAGCTGACACTGAACTTTATGTAGAACAAGCCACAAGTCTTGTTCGGGATGTGTCAAATTCCCAACCACGCTTAGACTCGGTCTGCTCCAAGTCACGCAACATGCAAGTTTGTGGGTCTAGTTATACTTTTCATCTCAGACTTCTACATATGTACCAGTCTGGGCTCAGGAGCTATTGGGTCCCACACAAACGTCCCTCCCACTTCAGGGGGTCTAGGTTTCAGAGCCTCTCAAGCAAACAAAAGACAGCAGAAGTATATGTCTTCAGTTCAATCTAATTTGGTGTTCTCACTAAAACAAGAAAGACAATAGGACCTAGAAGTGGTGGAGGGGAATGGTCTATTGTAGCCCCCCCCCCACACCTACAATAAATGACTGTCTCTTCTTTACAGGAGAACCCCCGCTATAAGAGTGGTTAGTTTAAGCATTGTTTAGAGTTTCACCTAGAAACGTTCAAAAGCTGGGCTGCCCTGGTTTATCCCATTTACATTGATTCCCTTCCTTTGAATACAAAGGCTGGACTCACTAAAACTAGTTTGGCAATCTCTGATCTTAGGACTCAGTGGAGAACAAGGTGGAAATAAATATTTCCCTCTCCCATATCCTTACCCTACAGTTCTTTTGAAAATTCATTATAGGATGTTCCTTTCCTATCTCCTACGAGGCATCCTTGGAAAGTGGCTATCAGACCCTTCCTTCTCTGCAGACCTCCTTGAGGTCATGCAAAAGAGAAATCAGTCCGTCTACAGCTCTCTACTGCAAAGGGCAGGCAGATTGTGCTCCTGAGAAACTGACTACAATCAACTTGCACACAATAATAGAAACATATGAACGGAGAAATCAGTTATTAGTTTCTCAAAGTTCAGAAACAAAATACCCGCAGTGTCTAGCAGGGGAAAAATTGGGATCATACTAAAATGGATTGCCTGTAAGTATTCTGGCCAAATGTCTCTTCTAAAGTCCAAATTCATCGAATAACATTAATGTTTCACAAAAGGTATGTTCCGCTGCCCATATCCCAGCACTACATATTTTTAAAACTCAAGTCCTTGAAAGTCAGAGGCTCAAACTCCCCTTGTTGATATTTCTTAAATGTCACTTGGAACAGAAAGCAGCTGTGCAAATGAAATTGTCTCTTAAATCCACCTACTGATTGTCAGTTTGCATACCATCTTACTTCTACCGAACAACGTGGAGGGGGCCTTGCAAAATTTTACCGTGACACCCTGAAATGTCTAATATACGAACTTCCGGACCTGAAAGGAGCAGAGAGCATGGGTTTTTGTATACAGGTCCATGATTCTTTTTCCTTTGCAGGAGCTTTAGTATACCGACCTCCAGGACAGCTAAATAGGTTTCTGGAGAGCATCGGTGAAGTACTTAGTAATCTAGGGCTAGATGTAGGTAATCTGATTTTACCGATTCTTAAATACCGAATTTTACCGATTCGGTATTCAAAAATCGGTAAATGAGATGTAGGGAAAAAATCGGTATTTTTTACCGAATCGGTAAAATTCGGTATCGGACAATCGGAAATTACCGAATCGGTATTTACCGAATCGGTATTTACCGAATCGGTATTCCCAATGCATTCCTATGGGCCTTTTGGCCCATAGGAATGCATTGGGAATACCGAATCGGTAAATACCGAATCGGACAGCAAGCAAAAGTGAAACTTAACACAACAGCCAATCAGGTGCAACCACCCTCCCCCTTCCTACCAGGAAGTGGCTACACAGGCAGCTGCAAGTAATTAGAAGGTTCTGGAGAGGCAGTTGGAGCAGAGAGACTGGGAGCAGCAGCAGACAGAGATTGTGCTCTTTTCAAATTAAAACATGGCAAGCAGCAAGGACACAGAGCAGGCTGAAAGGAAAAGAAAGCTCAAATTCAGCAGCATGGAGCTACAGGTCCTTGTTGAGGAGGTGGTTAAGGTTCACCACAGACTTTTTGGTAAGCAGTCCCTTACTGTGCCAGAATCAGCAAAAAGGAAGATTTGGCTGGAAATCCTGGAGAAAGTAAATGCAGTGGGAGTGACCACCAGAGTCACTGAAGATTTAAAAAAGAGGTTCTATGACCTAAGGAGCCTCACAAAAAAGAAATTGGCTGACCACCACAAACAGGCCTCCCAAACAGGTGGTGGAAAGAACACTGCACCCCCCCTCACCGACCTGGAGGAGATGGTAGCCACAACCCTGGAGCATGAAAGTGTCCATGGACTGGGAGAAGTGGACAGTTCGGCAAAAGCTGCATCAAAAAAAGGTAAGATGCATGCACAGCAATCCCCCTCACACCCTCATCCATCCCTCACCCCTTGCAGCTAAGTTACCCCAGTCCCAGGGTTTCTGTGCCAAACTGTTGCAATGCATCATGGTACACGTAGTCAGTTAATGAAAGAGCATGTCACACAGCAATGTAACCACCAAGTTATTCAACTGAATGCATACATAGTGAAGGGCAGGCAGCATGTACTAAGTGCAATTACATATGCTTAATTGTAGTGGCTGTGAGACATTTGCACCTAGTTGATATGTGCTCATATGTCCACAGGTCACACATCCAGAAGGCAGTCTGAGGAGGCAGAAGGCACGGCACCCGAGAGGGATGACAGTCATGAGCCAGGTCCCAGTGCATCACAGGACACAGGTGTTCCGAGTGGGCAGGCACCTTCCCAAGAACCTGACGTCAGTGAGGAAATGCAGGCCTCCCCAATACCAACACAGTCCCCACTATTGCTTTCATCACCCGAAATGCCAGCATCCCTGGAGGTAGAAGCACCTGCTGCACACCCTAGCAGGAGTCATGTTGTTTCCCCACTGCTGGAAATGGAGACAGCTGCTGGTGAAATGGTGGGTGAAGACTCACACAACTTGGCTGAAGCTGCCATCTCTGTCACACTGCAGCCCAGCACAGAGCCTGTACCAAGTACCACTAGACGGCGCACAGTACAAGGAAGGAGTGTAGGTGCACGTGGGGAGGGGTCCAGTGTCTTCCAAGGCCTGGAGGGATCCATGGTCAGGATTCAGAGGATGCAGGGCAAGGGCATCATGGCCTGTCAAAGACAAATGCGAAACCTCAACATTAACATGCAGGAAATTGGCAAGGGCATCAGGGAGCTGGAGGAAGTGAACAACAGCATGGCAACAGGCATACAGCAACTGTGCACAAAACTGGACTCTGAAATTACTTCAAGGCGCAGGGAGAAGCAGCGTGCAGAGAACTGAGAAATCTATACACCGCCTGGCAACAGCCACATCCCTGCTATGCAGACGTAGCATGAATAGTCAGGAAGTCCTGACTCATAACAGCAATCAGCTCTCAAGGGGCATAGCCGGAATGACCGGTGCGCTGGAGGCTCTACTCAATGCCCAGAGTGCACAAACTGCTGCCATTGACGTGCCGGACACTGAAGGTAATTAACAACAAGGGGTGGTGATGGACAGAGTCTCTGAATTAAGCAGAAAACTCTCACCCAGTCAAGAGATCAGGGCTAGTTCCAACACCGTTTTTTAGCTCACTGCATCATCCCAGTTTCAGAACCTGGCTGTATGCAAATTAGTCTGTTCCTGTCCCAGTGCATGATGGGAACAGGGCAAACCAAACTACAAAGCCAATTCTTACACTGGAAAGGAAACAAGCTACCGGGGACCGCTTTCTGGCATTTCAGCCTCTTCGGCCCGGCTTGCTTGAATCCTGATGGTGCAGTGAGCAAGGGACTCATGTCTGAGCATACCCTTCCACGCTTAGGGTGGACAAAATAATTAACAACAAGGGGTGGTGATGGACAGAGTCTCTGAATTAAGCAGAAAACTCTCACCCAGTCAAGAGATCAGGGCTAGTTCCAACACCGTTTTTTAGCTCACTGCATCATCCCAGTTTCAGAACCTGGCTGTATGCAAATTAGTCTGTTCCTGTCCCAGTGCATGATGGGAACAGGGCAAACCAAACTACAAAGCCAATTCTTACACTGGAAAGGAAACAAGCTACCGGGGACCGGTTTCTGGCATTTCAGCCTCTTCGGCCCGGCTTGCTTGAATCCTGATGGTGCAGTGAGCAAGGGACTCATGTCTGAGCATACCCTTCCACGCTTAGGGTGGACAAAATAATTAACAACAAGGGGTGGTGATGGACAGAGTCTCTGAATTAAGCAGAAAACTCTCACCCAGTCAAGAGATCAGGGCTAGTTCCAACACCGTTTTTTAGCTCACTGCATCATCCCAGTTTCAGAACCTGGCTGTATGCAAATTAGTCTGTTCCTGTCCCAGTGCATGATGGGAACAGGGCAAACCAAACTACAAAGCCAATTCTTACACTGGAAAGGAAACAAGCTACCGGGGACCGGTTTCTGGCATTTCAGCCTCTTCGGCCCGGCTTGCTTGAATCCTGATGGTGCAGTGAGCAAGGGACTCATGTCTGAGCATACCCTTCCACGCTTAGGGTGGACAAAATAATTAACAACAAGGGGTGGTGATGGACAGAGTCTCTGAATTAAGCAGAAAACTCTCACCCAGTCAAGAGATCAGGGCTATTTCCAACACCGTTTTTTAGCTCACTGCATCATCCCAGTTTCAGAACCTGGCTGTATGCAAATTAGTCTGTTCCTGTCCCAGTGCATGATGGGAACAGGGCAAACCAAACTACAAAGCCAATTCTTACACTGGAAAGGAAACAAGCTACCGGGGACCGGTTTCTGGCATTTCAGCCTCTTCGGCCCGGCTTGCTTGAATCCTGATGGTGCAGTGAGCAAGGGACTCATGTCTGAGCATACCCTTCCACGCTTAGGGTGGACAAAATAATTAACAACAAGGGGTGGTGATGGACAGAGTCTCTGAATTAAGCAGAAAACTCTCACCCAGTCAAGAGATCAGGGCTAGTTCCAACACCGTTTTTTAGCTCACTGCATCATCCCAGTTTCAGAACCTGGCTGTATGCAAATTAGTCTGTTCCTGTCCCAGTGCATGATGGGAACAGGGCAAACCAAACTACAAAGCCAATTCTTACACTGGAAAGGAAACAAGCTACCGGGGACCGGTTTCTGGCATTTCAGCCTCTTCGGCCCGGCTTGCTTGAATCCTGATGGTGCAGTGAGCAAGGGACTCATGTCTGAGCATACCCTTCCACGCTTAGGGTGGACAAAATAATTAACAACAAGGGGTGGTGATGGACAGAGTCTCTGAATTAAGCAGAAAACTCTCACCCAGTCAAGAGATCAGGGCTAGTTCCAACACCGTTTTTTAGCTCACTGCATCATCCCAGTTTCAGAACATGGCTGTATGCAAATTAGTCTGTTCCTGTCCCAGTGCATGATGGGAACAGGGCAAACCAAACTACAAAGCCAATTCTTACGCTGGAAAGGAAACAAGCTACCGTGGACCGGTTTCTGGCATTTCAGCCTCTTCGGCCCGGCTTGCTTGAATCCTGATGGTGCAGTGAGCAAGGGACTCATGTCTGAGCATACCCTTCCACGCTAAGGGTGGACAAAATAATTAACAACAAGGGGTGGTGATGGACAGAGTCTCTGAATTAAGCAGAAAACTCTCACCCAGTCAAGAGATCAGGGCTAGTTCCAACACCGTTTTTTAGCTCACTGCATCATCCCAGTTTCAGAACCTGGCTGTATGCAAATTAGTCTGTTCCTGTCCCAGTGCATGATGGGAACAGGGCAAACCAAACTACAAAGCCAATTCTTACACTGGAAAGGAAACAAGCTACCGGGGACCGGTTTCTGGCATTTCAGCCTCTTCGGCCCGGCTTGCTTGAATCCTGATGGTGCAGTGAGCAAGGGACTCATGTCTGAGCATACCCTTCCACGCTTAGGGTGGACAAAATAATTAACAACAAGGGGTGGTGATGGACAGAGTCTCTGAATTAAGCAGAAAACTCTCACCCAGTCAAGAGATCAGGGCTAGTTCCAACACCGTTTTTTAGCTCACTGCATCATCCCAGTTTCAGAACCTGGCTGTATGCAAATTAGTCTGTTCCTGTCCCAGTGCATGATGGGAACAGGGCAAACCAAACTACAAAGCCAATTCTTACACTGGAAAGGAAACAAGCTACCGGGGATGGTGCAATGAGCTAAAAAACGGTGTTGGATCTAGCCCTGATCTCTTGACTGGGTGAGAGTACTCTGCTTAATTCAGAGACTCTGTCCATCACCACCCCTTGTTGTACATAATTTTGTCCACCCTAAGCGTGGAAGGGTATACTCAGATGTGAGTCCCTTGCTCATTGTACCATCAGGATTCAGGCAAGCCGGGCCGAAGACGCCTGAAATGGCAGAAACCGGTCCCGGGAAGCTTGTTTCCTTCCCAGTGTAAGAATTGGCTTTTGTAGTCTGGTCTGCCCTGTTCCCATGATGCACTGGGCCAGGGACAGACTAATTTGCATACAGCCAGGTTCTGAAACTGGGATGGTGCAATGAGCTAAAAAACGGTGTTGGATCTAGCCCTGATCTCTTGACTGGGTGAGAGTACTCTGCTTAATTCAGAGACTCTGTCCATCACCACCCCTTGTTGTACATAATTTTGTCCACCCTAAGCGTGGAAGGGTATACTCAGATGTGAGTCCCTTGCTCATTGCACCATCAGGATTCAGGCAAGCCGGGCCGAAGACGCCTGAAATGGCAGAAACCGGTCCCCGGAAGCTTGTTTCCTTCCCAGTGTAAGAATTGGCTTTTGTAGTCTGGTCTGCCCTGTTCCCATGATGCACTGGGCCAGGGACAGACTAATTTGCATACAGCCAGGTTCTGAAACTGGGATGGTGCAATGAGCTAAAAAACGGTGTTGGATCTAGCCCTGATCTCTTGACTGGGTGAGAGTACTCTGCTTAATTCAGAGACTCTGTCCATCACCACCCCTTGTTGTACATAATTTTGTCCACCCTAAGCGTGGAAGGGTATACTCAGATGTGAGTCCCTTGCTCATTGCACCATCAGGATTCAGGCAAGCCGGGCCGAAGACGCCTGAAATGGCAGAAACCGGTCCCCGGAAGCTTGTTTCCTTCCCAGTGTAAGAATTGGCTTTTGTAGTCTGGTCTGCCCTGTTCCCATGATGCACTGGGCCAGGGACAGACTAATTTGCATACAGCCAGGTTCTGAAACTGGGATGGTGCAATGAGCTAAAAAACGGTGTTGGATCTAGCCCTGATCTCTTGACTGGGTGAGAGTACTCTGCTTAATTCAGAGACTCTGTCCATCACCACCCCTTGTTGTACAGGACACTGAAGGTAGCACCAGTAGGAGAAGCACGGCAAGCCCCCATGTCGTAGAGACAAGGAGGAGCAGCAGGCGACAGGGTGAGGCTACAGGCCAAACGCCCAGTGAACAGGTTGAGCCACAAACACCTGCTAGTGCAAAGCGTGGCCGTAAATGAACAGTTGATAATATGGCCTACTGCCATTGGACATTCTAATCATAGTTTAAAAAGTTAAAGTTGCACATTTGTGCCATTTAAACCTGCCTAGTGACAATATACAACTATGGTGGGTGGATTCAACACCTGTGTGTGTGTGTTTGCTCACTGTGAGCATTGCTGTGAAATGCTTACTGTTGACTTTTGTTCTTTAACATACTTGGAAATATACTAAATTAAACAAAAGCTTGTGCTTTCAATATAGGTTTCAGTGTCATCACTCACTCAGAAATAGTTGCGTGTTATTTCCTCACGTCTGTATCTGCCATCACTTGGTGTTGACACTCCAGCAGGTTGTGTTTCAGGCACAGCAATGTCGTCATCATGATCCTCATAGTCTGACAACTCCACCTCAGTCCCCCTCTTTACAGCAAGATTGTGCAACATGGCACAGGCACCAATGAATTTACAGCAGTTGATGGGGGTATACTGCCTTGCACCTCCGCTCTTGTGCAAGCATCTGAACCTGCTTTTCCAGATGCTAAATGTTCTCTCAACAACATTGCGTGTGCTCTTGTGTGCCCAGTTATATCTCCTTTGTCTGGGTGTTGAGGGGTTGAGGTAGGGGGTGAGTATGAAGGAGCGGAGGGCATATGCACTGTCTCCTAAAAGAAAATGGGTATGATTTAATCACATGCATACTTGTACAGCTTACTGCAATAGGTGTTATAGGGGTCGCACACTGTGTCTTACCTAGGAGGTATCCTTCACCAAATTCACCTGCAGTCAGCCGTGCATAGATGCCACTGTTTTGAAATATATAGGAGTCATGGGTACTCCCAGGGAATTTTGCCACAAGGTCAGTAATGGCGAACTTTGCATTGCAGATCACCTGCACATTGATGGTGTGGGTGGACTACCTTTTCCTGTAGATATATTCTGTGGCAGCAGGGGGACAAATGGGAATGTGCCTGCCATCAATGCAGCCAATGATATTGGGGAAACGTGCCATCTGGTAGAAGTCTGATTTTGTTTGGACCAGTTCAGCATGGGTTGCAGGCAATGATATGTAATGCTCCATCCTCTGTAACATTGCGTCAAGGAATTTGTGGAAAAACCTTGACAGGCTGCTCTGGGTCACCCCACCTACCGCAGCAACCACACTCTGGTAGCTCCCAGAGGCAAGCAGGTGTAGGCTGCACAGCACCTGCACATGGGGAGGAATAGCGTGTGCCCTTGGGGTAGTGTGCTCCAACAGTGGGTGGAGGTCCCTGATGAGGTCAGTGATGGTGTCTGGGGCCAACCTGTACCTCTGGAGTATCTCTGCCTCTGTGAGCATGAACAGGGTTATCCTCTGTCTGTAGACCTGCTCCTCTCTCTGCCATTCCCTCTCCCCTTCCTCCTGTAGCCTTAGCCGTCTTGCAATCACATAAAATGCCGCCATTGTGCAAGAAGAATTGCATTTTGGGTCCTTTTTTATAGGTTGCACCTGTTTACCACCTGATTCCAATCCATGGTAAATACCGACTCTTAAATACCGAATTTCAAGCAAATTCGGTATTTCAGAGCTTCCCTACATCTCAATATCCATTTTTACCACTTCTTATTTACCGATTCGGTATTTTACCGATTCGGTAAATTTACCGATTCGGTAAATATTACCGATTCGGTAATATTTCCGATTCGGTATTTTACCGATTCGGTAACTTTACCGATTCGGTAAATTTACCGATTCGGATGATTTTCGGTCTCCTACATGCCGAAATCTAAATACCGGTCGGTAACGACCGAAAATACCGATTTTCGGCCGTTATCGACCGGTAAATGCCTTCCTACATCTGGCCCCTAGTTCTTAGATTTGCTAATTTCACACTACTAGGTGATATAAACCTACACCTTGACTCCCCCACTTGGCTTTAAGGACACAATGAGTATCCTAGGCTTAACACAGCTGACTCTAGATACCACACACAGGGCAGGCCACATCCTCGACTGTATCTGTTCCAATTTGGAAACACTTGAGGCAAAACACCCCCTAGTGCAAACATGGACAGATCATAGACTTATTCCATTTGAAATGACAGTCAGGGATAGCACAGCAGGTAAAAGCAAAACTAGACTGAAAACCCCCACACAGGGAAAACCCTGTTGGAAAACTATTATAGGACACCCTGATTTCCAAAAGATAGCTCTGGAAAAGAGACCCCCCTTGATAGGAGACCCGATCAAGGACAATCAGCGGTTTGGGGATTGGATGATGGAACTTAGTAAAGAGCTACGTCTCACGGCCCCGAGAAAGGAAGCACGGAATAAGAAATGTCGGCACCATGGTTCTCGTTGCCTCTTAAAAGGAAACAAGGGGAAGTAAGGGCACTAGAGAGAATATGGCGGCGAGATTATGATAGCAAAAATCTCATCAACTACAAATCCGCCCGGCGGCAATACCACGGCCTAATTAAGACTGCCAAAAGGGATTTCTATACGAAGCCATAAAAAATAACGGCAATAAACAGAAAGAGATTTTTAAGATTGTTAACACCTTTATTAATCCCAAGGCCTTGTTGCAAGAAATTCCTCCTTCTCAAAATCTTTGCAACACTATAGCTGATTTCTTTGAAGAAAAAGTCCATATGCTAATCAAAGATTCCCCCCCCCGACCACACTGAACCTAAATGAGAACACCAGGGCAGTGACACACAAGGCCAGTATGAACCGTTGTTCTCCCATTAATTTGGAGGAAAACCACCTAGCCATTTTGTCCCTTAAATCAGATTCCCCTTTCGACCCATGTCCCCCCACGGTCTTGCAGTCCATGGTGGACATTGTAAATCCCATCATCAATAACATAATTAATTCTTCGCTTGACCAGGCACGGATACCTACAGAATGGAAACTAGCCACGGTAAAACCCCTTAAAAAAAAGCAGGTAGCCGACCCCACTACCCTCTCAAATCTACGGCCTATCTCGCTCCTGCCTACGCTTTGCAAATTAACTGAAAATTTGTAAACAAACAGGTTACCACCTTTCTGGAAGATAACAATGCTTGGCATCCAAACCAAGCGGGTTTCAGGGCCCAACACTCCACACAATCAGCTCTCCTTTTTACTTCAGAAACATTACGGGCTGCTATGGACCAGGGCAAGAAGGCCGTCCTGGTCCTATTAGACTTATCCGCGGCCTTTGATACAGTCTTACATGAAATACTCATAGACCGTTTAGCCGCAGCAGGTATAGCAGGAAACGTGCTGGGCTGGATCAAGGACTTTTTGGAAAACAGGAGACAAGTTATCACGTTGGGGCAGTTTAGCTCAGAGGAGAAAAAGCTTACCTCAGGGGGTCCCTCAGGGATCCTGCCTGAGTCCAACACTTTTTAACGTATATATCACCCCTCTGATTGAACTGATATCATACTTTAGGATAAACACCATTTCCTATGCGGATGATACGCAGCTCATCTTGGTGCTGGATGGGGATTCAACAGAGGCGGAAGAAAACCTAAAAAACTGCCTCTCAGCCACCTTTAGATGGATGAGTGATAATCACCTGAGGTGTACCTCAGGGAAAACTGAGATGCTGCCTTTTGGCCTCTGCAATTCTTTCAGCCCCAAGCAGTGGTGGCCTAAAGATGCCACCGTGCCCCCTAACACAATTAATGTAGTGAGGAATCTAGGAGTTAAGTTCGATGCTGCCCTGTCTTTCAAGCAACAGGACCTAACCATAGCGGGTTATTGCTTTAGTATCATCAAAGACCTGAAGAATTTTGTTTTATTTATTACCACTCATAGCCAGGCACACGGTAGCAGTGGCCCTTATAACATCTCGACTAGATTACTGCAACAATCTATATGCAGATACAACCAAAGTGGTCACACATAAACTGCAGATGGTCCAGCATGAAGCAGCCAGATTGGTGTTGAAATAGCCCAGAAAATCATCAGACACTGCGGCAATGGATGCCCTCCACTGGCTACCGATCCAAAAACGAGTACTGTTTAAAGTCGTACTAATTACCTTTAGGGCTTTCCATTTAAAAGGGCCCACATATCTCCAAAAGAGTTTTAAGCGATACCTTCCAACTCGAACTCTGAGATCCTCAAACGCAAACCTGCTGAACATTCCTTCCTTTAGACTCACCACCAGGGGAGGGAAAGCTCTGGCAGTCCTAAGGTCAACGGCCTGGAACAAACTCCCCTTGCACCTTCGTCAAATCAGCTCTGAATCAGTGTTTAGGAAGGTATTAAAAACTTGGATCTACAGCCTGCCTGATACGCAGTGCAAAAGCCTAATCTGATTTGTGCGGTGCACCACGATGAGCAGTTGAAACCAGACATTCCATCCGTCTGGTTATTCTCTTACCGCCAAGTTGCTCCTTGGAGTGATAGCTGCGCTCTATAAATAAATCCTTACATTACATTACATTACATTACCTGGCACACCATTGGTCACAAAGAAATGATCTTAATTCCTGAATGCGCCGAACCTTTCAATATAAATTTACAAAGCGCTTTTTAATATCCAAACAATGCAATAACTGTTCTTAGTCCAGAGAAGGAGAAAGAAAGAAAGTTAGAAAAGGACTTCTTGAGAAGAGTGGAAGAAAGAACTAACCTTGAGATCAAAGGAAGGGTCGGTCTCAAGATCACTCCATCCACTAGAAATCTCAACAAGCATTTGCAATGAAATAGGTCTCGCATTAGGAAAGTTTGAGCTTTTGGTATTGTAAATGACAAATTTTTTATTTATGTGTTGGTTTTGACAATAGCAAAATTAATAGCTTTGTCATTTACAATGCCAATAGTTTTAACTTTCACAAATGTGATACCTATAGCATTTGTAATGCAATATGTGTTGTATTTACGTGACTTAGATGTATTGATATTACAAATAACAATGGCTTTTAATTGTTTTAATAATCAATACTTAAATTAAAGTTATTGTAATTTATAATGGCAATAGCTTAAACTTTTGTAAATAACTTTTGTGAAGATTATGTTCAGTGTATTTTATTATGATGAAATCCAAGAACAGAAGTTAAATAATAAAGCTTGAAACATTGAGAGAACATATTTGAACCAGTTGTTGTTGAATGGTTGCACAGATTGATGCTGTGATGGCGCTGAGTGATATTGTGGTGGCGACAAGTGATGCTGTGGCGTTTGTGATGCTGTGGTAGCGCCTAGTGATGTTGTAGTGGTGCTGAGTGATGCTGTGGTGATGCGATAGATGGATAGATGGATATTACAAATATCAATGGCTTTTAATTTTTTTAATAATTAATACTTAAATTAAAGTTATTGTAATTTATAATGGCAATAGCTTAAACTTTTGTAAATAACTTTTGTGAAGATTATGTTCAGTGTATTTTATTGTGATGAAATCCAAGAACAGAAGTTAAGTAATAAAGCTTGAAACATTGAGAGAACATATTTGAACCAGTTGTTGTTGAATGGTTGCACAGATTGATGCTGTGGTGGCGCTGAGTGATGTTGTGGTGGCGACAAGTGATGCTGTGGCGTTTGTGATGCTGTGGTAGCGCATAGTGATGTGGTGGCGAAAAGTGATGCTGTGGCGTTCGTGATGCTGTGGTAGCGCATAGTGATGTTGTGGTGCCCCTGAGTGATGCTGTCGTGGTGCTGAGTGATGCTGTGGTGATGCGATAGATGGATAGAGGCAGGGTGATAGATAGATAGAGGGAGGGCGATAGATAGATAGAGGGAGGGCGATAGATAGATAGATAGATAGATAGATAGATAGATAGATAGATAGATAGATAGATAGATAGATAGACAGACAGATAGAGTGAGGGCGATAGATAGATAGACAGATAGATAGAGTGAGGGCGATAGATAGATAGAGTAGGGGCAATAGATAGAGTGAGGGCGTTAGATAGAGTGAGGGCGATAGATAGATAGAGTGAGGGCGATAGATAGAGTCAGGGCGATAGATAGATAGAGTGAGGGCGATAGATAGAGTCAGGGCGATAGATAGATAGAGAGATAGATAGATAGAGTGAGGGCGATAGATAGATAGAGTGAGGGCTAGAGATAGAGTGAGGGCGATAGATAGATAGATAGATAGATAGATAGATAGATAGATAGATAGATAGATAGATAGATAGATAGATAGATAGATAGATAGATAGATAGATAGATAGATAGATAGATAGATAGATAGATAGATAGATAGATAGATAGATAGATAGATAGATAGATAGAGTGAGGGCGATAGGTAGATAGAGTGAGGGCGATAGATAGAGTGAGGGCGATAGATAGATAGATAGATAGATAGATAGATAGATAGATAGATAGATAGATAGATAGATAGATAGATAGATAGATAGATAGATAGATAGATAGATAGATAGATAGATAGATAGATAGATACAGTGAGGGTGATAGATAGATAGATAGATAGATAGATAGATAGATAGATAGATAGATAGATAGATAGATAGATAGATAGATAGATAGAGGGTGATAGATAGATAGAGTAAGGGCGATAGATAGAGTGAGGGCGATAGATAGATAGATAGATAGATAGATAGATAGATAGATAAATAGATAGATAGATAGATAGATAGATAGATAGATAGATAGATAGATAGATAGATAGATAGATAGATAGATAGATAGATAGATAGATAGATAGATAGATAGATAGATAGATAGATAGATAGATAGATAGATAGATAGATAGATAGATAGATAGAGTGAGGGCGATAGATAGATAGATAGATAGATAGATAGATAGATAGATAGATAGATAGATAGATAGATAGATAGATAGATAGATAGATAGATAGATAGATAGATAGATAGATAGATTGAGTGTGATAGATAGATAGATAGATAGATAGATAGATAGATAGATAGATAGATAGATAGATAGATAGATAGATAGATAGATAGATAGATAGATAGATAGAGTGAGGGCAATAGATAGAGTGAGGGTGATAGATAGAGAGAGTGAGGGCAATAGATAGATAGAGTGAGGGCGATAGACAGATAGAGTGAGGGTGATAGACAGATAGAGTGAGGGCGATAGACAGATAGATAGAGTGAGGGCGATAGTTAGGTAGATAGAGTGAGGGCGATAGATAGATAGATAGATAGATAGAGTGAGATAGATAGATAGATAGATAGATAGATAGATAGATAGATAGATAGATAGATAGATAGATAGATAGATAGATAGATAGATAGATAGATAGATAGATAGATAGATAGATAGATAGATAGATAGATAGATAGATAGATAGATAGATAGATAGAGTGAGGGCGATAGATAGATAGAGTGAGGGTGATAGATAGATAGAGGGAGGGCGATAGATGGATAGATAGAGGGAGGGCGATAGATGGGTAGATAGAGTAAGGGTGATAGATAGATAGATAGATAGATAGATAGATAGATAGATAGATAGATAGATAGATAGATAGATAGATAGATAGATAGATAGATAGATAGATAGATAGATAGAGTGAGTCTGATAGATAGATAGATAGATAGATAGATAGATAGATAGATAGATAGATAGATAGATAGATAGATAGATAGATAGATAGATAGATAGATAGATAGATAGATAGATAGATAGATAGATAGATAGATAGATAGATAGAGTGAGGGCGATAAATAGAGTGAGGGCGATAGATAGATAGAGCAAGGGCGAAAGATAGATAGATAGATAGATAGATAGATAGATAGATAGATAGATAGATAGATAGATAGATAGATAGATAGATAGATAGATAGAGTGAGGGCAATAGATAGAGTGAGGGTGATAGATAGATAGAGTGAGGGCGATAGATAGATAGAGAGAGGGCGATAGACAGATAGAGTGAGGGTGATAGACAGATAGAGTGAGGGCGATAGACAGATAGATAGAGTGAGGGCGATAGTTAGATAGATAGAGTGAGGGCGATAGATAGATAGATAGATAGATAGAGTGAGATAGATAGATAGATAGATAGATAGATAGATAGATAGATAGATAGATAGATAGATAGATAGATAGATAGATAGATAGATAGATAGATAGATAGATAGATAGAGTGAGTGAGGTCGATAGATAGATAGAGTGAGGGTGATAGATAGATAGAGGGAGGGCGATAGATGGATAGATAGAGGGAGGGCGATAGATGGATTGATAGAGTAAGGGTGATAGATAGATACATAGATAGATAGATAGATAGATAGATAGATAGATAGATAGATAGATAGAGAGATAGATAGATAGATAGATAGATAGATAGATAGATAGATAGATAGATAGATAGATAGATAGATAGATAGATAGATAGATAGATAGATAGATAGATAGATAGATAGATAGATAGATAGATAGATAGATAGATAGATAGATAGATAGATAGATAGAGTGAGGGCGATAAATAGAGTGAGGGCGATAGATAGATAGAGCAAGGGCGAAAGATAGATAGATAGATAGAGTGATAGCGACAGATGGATAGAGTGAGGGCGACAGATGGATAGAGTGAGGGCAATAGATGGATAGAGTGAGGGCGATAGATGGATAGAGTGAGGGCGATAGATGGCTAGAGTGAGGGCGATAGATAGATAGAGTGAGGGCGACTAATAGATAGATAGATAGATAGATAGATAGATAGATAGATAGATAGATAGATAGATAGATAGATAGATAGATAGATAGATAGATAGATAGATAGATAGATAGATAGATAGATAGATAGATAGATAGATAGATAGATAGATAGATAGGTAGATAGGTAGATAGAGTGAGTGGGTGGCCTGTTCTAACTATGCTCTGTGGTGTTGGCCCTGCAGAATCCCATTGAATAACTTGCTACAACGTGTTTTATAGAATCTTTCCTTCTGCAATTTTGCAGCGTCCAAGTACTATAAAAAATGTTATGAGTACCGAACTAAATGGCAAAGGGAAATTGCATTTCTTTGGAGATCATTTCTGTGGATTTCTGGCAAAAAGCTCTTGCTATAGCGAGCACAAAAGAGTGTTATGAGTCACTGACAGCTGTTTAGAATTGTTTTCGGTGACCACTGCAGGAGGCCAATCACCATTTCTATAGCATATACAGGACGAGTGATTCTTCTTCTCAAAGCGTAAAGAGAACACAGACAAAAATTGTGGTGAAATAAGGTTTAAAGCAGCCACATTGTGGTTGGCATATTAAATGAAGCACCGAATCGAAAGCGAAATTATCAGTGGAACTATTTGTCAGACTGAAAGGTCGTCACCAGACCCAAGATCTTCATTGTCGGTTGTTACACAAACATAGGGGTTTACTGGAGAATCTCTTCTCCCTCCATATTCTGTTTCTGTGATGGTACAAGTAAACAAAACAAAATTCATTGTATTCTACTATAAACATTAACACCAGATCAGATGGGAGTCGACCATTCTGACAGTCAACTTACCTGAAATAACTAAATGTTAAGCTTTTGAAAGTTGTTCTCTTGCTACAAAACTCTAGCTAATGTTCTATCTAAATCAGTCTGTAAGCTGTTTCTTAAACTGTTCCGAAAACTCTAGCTAATGTTCTATCTAATTCAAAGTCTGTAAGCTGTTTCTTAAACTGTTCAGGATTTCACGGCATGAACTTGGAGTATAATTGCTCATTAATATTTACACTCCTACACTTTTTATTTACCAAAGAAAGTACCCGTTCTCGTTTGTGGAAAATGTTCTAATGTTAAAAAAAACAATGTTTTTCCAGTGAATTTTAACATGCATTTTTTGTATGATTTTCATTTTCTGAGCGTAATTTGATTAGTAATCTTTTTATCCAGAAATTATTGTACATTTGTTTCTCCCGTAAAATGCTTTGTGGCTGCGAGTCTGTTATTTTTAAGGTCCACAGAAAAAAAGAATGAGACCTTGACTTTTGTTAAAGCAAAAAATTGGCCGGTGGGTCTAATGCAAAGGAACAGATGGGTTCCTGGCAAGACTACAGACCTAAAGCCTTGTCATAAAGCAGACATTTTCTATAAACGCAAACCAGGGGGAGGAACAGCATGCTGGCACGTGAATGGCCTGCTGCCCTGCTCTATGTGAGCCACTCAGAGCACAGGATAGGAAGAGCAAGTTTAGTAGGAGAGGCCTGAGTGGGCATCACTGCTCTCCGGCTTCTTCAAAGGTGAAATACCGAGGCACAGGGTACCTGCTGCTGGAGATGCGAGTCTGACAAACAACATGTTGGGCCCCCATCTGTACGATTTATCAGAGCATAGGAGACTACTATTGAGTGACATAATATTGCACATGTTAAATACCCATTCAGCAGAATGAAGTGTTCCCAGATGCTGCGTTCCCTCACCATGGCGAGTTTCACAGGCAAGAATGTCAAATAATATGACAATACATCACCGTTCTCCCTTTCCGAGCTGAAAAGTCGACATGCTGCGTCTTCCCCTCTAGAAACTAGCCATTATAAGCCTGGAGACTCCATTGTTTTCAATGGAGCTACCAACATTCCAATGTTCTAATAGAAGTGACAATTTTGAAACATGACATTGGAAACATTCATGACCCCCCCACCCCCATTCGGAAAACAATGCCATTAGTAAACCAAGAGGCAAGTCATTGGTCAGGTGCACCTTGTGTGTAGTCTTGGTTGTTATATAATTGGAACTAGATTATAGTTTATTAGAATATTGGAATGTCGGGAGCTCTATTGAAAACAAAAGTGTGCTCCGGGCTTATAATGGCTGGTATGAGCCCGAAGCTCCAACATTCCAATGTTTCATTGTTTACAGCTCTGGCTGTGAACAAAGGCTTAAGGAAGCCTGAGGGGATTTCAATCCCCTCGCGCTCCCTGAAGGCTTTGTTTTATTTATTAGAACATTCTTCCCTCTAGTGGTAGAATGTTCTAATAGCCCAATAGCCCTTCGTAGCAGGTCTATACCGGCTATTAAAGTCCTGCTGCCTTGTTAAAGTCCCTCGCCTTTGGCTCGGGCCTTTAACGCTGCAGCGGGCCGTTAATAGCCAGTATAGCCCGCTACGGCGGGCTATAAGGCTATAATAATGCCTCTTAATGCAGTGATATAATCTAATCTCCTAAAATAAAGGTTTCAGGCATGTTAATAAAATACGCTTTTTGAAGTTTGTAGAGCATTTATCATGTTTGTATGTTTAGTGCAAGATGTCTTTAAAACTTAAGGTGTCCCTAAAGATAGGTTGTCTAGGACACCTTCTTTGCTTCTTTACTTTTACTTTAGTTAACATGTAAATAAAGTATGCCTGTTTCTTAGCTTCAGCTGTGGTCCGTGCAGGTAAATGCGATGGGCTGGTGGGGCTGGGGGAATAGGGAAAATTAAAATAATGAATAATTTCTGTTTCATTGTCTGTTGACATCCCCCTCACTCCCGCCCCGTCCCAAAGCGCTTACCTGCACAGACCGCTGCTGCTCAGCATTCGGAATGTTCCAGCTCTGTCAAGTGAACTGCAGCCCAGTGCTACTGTTCACCACGGGGCGCAATTAAAGGTCAGGAGGGCCACATGCAGCCCCCAGGCTGTACTTTGCGTATCCCTGGTCTACAATGAAAGGGATGATTCTATGAAGCGTCTCCGTTTTGAACAGGAGGTACATTGTATACTTATTCACTCTTCTGAGGTCTATGGCTATCCCATATCCCCTTTAAGCTTGGGGACCAGAAGACTCAAGGAGACCCTCTTTCCTTGCCATGTTTTGCACTACAGAAGTGATCACATTCTTCTTTGTTTATGCAACACCCCTTCATCAATTGCTTTCCTTTTGTCAGGGCATTTCAGACAAAGTACAGGTATGGTCCTAGAATCCTGAGGAAGGGAAAGAAATTCTATCATTGACCCCCTTTGAAATATGTCCAAGACCCACATGTCTGAAGTAGAACGTTCCCACTCATTCAAAATAGTGAATTATGCATACAACCTTAATAGCTTAACCATCTTCTTGAAAATACTCTGCATAGTCAGGAAAGCAACTCTTTGGCAGGACACTCCTGGTTTTGTCTATTTGGAAATCTACCACACTCAAATTTCCCTTGAAACTCGAAATATTGTTCTGAAGACTTGTGTTCTTAAAAGCGGTCTGAACGATGAGTTCTGCTTTGATGAGCTTGCACATTTACTTTGTTGTTTCCTGAAAGTGTAAGATTATTTTCTCTCCTTGAAGATGCAGTGTCACTTATCTTCCAAGTGTGGCCCAAAACCTCTGGTTTCTTCAAAAGGCATCCAATGGGAGGGAGATCTCTATGTGTCATCAGTATTCCAGTCTTTTAAGAATAGGATTGTTCATGCTGCAATTGATACACCACTAGATAATGTTGATGTTTAAACTATATCAAATTAAATGTCTGATAAAAAACCCCACTTGGAGTTCCATTCTTTCAAAGAAGTTCTGAAAACTCATTCAATTCCTGAACCGCCTTGAACCAGGATCTGAAGTCTATAATTAATGACTATACTGGCTAACGACAAGGATGTAGTAGTGAAACCAGCAGGCAAAGGGGGCGCCATTGTCCTACAAACTATGGAAGCCTATCGCCGTGAGTGCATGCAACTACTGAAAGACGAGAGGAATTACCAATGCATCAGAGACGATCCCACAGAACACCTAATGATACGGATCATGCGGATGGTGGAGGAGGCGACACTACATGATTGGATAACTAAGAAAGAAAGGGATTTCCTCATTAACACACACCCGGTGACCCCCTATTTATACACGATCCCTAAAATACACAAATCTTTGGAAAACCCACCAGGGCGACCAATTGTATCCGGTATAGGTTTGATACTGGAACCTCTATCAAAATGTGAAGCTGTCTTCTTACGTCCTCTAATACAAGGAACAGACACATACCTACAGGACACTAAGGCAGTCTTGTGCCTTCTCAAGGACCTACAGTTCAACCCTGTCACCAGCATCCTAAGTTTGTGCACAAGCCTCCCACACAAGGAGACTTTAGAAATCATAGAAGAAGTCCTGTATGAAGGGAACTGGACCTACCACACACCTAGACACCTGGTGTTAGGATGTGTCAAATGGGCTGTAAATGAGAATTTCTTTCACTCCGAAGATACCTTGTTTCGCCAACAAAACACAACTAGTATGGGCAGTACTTTCGCCCCTAAAGTGGCAGGATTATACGTACACCATCTAGAGAAACATAAAATCCTGGCAGAAACAAACCCTCATCTCCAACACATTACACTTTGGAAAAGTTATATAGATGACATTCTGCTGATTTGGGAGGTAGACGAGTCCAGAGCACATAAGTTAATAACCTTGCTGAATCTCCAGGACACATTCCTTAAATTTACTCATACTATGAGCAGATCTAAACTGGTGAACCTGGACCTCAACATTATCGCAGCTGAAGGCACCCTAAAAATAACACATGAGAAACCCACCTGAAGTACTGCTTATTGCTATACAATAGCTTTCACCCCAGGCATTTAAAAGACAATCTCCCCTTCGGCCAGTTCCTTAGGTTAAGGAGGAACTGCACAGAAGTCAATGATTTTAGAACACAAGTCGAGAAACTGACAGACAAACTTCTGGCAAGGAACTACCCAAAAAAGTTGTTGTCTGAAGCAAAGAAACGAGCCGTGAGTAATCACAGAGATTCTCTGCTGGAAACACGCCAAAAACAGAACGATATTGAAGACAAGAGACCAATCTGCATAGCTACCTTTAACATGATCGAGTCACCAAAATCAATGGTCTTAATTTCAGTCTGTAAGCTGTTTCTTAAACTGTTCCGAAAACTCTAGCTAATGTTCTATCTAATTCAAAGTCTATAAGCTGTTTCTTAAACTGTTCAGGATTTCACGGCATGAACTTGGAGTATAATTGCTCATTAATATTTACACTCCTACACTTTTTATTTACCAAAGAAAGTACCCGTTCTCGTTTGTGGAAAATGTTCTAATGTTAAAAAAAGCAATGTTTTTCCACTGAATTTTAACGTGCATTTTTTTGTATGATTTTCATGTTCTGAGCATAATTTGATTAGTAATCTTTATACCCAGAAATGATTGTTTATTTGTTTCTCCTGTAAAATGATTTGTGGCTATGAGTCTGTTATTTTTAAGGTTCACAGAAAAAAGAATGAGACCTTGACATTTTGTTAAAGCTGAAAATTGGCTGGTGGGTCTAATGCAAAGGCACAGACCTAAAGCTTTGTCATAAAGCAGACATTTTCTATCAATGCAAAACAGGGGGACGAACAGCTCGCTGGCATGTGTATGGCCTGCTGCCCTGCTCTATGTGGTACAAAAGGGAGCCGCTCAGAGCACAGGATAGGAAGAACAAGTTTAGTCGGAGAGGCCTGATTGGGCATCCCTGCTCTCCGGCTTCTTCAAAGGTGAAATACCGAGGCACAGGTTACTGTTGCTGGAGATGCGAGGCTGACAAACAACATGTTGGTCCCCCATCTGTATGATTTATCGGAGCATAGGAGACTGTGCCCCACTATTGAGTGACATAATATTGCACGTGTTAAATATTCATGCAGCAGAATGAAGTGTTCCCAGATGCTGCGTTTACCTTTAACATGATCGAGTCACCAAAATCATTGGAAAACAATGGCGTATTTTGAACAGTGAGCAACTTAACATCACAAAACCAATGTTCTCCCACAGAAGGGGGAGGAATTTGAGAGACATTTTGGTACATACACGTCCGAAATCAGGAACCAACAGAGAAAGGAACTATACTAGGCACACCAGCTACGGGTCATTATCCCTGCAGGAATTGCAGTGTTTGCCATCTTACTACGGCCACAAAAACTGTGACCCTCAATAATTAAATGAATTGGGAGTTGCAAAAGCTAACAAACTGTAACATAGCAGGAATGGTATATCTCATCACTTGCCCCTGCAACGTACATTTTGTGGGTTGGGTATGACCACGAGAAAAGTAAGCACCAGAGTCTGCGAACACCGCAGTAACATCCGGTGTCAGCGCATCACCACAAAAATGTCCTCACATTACAAGGAACAGAAACACACACCCAATGATTTGAAGTGGGTTGCCCCTGAACACCTGTGTTATAGTGATAATCTGGAACACATACTTCTGGAAAAAGAGCAGCGGTGGATGTTCAAACTCCACACTGACACCGTGGGACTTAATGACAATATCCTCTGGGGCCTCTTACGTTGAAAATGTACAACATTGAGACTAGTGGTGACATCTTCAGGAGTCTCTATAACTAAGAATAATACCCTGGTTTTTCAGAGTACACGATCACACGAGGACATAACAGTTCGAGACCCACCTAACAATAACCATGAAAAAGTCCCACACCAAAAGATTGTGTTATAAAGACTAGACACTTTATAACAGTGACCCCTGCTTGCACATGATTAGTAGTATGGGATAACACCAGGAATGTATCATTGAGAGATTCTTCTAATATACATCTGACTAACAATGATACATCTGAGCGTGATACGGGTGCGTTACTATTTACCGGTCATGCATCATTGAGAGATCCTTCAGATAGACATCTGTCGGATAATGGGACATCTCAGCGGTTGAAAAGTACCCACAAAGCAGCCATTAGTTGAAATGTGTATAGTATAGTAAAATGCTGACCGCTGTGTCCACGGGAACATGCATGCAGAAATAAGAATAAAACTATCATACATGGGAAGCATCCACTCTACATTATAAGCGAGTAGTCTGGTTGAAGTAATATCACACTTGGGTAGTAGGCATTACATCCAACCACCGAGTAGGACTTGCTTTCTGGGCAGGGAAACTGCAAAATACTATACCTGTGTATTTTGCAATGTATTTGTATGCATATCGCTTGATTCCATTCTGCATTACGTGAAACATTTTAATATCAACTCCTTTCCTCATACATTTCCAGTAACAAAATGTTTTTCAGGATGGGTATTCTCCCAACATGACGCTGCCACTACGCTGCCACTACTTCAGCAACGGCGGCCATTTTGAACTAACCGAGTGGTCTAGTACTCCGAAGCAGAATGACAGGGTGTTTTTTTCCCGCCGCTAAACCAGTGAACCTGAACCAGTGGCGGCTTTGACGAAGCCCCGCCACTAAAAAGTGGCGGGGGCTTCTTCTTGTTTCCTGCAGATGGAGCACGCTACCCACCTGTTGAGCCCCAACAGCAGTACATGATAAATAGACCTCACCCCCTTTTTAGAGTGTGACTACAAGCCCCTCTACCCCTGGCTTTGGCCATGATGCAATAATATAGCATCTACAGAAGTACGTCACATGGATTATCTCTTCTATGTTTTATGTTGTACTGTCACGTGGTGTCTTGTTTCACAAGTGCTATTTTATGACTGGTGTCACCCATTACGGTGTGTGGCATGTTTATGATACACTATATGAGCACATAGGATAGACCATGAGAGCACCCACAATATATGGCTGCGATATTTTGATAATTACACGCACAATCATGCTAATGCGACCTGCCAGGTCACAGTTTTTAATATACCTTTTTGCTTTCTAATTACAGACACAGATTAATCCCTAAATCCGTATGTATACAGTGCGCATTAGGTGTGCATGTTTTGTGTCCTTATTACAGGATTCAATAGGCGTGGTACACATGGGGCTGGACCCTGTGGAGTCCTGATGAAGAGCTATTAAGGGAACAGTTTGAAACATGTTGACAAAAACACATTATTGAGACAACCAGACTCATTAAGGTCAGGTTTCTTCTCAGTAAATGACCCCTGATTTGTAACCATACCAACTAGTGAGGTTCTTTAATTTTGACTCCATCTTACATTTGTCGTAATTTTTGTTGCCTTTACACAGGCTGCTCTATTCATGAAGTGTCTCTGCCCTTTGGACTGAAACGGGTTGAAAACCCCCCTTTGTCCTTGCTTTGAAATCAATCTCAGACACCAGCTGGCCTAACTGCATACAGACATGTTCTGCCATTACTGATTGACCTATAGGTGCTGTAGTTTATTGACTTATGGGTTGGGCAGAAACACACTTAAGGGGGACATTCTGGTTACATGATGCCTTGTTCTGAAAGTTTTCTTATTGGCTAATATTTTGCAGATCTTGTATGTCCATATTAGGTATTTTGCATGCTTGCAAAAGCTAGGACTGCCCCTTACTTTTGTGCTGAGTTTGTAATCCTAAGCATATAAAAGGCCTCTGTGTGTTGTACTCTTTTTTTCAGACTGCCACATTCAGTTGTTAAGGCTTCTGTGTGACGTAGTCTCACTTATTAAGTTTAATAAAGATGTCTTTTCATATTTCAGCTTCTGTGCCAAGTTCTTTGTATTAGTAAGACCCCTGAGAATGAAGATTACAGTTCTTCAAATGGCGCCCAACAACGCGGGCCTCATCAGAGAAGTGACTTTCTGAAGGAGTGATCTTGTCAGGAGACTGAAATCTACTGAGGAGGACAGGACGGGACTCTACTACTCTGTGCACAAGGATTCTGGAGATTCTTTGTTTTTGCAGCCCAGTATATTTCTGATCTACCTGATTTTGATCCTCTACATGATGTCACTCCTGACTGAGAACCTTTTTGGCGTGAGTATTCTAAAAAAGGACCGTTAGGTCATTTAGAACTTGGCAGTTAGAAATTGGACAATCTTTTGATTGGTAAAAGTAAGGTAGTTTAGTAACGCTTACTGTAGCTTTGGAATTTTGGAATTTGTGTTGGCCAACTTTTGATTTATATGGATTTGATATGCAAATTGCAATTTGTGTAGACAGGTAATGAGGAGATTTTTCTCTATTTGGTTTTGTTGAACAGTGCACGTACGAAAAGTACATTAAGCACTACTTTGATTATAATATTGCATATTCTGCAATATTTTTGGCATGCCTGTTTCAAAGCTCACATAGAAGAATGTGTTGCTTTATTTGGAAGGTACCATAGTGTGATCTGAAATTAATTAGCTGGCTCTCCTAGAAGGAATACCTAAATAGGTTTAGGTATACAAACATATTTCTTCCTTGGTGATTCTGTATCCCCAGGGAATTAAAATATGGACATAATACATACAAAGATCCTTTGTTCTGTGCAATTTTATGAATGAAGATATGCAGAGCGATTTTTGGTGTTCTGCTAGCCAAAGCTAGTGAATTGAGTGTATTTTCGCTTCTCGGACATACATCAGATTGTTGGGCTGTTTTTGCAGTCAAATTCAAATTCAAAAGAGACTTTATTTCGGTTTGATTCAACCATAAAAGTACACATTTCATACTGTGCATACATAAAACATTAGTAAAATCTAATTACAAAGATAAGTTTCCCTATCTACATTAGTTACACAGAACTGTAATTCATTAATATATTAACATTCATTGATCCAGACAAATTCTCATTCTAAGAGACAATTTTAAAAATTCAGTTATTTGGAGGATACTATCACTGTGCAACAGTTGTAAATATAAAAAGGCTGGTCGTATCTGATTAAAATTAAGTTTCTTTAAAAGAACAAGCAGGTAGCGTTTACGCGGATATTCATAAAATCTACATAAAAACATGAAATGCAGCGTGTCCTGTGGAGACTTTCCGTCGCAGCCACAGGATGCAGGAAGTTTATTAAAAACATATTTTTCTGGTCTTATAAGCAGATGATGGAACAAATTCAATCTAAATCTTGTTAACAAGAACTTTTCATGGGTACTAAATGTGCCGAGTAGGTAAGGCTCCATTGTCATACAGGTTTTAACCATGATATATTTCCTTACACTTGTTTTCTGTAACTCAGCACCCTCCCTCGCGGCCTTCCGTCGCACAAGAAAAGACTGCTTAATTGCTTCAACATCCCCTTTTACAATTTCAGTCGGACGATCGAATAGTTCAGGGCGGCCCAGCTCACAAAAACTGTTTTTTATATACTTCAACCATGGGGTGCCTAATGCCTTATCATGAGAAATGAAATCATTTACAATCAGGTGTGTTAAGGGGATGTCGTGGCTCAGCCACAATTTCAACCAGCAGGTCAATGGGCGTAGGGAGAGAATATCGCTCAAATATTCTACTCCTAACTCCTCATGAACTGCAAAGTTGGAAGTGGCGGCCGGGACACACAGGAGGCGTTTGAAAAATGCATTTTCTGCAATCTGTAGTTGTTCACAAGCCATATAACCCCAGAGTTCACTACCATAGACTGCAGTTGCTACTGATTTAGCATCATATAATTTCATCATTGCAAGCGTTGGCTTTTTCCCTAATTTTGAAGCAAAGTTAAAAATAGAAGCATTAACCCTAACCACATCACATCTTTTCTTTGCAAGTTGTGGACCCCACGACAATTTGGAATCAAAAAGAACTCCTAGATAAGAGAATGTATTGGAAAATGGAATTACTACATTATCTAGTTTGAATGTATATTGTCTTTTTGGTCGATTACCGACTTGCATAATGAATGATTTGGAGTTATTAACCAGCAGATCTCTTTCTTCCATAAACTGTTTAAAAGCATTGAGTAACGATTGGAGACCTTTTTCAGTCGTAGATATTAAGACCGCATCATCTGCGTATAAAAGAACGGGAATACTCCTTCTCCCCACCCTAGGACAATCAACTTTCACCTCCTATCAAGTTCATTTATATAAAAATTAAAAAGGAAAGGGGCTAGTATGCAACCTTGGCGCACACCCTTCCCAGTTCTAAAATTCTCAGTTACGCACAACTCTTGGGAATACCTGACATTCGCACTTGTGTTACTATGTAGTTCAACAAGAAAATTAACAATCCCACTGTCTACTCCCTTCTCCCTCATGGAACCCCAGAGCCTTCTCCTGTTCACACAGTCGAAGGCTGAGGATAGGTCCATGAAGGCTAGATGGACTGTGCATTTTTGGGCAATACAATATTTGCTGAGTATTGAGTAAAGGTTTATACATTGTGTTATGGTTGATCGGCCACTGCAGAAGCCATACTGTGAGATAGACATGATGTTATTGTCCATCACCCAGTCAGAAAGTCTCTGCAGTACAATTCTCCCTACTATTTTAGCCATGCAATTAATAAGGGAGATAGGCCTATAACAGAGTGGGCTGTCCCTGTCCCCCTTTTTAAAAATCGGGAAAATGGTGGAAACCCCCCAAGAAAGTGGGCACCCGACTCTAGCGGCTGCATTAATAACAGCTTCAACAATCGGTGCCCAAAAATTGGGATCAGATTTAAAAAGGTCAGGGGGTATCCCGTCAGGTCCTGGCACTTTACCAGCTGTAAGCCCCTCTATCCCTACCATTACATCTCCTCTATTTACTCTGAAGGAGGCTGCCCCATTATCGGGGTCGGTAATCGTGATATTGTCCACCGTGCTGCCGTATAATTGCTTAAAGTGTACTACCCACTCCTCCTTAGTTATAACACTTTCTAGTCCCTCTCCTGGATCTTGCACCAGGAAAGGTTTCTTGACTACCGCCCAGAATCTAGAACTATTTTTCAGGATTTGTGGATCCAAGATCTCATTCCACGCCTCGTTCCTCAGAGATTCTTTACGAGTAGCAGTGGCTAGTTTAAACTCTTTGCGACACCCTTTGACTATCTCCTTGTTTTGGGGGTTTGCTGCCAGGGCAGATCTCAGGTTGCGCGCAGCTTTAGAGCATTCCTGATTAAACCAACGCGGTCCCTCTTTCACATACTTTTTTGCTGGGTCTGTCATTAAGATAGAAACTTTGTCTGTAAGACATTGAAATGCAGACAGGACCTGCATTGGATTAGAGTCATCCTGAGTGCAGCTATTAATGTCATCTCTGCAGGTATCTTTGATGTTTTTATATATGAGATCAGGAGTACACATGGCCCATTTTAGGCGGCGTCTTCCATCTGTTGTCCTTACCCTGCCCAAGGACAGACTCCAACTTGTATTAACCACCCAAGGACCCCTAAGGTGGATAGTCAATGGAGTGTGATCACTAAATTCATTATTTTCAATAGTGAATGAATCTGTAAAAGCCTGCATTGGCAAAGTTAATAACATATAATCTATAAATGTCCCTTTCCCATGCCCTTTGAAAGTTGGAATATCAAAGCGCTTCATGGGATCACACAGTGCCATTGTTAAAGTAAGATCATGGTCATTTAATAAATCATTAAAGTCCCCCTCCAATGTATGTTCCAAGTGCAGGCCCTCATGTCTAGCACAATGGATTTCCTGAAGATTTTTCATTAGAGGGTCCCCACAGGGGTGAACATTAAAATCACCCATGATCATTAGGTTATGTGAGCAGTCCTTCATTGATGAACCAACATAGTCATTTAGGGTTTTTAGATTATTAAAAGCTGTGCATGTATTAGTAGAATTATAAAAATTGATCAGACCCACCATACAATTTTCTCTGGTTAGCACTAAGCCTAGGATACCAGGGTTACTTGATACCCTTCTTTGTATTGTACATGTCATAGCTACAGAAATAAACGTGACCATCCCCCACTTTGGCCTGCCCCTGCCTACTGCTGTAGCAGGTACAAAGTATGCCTTGTATCCTTCAATAAAAAGGTCACACTCTACTGACCAAGTCTCTTGTAAACATATAATATGAAAGCATTTAATATATTTAATCCAGTTCTCATCTTGCATCTTAGTGGCCAGCCCGGCAACATTCCAACAAATAACATTATTTTTGTGTATTGTGAGATGTCTTGCCTCTATAGGCTGATCTACTGGAGTTTGTGCCAGTGGCGGTGCGTCCATTGGGGGCGTTGGGGCGTTGCCCCACTAGCCTGGACGACCGCCGACTGCACTGCAGCATAATAAAATATGTTTTCTAAAGCAAATTCCAATTCGATTACAAATCGGAGCGCCGCGCGCACCAAGGCCCCGGGAGAAGCCCGACAGGATCGGGCATCCATAAGGAAGTGGGCCGGCCCGTGGGGGGTGGGGCTGCGCAGAGTGACAGGCAGGCAGCCTGCGCACAGGGCAGGCAGAGGGTGACGTGTACTGCGAGTGCCGTGCGCATGTAAAAGGCCGGAGTTGTCGAGATTTCGACTGGCCAGCGCATGCGCACACTTCAGACCTCCCACCCCACCCCCCCTCTACCACTATAGTTATAGGCATTGACCCCGGGCCCCAGGTCTCAAAATGGGCAGATTTCAGTCTGCTCTTTAGCCAATAAGTAAGTCGAGATGAGATCATGTGATGTAGTCACTAGAGAGAGAGTCAGTGGGGCGTGTGACTGGGTGAGGAGAGGTCGACGAAGAGGACTGTTGTGGGACTGATTGAGGTCGTCGTCGTGCCTGCCTGCGTGGGTGTGGACTCAGTCGGACCGCCTGCTGCCTGGACGGCCCGGGCCTGCTTTAGCAGCCCCTTGCAATTGCGTGCACGGTGCATGTTTGTGCACTGACTCACTGCTGCTGCTGCTGCAGCAGCGTAAGTCGTCGTGTGATCTGCTGGCCTGGTGGTGATCTGATCATCTGACTACCAGGCAGTACTGCTGACTAGTGACTACATTCGGGTCCGGACCATCGATGATCGATTAGCACGACCGGATCGCGTCCCGCACCCACGTGACGTAAGTTATACAGATCATGACATTGCAAAAACGGATCTGTTGTTTGTTTCCAGGATGCGCGCCACACATATAAACGTAGCATAGCAAAACATAATTAAACCTATTCAAACATAAACACAACACTAGCTCAGCAGGTGGAGTACCTGCTGCTAAGTTCTGTGTAACCTGTAAATCACTTGATACAGCATTGAAGAAGGGAGTACTGTGGATAGCAGTTGGGACGTGTTTTACAGCTCTTCAAAGCGCTATATGAGAATACAATTATATGTTAGAACGTGCGTCTCCAGCTACGAGGGTGAGTGGCGGAAGGTGGTAAGAGTAAAAAACAGGTAGACTAGGTGAGGGTTGTAACCAGGGGAGGGTAGAGGAAGGGCTTTTCTGCAGCTCTGCCACGCCCCTGCGCATGTTCTCTGCAGTATTTATGGTCATGAAGACGGAATGACAAGGGGCTCCTTCTGAGATTGTGGGCACTGGGCAGGCTCGGATATGTGCTTGGAGGCCCCGAGGTGGAGGAGAGCTCAAAAGGAGCTATAGAGAGAGTGGCTGGGAGCAGCATCCGCCACTGTGCTCGAGTCGGACACTGATCACCCCCTGCCCCCTCACACAACTCCCCCAACCAAGAGAAGGAGATGGTACTGGATGTGCCTTCAAACCCGGGCACAAGTCCTGGGTGGACGCGGGTGGACTGAGTCTCCCCACAGTTTTTTTTTTATAGAGGGGACTCCGTTCCCCTGACTGGAGGTGTGCCATGTGCTTCAGCACAGCAGCTACTTGGATTAACTGAAAGATAGACTATTTAAAAAATACATCAGCGCGTTTCGTTTTTGTCTTAAATGCAGTTTAAAATGTAATCTCTAGTTCCACGCGTTTGAATAAATATACTGTCCCTTTCAGCCATTTCTGGGCTCTACTACAGGTTGATGTGTGGAAAACCTAAATATGATTTATAAAATAGTCAAAAAAACCAAATACATTTGTTTTTATTTTGCATGGTTAAATTGGTTATGTTAACTTATTTTCGTAAAAGAGGCGCTTTGCGTTGTGAGGATTGAGATTTTTGTGGCGTCACTTCCTTTGAATTAGTCCCCACACTATTTTTCTGAGGACTTGCGCCCTCTTTCAGGTTTCTCCTTCACTCAATGGGAAAACAATATTTCTGACCAGTCATATAGCGCTGCTGGCAATCTTCATCGCTCCTTGGCGCCTCAGTGTTGCTTGCTATCCAGCGCAGGCACTGCCTGCGCATAGTGCAGGCCAGGGCAGTGGGTGCACCGTGTTGTGGTAAATAAATAAATAATACCTCTATTTTTGACTGGATATAACAATAACAGATAGCTCAATAAATAAGAGTCAAGATTCGAGGTAGTAGGAGTTTGCAGGTTTAATACAGCATAAAGGACAGGAACAGGACAACCTGCACGGGCAAGATCTGGGATGGCTAGCCAACAGGGGGGCCCCGACAGCTGTCGGGCAGGAGCTGGAATGAGCGCGCTGACTTTTAATAACAGTACACAAGTATATATACTAAAACAATTGCATTACAATACATGCAGTAGGTGTAGCAGTGGGTGGGGTTCGTAGCAGTTCGCGAAAGATAAGGGTGAAAGTAGGTGTAACAAGAGGCGTGTACATAGACATGTGATGTAAACGTAACAGAATATGTCATAAATGGGGCGGAAACATGGAGGGGGCTACCTAAGGAGCCGGGACCTCTAACCTAGTGGTGCGCGCAAACTGGCAATGACGTGTGACTAGGGAGAAGCTGGGGGCTATGGCTTCTGCGCTAGAAGGAGAGACGAAAGTCTGGAGAGTCAGAGCGACATGTACCTAAACACTATCTAGTATCTGATGTTTAGAGAACATGTTGATAGAATCCAAAAGTTATCAGGGCAAAGGCTAACAGACACTAAGACTGGTGCATGAATTATTCTACATGTAGTGTGTGTTGAGGAATATTAAATGACCATTAATACAGTATTTCTCTTACATGGAGACGTAAAGGCTAGACTATGACGGAAACTATTGATGCGATTCAGTAGCTTAGGAATGCAGAGAAGGAGAGCTGGACTGATAACTAGAATCATAACATACTCTTGGCAGACTGGCAGGCAGAGCCAGGCCGAGCCGGGCACTGTGAGGCAGGAAGTAAGTGAAGGGTCAGGGATACAGGTGGGGGCTGTATCGCTCCTCAGCGAGGGTTCAGGAGACAGGAGCTGAATCTGAGTCCGGGCCCTTTTGAGGCCTAGAAACAGGGACTTTACAATGAAATAACGTGCACACTGAGAAACGTGGCAACGTAGCTTTACATAGGCCTAATACTCGTAGTTTTCACGAGAACTGGAAACTGGCATACTAGAGATGGACACAACTGTAATTGCGTCTTTAATCGATCATGGGGAATACATATGCATATTAATCATGCACATACAACATAAGATGGGGGACACGTAGGGACACAGAACATGGCAAAATTAACTTTTCCACATTCCCTCCTTGTCACTACGTTTCCATCAGGAAACATCAATATTCATGATACCATCTATCATTTCATACAGTATCATTTGCTCGTCTCGAATTTTCTTGGAACGGGATCTAGGACGGGACTTGGGACTAGGAATACAAGAGGTAGCACAAATGCCGCAAATCGCAGGGCCACATTGTATACAGAGGCAGCAACTGAATATGATCGCTACTGCAATACCTAGAAAGGACAATACTTTCCATCCCCAGGCAGAAATTATACTCCAGAACCAACCGGACCATGTCCAGGTGCCTGGATCCTGGTGTAACTGATGGGCAATTTTATGAAGTCTAGTTATAGCTGAATAAACAGACGGCGCGTTATTTGGAATGAAAATGCAGCAACTAGATCCGATGACTCTACATGCTCCTCCTCTATCGGCCAGTATGACGTCAAGAACGAGACGATTTTGGAGCACGACAAATCTCATAGCAGATTGCTCTTCGGTTAAGTTACCTAGGGCAGAAGCAGTCTCATTCACTACTGCTTCAAGAGTTCTTGTTAACCTACGGATTAACTTACTATTCTGGATAGGTCCTATAAAGAAAAAGAATCCTCTATTGAAATCTGTATACTGTTCTAGAGCAGTTTCAGTTTGATCGACAATCGGGGACTCAATCTCCCTTCTATGTCTAATGTGTACTAGATGTGTGTTTCTGTGATAATCAGATGGGGCTAGGAAAACTGGTGGCAGTAGGAAGGCAATGTAACAGGTTCCCTCCCAATCGAGGGGCAGACGAACATATGCGGTCTGACCACATACAAAATAAGAATGACGTGAAGCTTTAAAAATAGATTTCCCACTGTCACTATACTCGACAATAGTAGTACAATCACTATGTCCTACATGTACGGATCCATTATTTCTGACACATAATTCGCCTTTGACTGTTAGTACTGAAATAGCAGGTAAGTCTGGAGTAGGATCAGACTGAACATTCAGGACCATGAAATTCGAAGAATAATTACCCAAATTATAAACTTCATTTTCTAGATCTAACCCTGTTCTGTGGGGAAGACCTTGCTTGTCTGGAAAACATGTACTGTTCAGAAAGGACATATCAGTTGAGGATGACATTAACATGGACCAGGCTCCACATGAGCCATTATGTGAGAACGGATAAGGAAACAGTGGCAGAACTCCCTTCGGTGTCTGGAAAGGGGGGAGTCGACCACACACCCAACAATTAGTGGCATTGCTGGTCTGGTGTGAATAATGTAACATACGGATAAATGAATTGTTGCGCATAGCAAGACGATAGGATAGTTCGTGAGGAGGCAGATCACTAAACGTGTGCTCTACTGTAGCATTAGAAAACTTATTTACATGAGAAATTGGAAAACATAAATGAAATGCATAACTCGTGCAGGTAACCATCAGGCTTAAAAACAATATAAAACTTAGAAAAACGATACATCGGATTGAGTTTTGACTAACTCTCTCACTATGGGGGTCTATTTCATACATGTCAGATACCTGTCTAACCGTTTCACCTAGGGGAGGACTTAGACAATTAAACTGGCTGACTTATTTTACTAGACCGTAGCTTACTTTTATACTCCTGCTGCGGAGTTTTCTCTAACAGGGAGGGCTTTGAATCAATGTCATTTGCGGGACAGTCCTTAAGAATAGTATCTTGGCAGTCTTTAAAATCTTGACAATCCTTGGAAATGTTCTTGGAAACAGCTTTTAGTCCGTGAAATTTCTTGACGTGTGACAGATGCACCCACCCCTTCCTGCCTTCCAACTTGACGGCAGTACGGGTGGTTAGAAGGACTAACTTCGGCTCCTTCCAGCGAGGCTCCAGCGGACTCGAACGATCAAAGTTGCGGACGAGAACCAAGCTTCCTGGAACGATTTCATGCGGTTTCACCTCAGTATTGTCTGGAAATGCGGCGGCAACCTGTGAACGACAAGAGTGTAGGGCAGACATCAAGGAAGCTAGGTAATCTGTCAGCATATTACTGGAAACATCTGTAATACTTCGGGGTCTGGGTGTACCCCACACGTTCGGGGGACGGCCGAATACGACCTCATAAGGGGACAGACCTGATCTGGAATGTGCGACCATGCGCATATAAAACAGAGCGACTGGCAGGGCAACTAACCAGTCTACACCTTTTTCTTGACAGATTTTGGCAATGCGGATTTTCAAGGTTTGATTATGTCTCTCTACGAGACCGTCTGCTTCTGGATGGCGTACACAATGAAACTTCCACTGGTACCCTAACAAAAGGGAAACGTGCTTCATTAGTTCAGATGAGAATGGCTGGCCGTTATCAGAATATACGACCCTTGGGAGTCCATAACGGGGGAAATATTCACGAACCAGCTGCTTGGCAGTGGTCGCGGCTGTGTAATCTGGGACTGGATATGCTTCTGTCCACCTGGACAAAGCGCATACAACTACAAGGACATACTTGAAACCTCGACATCGCTCCATCTGAATATAATCCATCTGGAGGACTTCAAAAGGGTGGTCAGGGGGTTGGAATCCATCTTGTTCCACCGGGACACTTTTACCTGGATTGAATTGACAACATATCATACAAGTACGGACTTTCTGCTTGGCTGCAGCTCGTAAATGCTTGTTAAACCAAATGTTCTGGATACTGTCTAACATGGCTTTTTCTCCTAAATGTGCAGGACTATGTGTGGTATTAATAATGACTTGAACCATTGAGTCGGGGAGAAACCATGTGGCTCTACCCTTCGTCAACCATCCCTGATCTGTCTGGACCCCTCCTTGTTCGGACCATTTCTTAATTTCCTCGGGGGTAGCATGTAACTGGATATCTATGACATCCTGAGTAGGGTCCTTAACTGTCATACAAGTAGCCTGTTCTAGAGTGGATGTCGGTGTCTTGTTAACTGGTATGTCTGGAGTCTGTGCTGTAAGCTTGGCTGTTCGATCTGCTAGATCATTACCTTGGGAAATAATGTCAGTGACTTTCGTGTGTGCTTTGCACTTCATGATAGCGATAGATGTCGGTAAATGTATTGCATCTAACAGAGCTTGAATGAGGAGACCATGCTGAATCTTGGTTCCATGAGAAGTCATGAAACCTCTCTCTTGCCAGAGCACTCCAAAGTCGTGTACAACTCCGAATGCGTAGCGTGAATCTGTGTAAATATTAACTGTCAGGTTCTTGGCGTGTATGCAGGCTTGAGTCAGAGCAACTAGCTCTGCTGCTTGAGCAGACAGGGTGTCAATACGATGTGTTTCAATAACTTCAGTGTCAGTAGTCACTGCATACGCGGCTACTAGTTCTCCTGTACTCGTTCTCATACATGAACCATCCACATAAAGTGTCAGGTCGGGGTCTGGTAATGGAATATCTGTCAGATCTTGTCTTGGCTTAGTCATAGTGTTAACGACTTCCACACAGTCATGTGTGGCAGGATTTGAAGTAACTGACGGTAACAGTGTAGCAGGATTTAGAACGTTGCAGCGTCTGATTTCTATGTGTGGCTGGAACAGTGTCAATTCATAACCTGTTAAACGTGCAATTGTCAAGTGCTGAGTCTGTGTTCGGTTTAAAAGAACTTCCACGGAGTGTGGAACTTGTACTGTCAAGGAATGTCCTAATACTATGGAGTCACTTTGTCTGATAGCTAGAGCTGTGGCTGCAACTGACTTGAGGCACGCAGGCAGAGCCTGGGCTACTGGATCTAGTGTGCTCGAAAAATAAGCACAGGGCTTGTATTGTCCTGCTTGATCTTGTGTAAGAACAGATAATGCTGTACCATTACGTTCTGTGACAAAAAGTGTGAAAGGCTTACTGTAGTTCGGTGTAGCTAGGACAGGTGCTTGGCATAAAGCTTTCTTTAGCTCATTAAAACTAAGTGTATGTTCAGATGTCCAAGGGAGGACAGTCGATACGGCTGCCTCCTGTGTCGTTAACTGTATCAGTGGCTTGGCTAGAAATGCATACTGAGGAATCCATTGTCGGCAATAAGAAGTGAGGCCGATAAAAGCACGTACCTCCTTCTGGGTCTTGGGCTGAGGAAGACTCGCTATTAACTGGATACGGTCAGGTGTCAACTGCCTACCCCACTTGGACAGTAAGTGGCCTAAGTAGATCACTTGCTGGACACAGAATTGAAGCTTTGAAGGGGACACCTTGTGCCCCATCTCGGCTAGGAAATACAGAACTGTGAGTGATGCACGCTCGCAAGCATGTTCAGAACGGGCTGTGATCAGTAGATCATCGACATATTGGAGCAGGGCAGTGTCAGTTGGCATGTGAATATTGTCTAGTTGTCTCTTAAGTGCTTGACTGTAAATGCTAGGACTTTCTGTGAAACCTTGAGGAGCTCGTGTGAATTTATAGCTCCTTCCATTTAAACAAAAACCGAAAAGGTACTGGCTGTCTGGATGAATTGGAACACTGAAAAATGCGTTTTTGAGGTCTATGACTGTGAAAAATGTAGCCTCAGAATCAATGGCTGTCAATAGAGATGAGATATCTGGAACAACTGGATACTGGGGAATGATACATTTATTAAGTTCTCGAAGATCAATCACTAATCGATATACTGGGGGTGCATTTGGATCAGTACGTTTCATGACTGGAATGATAGGAGAATTACATACATTGGAGTCAGTTTCTACAACTACTCCTTGAGCCATAAGCTCGTCAATAATTTTGGATAAGGCTGCTACAGCCTCAGGTGGCAATCTGTACTGTCTGATTCGTGGCAAGACTATACCTTGCTTGAGAGTCACACGATGGGGTGTGATTTGCATGAAGCCAACATCAGTTGGACCTTGCGCCCATAGATGCTGCGGAACATTAGACAATCTCGGATCAAAATCTCGTAAAACATAGTGACCCTTGAAGTCACGTAAAAACAAACGTATTCCCTCTGGGGAACAACAAATAACTGCACCTAATTCTTTCAGTGTCTTAATGCCTAACAAATTTTCTGGACAGGACTTCGTAAGCAATAGATCAGTAGTTCGGGACAATGGACCAACTTCTAGAGTAACTGGTTTGGAAATCTCGTTAACAATTGGCTTTCCTGAAAATCCAAGGGAAACATTTCTAGAGCCTGAGAGCGGAGCCCCTGGAACCTCGTCGTGACTTATAGTAGTCCTACTTGCCCCTGTATCAATCAGAAACTTTCTGTCTTTCCCTAATACTTGACTGTGAACATAGGGACCTTCTTGATCTACAGGAATCTCGATGAGAGGCAAGCCTACCTCCCTCTCTAGGCTGTTTCATGAATACGCTTGATACTCTGGATACTCTGTCTGTGCATACTGGTACATCTGCTGTGTAACATGCTGTGTTGCAGCAATAGGCTGCGGTGCTGGAACTGTCTGTTGTGCATTCTGTGGCTGAGAAGTCTGTGAAACTTGTTCTTGTCTAGGCGGACGTGGTCTTTCTTTAGTTTTACCAGTGGCTATGTTGTGTTTCAGAACTGCACACTCGTTTATAAAATGACCTGGCTGTTTACAATAATTGCATGTCCCTTTAACGGGAGCTGCAGGATGACTAGCTTGATTCGGACCCCTCTTCTGACTGTCTTGTGGAACAGATTGTGCAACTAGTACTTTCATTTTCGTGTCTTTCATACGTTTCCTTTCATGATCTTGCTCTTCTCTAATTCTATTCTGGTGATACTGGAGCATCTGAAGCATTTGGGACGGAGTATTAGCTTGCCAGGTACTTTCGACTTTCAAAACTCGATTCTTAACTTGTGGACTCGAATTCTCGACTAGTTTAGTAACAAAAAGATGAGGGTATGACTCACTACTCGTCTTGAGACCACTGTTAATGCTAAAGCATTTCTCGAATCTAGAATAAAAATCACTAGTATCTTCGTCTTGTTTCTGTTTACAGGCTGAGATTGCATCCCAGTCTTCCTTTTTAGTGGCTAGTAATCTTGGCAAAACTTGAATTAATAGTTCAGGTAATTCTTTACATTTACCTCCTAGACCGGTACCTGGTACACGTGTATTTTCTTCAGCTTCTAGAGCTGTCCAATCTATCTTTTTCTCTCCCACCTCCCAATCTTTTTCCTTGAGTTTTTCGTATATGCCCGCGGGCAACAGGACTTTTAACATTTTAATAATATCTGGATACGTGTATTCTCCCATACGGAGCATGTCTTTTAATTCTCGGTGGAACCCTGCTGGATCTTTGTCGTGACAGGGAATTAATTTCTTCATTTCTAAGAGTTCCATCTTGGTAACTGGGGTGTAAACAAATACTCGTTGCATTTCACCACCCGCTGTCCTAACTGGGTGTACTCTCGTAACGGATTCTGTCTATCTATGTAAAACGGTTTACTTTCTGGAGGTGAGACATGAACAAAATGCGGATTTAAAAACGTTCTATATTTATGGCGTTGTTCTAGAATGACACTAATTAAATCGGTACCTAAACCTTTCCATCTATACTGGAGTAACTCGTTCAGGACATCATGTAACGGACCTGGATCGGAATGTTGACCCTCATACAGAGTAATGAGGTGTTGGATCATATACATACCCACCAGTCGCTGCTCGGCTGGGGGCAGTTTCAGAAACATTTGTGCCACTATTTCGTCTGGAAAAGTGGTAGAATCAGTAATCCATCGGACTGCTGATCGGGCTAGTTCTTGTTCATGCATGGTACTTAACTCACTATAACCGATTCGTGATTTCAGAATTTGATCGGTAGCTTGAAATACTTGTTCTAGAGAGCCTTGTTCTGGTGCTGGAAGATGAACAGTTTTCTTGTGTTCTAGGCGTAAATGTCGGTCTGGAAATCTAGATTTACCTACATCCGCTATTCTGGCGGTATTCTCGTCGTCTACCTCTTCAGTAGAAGAGTCATTTTATTTCTCGCTTCCTAGAGCTTCTTTACGTTGTTCGTGTAACCTTATTATTTCTTTACGTATTTTCTTGTACATACTCTCTATACTATTGAGGGTCTTGTGCTTACCCTCGGCTATATTATCACTCCACTTTGTCAGAACTTTCATTTCGACCGGATCTTTAGTCGGGGAATCTTGTTCCCGTATTAGACAATTGATCAGAAACTTTAATAACATCAACTGGATCTCAGCTTTTCTGAGAGACATGACTTCACCAATACTTTCTGGATCTTGTCCTGTACGAATGAAACGATACATTCTGTCTAGATCTTCTTTCATGTTCGGTAGGGTGACCAAATACTCGGACACCTGTCTTATACGTATGGAATATAGAACCATACTATCCTCGCCTGGGACTGGATCATAACAGCATTCAGTAAGAAGTCGCCTGATTTCTGCAATGGACTTATATTTAGGCGTACGCTGTAACGCACGTTCATGTAACTCGACTGCTCCTAAACGTCTACTTGGCGGCGGGGTACCAGGAGGACCTCCTCCCGCGGCCCCTATACTGGAATCGTCAACTGATACTCTTCGTGCTGGCAGAGTGACTGACGTGGCGGGAATTTGTACTACGGGCTGGACCGGGGGTACCGTAGCAGGTACTGCAACAGGTGCCCCGGTGACTGGAGGAGCAGGATTTACATTATTTACAGGAGCTGGTGGAACAGGATTTTCATATTCTGGGACTGTGTCGTCCAAATAGGACGAGAGAAAAATATCAGCTGCGGTCTGTTTGTGACGTAGCTTGGTCGGAACTAAGGGTTGGGGAAAATTACTGGATGCCTCCGGGGTTGCTTTTGGCAAGCCCTCGGCAAGAAGAGGATACATACCCTTAATAAGGGCATTCCTCTGTCTGTCTGACTGTTCGGTTTTAACTCGTTCACCTATTTCGATTAATTCCCTTTCTTGGGCTCTTTCTAAGGATTCTCTACTTAATTCTGACTTTCTGATTTCTTTTTCGGTTCTTTTATGAGATTCTTTGCGCCATAACTCGATGGCATCTTTCTGTGACTGTCTGGCTTTCTTTTTCCATAATACTTCTTCTACTCGCATGATGCACTCGGCATCCCATGTACCCGATACGGGCCATCTGTACTTTTCTTCTAACTGTTTGGTGTACTCCACCCATAAATCTAGATATAATATGGCACTTATGCCATGCTTCTGATACATAAAATGACCTGGACTGTCCCTAGGCGGGACAGGAACTGCTTCTTCTAACAGACCTTTTCTAGTTTTTAACTGACGTAACTTGGAAAATAGAGGCATGACTGGGCTGGAGTCTAGACACAATACAATACACAATGAACACGATAATTACACCACTTTCATACCATGACATTGAAATACATGAATGACATTTAAAATAACAGTTCGGACAAAATACTACCTGGAATACTGAAAACAGAATACATGAATTTCTCGAGAACAGAACGGACTAGAACAGAAACTAGATGCACTGCTAAAACAGTACGAAACTTACCGGTCTCATAAAGAGACACGTCAGGACCCGCACCCACCTAAGTGGATACTTCGTGTTGGATCTGTGTACCCCAAACCCACGGACCTGAGACAATGCAATTGACCCTGTCTAGATACTACCCCAGCAACGGTACTCACCGGGCAGCAAGAACGGAAGGCCTCGGACTGGACTGGACTGCTACGACGCCGGACGGACGAACTTCGGACTTCTGTTACGGGTGGGCCTCCGGATACCTCGGACCTTGGACTCTTGGCTTGGGCTCTGGTCGGGACTCGCCGCGTTCCTCCACCGCCTCGTCTGGATGCTGGACCGCAACCTCCGTCTCCTCCGTGGGCCTGAGGGATACTTGAAGCAGAAATATCTGCACGTGCACGGTATGGTTCCGTCACGGCTGCAGAGGATCAGGGGGCTTGCGTGGCTTCTCCGGCGCGTGGGGAAAGGACAAGTCCCTATTCGGGCGCCATTATGTGGTAAATAAATAAATAATACCTCTATTTTTGACTGGATATAACAATAACAGATAGCTCAATAAATAAGAGTCAAGATTCGAGGTAGTAGGAGTTTGCAGGTTTAATACAGCATAAAGGACAGGAACAGGACAACCTGCACGGGCAAGATCTGGGATGGCTAGCCAACAGGGGGGCCCCGACAGCTGTCGGGCAGGAGCTGGAATGAGCGCGCTGACTTTTAATAACAGTACACAAGTATATATACTAAAACAATTGCATTACAATACATGCAGTAGGTGTAGCAGTGGGTGGGGTTCGTAGCAGTTCGCGAAAGATAAGGGTGAAAGTAGGTGTAACAAGAGGCGTGTACATAGACATGTGATGTAAACGTAACAGAATATGTCATAAATGGGGCGGAAACATGGAGGGGGCTACCTAAGGAGCCGGGACCTCTAACCTAGTGGTGCGCGCAAACTGGCAATGACGTGTGACTAGGGAGAAGCTGGGGGCTATGACTTCTGCGCTAGAAGGAGAGACGAAAGTCTGGAGAGTCAGAGCGACATGTACCTAAACACTATCTAGTATCTGATGTTTAGAGAACATGTTGATAGAATCCAAAAGTTATCAGGGCAAAGGCTAACAGACACTAAGACTGGTGCATGAATTATTCTACATGTAGTGTGTGTTGAGGAATATTAAATGACCATTAATACAGTATTTCTCTTACATGGAGACGTAAAGGCTAGACTATGACAGAAACTATTGATGCGATTCAGTAGCTTAGGAATGCAGAGAAGGAGAGCTGGACTGATAACTAGAATCATAACATACTCTTGGCAGACTGGCAGGCAGAGCCAGGCCGAGCCGGGCACTGTGAGGCAGGAAGTAAGTGAAGGGTCAGGGATACAGGTGGGGGCTGTATCGCTCCTCAGCGAGGGTTCAGGAGACAGGAGCTGAATCTGAGTCCGGGCCCTTTTGAGGCCTAGAAACAGGGACTTTACAATGAAATAACGTGCACACTGAGAAACGTGGCAACGTAGCTTTACATAGGCCTAATACTCGTAGTTTTCACGAGAACTGGAAACTGGCATACTAGAGATGGACACAACTGTAATTGCGTCTTTAATCGATCATGGGGAATACATATGCATATTAATCATGCACATACAACATAAGATGGGGGACACGTAGGGACACAGAACATGGCAAAATTTACTTTTCCACAGTGTGCACGAGCCAGGCACAAGCCTCGGCTCTTCTACTACAGTAGCGATGTTAACTGAGCTTGCATCTCTGCAGTGCACCATGCACACAGCACACACAGGCCTAGGTGCACCTCTGCACTATGGAAACATGCCTCAGTCACAGCGTTTCTAATGCAAGTGTGTGCTGACAGCTTCCCCCTCACCACACCCAGTTGTGACCGAACGTGCACTGTGCACATCTGCACTATGCACACAGGCCTCGGGTCTCGGCCCTCGGCTCTGCCTCTTCTACAGTAGATAAGTGCTGCCTGCCATCATCAGTCTGCTTCTGGGGCGACTGAGTATGTGTGAGTGTAGGTTGAGCAGTGTGCCTGTGTGAGTGCAGGGTGAGTGATGTCTGTGTGAGTGCAGGTTGAGCAGTGTGCCTGTGTGAGTCCAGGGTGAGTGATGTGTGTGTGAGTGCTGGGTGAGCAGTGAGCAGTGTGCCTGTGTGAGTGCAGGGTGAGTGATGTCTGTGTGAGTGCAGGGTGAGCAGTGTGCCTGTGTGAGTGCAGGGTGAACAGTGTGCCTGTGTGAATCCAGGGTGAGTGATGTCTGTGTGAGTGCAGAATGAGCAGTGTACCTGTGTGAGCCCAGAGTGAGTGATGTGGATGGGTGATTGCTGGCTTAGTAATGTGTCAGGGAAGGGTGAGTAATGGGTCTATGAGTGCAGGGTGACTGTGCCTATGTGAATGCAGGGAGAGAGATGTATCTGTGCAAAGAGACTTGTCTGGCTACTCCCAGAGATGTATTCGCCAAGCCACCTCTTTCTCAAATGTGCTTGAGAATACACCATTTGCCCACCCTTTTTTCAAAACGTTCTTGTGGGAGAACCCCCGAACCCCCCATAGGTGGTTCGACCTCGCTTGCTGCACTCGCTCGCCACAGTGCAGTATTTACGCCTCACCACTTTCAAATGTCACCAGCCGCCACTGGTTTGTGCAATACTTTGACCCTCATGCTCCTCCAGTCAATCACAAGCATCCAGGCCCGAAAACACTTCAAATCTATTCTGAGTGGCCACATTAAACCCTCTCCAACTCTGATTAACAGCATTATTATTCTGTACATTCACCCCATGGCTAGTAATATTATACAAGTATGGTGCTGCCGGTGTGGGTGGACGAGTTTGGGACATTAGCCTGAAACTTCGAGAATCTTTGGGGGTAATTGGCGCATAAAAATATCCTAATGGACGCACACAGACACTGTTTGGGCTTTACACTAGTGAGGATGCACGCAATAACACTGTAGCAACATGTTGTGGATGTTTAAAATTAATAACCACACAATCCCCAGTTGTAGATTTACGCAAGGGACCAACCCAGTTGACCCTTTCTATTGAAATAATTTGGTCATAATAATGAGTTGGAAAACCACAATTTTTGTTTAACCAGGCCACTGTTCTGTTTTTCAGTGATTCTTGAGACTCCCCATGTGGTAGAGCAGGCTGTTCTTCAAAACATGGGACATTTGTCAGCACCACCACATAGGGCACACAGTCAGGCGGAAGATTTACGTTCCTAAGTTTTATTCTCTGGGTTGGCGCTGGTCTGCTACTAAAAAATGCCGGCGCTTGTTTTTTTGGCTGGATTGCTGGTGATGAATTATTTACCGCCCTGGTTTCTACCAAGCCTTGGGGACACCGCTGCTGCACACTCTCTGCCCTGTCTGCCTTTCCCTTCACAACTTTGTTAGAATTAGTTTTTGGGGCAATCGTTTTTGGGGCAGTGGCAGGAGCCAAATGTGCCGCCAACAGTCCACCCAGCCTTTCTACCTTAGAGGCTACTGCATCCAGTCTAGTTAGTAGTGGATTAACCAGTTCAGTGATTTTCGCCTCCATCTCACTTAGTAGTGTGCTGATTAGATTCTCATAGTGATTAGAAGTTAAGCTTAACCCTCCCTCACTATTACCCTCCAAATTACTAACGCCTATAGCAGGGTTAGTAGCCTTACTAGCATTAGGACGGGAAATATCAACTCTTTTTTTTGTGGTTTTTCCCCCTTGTTTCGCCTGAATCTTTCTACACTTTCTTATTGGTCTTAGTGTTGGAAGGGCCGAGTCTGATTCTTCACTAGAGGAGTTTTGCAGATCTGAATGCACCTCCGCATGTACCTGTACCTGTACCACAGTCCTAGGTGCCCCTTCACTACTTGAATTAGGGTTCCCTTCTGTAATTCCCTCTGTCCCTTCTATCACTTGAGTGGGCATATTTTCAGGTGATACAGGAAGATTACTACGTCCTAGAGAGGCCCTGCTCTCATTATTAATTTGGTTAACCTTTTTAACCAAAAAGTTATCCATAGTGATCCGACCAGCAACTGGCATGACTTTGGTGGGTCTAGACATTACACTAACAGCTATACTCTTACGTTTAAAATAGTAGATCAAACCACCAGTAATAGCAACAGTTTAAACCAATAAAACAAATAATATAAAGACACAAATTAAACGTAATAATGAGTCCAAAGTCTCACGTGAATGATATAGTTCTTAAAATAGATCCAGGGTCTATGGCCCGTCCCGACCTCTTCCGGCCACTGAGGGCCAAAGAGGGCCCGCCCTTTGCCCGGGCTTTGCCCGGCGCAGCCCGCACACGTCCCGCGACGCGGAGGGAGCCTCTCGAATTTGAGCGCCTCCAGGCGCGCTCGTGGACGGAAGTCCGGTGGTGCCGCTAAGCTCCCTGGGAGCTGTAGTCTCACCCTATTGCAGCCGGTGTCCTTGGCGCTGCGCAGGTGAGCCTGACAGCGTTGGGGACCCAGGAGCGGTGTGTGCGGAGTCCTTAGGTCAGCCCGTGGGTCTGCTCAGGCAAAAAATCACCCCCGCTCCACCGAGGGAGCCTCTCGAATTTTAGCACCTCCAGGCGCGCTCGTGGACGGAAGTCCGGTGGTGCCGCTAAGCTCCCTGGGAGCTGTAGTCTCACCCTGTTGCAGCCAGTGTCCTTGGCGCTGCGCAGGTGAGCCTGACAGCGTTGGGGACCCAGGAGCGGCGTGTGCGGAGTCCTTAGGTCAGCCCGTGGGTCTGCTCAGGCAAAAAATCACCCCCGCTCCACCGAGGGAGCCTCTCGAATTTGAGCGCCTCCAGGCGCGCTTGTGGACGGAAGTCCGGTGGTGCCGCTAAGCTCCCTGGGAGCTGTAGTCTCACCCTGTTGCATCCGGTGTCCTTGGCGCTGCGCAGGTGAGCCTGACAGCGTTGGGGACCCAGGAGCGGCGTGTGCGGAGTCCTTAGGTCAGCCCGTGGGTCTGCTCAGGCAAAAAATCACCCCCAGTCTGTGGGCTGTCCTTTGTTTTTGTTCTGAGTATTGGTTTGTGGGTTAAATGTGTGTTTAAATGTCTATGTGGTTTTCCCATTAGTACAATTTCTGTAAGTGAATAACGATGGCGCTATTCACGAAATAAATGGCTAAAGCGCGCCGTATTGTGTGTCCTGAGTGTTTGACCCCTTTCTGTTTATGTTTGAAATTATCTCAATGTCTGTTCGTCGTTTTCTTGATGTTTTTAGTCTATTAAGCAAAATGTCTAAATGCTTAAAAACTAAAATGTAAATTCACATTCACTAGGAATAAAAAAAAAAAAAAAACGAAATTGGGTGTTTTGCAAAAAATAAATGAACTTACAGCATTTTACTTACATACATTGTGTTAGATATTAACAGGCAAACACTTCAGCTGAAGTAAATTTTTGCTGAATTCAAACGCATATTATAGACTTAATATGTTTTAGTTTTAAATAGATTGCCACCGTGCTCATGTTACAAACATTGAGAGACAAGCTAAATAGACAGGAATATTTACTCAAGCCAGGATTTTGCCCTCAGTTGCACGGGTGAAACTTTGCATTTCAGAATGTTGTCTTAAACAGGTTCCAAAACTAAGGTTCATTATCTTGTATTATAGGAAGACATTTCAATTAAGGGTTTCCTTTCTTTAAGCATTTCTGTAAGCATATTCTTGGCTCTGTTGCTAAATAATAATTAACCCATGTAATGAAGAAACATTTAAAAAGAAAGAAACAGTAACAGATGGTGAAACAAGATAAGGCAAGTGCAAGGAAACTAAAAAGTTAACGATGTCTTGAACATTGATTGGCAATCTCAGATAAAGATCAATCAGGGAAATTGGCTTTGCGAGGTCAGTTTTGGGTGAAGAGGTCAGTTTCTTGCAGTTTATTTCAGAGTAAATCTGGTTAATGTGTACATGACCTGGGGAGGCCAGGCCACCTTGTTCGTCAGGCTATCTTTACAGGCCTACGTGGCACAGAGCAAAAAAAAAAAAAAATGAAGTCAGAGTCGATGAATTACAGAACCTTAATATGTGGAATTATCAAAAAATTATTGGGTTTATTAAAAATAATTATTAATTAAGAAAAATAATTATTAAAAATAAGTGCTACAAAATTCGTTTTTTACTATTCATGAAGCTTAATACTTATACTGTGACCTCCTAGCATTATAATTTAATTTAAGTTATGTTATACTGCATAATGAGGACATTAGCATATAGAATTTCACTTGGCGCAGGCGTGAAAAACTAATTTTTCTAAGGAATTACATGAGATATGTCTAATGTCTAATCTCTGCAATCTGTAAAGAACATTTTGAGGATGATTAATAAGTAATGCAATTGTAGGATCTTTATTTTTAAGTGCCCCAAATATTAAAGTCGAATGTGGGTAAAATGTGGGCATTCTTGCCATTTACAATAGCTTTAAAGTGCTTTAGGCTTCAGTAAATGCATACATTTAGGTATAATACAAATTTACAGGTTGTTCCCATTTGGGTTTGCTTTTAAATGGCTCAGTGCTTTTTGTGCTTGATATACAGAGCGTATATCTGATGGCTTGGCATGTGTGTGTTTTTTTTTAAATTGTATGCATGTTTATGTTTTATGTTGCTGCTTTAGATACTATTACAAGTTCACCTGTGTTGTGAAGGGTTCTACATGACGATGTATACCGCTGCACAACAGTTGGGTGAATTTGCGCTGATACTAAATTTCACAGATATGATTTTTTATGCTGTGAACAAGACAGACAACACTTCACCAGTGTATGTCAAATTTGGCTATATAGTATTGAAGTAAAATAACAGAGATATACAGGATCAAAGTGTGTCACATGCTGTTAGTCACACTACTGCCCCTCTTCCCTTAAGGAACAGGCAGCCCTAGATTTATGTTTCCTTGACTGGACCTAAGGATGAAATTATAGATTTGTGACTCTTGCTAAAGGTGACCTAAACTTTTCATTTTTTTCCCTGAAAAAGGAACTGGAACATTAGCTGAGATCACTGTATATGGTGTAGCGGCCAGCGGTAGAGCTAACATTTGTGAACTATTTTTAATTTTTGTTCACCCAAGTAATTCCTTGTTCTTCCTATAGATTTTTCTTTTGTTACTTCTCCCCTGGCCGATGTCGCATCGTGCCTAGCTATTGGGGATTTTAGCTGTGTCCTAGTCCCATTTCTCTTTTCCATATTCCTTTCACCAGTTAGCCCTTTTATTATGTTTGTATTGTTCAGGTTCACACTTCCAGATTGCAGTAATGTACCATAGACCCCATATTATGTATAATTCCCTTTTGTATGACCAGACTGGTTTTCAAGAATTTTCTTTAGGCCTACTTTGATGTTTTCCAGTCTGACTGTCAGGGTAGTGATGGACTGGTTAACTCAATCAATCAATCATTGACACTTATAGAGCGCGCTACCTACCCGTAGGGTCTCAAGGCGCTGGGGGGGGGGGGGTGCCGCTACTGCTCGAACAGCCAGGTCTTCAGCTTCTTCCTGAAGAAGAGGTGGTCTTGGGTCAGGCGCAGGTCGGTCGGGAGGGAGTTCCAGGTCTTGGCGGCCAGGTAGGAGAAGGACCTTCCTCCTGTAGTCGCTCTTCGGATGCGGGGGACGGCGGCGAGGGCGTGGTTGGCTGATCGGAGGTGGCGTTTGGGAGCGTAGAAGTTGACTCGGCTGTTGAGGTAGCTCGGGCCTTGGTCGTGTAGGGCTTTGTGTGCGTGGGTGAGGAGGCGGAAGGTGATTCTTTTGTTGACGGGGAGCCAGTGAAGGTCTCTCAGATGTCCGGAGATGTGGCTGGTTCGTGGGATGTCGAGGATGAGTCTGGCTGAGGCGTTCTGGATCCGCTGGAGTCTCTTCTGGAGCTTGGCGGTGGTCCCGGCGTAGAGGGCGTTGCCGTAGTCCAGTCGGCTGGTGACGAGGGCCTGGGTGACGGTCTTCCTGGTCTCGGTGGGGATCCACCAGAAGATCTTCCGTAGCATGCGTAGGATGTTGAAGCACGCCGAGGAGACGTTGTTGACTTGCCTGGTCATGGAGAGGGAGGAGTCCAGGATGAAGCCCAGGTTGCGTGCATGGTCTGTTGGTTTGGGTGCGGTGCCCAGGGCGGGGGGCCACCAGGAGTCGTCCCAGGCGGAGGGTGAGGAGCCCAGGATGAGGACCTCCGTCTTGTCTGAGTTCAGTTTCAGGCGGCTGGTCGTCATCCACTCGGCTACCTCTTTCATCCCTTCGTGCAGGTTGGCTCTGGCGGCGGCGGGGTCGTTCGTCAGGGAGAGGATCAGCTGGGTATCGTCGGCATAGGAGATTATGCTGAGGTTGTGTTTGCGTACGATGGCCGCGAGGGGGCTCATGTAGACGTTGAAGAGGGTGGGGCTCAGAGATGATCCTTGGGGGACGCCGCAGATGACTTCGGAGGCCTCTGACTTGTACGGTGGTAGGCGGACTCTCTGTGTTCTTCCGTCAAGGAAGGAGATGATCCATTCCAGTGCCTTCCCCTGGATTCCGGCGTTGTTGAGACGCTGCACTAGGGTGCGGTGGCAGACCGTGTCGAAAGCCGCGGAGAGGTCTAGGAGGATGAGGGCCGCTGTTTCTCCATTGTCCATCAGGGTTCGGATGTCATCGGTGGCGGCGATGAGGGCGGTCTCGGTGCTGTGATTGGCTCGGAAGCCGGACTGTGAGGGGTCGAGGGATCCGTTCGTCTCGAGGAAGGCGGCCATCTGCTTGTTGACGGTCTTCTCGATGACTTTGGCTGGAAACGGGAGGAGCGAGATGGGGCGGTAATTCTTGAGGTCGGTGGGGTCCGCTGTTGGTTTCTTGAGTAGAGCGCTGAGTTCGGCGTGCTTCCAGCTCTCCGGGAAGATGGTGGTGTCGAAGGATGTGTTGATGATGTCTCGCAGGTGGGGTGCGATGACAGCGTCGGCCTTGTTGAAGACGTGGTGAGGGCAGGGGTCGGTCGGTGATCCGGAGTGGATGGAGTTCATCGTGCGGATGGTGTCTTCGGTGCTGATCGGGGTCCAGGCGTGGAGGGTGGTGGTGGGGGGTGGTTGTTCGGTCCTGGTGTGCGTTGGTTGGTTGTTGAAGCTGTTGTGTATGTCCGCGATCTTGTTGTGGAAGTATGAAGCGAGGGAGTTGCAGAGGTCTTGCGATGGGGTGATGTCGTTGTTTCCTGCGCTGGGGTTGGAAAGCTCTTTCACGATGTTGAAGAGTTCCTTGCAGTTGTGTGCGTTGTTGTCCAACCGGTCCTTGAATGCTGTTTTCTTGGCGGCGCGGATCAGCTGGTGGTGTTTCCGGGTGGCAAGTTTGAAGGAGGTCCTGTTGTCTGGTGTCGGTTCCCTTCTCCAGACTTTCTCGAGGGCTCGGCAGTTCTTCTTGGAGCTCTTGAGTTCGTCGGTGAACCATGGGGCCTTCTTGCTGCCGGGTCTGCTAGGCGGGGTCCTCAGTGGGGCGAGTTCGTCCGCGCAGTTGCTGATCCACTTCGTGAGGTTGTCGGCGGCCTGGCTGGGGTTCGCTGAGCTGGCAGGAGGGTGCTGGCTCAGGGAGGTGGCGAGCTGGTCTGCCGTGATCTTGTTCCAGCTTCTGCGGGCGGCCTGTTGCTGGTGTTGGTGGGTCGTTGTTCTCTTGAAGGTGAAGTGGACGCAGCTGTGGTCCGTCCATTGAAGCTCTGTGGCGTGGCTGAAGTCGATGTCTGTGCTGGAAGAGAAGACTGCGTCGAGTGTGTGTCCGGCGAGGTGGGTGGGGGTGGACACCAGTTGCTTGAGTCCCAGGTTGGCGAGGTTGTCGAGCAGGGTGCTGGTGTTGCGGTCGTTGTTGTTCTCCAGATGGAAGTTGAGGTCGTGGGTCGTGGGTCGGTAGATCAGGGTGCCTCTGAGGGTGGTGTTCGGGTTGGTGTGGATCTGGAAATGCAGGTGTTCGGCGCTGGTCAGAGTGTTGTCGATGCTGGTCGTAAGACGGATGGTGCTCCTGTGGATGATGGCGATGCCTCCTCCCATCTGGTTGGCGTTTCGGTCCCTCCGGACGATCTTGTAGCCCTCTGGGATGGCGATGGCGATGTCAGGAGCTGACGAGGCGTTCATCCAGGTCTCCGTGAGGGTGAGGAAGGCAACGTCAGGGGCTGTGGCGTCTAGGAGGTTCCAGAGTTCGATGGCGTGTCTGTGGACAGAGCGGGTGTTGAGCAGGATGCACTTGAGGTGGGTGCTGCTGGTGTTCGACTTCGACTCAATACTATAGTAAGATAAGTTTTCCACCTCAATAGGAGACACCTTACGTTGTTTTGAATATGACAAATCCAATGCCTATTCTAATTTGGTTTTTAGTTCCTTTTTTCTGCTGCTTTAATTTTTGGTGGATTAGATGTGTTCTAAATCATGGAAATACCAGGACTCTCTAGTTCTTGTTTTTTGTTTCAACATTTTGATCATTAGCTTTTGTATTGCATAGTCCACCTGATGCACAATTATTAAAGGGAGGTATCTACATGTCCCTGATAATATGTATTATGTGATTTCTCTTTTGAGGTGTTCGAGATAAGGAATTTAGGAACACCTATATGTAATCATTTAGAAAAAAAATGTGTTTACCCCATTAGATGATGTCACTATGTGCGAGGACATCCATTCAGATAGAATTCCCATGTAACTATCTACCCTTAGATGGTAGAGGATATGCTCTCACATGGAAACCAATTGAAGAGGCTAGAGGCACTGTTTTGCCTACTGCCTTTGTCTTTGTATTGCCTTTGAGAATGACAGTGTATTCTAGACCAGAATTGTCCCATGGCGTATGGCTACTCCTTTGAAGATTGCAGGCCACCTGCTTGTAGTCCCCTTGTTATACAATGAACTGTTTTTGTACTTAATTTAAGGAAACTAACAATTGTGTCACATTTCCTACGTCACTAGGTTCTGCGGGATTAAGTCATAATAACCTGCGGAACTCACCCACAATCCCATCAGTGACAGCTAGAGATGAAAAGTCCCAGCACCCAGAAAAGTAGCAAGACTGGACAGTGATCGCCAGGGTGCCATCACTGGTATCTCCAAAGTATTGTGCTTGCTTCATCAGAAGGCGTTGAACATCAGAAAAGAAGGAGGAGCTGGTTTTGCCACAGAACCAGAGTTTCAGTGCAAAAGAGCGAAAGAATTGAGGCATGAGTTTTCCACCTGTCATGTGCTGGCACTCTGACAGTGTGTAGTCCCTTGAGCCCCTTGGCCTGAGTTTTGGCCACACCCCCCCTTTTCTTTGCTCCAACGGAAGTGCAGTGCACCGGAGGATCCAAGATTGGCAAAAGGCACTACATTGTGGTACCTATGATTAAATGAAAGAGCAGCTTGAGCGTCCTCTGACACTGAATAATGAGTGTTGGAGCCTGGAAGTGCTGCTGAGCGTGAAAATCTTTTGCTCTTTTCAAATTAATAGTACTTGGGTCTGCACGAGATGATCTGTGCCCATGATCAATGAAGAGCACACTATCTGTAGTGCCTGCAGCAAAGGAAATATTGGTGCACTGCATTGAGACATTGAGACTTTCAAGTGAGCTGTGAGTGTTTGCCAGGAAGGCACTCCAATGGATACTGAGAAACATCATGTTCATGAAAGGCCTGAATGAAGAGGCCCATGCGGAAGAAAACAACAGAAGCAGATTTGATGGACAATAGAAGCCTGCCAGAGAGGCTTTGACGGACTCTGGGTATTTCCCGTGCGATTGCATAGAATGGGTGTTTGGAGACTGATTCTTATTGTTTTACTGGTATTGTCAATAGTCGCTGAAATAACTAGGAGCCCTGAAAATGTTTGCAAAATAATTTTAGGATTTGCCTGTGTAAAGGAGGGTCTGAGGTTCTTTAATTTTGACTCCATCTTACATTTGTCGTCATTTTTGTTGCCTTTACACAGGCTGCTCTATTCATGAAGTGTCTCTGCCCTTTGGACTGCAACGTGTTGAAAACCCCCCTCTGTCCTTGCTTTGAAATCAATCTCAGACACCAGCTGTCCTAACTGCATACAGACATGTTCTGCCATTACTGATTGACCTATAGGTGCTGTAGTTTATTGACTTATGGGTTGGGCAGAAACACACTTAAGGGGGACGTTCTGGTTACATGATGCCTTGTTCTGAAAGTTTTCCTATTGGCTAATATTTTGCAGATCTTGTATGTCCATATTAGGTATTTTGCATGCTTGCAAAAGCTAGGACTGCCCCTTACTTTTGTGCTGAGTTTGTAATCCTAAGCATATAAAAGGCCTCTGTGTTTTGTACTCTTTAGACTGCCTCATTCAGTTGTTAAGGCTTCTGTGTGACATAGTCTCACTTAATTAAGTTTAATAAAGATGTCTTTTCATATTTCAGCTTCTGTGCCAAGTTCTTTGTATTAGTGAGACCCCTGAGAATGAAGATTACAGTTCTTCACTAGGGGGCGGGAATAAAAGAGTGACCAACTAGTTAGGTATTTTTAGATTTTCTTTCCATTTCAACTCCCCTTCACTACATATAGTCTACAATAAAAAGTGCTATTACATAATTCGCAAGACACGGCACACCTCAATCCATAGAGGATTGAGAGGAAACCCAATGATGAAGCATGCCACCTAGGTGCAACCCTGGTGGATGAGGGGTCTATAGAAATAAAGTCATTTTACTAGATAATGGATTACAACAAATTCTTGCTGTATCCTATATAATTCCCAAAGGGCAGGTTATCTTCAATATACTCTCTTTTGTCTAACTACATAACTGTCAGGAGGATAAACCTAGCCTCTACCCCTGCCTCCCTCTCTACTTTGGTAACTATACTGTCTACACTCCATAAATACTAGCTGGTAATGCTAAATGTGTTCCTGAATAGACTTTTTTCAGGGGTGAGTCCATCTTCTTTGTTGCTGAGTCTTTCAGGATATTCTCCTCAGCCAGAGACCATCTTCTGACAAGTTTGGCCATTCCTGGATCAGCATGGATCATATAAGGTAACATATTTTCCATATTTTCTAATGGACAAAGCAGTGCAATAGACCTTGATAAATTTATTCTATCAGGGTCCTTCCATTCATTCAGGAACACATCAATACTATGCTGAGAACCGGGGACTCCTACATTAGGAGGCTTTGGAAACTCATATGAGAGTTTGTCATGTGGTTTCTGGGTTATCAGCTACAGACAAACCCATATTTTCTCTCACTTGGGCAATATAATCTGGGAGCATATCTTTCAAAATATACTTCACTTCTGGTCCATGGGTGGTGTTGATTATTTAGTATCATCGGAACATAAGAAATCGAAGTATAAGGCCTCCGGCTCTTGGAATATTTTGCTGCCAGTTGGCCTTCTTCTTTTAGAGAGCTGCCAGTGTTTCCACAATGCTCCTTATCCCTGCCTCTTCCTCATTACCTCTGCCCCATTTTGGGCAGTGAAATGCTTACCCAACATCAGCGCACAAGGCTAGGAGTCATTTCCTCTCTCCCACTGCCTAATTCTCTCTTGCTGGATTCATGGTTCACTGCCAAGCCCGGCAGAACCAGGGATCACTGATAGAGGTCTACCATGGAAGCATCCTCTCACTCCCTTGACCCCGGGGATCACTGATGGAGGTCTACCTTGGAAGCATCCTCTCACCCCCTTATCCCCGGGGATCACTGATGGAGGTTTACCTTGGAAGCATCCTCTCACTCCTTTGTCCCCGGGATCACTGATGGAGGTCTACCTTGGAAGCGTCCTCTCACTTCCTTGTCCCTGGGGATCATTGATGGTGGTCTACTTTGGAAGCATCCTCTCACTCTCTTGTCCCCGGGGATCATTGATGGAGGTCTACGGGGATCACTGATGGAGGTCTACCTTGGAAGCATCCTCTCACTTTCTTGTCCTAGGGGATCACTGATGGAGGTCTACCTTGGAAGCATCCTCTCACTCCCTTGTCCAAGGGATCACTGATGGAAGTCTACCTTGGAAGCATCCTCTCACTCACTTGTCCCCGGGATCACTGATGGAGGTCTACCTTGGAAGCAACCTCTCACTCACTTGATCCCGGGGATCACTGATGGAGGTCTACCCCTGAAGCATCCCCTCACTCCCTTGTCGTCATCTCAACAGGACAGGAAACAAACAGGAGGAGGCTGGGAATGCCAGCACCATTATGGTGCTTACCTGAGAGTGGGTGGGGATTGCATTTCAGTACTCCTGTTTGTTTCCTGTCTCAACAGGTGGGATTCACCTCATTAGTAATGACTGGGACAAGGACCGCAGAGGTAATAGATATGTGTTTCACCCTCCATCATATGAAGTGACAGCCATAACTGCTCCACCCTGCAGGTCAGAAACCAGTAACCCATCCTAGGAAATGGCTCATGCAACGTCTCCATCTCTAACCTACAGGCACCAGTTAAAGGATCTGTGTGTCTCACAGTTGGTGCTGCTGTGGTCAGAATATGGCTCATGCCTGAACTAGGTGCAAGCAGTACTGCTGTTCTCACCACACTGCCTGCACATGGTCAAGTGCTATCACAATTGTTTCTGAGTTCCTAATACAGGAAGTGCTGCTCTTCATCACAATGTTTCTGTGTACTTCGTGTAGTTAGAACTGTTCCTTCCACACTCTCTGAACCAGTTGTAGGTAGTACGACTCTTGTCACACTGTTTACTTGAGGTGCAGGCAGTACGGCTGGTGTTTCAATAGGGCTCTTGTTGGAACCTGGGATGACAGGTCACCTAGGGTAGCCTGGCCTAGGGTAAGACATGCAATTCTAGAGGCACAAGTGTGAAGGTTGCAAACCACCCAGCAGTAAATCCACACAATAACACTTAAAAAGGACACTACACCAATTTGTTAGGAAAATATGTACTGGTTTATAAAAATAATATTCTCTTTGTTTTAGTTCTCAGTATTCACAATTGGAAATTACACCTTTAATCAGGAGAAGTTAATAACACTTTTCTGTCTGTGGGGAAAAAGAAATTACAGTCTAAACATTCAGATGTCATGAATTCAGAAATGCTTACTTTTAGTAATGTGAAATTATCTCAGTAGGATTACTTTCAGCAGTATTACCTTGCATTAATGATCAACAACAATAATTCATCTCATTACATTAACCTGCCAAGTCCACTGGCTTTGTCTTTACTACAGTGTTAAACTCTTTTCCTCCCGTATCTGCACCTTTATATACAAAGTGAATGCACACCCAGTGAAATGTAGGAAACTCACAAGTTCTCAGTAAGCATCAGCTACCTCTATAAGTGTCTGAAGGGGGGTCCTCAGTTGATAGGAACTGTCAGCGCTCTTCTGACTATAGATTCAGCCCCCCTGGTTTCTGGCTTGGTAGATGTCTTTCTCAGACCTGTCTCAAGGAAGCTGGAGTTATGTAACTATTTCCCCCACCTACTAGGGCACAGCTCAGGAGTAAAGACGATCAGAATGTCGGGGCACCTTTCTAGGCACTAGGATTCGTGATATGAATATCCCCAGAGAGGGCTCAGCACTTTCCCTCCTCACCCCCACTCTCCTTACTGTCTGTGTGTCTGTCCTGCCCCAGTCCCCAGGAGTGGGGGCTGACACACGGCTCCGCTGTAAATGCCACCGGCAGCGGTAACGGCCGCCTATCCCCGCCCAGCCAGCCTCTCAACCTTGGTGCTGGTGTGGTAAGGATTGATGACGGCGGCCCTTCGTTCCCTCATTCGCTGTCTGAGGGCAGGCGCCAGACGAGCTGCCTCTGGTCCGGCTATGGCCCAAGTTCCCCGCTTCTCTGGGGATGTAGGCTGCACCTTCGCCCCTGTCCTCACCGGAATCAGAAACGCTGAGGAGACCGGAGACGCGTTGCCGCTTGGGAGCCCCTCGCTCCTTCCAGACGTAGGCCTCAGCCGCGCAGGGGCGGGGGAATCAGTGACACGGCCGGCGCCGCCTCCTTCACCCGGGAAGTACACGCCTCTGCCCTTGCGCAGAGGAGCAGTGTCTCACTGCTGTTCTGCCCGCCTCACCTTCAATTTCACCGTGGGGCTTTGACAGCTGGCAGCGCCACTCTCCGCGGACTGTACACCTCAACGCCCCCTCGCGCCTCCCAGTAGAGACGCCTCAGCAGCACGAGATGCCAGAACACACCGGGCACAGTTCTTCCAGTCCAGGTAGGCTGGAACTTCAGAATGAAGGCGGGGAGCCAATTACTAAACCAATGGGGGGTTTGAAGGTGGATGTAGGACACGGCCCAAAACGGGAAAGTGTCCAAAGTTCTTGATTGCTTGACTGACCCAGATTAATGTCAGACCAATGAAAGGGTTTGGTCAGGAGCACAAGGGGGAACGTCTTCTGAAAGATGTTGTCAATCCAGTAGACCAACTAACTTCTTCTAGCGCGTCCTCCTCCTCACACTACTGCCTCTCTCCTCTCACACTCTGGACTACACAAAATGGCTCCCTGACCCCTGCCCTTTTATAGATAACCCACACAGAGTCCAGTAGGGTCCAGAAAGTTCTGGAAGGCCTAAGGTTATCCTATGGGGCAGTCTAAGATGTGGCAGTTGGAAACAGTTAGGGCCCTCCATTTTGTGAACTACTGCATTTTCCTGACAGAACAGGCCTCTAGGCCTGAGGTGAAAAACTATGAGGGAGAAAAGAACACCTATCCCCTTGACCAACACCTAGAAAAAGTTAGTGGACAAAAATTATTAAAGGTATGAGGGCAAAAGGGGGACAAAATAAATAATAAATTGGAGGGACTACGCAAGAAGCCAGACAGGTCTAACACGCGTCCCCCCCAGCTGAAAGTGGGGAGAACTACCCAACCCCTTGGGAGTCCTCATCACTAAGGCGGAAATACCTGGAGAGACCGTCTGCATTGGCGTGGTCCACTCCAGGCCGATGTTCCACCCGGAAGTCCATTCCCTGTAGGGAGATGGACCACCTCAACAGCTTGGGATTCTCCCCCTTCATCTGCATTAGCCAACGAAGGGGTCGGTGGTCGGTCTGAACCAGGAAGTGCGAGCCAAACAGGTATGGCCGCAGCTTCTTCAGAGCCCACACCACCGCAAAAGCTTCCCTCTCAATTGCACTCCACTTCTGTTCCCGGGGAAGCAGTCTCCTGGATAAGAAGACCACAGGCTGATCCAGGCCCTCTTCATTTAGTTGCGATAACACTGCCCCAATGCCATGTTCTGATGCATCTGTCTGGACAATGAACTCCTTGGAGAAGTCTGGGGCCCTCAGGACCGGTGCTGCACACATTGCCTGCTTCAACTTTTCAAAGGCTTGCTGACAAGCCTTCATCCAAACTACCCGTCGAGGTTGTTTCTTTGAGGTGAGCTCTGTGAGGGGCGCTACAATAGTGCCATACCCCTTCACAAAGCGACGGTAGTAACCTGTGAGGCCCAGAAAAGCTCGGACCTCAGTCTGTGTCTTGGGGGGTTCCCAGGCCATGATTGCCTCAATCTTTGCCTGCAGGGGCTGCACTGACCCCCTACCCACCAAGTGTCCAAGGTACACAACCAACCCTTGCCCAATCTGGCATTTGCTGGCTTTGATGGTCAATCCAGCTTGTTTCAGGGCCTGGAGAACTGCTTGCAAATGCTGCAATTGGTCCTCCCAACTGCTACTGAAGACAGCAATGTCATCCAGGTAAGCAGCAGAGAAACTCTCCATTCCAGAGAGGACCTGGTTCACCAGCCACTGAAATGTGGCAGGGGCATTTTTGAGCCCAAAGGGCATCACGCAAAACTGGAAGTGTCCCTCAGGCGTGGAGAAGGCTGACCTTTCCTTTGCTCCATCTGTCAAGGAGATCTGCCAGTACCCTGAAGTGAGGTCAAAGGTACTTAGGTATTGGGCAGCTCCTAGCCGGTCAATTAACTCATCCGCCCAAGGGATCGGATGAGCATCAGTCTTTGTAACGGAGTTCAGTCCTCGGTAATCCACACAGAACCTCAGTTCAGGTGTGGTGCCTGGTGTTGCGGCTTTTGGCACGAGCACCACCGGACTGGACCAAGGGCTGTTAGAAGGTTCAATAACTCCCAGCTCTAGCATCTTGGCAACCTCTCCATGGATGCTAGCCTTCACCTTGTCAGACAGCCGGTAGGTCTTCGACTTCACTGGTGGGCTGTCCCCTGTGTCCACATCATGGGTACACAGGTGAGTCCTTCCCGGGACAAGGGAGAACAACGTAGAGTACTGCCCCAGGATCTGGCGGCAGTCCTCCCGTTGCTCAGGAGTTAGAGTGGGAGAGAGAATCACTCCCTCCACTGACCCATCCTTCTCTTGAGACGAGAATAGATCTGGGAGAGGTTCGCTTTCCGCTTCCTCTTCCCCATCAGTCACCATCAACAACATGACCTCGGGCCTCTCATGGTGGGGTTTGAGACGATTGGCATGCAGCACCCGTAGGGGCTGTCGCGGGGTCTTAAGATCCACCAAGTAAGTGGCCTTACCCTTCTTTTCCAACACCTCAAATGGGCCTGCCCAGCGATCTTGGAGGGCACTAAGCTCTCCAGGCTCCATCACCCACACTTTCTGGCCAGGTTCCAATTCTACCGGGTGAGCATTATGATCGTACCATTCCTTCATTACTGCCTGGCTGGCCTCCAAGTTGTCAGAAGCTTGCTTCCACAACTTTGCCATTTGGCTCCGGAAGGCCAGCATGTAGCTCACCACATCTTGAGGAGGCTTTCTGGGAGACTTTTCCCATCCATCCTTCACCAGGCTGAGAGGTCCACGCACAGGGTGCCCGTACAACAGTTCAAAAGGGCTGAAGCCCACTCCCTTCTGCGGCACTTCTCGGTAGGAAAACAGCAAACAGGGCAGGAGGACGTCCCATTTCCTCCGTAGGCTCTCAGGCAGACTTCTTATCATGCCCTTCAGGGTCTTATTGAACCTCTCTACCAGTCCATTCGACTGGGGGTGATAAGGAGTGGTGAACCGGTAAGTCACTCCACACTCCTTCCACATCGCCCGCATGTAAGCCGACAGAAAGTTGGTCCCCCTGTCGGACACAACTTCCTTAGGAAATCCTACACGGGTAAAGATTCCCATCAGGGCCCTAGCCACCACAGGTGCAGTGACAGTCCTCAGAGGAATGGCCTCTGGATAACGTGTGGCATGATCCACCAGAACCAGGATAAACCTGTGATCAGCTGTGGTTGGTGGATCTAAAGGCCCTACAATGTCGATGCCCACCCTCTCAAAGGGTGTGCTAACGACTGGAAGTGGTTCCAGGGGAGCCTTCAGCTTCACCCCTGTTTTCCCACTGGCCTGGCAGGATACACATGTCCGACAGTAAGTGTTGGACGCCACTTTCATCTGAGGCCAGTAAAAGTGGAGGACAAGCCGTGCAAAGGTGTTGTCCTGGCCTAAGTGTCCTGCTAGGGGTATAGCATGAGCCAATTCTAGTAGAAAGGCTCGGTATTGTTGCGGGACTACCAAGGCCCTTGATGAACCAGGCAAGGGTACCTTGGGTTCACTGTAGAGGAGTCCATCCTCCCAGTAAATATGGTAGTGTCCCGTAACATCACCTGCTGCTTGGGCTTCAGCCTGTCGCCTCAGTCCCTCAAGGGTAGGGCACTCCCTCTGCCCCTTACAGCATTCCTCTCTGGTAGGACCTCCCTCCACATGCCACTCAGCAGGGATGGGTAAATCCTCCAGAGAGTCTACTTCCCCCTCCACAGACTCCTGGTCCACCATCGCGGGTTGCCGATCTGTCACATGGGGTGTGGAAGCCGGAGCCGGCTCTTCCTGTCTCCGGGTCTGTCCCTCTTTAGCAGCGGGTTGGGCCATTGTTCCAGGCTCCAACCCAGGCGAACTCCCTCTCCGGGCAGTCGCAGACCGTGTGCTTACACAGGCCCAGTCAGGTGTACCCAGCATCGCAGAATGCGTCCGGTATTCCACCTCTCTCCAAGTGTTGTGCTCCATGTCATTCCCCAACAGACAATCGACTGGCACGGCAGGGCTTACGGCAACTCGAAGTGAACCTGCAACCCCCTCCCACTCAAAGGGAACCTCAGCCACTGGATAGTGGCCCATTCTGCCGTCAGCCATCGCGGCGGGGTGGAGTACATTGGGAACCACCTGCTCTGGAGACACCAGTTGACTTCTCACCATAGTCATACTGGCTCCTGTATCTCGCAGAGCCTCCCCTCTTTGGCCATTGATGGTGACCCATTGCCCATACTTTGTAGTATTTGGGGGCACCTGGATCTTTGGAACCATCTCCCGTTCTCCCAGGGACACTAAGGTGACACCCGCCCACTCACCCCCCTTATCTAAGGGCAACTCCTCCCCGAGCGCTACACTAGCTACTCCCGGTGGTTTTCCTCCGGTGGGAGGGGTGGTCTCTTTGGGCATCTGACATCTCCCTTATAATGTCCAACACCACCACACTCAAAACAGTGGAGAACCCTTGGCTGCTGGCTTTGGCCAGGATTAGGGTTTCTGGGCGGGATTGCCTTAGGGGTGAAACCTGTTCCCTTCCCTTGGAAACTGTTTTGGGGACCTTTAGAGAACTCCCTCTTTTTGTCTACCCCCTCCTTCTTCTGAGGGGCGCCCTGTCCGGCCTTTTGGGAATCCCCTCCAGTCCCCTTTGAGGACACCCGGGTACTTGCCCAGATGTCCGCCTCCTCTGCAAGCTTCCGGGGATTGGTCAGCTTGCTGTCCACCAGGTGTTGGCGCAGCTCGGGAAAACATTTCTCGAGGAGGTGCTCTTTCAAAAATAGATCATACAACCCCTCATAGTCCTTCACCTCACTGCCCTTGACCCAGCCCTCCAATGCCTTACGTGCGTAGTCAAGGAAGTCCACCCAGTTCTGGGTACCCAACTTGTGGCTCCCCCTGAACTTCTGACGGTACCTTTCTGGGGTAAGCCCAAACTTCCTTACTAATGCTAGCTTCATGATGGGGTAGTTGGTTTGCTCCTCTGGTTCCAGGGCCAGCAAGGTGTCCCGACCAGCAGGAGGCATGTATCTATACAAACCACCCCCCCCAGTGCTTCTCCTGCACCCCATGGGCTCTTAAGGAGACCTCATAGGCAGCCAACCATTTGGCTATGTCATCTCCCTGACTAAAGCTAGCAATTAGGTCTTTTGGCAAATAGGGTCTGGACTCCCTGGCTGTCTCTTTGGATTCGCTGCCACCATTTATTACAGGAGAGGGCCCCCTTTGCAGGGCCTGGAGTTCCAACTCTTTCAACCTGAACTCATGAACCATCCTCCGCTCCTCTTTCTCCTGCTCCAGCTTAGCCAACTCCCATCTCAATTGCCTTTTTTCCCTCCTGTCAGTAAGCTTGGCTTCAGTTAAGCTTCCCCCAGAGGCGCTACTGCCCTTGCTGGAGTAGGACACTGGTCCTGGGAGTAGGTTTTCCCCCTCAGGGTGGAATAATCCCTCTATCTCCACAACCGTGTCCCGGTCTGCCCCTTCATCCTCCTCCTTCCCTTCTTTGTGTGCCTCCACCCAAGCCCTTAGACTGGTCTGGAGTTCCCCCTTCTTGGCACCATGCTTAAAAAATACCCCCATTTTCTGGCAGAAATCTTTCAGCTGAGCCACAGAATAGGTATCTAGGTTTTCTAATGCAAACTCCATTTTATAATAGGCAATACCAAGTTATACACACAAGGAAATTAGAGTTGCAAGGGCAACCTAAAGCCACCTCCACCCCACCACCAGGAACAAATTTGGAAAAACAAAAGGACAAATTAGGAGGGCCGCTAGGAGAAAACTCCTGGTGTAGGCTTAGTGTATTACGTTCAATTACTACTGAGTAGCTGCAACCACAGTCCAATCCCACCGCTAGACACCAATCTGTTGGAACCTGGGATGACAGGTCACCTAGGGTAGCCTGGCCTAGGGTAAGACATGCAATTCTAGAGGCACAAGTGTGAAGGTTGCAAACCACCCAGCAGTAAATCCACGCAATAACACTTAAAAAGGACACTACACCAATTTGTTAGGAAAATATGTACTGGTTTATAAAAATAATATTCTCTTTGTTTTAGTTCTCAGTATTCACAATTGGAAATTACACCTTTAATCAGGAGAAGTTAATAACACTTTTCTGTCTGTGGGGAAAAAGAAATTACAGTCTAAACATTCAGATGTCATGAATTCAGAAATGCTTACTTTTAGTAATGTGAAATTATCTCAGTAGGATTACTTTCAGCAGTATTACCTTGCATTAATGATCAACAACAACAATTCATCTCATTACATTAACCTGCCAAATCCACTGGCTTTGTCTTTACTACAGTGTTAAACTCTTTTCCTCCCGTATCTGCACCTTTATATACAAAATGAATGCACACCCAGTGAAATGTAGGAAACTCACAAGTTCTCAGTAAGCATCAGCTACCTCTATAAGTGTCTGAAGGGGGGTCCTCAGTTGATAGGAACTGTCAGCGCTCTTCTGACTATAGATTCAGCCCCCCTGGTTTCTGGCTTGGTAGATGTCTTTCTCAGACCTGTCTCAAGGAAGCTGGAGTTATGTAACTATTTCCCCCACCTACTAGGGCACAGCTCAGGAGTAAAGACGATCAGAATGTCGGGGCACCTTTCTAGGCACTAGGATTCGTGATATGAATATCCCCAGAGAGGGCTCAGCACTTTCCCTCCTCACCCCCACTCTCCTTACTGTCTGTGTGTCTGTCCTGCCCCAGTCCCCAGGAGTGGGGGCTGACACACGGCTCCGCTGTAAATGCCACCAGCAGCGGTAACGGCCGCCTATCCCCGCCCAGCCAGCCTCTCAACCTTGGTGCTGGTGTGGTAAGGATTGATGACGGCGGCCCTTCGTTCCCTCACTCGCTGTCTGAGGGCAGGCGCCAGACGAGCTGCCTCTGGTCCGGCTATGGCCCAAGTTCCCCGCTTCTCTGGGGATGTAGGCTGCACCTTCGCCCCTGTCCTCACCGGAATCAGAAACGCTGAGGAGACCGGAGACGCGTTGCCGCTTGGGAGCCCCTCGCTCCTTCCAGACGTAGGCCTCAGCCGCGCAGGCGCGGGGGAATCAGTGACACGGCCGGCGCCACCTCCTTCACCCGGGAAGTACACGCCTCTGCCCTTGCGCGGAGGAGCAGTGTCTCGCTGCTGTTCTGCCCGCCTCACCTTCAATTTCACCGCGGGGCTTTGACAGCTAACAGCGCCACTCTCCGCGGACTGTACACCTCAACGCCCCCTCGCGCCTCCCAGTAGAGACGCCTCAGCAGCACGAGATGCCAGAACACACCAGGCACAGTTCTTCCAGTCCGGGTAGGCTGGAACTTCAGAATGAAGGCGGGGAGCCAATTACTAAACCAATGGGGGGTTTGAAGGTGGATGTAGGACACGGCCCAAAACGGGAAAGTGTCCAAAGTTCTTGATTGCTTGACTGACCCAGATTAATGTCAGACCAATGAAAGGGTTTGGTCAGGAGCACAAGGGGGAACGTCTTCTGAAAGATGTTGTCAATCCAGTAGACCAACTAACTTCTTCTAGCGCGTCCTCCTCCTCACACTACTGCCTCTCTCCTCTCACACTCTGGACTACACAAAATGGCTCCCTGACCCCTGCCCTTTTATAGATAACCCACACAGAGTCCAGTAGGGTCCAGAAAGTTCTGGAAGGCCTAAGGTTATCCTATGGGGCAGTCTAAGATGTGGCAGTTGGAAACAGTTAGGGCCCTCCATTTTGTGAACTACTGCATTTTCCTGACAGAACAGGCCTCTAGGCCTGAGGTGAAAAACTATGAGGGAGAAAAGAACACCTATCCCCTTGACCAACACCTAGAAAAAGTTAGTGGACAAAAATTATTAAAGGTATGAGGGCAAAAGGGGGACAAAATAAATAATAAATTGGAGGGACTACGCAAGAAGCCAGACAGGTCTAACAGCTCTCCACTGGTTATGGTACAAAAGGGGGTGGTGATGGACGGAGCATCTGAACCAATCAAACACTCACACCCAGTCAAAAGATCTGGGTTTAATCCATCATCGTTCTTTAGCCCACTCTGCCACCCCAGTTCAGACATGGCTATATGCAAATCAGTCTGACCCTGTGCCTCATGGGAACAGTCCAGCCCGAACTGCCAAGCCATGGCTTCCCTGGACTGGAAACAAGCTTCCGAGGACCAGAAGCTCCGTCCATCACCACCCCCTTTTGTACCGCTTTGGCCGCCATAAGTGTGGCAGGGTATGCTCAGAAGTGAGTCCCTTGCTCACTTTGCCACTGGATTCAAGCAAGCCGGACTGAAGACGGCTGTAATGCCAGAAACCGGTCCTCGGAAGCTTGTTTCCGGTCCAGCGAAGGCATGGCTTGGCAGTTTGGGCTGGACTGTTCCCATGAGGCCCAGGGTCAGACTGATTTGCATATAGCCATGTCTGAACTGGGGTGGCAGAGTGGGCTAAAGTACGGTGATGGATCAAACCCAGATCTTTTGACTGGGTGTGAGTGTTTGATTGGTTCAGATGCTCCATCCATCACCACCCCCTTTTGTACCGCTATGGCCGCCATAAGTGTGGCATGGTATGCGCAGACGTGAGTCCCTTGCTCACTTTGCCACTGGATTCAAGCAAGCCGGGCTGACGACGGCTGTAATGCCAGAAACCGGTCCTCGGAAGCTTGTTTCCGGTCCAGCGAAGGCATGGCTTGGCAGTTCGAGCTGGACTGTTCCCATGAGGCACATGGTCAGACTGATTTGCATATAGCCATGTCTGAACTGGGGTGGCAGAGTGGGCTAAAGAACGGTGATGGATCAAACCCAGATCTTTTGACTGGGTGTGAGTGTTTGATTGGTTCAGATGCTCCGTCCATCACCACCCCCTTTTGTATCGCTTTGGCCGCCATAAGTGTGGCAGGGTATGCTCAGACGTGAGTCTCTTGCTCACTTTGCCACTGGATTCAAGCAAGCCGGGCTGAAGACGGCTGTAACGCCAGAAACCGGTCCTCGGAAGCTTGTTTCCGGTCCAGCGAAGGCATGGCTTGGCAGTTTGGGCTGGACTGTTCCCATGAGGCACAGGGTCAGACTGATTTGCATATAGCCATGTCTGAACTGGGGTGGCAGAGTGGGCTAAATAACGGTTATGGATCAAACCCAGATCTTTTGACTGGGTGTGAGTGTTTGATTGGTTCAGATGCTCCGTCCATCACCACCCCCTTTTGTACATCTCCACAGGTTATGGGCAGTAAAGCTGCTCTCTCGTTGTCTGCAAATAGTTTTGCAGCTGTCGCGTTCTCTGTGCCTGGTGCAGATGCTACTGATGCTTCATAGAGCTTGTGTTCTTGTCTTGAAGGTGGTACTGTTTCTTTCACACTATCTGCATCTTGGTCAGGTGGTTCTGTTGTTTTCACGCTGCTTCCATGTCCTGGTGTAGGTAGCACTGCAGCTGTCACCAGATAGGTCGGCACCTGTTGCAGGCAGTAATGCTGCCCTCATATTGTCATGCTCAACTGCTTCTGTCACAGTATGACTACACATGGCGCTACTGATGTCACATTATGTTGATGCAGGATGTGCGAGCAGGACTTCTATCGCAATAAAGGCTCATCTGGCGCAAGTAGTACTAATACTGTAATGTTGTGCACACGTGTTGCAGGTAGGTTTGTTGCTGCCACAATATTTGTTCACCTGCCGCAGGTTGTAAACCTGCTGCTGTGTCGGTAGACCTGCTTTAGAAAGTAATAACCCTGCTGACACAATATCTGCACACATGTTGCAAGAAGCACTGTCTTTGTCTGTTGCACTTTGTACAGCTGGTACAGATGTTACTACTGCTGGTGCCACAATATGGATGCCTAATGCAGCTAATACTGCAGATGTCAACCTGTCAGAGTACGAGGTGTCAATAGTGCTGCAGCTGTCTGTTTGCCTTGTGCTGCCACAATACATAGCCCTCTCGGTGCATGCAGTACTACATCATCCACTGCGTTTATGTCTGGTGCATTCAATGTTGCCTCCACAAATCATGCCGGTAATGCTGCTGTTGGTCCCAGCACTTGCACAGATGGTGCTGTATTATACTGTGTGGACATCTTTGGCTGGTAGTATTCTTGCTGTCGCTGTATGGCTGTATACCTGGCGAGGACAACCCAGTTGTTGCTATCTATTCATATATGTTTTCTTGTAAAATAATCACCCAGTATTTCCTTGCCAGTTCCAGATCATGCTGAATGGACCAATTAAATCCTTTTGTTAATAAAATTGGCATATATTTGAGGCATCTTATAAGAGCCCTGATACTTGGTCCCCAGTAATCTTTCATGGTTGGAGGTTCCTGGAGCAGGCATGGATTACAAACGACAGTGGCATTTCTCTTTGTTCATTGTAACCTGGCCTGCCTGCAGCACTGAGTGACGAACAAATGACAAAACGTTTTGGGGGAAATGGAAACACATGGCATCTCTTTTCTGGGAAATATAACATGTAACCTCTACACAATGGGAATGTGTTGTCCCGCTGCTCCAACCTAACTCGTCTTTCCTTTTACATTGATTTCTACGTGGAAATGACATTATCAAGCTTTTTAAATTCTACCAAAACAGTCTCTATACTCTATGTTATAAAGACAACTCTTCCTGCGCCGAATCTTTCTGCTGACTTTGAGTTGTTTCAGCAAAGTATATTGGCTGAAAGAAATGCAAGTATAAGCGAATGGTTAATTAGCTAATCTAAAGGCTGCTTGGGCCTGCCATGGGCTTTACTTAATGGAACTTCTTGAAATTTCATGGGGACAAACAGTTATTCTTTAAAGAGGAACTGTGAAGTTGTTGCAACTTCTGGAGCGTGTATAATAAATGTGCACTTGGTACAGTCTGATTGCCTTTTACTAATAACATAAATTTTGAATGCACAGAACCCACTTAAATGCAGGTTTATTTGCACAGTCTGTCATCCTATTTTATATTGTGACAGGCCTCGAAAAATCTACTCTCTTTGGAAAGTAAGATTTTATCTCAGCAAGCTATTTTTAGGACCTATTGCCCCGTTCTGGGGAGAGAAATCAAGCTGGCAAAGAAGAAAATGTATTCTGTACATTCAGACAGGTATTCTGTTCATTACGAAAGTGAATGAGCAATAAAAACCAGCTTTAAATATTGTTTTATTCTTATCACGTTTGTGTGTTCAAAGAAAGAGGATCATTATCAGATTATTTCTTCTTACAAATTGCTGCCTATGTTGGATCCTAGAGACTGGTGTTTACTCTGACTGACTACTTAGATAATTTTGTAAAGTGAACTGTCAGACAACCATACTGGGGTACAGGAAGTGTGGCATGAAAGGCTGTACAATTAGGGTGACCAGGCGTCCCGGATTTGCCCGGACCGTCCCGTATTTTCAACAGTTGTCCAGGCAGATTTCGATAAAATGTGCTCATGTCCCGGATTTTTGAGAGGGAAAACTGAAAACAATGAGGCACACTTTTTTAGATGTACCACAGAGGGCTAGAAAGCAGCTCTTACGAGTAAGCAATTTAATTAACAGGTATGATGCTGGTTTTAAAAATTACATTTTATTTATTATCTAAGTGCCTCTCCTGTGTTTCTATGAGGATGAGGCTGTCATTCTTTGCCACTTTATTGGTGTAAATTGTAGTCCTTCCTCTATGTTTTGCGAAATGTCCCGGTTTTTGGGTCACACAATCTGGCCACCCTATGTAGGATGTCAGCTCCAACACACAACATTTAAGTAGCTTGTAAATTAACTGTACAAACATTTCAAAATAAATCAGCTAGGAAAGGACTTTTTTGTAAATCTTAAGTGTGGTGGAAACAAAGACTTTAATAGGATCAAAACAAGACATAACACTTGGTGATATGCAAATGATTAATGTTTGCTAAAACCTGATTTCCAAACACTGTACGCTGTATAGTTTTATCCATAAAACTGCTTATCAGTGACCAAGAGTGTGGCCATTTCAATCGGAAGTATGCTGTCAGTAAGTCACAGTACTCTATGACATTATGCTTTAGTAACATATTTATTAAAATGAACGGAGAAACATTCCTGCCCAGGCACATATGACCGCATTCCAGTTGACTGGTCTGATCATATGCTCGTTTGCCTGCCCCTACCTATGGCAGAGATTGAGGGGGCGGAGAGCCTCGGTTTTCGTCTAACAGTGTCTGCTGAGAAATCGATGGCTGGTGTAGTTATTTACCGACCACTGGGACCAGCAGCTTGATTCTTCAAATCTCTCAGACCCGCCCTGTACCCTATCGCAGCCAAATATAATCATTGTGTGGTTCTAGGAGATTTTAACATACACATGGATCAAGCGGCAGATCATGAGCCCACGGAGTTATGTAACTATCTTAGTATTTTGAACCTAACACCTTATATTTCTGTACCGACCCATGAAAAAGGCGATATATTGGACCAGATTTTTTCGTCAGCTAAGATTGAAATAGACACACCTATTCCTATCATCTGGTCTGATCATTTCCTGATCACCTTCCATTTACGTAAGGAATCAGGGAATCCATCTTTCCAGTGTAAACCTAGGGCTAGTAGTTTTAGATCTTATGCAGAGTTAATGCCCGAGTAGCCACTCTATTAAGACAACATCCCATTCCTTTTAGAGGTAAATTGGAGGAGGATGTTTGCGCACTAGAAGGCTGGCTCCTGAAATGGGCCATGCAATTAGCACCACAGAGAATGTTGGTGGCCAAAACAGGTCTTGCCTCAGCCCCTTGGTTCACGGAAAAACTAAGGAAAAGCAAGAGTGCATGCAAATGCCTGGAGAAATTATGGAGGAAAAACTTTTACCCCATAAAGAAAATGACCAACAAATTGGCCCTGAAGACCCATTACGCCAAAGTGCGAGAGGGGAAAAAAAGCTTCCTGGCATCAAAAATAGAAAAAGCTGGGAACAGAAGCCTGGAGTTGTTCAAAATTGGCAAGCCATTCTCCTCTCCGAAAGTAATTAAGCCCCCTTTTACTCCCACAGAGGAATGGACCAATTGTATGGCTCAATACTTTTATAATAAAATTAAAAACATTCAGGAGGCGGTTGGCACTGGAGTTCAAGTCGGCATTAATAGTTTAGCCGCACCTGTCTCTGTCTATCCCAATTTAGAAGAGACTCTTTTGGAGTTTCCACCTATCCCTATGACCATGTCGCTTAACATAATGCACGCACTGAAATCCGGCTCCCCTATGGACTCTTGTCCGGCCAGAGTGCTAGCCTCCATTGCAGATGTGATCAATCCTGCTGTAAATCTGGTCCTGAACCTGTCTCTATCTGAGAGCTCGGTGCCTGAGTGTTGGAAACATGGTCGAATTCTGTCACTTCTAAGAAAACCTTTGGCAGACCCCTCAATAGCCAGCAACTACAGGCCAATAACGCTGTTGCCAAACTTCTCCAAGGCTTTGGAAAAGTACGTAAACATGGTATTCACTGAATTTATCGAGACCACCCACACTCTGCACCCCAGCTAATCTGGGTTCAGATCCAATTACAGTACAGAGACAGGATTTCTAGAACTCTCTGATACCATCAAAGCCACTCTGGACAGCGGTGGGAAAGTGGTATTAATACTGCTGGACCTGTTGGCAGCTTTTGATACCGTGCCCCACGATCGACTTTTGCACAGGCTTCAGGACTGTGGCATTGGAGGCACGGTCCTTAAGTGGTTTGTTTCTTTTCTCGAAAGCCACCAGCAAACCATATGGTCCCCTCCCTTTACTGCCCCGATCCCTCCTTTGAGGGTGGGAGTGCCACAAGGCTCTGTCCTGAGCCCAACTTTGTTCAATCTATATATGTCTCCCTTGGCCCTCCTGGCTGAACAACATGGGGCTAAGGTTATATCTTACACCGATGACACACAGTTGTTGTTTACCTATGAGAAAAATACGGTGTTAAGAGGAGACATCATTAATAATTGCCTGTTCAAGGTGTTTGCCTGGTTCAGGCTTAACCAACTGCTATGTAATTCTGATAAGTCTGAAATCATTTGCTTTGGTCACAGTCCTGGCGTGGAATGGCGAAACTGGTGGCCTCAGGACATGTCCCCTCCAGCTTGCCCAGTTACCACCGTAAAAAATCTGGAGGTAAAAATGGATGCGAAAATGTCTATGAAGGCACAAATGCAATCTGTAGCCGCCACATGTTTCGGACTACTGAAAATGATGAGGAGTTTTCTCCCTCTCCTCTAAGTTTCTCATAGGAAAACTGTGGTCCAAGCTTTGAGAACATCTAGGTTGGACTACGCCAACGCTCTGTATCTCGGCCTCCCTGACTAACTACTAGGCCGTTTGCAGGTGGTACAGAATGCAGCAGCAAGGGCCGTCCTGCTGGTTGATTCCAGAACCCATATGTCACCTCTCTTGATGTCTCTGCACTGGCTTCCAGTGCGGAAAAGGGTGATATTCAAGGCCCTGGTGTTAGTCTTTAAAGCCCTTCATATAGTTGGCGCTCCTTACATCAGGAGCAGAATTCAGCCATATGCTCCTGTCAGAACGTTGTGATCCTCCACTCAGAAGCTGTCGGTCGTGCCAAAATTTGCTCGTTCTCGGCTGGAGGGACGCTCATTCCAGGTGACCACCACTAAGCTGTGGAATAACCTGCCGCCTCCTTTAAGACAAGAACAAGTTCTCCTCAGCTTCAGAAGGAAATTAAAAACCTGGCTGTTTCAATGAGAGTAGAACTCTTGTAGTCGCTTTCAACTGGTCTGTCTATAGGGTTAAGTCAGCGCCGGGACACTCGTAAGAGTAGCCGTGCGCTTTACAAATACCCCCTATAACATAACATATCATGCAGATCTCTTTCTCCTAATCCGGCTCTCATACCAAAACATATGGGTAACCCAAGAAAGAGAAAACATGGTTCAGGTACACATCCCACCTTGAATCAGAAGCCATGGCCATCATTGCCCTTCCCACTCGAATTTCGATTACTCTTCATCTAGATTTTAACAAGACCACCGATAAGTACAACTCCTGCATGGAATCCCATATCAACAAATGTTGAAAATTATCCAGATCAAAACCCTCTAGGCACTGGTTCTCAAAGAACTTTATAAAGAAATCTTATCAGAAAGTGTGAGACGAAATGGAGACAAGAGGCATCTCACCTCAGTATGACTAAGCTTCGCAAAGCAAGAAAACAATACAAAGATCGACCCCTCAGTGCCATATCCTCCCATATCAGAGCCCTCGTGAATTCTGCAAAGAAAACACTGAAGCGCCTGTTCGAGGTCATCGCACAGACTACAAACCCCTCCACCACCTCGGCTCCTAAGTCATCTCTGGCCCACAGCAACAAATTTGTCGGTTTCTTTGATAAAAAAGCTAGAAACATCCATATCTTGCTACCCACCAATGACTCCCTAGAAAAGGCTGAGATGCTACCATGCAAGGCACTACAGTGGTGGTCATCTTTATCTCCAATTTCCAAACAGGACCTACAACAACAAACAATCTACAAAGTAAAACCCTCTAACTACCTACTTGATGCCATTCCAGGTTCTATCACCAAATCTCTTGCTACACACCGACTCTCCTTATATGGACCACCATGTTCAACTCCTCTCTCAAACAGAGCCACTTCCCAGAAAGACTAAAAGTGGGGTAAATCTCTCCACTCTTGAAAAAACAACCTCTCGATCCAGAGAATCTGAACGCCTACCAGCCAGTCTCCACACTCCCATTTTTAGGCAAAGTCATCAAAAGTTGCATAGCGTACCAACTCGCCTTACACATTCGAACTAACAACCTCCTAGACTCTCTCAAATCAGGTTTACGCCAGGGTCCTAGTACAGAAACTGCAATCCTCCAAATAGTCGATGACTCCCTCAGAATCTTTGACTCGGGTAACCCAGCCTCCTGGTCCTCCTGAATGTATCTGTTGTATTCAACACTGTTAACCATCTGGGCCTCCTTCGTACTCTAGATCAACACATTGGATGTGGAAGAATTGTCCTCAACTGGTTCTCCTCATACCTATCCAACCGTTCCCAAATTGTGAAAATCAGCAACTCGTTCTCTAGACCGGTGAGCATCCACCAAGGGGTCACTCTGGGTTCGATCCTCCACCCAACCCTCTTTAACCTCTACCTAGAACCACTATGTGTGATTCTCAGAAACTCTGGGATTCTCTTCCACCTCTACGCTGACAACATCCAAATGTACATGAAAATCTCACCCCCGGAAGATGTTGCCCTGCTTTCAAAAGCACTCCTAAAGATTCGAAACTGGTGTCCAGCCACCTTTTTAAACTCAACCCAACTAAAACAGAACTTCTTTTGATCTCACCTCCGAAAGCAAAAACTCCAGTACAAGAATGAATGGCTAACCTTCCCGCCCTGGAAGGCTGCCCCTCAATTGTCCAGAGTGTCAGATCACTCAGACTCACCCTTGATAATCACCTCAATCGTCATAGCCACATTGCAGCCATGGCCAACAGCGCACGACACCAACTAAGGCAACTTTGGTGCATCAGACAATTGATTCCAGAATAAGAACTTAAAACAGTTGTGCAGTCTCCTGTTGTCTTGGGAATAGACTATGAAATTGCCCTCCTCTCAGGCATCCCCAAAGTTCACCTAGGTCCACTGAGAGCAACACTACATGTTGCTGCATGCTTCGTTTGAAGTTTTAAGAAATGTGGCCACATTTCCTATGCCCTGCTAACCCTCCAATAGCTCCCCATTGAAGCACAGGACCAATTAAAAATTGCTTGCATTACCCACAGAGCTCTACACTCCTCTTCATCCTCCTATCTAAACTAGAAACTGAAAATCTCTGAGGCAAATAGGGGTTCCAGAAATGACCGATCCCTGCTGCTGGAACACCCCCCCCCCCACCTTCAGTCGAGAACGATACATGAACCAATCTTACTCTGGTAGTGCCACTAGAATTCGGAACTCTATGCCTCCCTCCCTGCATCTAACCACCTGCCTAATCCCCTTCAAAAAGGACCTCAAGCGCCTCCCATTTGACAGACACCTTAGTTAATCACCCTCGACCAGACTTAAGTTATCTCTTGACTATGATCTGAACTACCTTTGTTATATGACTCAATCATCTAAATTGATGTTTTTAACTGTATATGGCCTCTGCCCAACCGCTGTAACTGTCTCTTGTGGTAACTCCTACCCACATCCAGCAATGTGAACGTCATCACCGCAGGGGCAATGTAATCGCCTTGCACATGACCTCCGCATACATCGCATCAACAGTGAGGGCCGTGCATTCTCCTACATCGCTACCAAAGCCTGGAATGGCCTCCCCTACACCTTCGTCCGGCACCCTCCCTGGTAGTCTTCAGAGAGCAAATCGAGACCTGGCTTTTCGATGCAGACGCCGCATCCTAACCACCCGGATACCCCTATGGGTGATAATGCTGCACTTTAGAAATGATTGATTGAGTCCAATTACTATTACTGTAGCACATGTATCCTGCTTGTTGTAAGGCACTCCAATGCATTTGGGACATGTCCACACTATGAAAAATTGCAAAAATAATTAAATATATTGTAGATCCACTGCCTATGACCCAAAACAAATATCACAGACAGGAAACGTGCACTGCAACAGATATTCACAATTAAGATCCGGTTAGATAGACACATTTACATCTTCTGTGATCGCATTAACAAATTGAACTTTCCTACATCAATGCGTTACTATTTTATACACTTTTAACCGCAGCTTTCACAGCAGCACCTCAACACGCTCTCCCTCACAACCTAGATCCGCCAACATCTCTAGACCTTCCTGCCTCCCGCTATTTGCCTTAGGGTCCCGTAACCAAGGCACGAGTCAGGGGTAAACGCGGGTGGATGGCGTCCGCCCACTATTTTTACAAGGTGTACCCATTCACCCTGCCAAGAAGTTGGGCCCCACTAAATAATGTGCTGAACTCATCCCGGTGTAATTTCCAAACACCGGGACGCTTTCAGTCGCGCCTGCACGTTTTCTGCTTTCCATCTGCAACAAAAAACAACGTGCAGGCGGGGACAGGGCTTTCGTATTTTAGACTCATGCTGGCCCCATAACAAAGGCCGAATTTGAGGGGTCATCCGGCCTCCTTTTGTTCGAGTTTCTTGGCTGGGAGCAGTCAGGAGCCTCACACCTAGAAGCAAATGCAGCAGAGGAGAAACAAAGGTTAGTACTTCACACATACTTAAGAGAGTCAGCTTTTCACTTTGTTCAGGCTCTGTTTACTAGATATGCATGCAATGTAAGAATGTCAGATGTGTTGGTCTCTCCCAGTATTTACACAAAATAAATGTCATGTATATAGCGTTTACTGACCCTGAGGAGACGTTGAAATAATTTAAGTACCACTATTTTTTCTTGTATAGCGCTACTCATCCCAAAGCAGAGTGTCAGAGGGCTTTACATCACATGTACACATTAAAGTTGTGGCTTGTGATGCTACTTCCAATGATGCCACATGTAATGTCATGTGCCGTGATGTCATGCGCCGTGCTGTCATGTGCCCTGATGTCACTTGCATACTGCCTAACTAGGTTAGTCCCCCCACTTCTTTTTTAGGTCTCGCCTACACAGCGCGCATGCGCTGCATACGAGGGGACCTCTTGATATCGTTCCTCTGTTTCGCCCAAAAACGTGCACGCTGTGCATTGCTTTCAATTGCAAAGCGGGCACGTTTGGCGATTCCTTTGAGGGAGCGAGCGGTGCCATCTGTTAGCAATTATAGAGTTCGCTCCTGCAAGGTATATGCTGCCTGTCCCTGCTCTCGGCCGCACTCCCCCCACCCCTTCCACTTGTTTACCGAGCGTTCATTATTTTTATTTTATTTTATTTTTTTTTCGGAGTTTTATATAGCGCGAACTAGAACCGAACCGAATCAGTTATCAGAGCGCTTTACATAGCACCAGTTACGTTACATGAGGACACACTTTCATTTTTTTTAGGCACGGGAGATTAAGTGATTTGCCCAGAATCACAGGGGGTTTTTGGCGTCGTTACCGAGACTCGAACCCAGATCCCCAGGTCCGAGGTCGAGCGCCTTAGCCGTTAGGCCAACCCCTCTCGCTAGCTTCACATGTGATAGTAGTGCAACAGAGAAAGAGTCTCAGACAGCCTGACATCGAAGATCCGAGTATTGCAAGCACATTAAGCATCACATTCCATAATCGCACATCCCTAGCATACGTATGCATTTCCATTTAACTAAAGCAAAATTCCCGGCTGCAGGAAAGGAAAAACAGACTTGATTTTCGAACTAACGTCAGACCTGCCCTTTTAAATAAGACCTAATTGTAGTCTCTGTGTAAAGGGCCACGAGCCTTTTAAAGAGGAAACTCTTCAGAGGTGAAAACACTGAGTTCCCCGGGTGTACGGTGGAGATGGGCAGCTGTGGACAGAATTAATCCTTCACCAGCGTTTGGGATGTGTGGACGGCAAACTCCATGCAGTTCGAGGGGCACATATACAGTTTAAACCACCTGGGCACCGCTCACTTCCCATTCTGCATTGAATCAGGGGCCCACCCATGGAAGCGTTCACAGGAAGCAAGGGAGAACGGATCTCCAGAGGGACTACACAGGCTAGAGCAGAAAGGAGGCCGCAAATAATTACAAGACAAATGGACTCCAAGCACTTTAGTAGTTACCTACAGGGGTTCTGAAGACCTTTGTGGAAAACAACACCTCTAGAATTTCGACCATCTGATTCCGCTTCCCGTTGCAATTGGTTTTGGAGGGGGCACAGGGCCCGTCCTCTTCCAGAGCACACATCTCAAGCCTAGCTTCACCACACATGAGGTTTTCTTTTAACAAGTTTATGCAACAAAGGGGGAAAGTTATCCCAAGGCAGTCCCCTCTCCCTCCTCAGCTCAACCTGATTCCCTGTGTTCCTCCGAACCCCTCCTCTCCCCCCGGCTGGAGACAAACCCTGGAATCTCCACTCGTTCCTACACACATGCAAATGGTTTCCTTGCACAAATACGGCTGCTGGGAGACTTGCTCTGACGGATTATTTCCTGCACTTGGTTTAGGCTCGCCTCCTTTTCTAAGGTAAACCCTCGCAGCCTAGCAAGGGTATATAAAATAGATCACAACTGTTGACAAAGGGAAGAAAGTATGCAGCAGTTTCTAACCCTGTGATTGCCTGCTGGTGTTCGATTTTTTTACGCTTTCATGCTACTTTCAACAGCGGAGAAAGGATTTTTGGACGGTCTGGGGCATCTCAATTTTCAAACAGTTACATATGAAAGTAGTCGATCCACACAACAGCTTCACATCACATTTTGGAAAGAAGAACCCTGTGCTAAAGTTACCTGCCATCCTAAAAATAAACACACTGCAGCATAATTGTGAAGTGACACAACAGTCTGGTTTGGGATACCCTGGACACCATTGGACAGCGCTTGCCATTCGCGGTGCTGCGAGGAATTTGGTAAAGATTGTTTTGTTTGCTTCGGGGCGGCATCCACGTTTGCCCAGTGCATGCCCGTTTATCTACAATTAAATATAACTTACGTGATAGTGAAATGAGATGGCCCCGCTTAAGGGGCGGGGCAATTGTGAAAGCAGCAGGGGCAGAATTGTCTTGGTTGTCAGCAGGGATTTCTTGAGGCTCCTTTGGAGCAAATAGAACCCCATCCTGCCAAGGCCACACAGGTCCGAGACAGCCCACTGCCACAAATACTACCTGGAAGGGCAGGGAGGCGTGCCTTCGATGCCCCACTACTCCAGCTAGGGTAAAAGCAAAGAATGCACCTAGGCAGTCTTGTTTTTGGCTTCCTAATACTGAGAGGACGTTGCTGACATCGGTGTAACGCCCCCTCCCCTGCGCCCACTCCTCCCACCATGTTTGTAGGCGATGACATGAGACAGCAACAGTTCTCAATTTCTTCGAGCGGCTCGCGAACACCCGTCACACCTTTCCTGCCACCATGCCTAAAAATGCAAGCTTTGGCTTGGATCCATGTATTTGCATTCTTGCCATTCCCTGCCGTCTTTCTGTTAAGTGATGGAGCATCGCTCTGCCGTGAGTGTCTCCCGTCGAAAAGCTGCCCTGCGGGCGCCTTCTACGCCAGAGACTGTTACAAACAGGGACTTGTGTCACAGAGGCTGCATCAGGACCCCAACCCAGGATTCCAGTCACACAGGTAAATACTCCTGCAGGAAGGAGACAATGGCTGCACAAAATATGTATTCGGGAGCATTGAGATTCCATGACCAAGTGCAGTAATTAAAGCAAACATGTAAACCAGCAACCGTCAAGGAAACCAAAGCGCTACCCCAACAGCTTTTTAGCGACCATAAGCACATTTCTGGTAAATGTTGTTTTTAGTAAGATGCAGATCAAAAACATATGTACATTTTGGATTCATTCATAACTGAAATTCATTTTTAAAGCCCCAAGGAAGGAAAACATACTGTTTGAATCGGCCAACACAAAACCAGCGTTTCTATCTAGCACTTGGCTCTACAATAGAACTAGTAAATCATGGAAAAATACGGATGGCTGCCGCTGTGTTTTGGAAGGCAAGCCACCCACACCTTCTGGATCAGTTCAATTAGCCTGGTAATTCGATCCTCCAGCAATAGGAAATAATAAGCATGTTGTAATAGCGTTGGAACTAAATGCTTTGACAATATTATTGCACTGCTTATTTGTGCACACAGTAGTGCAACACTGTCAGAGCTACTGGCGCCAGCAAAGTGCCACAAAGAGCCCTTGGACAGCTCCAGAGCCACAGTCCATTCCCTCTTTAGGGGTCTTGCGATATGTGAACACTGAGGCGCCTTTAAAGCCCGTAATAGCTCGCAACCCTGGCAGGGAAGTCCTGATGCCAGAGAAGAAGTTAGTGCCAAGAAATCAATTGGTAGAAAGTGGAATATTGACTAACTTACAAACACTGCTATTGCTGCTTAAGCACATTTGGATAACAGATTAGACAGAGCCATGGGCACGCCCTCTACCTTAAGAAAAGACTGACACCAAATGCAAAATGCGTTTTTATAGTGGAGAAAATCAACATTAGGAGAAGCATTATTTTTGCCTCTATGGTGGGCATGTATAACGCACCACACCGTTATTCATTCATGAAATAGTAGTGTAAATGAGCGGCGATGAATGGTCGTTAAATATGAAAACAAATAAACTAACCTAGCGTAAAAAAAAGCAAGCCTAGGGGCTACATTACAGGATGGGCCTAGTGTCTAAAGAAATCGACCCAAAATACTCTTTGTTTAACGGGGACTGTGCCATAAAAGGAAATGTTTTGAATACATGCATGCACCCTCCGAGAGGCACACATTACATCTTGCGTTACCAGATTAAACACACCATTTCACACCCAAGGCATCTCTCCTCGGTACCTGCCAAGGATTCTGCCAGCCAATGCCCTTTTACTATTGCATTGCTCAACCTCAGTTCCCAGTAGGTACAACAGAACAACTATTGGCATAGCCAAAAGGTCTCGTCTTTGGGACCTTATAAGTGTTTAGTTATCCAGCACAATATCCTTGGTGCAACAACATCAAGTGTTGCATAGCTAAACACTTAGAAGGTCCCAAAGGCAAGACCTATTGGCTGTGTCAATGCTTGTTTTTTTATGGCTTGTGCCCTGCCCATAACCGATAAGGCAAGAACTGTTAGCTAAATTCATTTGGTATGTTTAAAACGGGAGCGAAAAGCATCCATTTGCCTTTGAATTTGACAGCTCTGTTGAGTTCATTGATGGGGAATGGTAATCAGTAAAATACCTCCCTCAACTCAATGTACTAAATTGAATATATACGGTTCTTTTTTAAAGATGAATGCGATTTAGTTTATACTAAAACCGCTACATGTACGTGAGAAAAGTAACAGACTAACCACAAGGAAATGTGTTTTACAGGTGCGGTTCAACGCGTACCACCCCCTCCCAGAGAAGGTCGTTCCAAGATGGCCACCGCGTTACCTACCAGTTTAGGAACTAGCGTTGCCTAATAGTTTTCATTGTTGAAAGTAACCTGGCGTTCGTTACCAACTTAAGAAACATTACATTTTTCAGATTTGTGCCTCCTCTGTACCACGTAATGGTAATGTAATACATTGTTCGCTTTGATTTACTTTTTTACATCAATTTAATTCGGTGGGCAATGGTTATTCGCACTGAGAGAGAAAGAGGCTGAACAGCTTCTCCTACTAATTAAATAAACATGCCATGCAGCATTTCTTGTAGACTGTGGACATGGAAGGTGGAAGACTAAAGGCACTGTCCCTCTGAGACAGTAACGAGTTATGTTCCAAGATGGCCGCTGGGTTGACGTTTACCGTATTAACAGTTTAGTTCCTCGTCGGTGTCCATTGCAGCACACAAGTGGTAGGAACCGACTCTTCGCGGAACCTTCCAGCCCGAGCTCTGACTGTGGTCGGTTGTGTCCGGGGCACTTCCGGGAGCTCCCAGCGGCGGGCGGAGATGGGGTTTGAGTGGCCCTGGCAGTACAGCTTCCCCCCGTTTTTCACGTGAGTGCCGGGGTGGAGTGTTCATGTGACACATTGACCCTGAGTTGACCCTCGGGCCGGTAGGGCTACTTCGTTATGGAGAGGGCGGATCCACCCTGCCCTCTCAACCAGGAAGTGACAGAGAACAGCCCCCTTAAAACATGGTAGTAGGGGAGTTCTGAGAAAGTGACAGAGCAATAAGTTGGGTCTATCCCCGAGTACGCTCTAAGTGACACCCAGTGTAAAAGTGTGGGGGCTTTTCTGTTTAAGTGAGAGGGGTCAATCTATTAACAACTTAAAGGGAGCGTATCGCTGGGAAGCTTTGGGGACACTCCATTGTAGTACTGTTAGTGGCCCGTCTCCTAGGACTACTGAAGGATTGAAACCCTGTATGCTATAAGATGCCCGGAGGGTGTAAAACCATACTTAGGCAAAACAGGCGTCTATCAGTCTAAGTATAAACTAAACTCTGGGATGGAGCCCTTTCACTAGAGCTGAGGGTTTCATAAGTCTCTCTACAAACAGAACGTAACGGAGCATAAGATTGGATTTACTCAGTTGAGCTCAGCATAAACCCAGTGCACTTTTCCGTCCATGGAACTGCTCCCATTGGGTTTGCTACATTGTGAATCGATAGCCCGCCACTTGGAACTTAATTTTCAGTCCGCTGCATATCATTTAATTCTTTGGAATTTCATGCTATAAGTACACAAGTACAGTAATTCAATGATGTTAGTTCCCCGTTCACAGTTTTACCAGTTCTGCAATAAAATTCCATAATGCAACATTCCAAGCCACATGTTACGTAGTTCTGAACAAAGCGTGTGGAATTTGCATTTTTGCATATAAAGTAGTAAATCCAAGTTAAAACAATGGGGAGAATATTTACTATTGGGCAGCAGAAAATAAAAATAGCCCATAATGATACACCCCCCTCTAATTTCTAGTTGCAGCAAGAAGCTATGCTGGATGCAGATACCCACGTGGAATACTTCTAGCTTACAGCCCATAGAGGAAAGCCGTGCTCTGGTGGCATTCCTTGGTGTGACACCTAGTAAAAGGAAGTGTAGTTCACTTTTAAATGTTTGCTGTAGATCACAATATTATTTGCCCTGTTGTTGTTTCTGTGCAGTATGTTTATTTTTAATGTACATTAAGTAATCAGAACTCTAGTGATGAACCTACAAGTAAACATTAATTGCAAACGATACATGAGGAACATAGTTTGTTTACGGATATTCAAACTAAAAGCTTTTAAAAAAGTGAGACCACTTGTTGCTCATAGACATTGAGAAAAAAACATGCTGCTACATTCCTGTAGAGTATTGCAAATAACACTATGGACTTTTGATTTTTCAAACTATGGAAGAAGCTGAGATAGTGCAAGTCTATTTTTTAAATACTAGCATGGCTCCTAGTGCAACGAAAGACTTATTTTAAGAACTCCTACATATTAAGAACAATAAAAAGTAGGGATGGATTAGGGATTCCAAACATAAAACGTTTACCTGTAAGCATTTTCAGGTAATCATTATACAGATACCCATGAAATGTATTTTTTATGCTGTGCATATGTGTTTTAACAACTAATAAAAAGTTGGGATTCCTTGGAGAATGGGATTCCTTAATTCAGATGTAAATGGACACTACTGTTTGCTGGTTTAGTCAGCCCTCTGACCCAGGCATGTAGATATGTTTGTACCGGTGTGATCTTTGGGATGCTATGTCTCCCCCACCTCATTGAGAGATTGGCAAGAGGTACAGAGTTAATAGCTACACGTTTAACCAATTTAATTTTGACAATTTAAACAGGTAATCAAACAGAATTTACATCTCCGGATGTATAGACATATTTATTTTATAAACCATCTTTTCAGTCCCATCGTTCAAATTCTTTCCATCCCTAGTCATTTATATAGTACTTTAAGCCCTAAACTGTATATTCAGAACATATTCAAATTAAGGATATTCATACTATAAACATTTAGAAAAGTGAAACCAGTAGTTGCACGGAGATGTTGTAGAAAAGTAGCATATTCTTCTGCAGTTTGGTAAGACTATAGAATTCTAATTTGTCAGTATATGACAGGAATGAGAGACGGTGGAACTCCGTTTTTAGGTTTCGACCTGGCGATCTGTGCAAGCAGTTCGCGCAGGCGAAATCTATTGTTTACAATATTGGCTTCAGGAACGTCCCACGGCTCCCATTGGCTAGCTCCATAAATGGAGGCTAGCCATTGGGAGCCGGATCTGTCCGTCAAGGCCGGACCAGATTCGGGGGCGTTCCCACGATTTTTTCCCTCTCCGCCTCTGCGATGTCGTCATCGCGGCGGTGGGCGGAGTTTCGTTTTTTTTTTCTGTGTTTGTTTTGGTCATTCCATGCCTGCCGACCACGGCCGCTGGAGGAAGCCCAGGTGAGTGCTTGTTTTAAGTTGATCAGACACGGTCTGGCTACATCTGCGCTGTCCAGCCAGAACTAAAAATTGGTGTGCTTAGAATATTAACTTTAGCCCAAATTTTCTTTTTGGCAGTGGGGTGAACCAAAGACACAGAAAGCTGAACACTTGGTACGCTTTCCCTTGTCAAGGTGTAATATGATTGAACACCAACTGATTAGAAATAGCATTGCATGGTACATTTTCATCTAGTAATACTTCTTGCCAATAAGATTGTGTGACTGCATTAAATAAAATCTCTAGACCGAATTATCCCGTCCTGGGGCCTGAGTACAGAAGGGGCTCTGCAGCATTAGTGCGTGCATGTGCTTCGGCCACCACTGAGCGTGAACTGGTGCCACGCGACCGGCTACCGAGGAAACTGTGAGAGATGGCCACGCCAATAATGTAACGACGGATACGATTGGCGCTTCAGGCATGAGCGGGCTGCTGCTCTTCCCTTCCTTGCGCAACGTGACCTTCTGAATGCCCTCAGCGTCCACGAGGGGGCGGACAATCGTAGTCGCTGAAGGGAATCGGAGTGTTGATGACGCGAGTCCTCTGGTGTTGTATATTTGAGGGCAAAACATCATGACCTACATAGTTAACTTTCTGTAATGGAAGCATACAAAGAGTCCTGCATTTCCGTTGGGCATACCACGATGCAAATGAGGAAGCAGGTCCTGTTGAAAACGCTGTAGCAGGAACGGTGTCTGCACAATGTAGCCCCTCAGTGCAAGGGGCATTAAGTGCCATGTGCACACTGAGCGCGCTACAGGTAGTTCCATTACTGTGGATTTAATTAGAGAAATTCTGTCCCTGCAGTTTCGAATTTGCATCTTTATATGTTAAGAATATGGTTTTGTTGGAAGGGGCGATCTCCGAGGGCCAGGTTGGGCTCACCCGGTCACCCCAAGATCCACCTCTCCCACAGAACTTGCCGAGTCTTGATTGGGGAGGTCCCCCACCGGGGAGGACTTCGGGTCTAGGATCGTACACACTGAGCGCACACCACACTACGAACAGACACCACACCGTTGGATTCTAGTAACAAGTTCTTTATATAGCAAATAACGAAGGAAGCACTCTTATATACACAGTGGTCAAGGGACCCCAAAGTCTTGGAGGATTCGGGAAGGGGGAAGCCTTTTAGTCTCTGGGTCAGTACGCGGCGTACCCTACGCACAGCTCTCAATCCCCGAGCCGGGGGGAACGGGATGATGGTCGTACTGGCTGCCTCACCTCCGTCGAGTCGGCTCGGTCGGGATGGTGGTCTCGATGGTCCAGCCGGACCAGAGTACTCCTCGAGCCGCGACGAGGTCAGCAGGGCTCGATCTGGAGAGGTTCGTGAGAGCCGCGACAGCGTCAGCAGGGCTCAGGTGGTCTTAGAGGTCGAGCCGCGACAGCATCAGCAGGGCTCCGATGGTTACAAGTTCAGCTTGAGCCGCGACAGCGTCAGCAGGGCTCCGATGGTTGCAGGTTCAGCTTGAGCCGCGACAGCGTCAGCAGGGCTCGGATGGTTACAAGTTCAGCTTGAGCCGCGACAGCGTCAGCAGGGCTCGGATGGTTGCAGGTTCAGCTTGAGCCGCGACAGCGTCAGCAGGGCTCGGATGGTTACAAGTTCAGCTTGAGCCGCGACAGCGTCAGCAGGGCTCCTAGGTTCCGGATGAGTCTTCTTAGGGTCAGCCGCGATCAGATCAGCAGGGCTTCAGGTCCAAGATACAACTGCCCGCCAGTTGTCGGGCGGGCCCAGTTATAGTCCTTTTGCTTCTTTGATCTCCGGACCCTCGCAGGCAGAGGTCTCTGGCCCTGGGGGCTGGTCGTTGGCGAGGTCCGGCGGTTGGCTCTTTGATCCCTTTGAAAGATGGGTCCGGGAATTCCCAGACGCCCAGCGGGTCTGGAGCCAGCCCTCGGGGGGGCCAGAGGGGTGATCGAAACTGGCCCACAGGGGAGGGCCAAAGGTGTGACAGAAACCAGCCCCTCAGGGGAGGCCGGAGGTGCCATCGAAACTCCCTGGCTTATCTCACTCGGGGAGCCCTTTACCCCCCAGCCGGGACTGGCGCGCCTTTGGAATCTGGGTTTCGCTGGGGCCGGGGTCACACTCAGCCCAGGGAGACAGGGATGTCGGGAAGGGAAGATGGCGTCCGGGCCTTGTGGGGCATGCAAGGTTAGGCGCTCGGAGCCGGGCGTGGAGCGGGAAAGGCAGGCCTGGTCGAGGGTCTAGGGGGATCTAGGTTTAACTGGAGTAGGACGACCAGGCTCGGGGTGCAGGCTACACTAACGGGGAGGCTGCGCAGGGGACTCGGGGCACAGGCCTACGCTCACAGGGTGTGGAGGGACAGAGGCGAACCACGCCATGAGGCCGGGTCCAACAGGTTTAATATGGTTAGAAACCACGACTGCCCAATGATGGTTCGTAAGCAGTGTTTAATTTGGTCCAGTGGTTTCCTGTGCTCGGCACCGGCAATTAATTGTCACACATGAAGTGTGATGATGTGTAGTTGTGTCTGTACTGTCATTGGCAGTGCTGACAGGGGCAATGGGTGGTGCGGGCTGCAGTGGCCTCCTGACAAGGGCCATGGCACTTTTTTTTTTTACCAATTAAGCACTGTTCATAAATGAATCTATCATGTGGGACTTTATGGTTTGTTTAGACGCAGCTGTTATAGCTGCATGTACTGTAAAACAATTGAACTCACAAGCATATAATATAAAAAACGGTCCCGACCACAAGATTTTTTCCTCGTTGAGAATGCATAAGAAGCTCCGATTACAAAAATGAACAATAAGATTGAAAGTAATCTCAAAAACCTTTTACAAATTTATTCAACTAGGGAACAAAAGGTTGAGTAAAGGCGAGCATTGGACAAGGAGGAAGTAGGTGACTAATACCTTTAAGTAGGTTATCCTGGCTACATACCTCCACTAAGAGTGCGGTAGGCCTCATTACACATATTAACTTAAACTAACAAGGGATCACCGTGGATAGGCAGGGATCTGCAATCTGCTATCACCCCGATGAAGGCCCCTGACCTTAAGATGTATTAAAATAGGCCAAAACATTTTGGTGCAAGGAAGCTTGACTCATTGTATTCAATGGACATCCCAGATATAATGTAATCATACCACGGGTACCCAAAGGTAAAGCGAGGAAAGCCTATGTATGCCTGTGAAGTATTTTTAATAACTGGACCCTAGCTTTTTTTCGAAAAAGATTTATTTTGTATTCCCACCTTATGTTGAGTTCTTTAAGGTGGTACTGACCTACCTTTGGGGGAAGGGGCACCTATGACGAGCATGCCACAATCAACTGGGTGAGGTGTCTACTTCCAGTATCAATTCAATTCAAATGTCTTTATTCTGTTATGATACAAATATCACAAGATAAAATTCATTCAATTCATTACTACTTACATACATGATGGTACTAAGATAATAATAAAAAACCCACAATATAGTTCACAAGATAATGAGGTCTCAGTGGCATTTGAATTCATATTCACAGTTTACTATAGTAGTGTTTTCCATAAGTTAAAAGCGTATTTTAAATACACAGTAACTGATGCAATAACATATTCATTCTCTAGGTATTGTATTGCAAGAAATGCGGGACGACACTGTTTTAGCCCCAAGTTCTTTAAAACGGGGATGATCCATCTCCTTCTTGGTGTATCATAGTACCTACAGAATAACTTCCAATATCAATGGATACCTGTAGATATTTAGAAGACCCAAGAACAATAATCTAATTATCCTACGAACCTTTTGTATTTAGTAATATAGTCTGGGAGGCTATACGTACATTGGGGTTTTTATACACTTGTTGTTCTCCCCCAAGTGTATGATGAACTAGGGGATGAAGCCCTGTTCTGTCATTTATTAGGTTTCGCCTGGCGTTTACTGCGCAAGCAGTATCGCGCAGGCGAAAACTTTTGTAAACAAGTATGGAGCTTTCTCACGCCTCTGTCTTCCATTGGCTAGCTCCATAAATGGAGGCTAGCCATTGGAAGACAGATCTGCCCGTCATTGCAGGAGCAGATTCGTGGGCGTTCCCGCGATTTTTACTCATCCCACCCCTTTCCCTACGTCATGCGGCGGTGGGCGGTGTTTTTTTCTTTTTCTTTTTCAAGCCATGTTTTTGCCATTTGGTTGCCTGTGGTCTCCGTGAGCTGCTCGGCTCCGCTGGCCTCCCCCCCTTCTCTCTGCAACACCTGGAGAAGCTGAACCGGCCCCCAACAACAACAGTTTCTTTGTAAACATTGGTCCGCATCGAGACATATTTAGTGTAGTGGCTGAGTTCGGACTATCAGCGTTCCTCGGTGACTCGAAATGTTATCGGTTTGAGCTGAACCGGCCCCCAACAACAACAGTTTCTTTGTAAACATTGGTCCACATCGAGACATATTTAGTGTAGTGGCTGAGTTCGGAATATCAGCGTTCCTCGGTGACTCGAAATGTTATCGGTTTTCAGGGACTGCTTTACCCCTCCCGCCTTCTGGAACGTAAAAAGCGTGCGCCGTCTAATGACGTCATTACAAGCGAGCTGCAGTTCGCCCATGTGACCCAGGCTGTCATGGACTCTACCTGGTTTGTTGATTCCTGTGGCTGGAGGCAGCCTGTTAAAGAAGGATAGCGCGGCAGTTGCTGGTTGTGCCGCGTGCCCCTTGTTTGCGAGTGGAGATGTTCCGTAGGTCCAGGCTCAGTGTCAAACCCAACGTTAAACCTCCTGCAGGATGTAGAGGTGGCCCCGCGCCTCCCATCCCTGTTGCTCCTCAACTACCACTCGTCCAGAGCACCACCCCTGATCTACCACCGGCACGTGAGAATGAGAGTCCGCCCTGTGACAGCCTGCAACATCCCATCGAAGAGGCCAACAACAGCCCCAGTACCCAAAGGTGAGTAGAGCTGCTGAAGACGAGTAAAGATGTGAGCCTGAATTTCAGGCGTAGTGGGCATACTACAATAGAACTTTGTATACACACCCAGAGCATTGTAATATTGCACTTTCCCGTTCCCCGAACCAGGTACACTGCAGCATCTTTGCACAGACAGGGCTTAGAGAACAACAAGGAACACAATTGCAACCACACTGCAAACAGACTGGATCCAGTTACAATAAATCTGTAAAAAATGCCGGGCCCCTGTGATAAGTGCCTAGTACAGGGAAAATAACAATTGGGAAAATAAAGCCTAAGCGAGGCGATTGAAACGTAGTGCTAGAAAGGCAAAAGGCAAGTTACACACATGCACAAGTACTGTCAGATTTTTATGTAATTTATTATATAGAAAAATATATTTTATGCTTTTCGTTATCTTTTGTTAAAAAATGCATAAAGTTACCATAAAGTGACAATTGTTCATGTAGGATTATAGATACTTTACAAATCAAGATTAATATTGCTGATACTTCAATGAGGCCGGATACAACTTTACAATGTGGTAACGAGGGGCGGTCAGCGTCACTCCACTGACCTTCATTAGCTTGGTGGGTTACTGGAGGGGCGCGCTGTGCGGGGTAGGGGGGTGCATGACAAGCTGCCGCCTGCTGTCTGACATATGGTTAAGAGCCCCGCATGTGCGCACTGCTCCAGAGTTTGTGCGTGTGTGACTGCTCCAGTGTGTGCGTGCATGTGACTGCTCCAGAGTGTGTGTGTGTGACTGCTCCTGGGTGTGTGTGTGTGACTGTTCCAGGGTGTGTGTGTATGTGACTGCTCCAGAGTGTGTGTGTGTGTTATGTGACTGCTCCAGAGTGTGTGTGTGTGTATGTGATTGCTCCAGAGTGTGTATGTGTGTGTATGTTACTGCTCCAGTGTGTGTGTGTGTGTGTGTGTGACTGCTCCAGTGGGTGTGTGTATGTGACTGCTCTGGTTGTGTGTGTGTGTGTGGGGCTCTGGGTGTGTGTGTGTGGCTCTGGTTGTGGCTGGCACTGGGTGTGTGTGGCTGGCTCTGGGTGTGTGGGGCTGGCTCTGGGTGTGTGTGTGTGGCTCTGGGTGTGTGTGCGTGTGGTAGTAATTGCTGTCTGCTACCGTAGGGTACAATAGTTCTCACATTTGCGAGAGATTAAGCTATTGGCAATGTAAATGACAATGCCATTTATTTATCTGTTTTCAAAACCAACACAAATACAAATTTTGTCATTTACAATGCCAATAGCTCTAACTTCTCCAAAGGCGAAACTGTTGCATTGCAAATGCTTGTTAAAATATTGTCATGACTCCCATTGCAACGAAAGGCTTATTTTAAGAATCCCTTCTACACCGAGAGAACAATAACTATGTCCAGCTGGAGTAGGGCAACTAGATAAAAATAAAACAGATTTATAGATGCTGCTTTTTATCAGCATGTTGATAAAGTGGTACGGTTGGTTGTGTAATTCATCCAGAAACTTTTTGACAAGATTGAAGCCTGGTAACAAGACGTTTATTTCTCCACACTGTTTACACATTTATTGAAGTACCACTAGTAAAGATTTATCACTGACAGAAGGAGTCTCTTTTGCTGATGGGCATACCCAATGTTTCAGGTATACTGGAGATTTTCCAAACACCCATTTGTGTTTCAGGACGGTGCCTAAAATGTAATCTTATCTCAAACCACACCCACGATATGTCTATAAGAATTGGGGATATGCGCATTACTTCAGGCACGTTCTTAACAGTACTTGCTGGCTGGTATTGTAAAACTGGTTGCTTCTGTATCTGTCATTGATGTCAGCTTGTTACACCCCGTGTTGACCTAACCTTAATAATACAGTAAAATGCAAAAGTTGTGTTTCTTTCAAATGATTTAATACCTTTCCCAGTTTTGAGGAGAACTAAATTCCTATATATAGTACTAGGTCCAACTCTCTAAAAGAAGGCGGACCAGACAAATAAATGTTCTGGGTTTTTTTTCAACATCAGTTCCAAATTATTCTGATTACTGTGTTTACAACCTGAGCTGAATACAAATTGACAATCAGTTCCTAGGCTTCAGGGATAAATCGAATGGCATCCTTACAGAACAACACATAATAGGCATATTTGGAATATACAGTTTAGCCCCTCACATCTGAAAACCTCAGTACTGTCTGTATATTCTAACTAAATAAGACGGAGCATGCAGACAACCCAGCCTTGTTACTTCAAAGTCCTGTGTTGTTCCAGCATTCAAAACAACTGTTGTTGTATGTCATTAATAAAACATGTCCATACCTTGTATTAAAACCATGGAGAACTTTAACACTACGAATTTAAAGCCCAATTTTAAGTCCTATGGTGAAAAGCCTTTTCAGATTCTAGCTTGAAACGGTCAGCCAGTAAGATATTCTATGTGATCCTACAAATTTTTCTTAACGCTGTGCTTTTCTAGCAACATCTGATTGGTCTGTGTATATGAGACAATTATGAAATCCATGTTTACATATTTTAATATATATGTGTTTAATAATTAAGGGTTATAAAGACACCTGAAGTACGTTTTTCTGTACTTTCCATTTGAATTGGTGTTATTGAAGATTGTCCAGGTAACTTTGAAAAACAGTTCACATCTCCAGCTTCTGAAACCACTTTGATCGATATTAAGATCGTTTTTCCCAAGTTCTGTATAAAATGTTGCTCTAGCCATCTGATTCAGTGATTTTGCTTATAATTCACAATGCCCTTAGTGATCAGCTCAATTAAAATACCCACCTCCTCAAATTACATGGTTAATGCCAGTTACAAATGTGCTAATCCCCTTATCTCAGTACCTATTTTCTTACGAGATAGCATATTATTCAAGTTTTCATCTCTAGGAATTTTTCTTCATATGCTTCCATATCCCTGCCTACTAGCTCCCAATTACCTTTATCTGTTACTCATTATTCCCCTTAGGCATATCCTATCAGGCCAGCATTCTGTCAGCCACTTCTCAAATTTGTGTCTGCTCCGTTGTAATCTTGACCTTCCCACTTACTCCCCTGTCTCCATTCCCCACACTTTGTAGTCTATCTCTATAGAGTTCTGATTTGTTTTACATAGTACTTTTTCCTACTAAGTAGCATTTTTGTGAGAAACAGAAATTGTTTGTCTTGCATATACGTTGTTTATCCTGTCTCACTGTCGTTTCAGCTCTTAAAATATATTTTTGCTAATTTTGCAGAGAACGATGCAAAAAAAACAAAAAACTAATACTATGCATAGTAAACTGTGTTTCACTGGTCAAGGAGCAGGAAGCAAACAAAAGGAAATGCAATTATCAGTTTACAAAGTTATAAAACTCTACAGTCAATAAAGGACAGCAACGATTGTGTTCCTTCCAGTATTCAGTGTAAATAATAACCAATATGAGCGTTGATAACAGTCAAACTTATCACTTAATTAGCAATCACACAATTTGGCCTAGATTCTATGCTGGCATAGTACCAGGCGGTTATAGCAGATTCTTTACATGCATTCTCCAGTCAGAAGGATTTGACTCTAGTCTATTACCTCGTCTTGTCGTGACATGTGAATAGCTTCTGCTTTCCCCATTCTGATACATCTGTGAGCTACTCATCTATCCCTACTAGGACCAACGTGAATGCCTTCTATTTCTTTCAAACCTTGTTTTTCTTTGATTCAGGGTGTGCAACTAAGAGGCATGCCTGTGGATTATATGGTGCTGCCATAACCTGCCCCTCCCCAGGTCTACTAACAATAGCCTTCCAGTTCTCTCAAACCTTTTAGAAGTCCCAGATTGAGTGTTCAAAGGTGGCTTTTTGTGCCTAAACGTAGAGCATCCATTAGCTCTTAGAGGGATTTATTTTATGCAACATGCATGCGGTCAAATATAAATTGTATGGCTTTGAATCTGGTATTTCTTCAGACCTTCTTGAAGAATGTACATGCTTTGGCCCATTATATTTCTATGATTTCCCCTGAATAGCGTGTCGCCTCACGGGCCAATAGTATTGGAGTTTTTATCTTGAAAGATGAGTGGATAATCCCACACAACACAGAGACCTCACTCTCTGACCTAGTTACTTCCTGCCGGGCAACCAACATATTTGAGACCCAGGGAGCATTTGAGAAAGAGCTTGATGTGGCCTTGGAAGCTTTCACCAATTTTCTGAGCTAAGAAACTGATCAGTCTCCAAAACAATGTTATCATGGGCTCTTTCACTTCTCAGTGAAGAAAAGGACACTATTCTGGCGCAGTGTCCAGTCTTCCTATTCCAGAACGGGAAAATGATTTCCAGTGGTATGAATCAGGCAGCAACACAGCCTGGTGACGCTTTGCCTTTGATGGCATTGACAAGCTAATGTAACAAGATGCAGAGTGCAGAGTGGAAAATGCAACTGTGTCAGAGGATCACAGATTATTCCTCTAGTGCACGTCCATCTAACAAACCCTTGAACAGTGAAGTCAAAAGAACAAGGTAACAGTAAATTGAAGTTGCGCAATAAAGCACCATCCTCATATCTCTGGTTCATCGTTTCGAGTCTCCCCTGTGAGCCCCCTAGCAGTTTCCTAAGTATGCTATCTAATTTCTTAAGTCGTTTTCTCAGCAAGACATACAAGAAATGCTGATAGACATAGAATTATTATGGTAGCAATTGTGATTGGTTTCGTAAGAGATAGCTCAAGGGTTGTCTAGAAGTCCATAGACTTTCTGAAGCCAGCCCCAAACCATCACATGTTCAATTTACAGGACCTCTTTTCTGAGTGGAAAACCATGAACAATCGTTTTCTATGATAATGGCAGAATAGTAACTACATATCTCCTAACCTAGGCTAGAGAGCTTACAAAGAAAAGAACAGACTTGGTTTAGTTAATTTTTATGCTACAAAGCATACCGAAACTCGGCCACTACTCCCAACAAATTAGACACAATAGCGTAGCTGTAAATGATGCTGCAGAAGTAGTGGGACTAGGGCCCAAGGGGAAAATGGGCCAACATTAGCCAAGTTATCACTGTTTTTACTACTCAGCCAGGTGCTGGGAGGTGTGGGGTATTTTTTTCCTTCCAGTAAGGCCCATGAGCCCTTGCCAGGTCCCTTCTTAGGCACTCTAGACTACGATATACGTCATTTAAATAAAACAACATCTTGCCCCCATATAGTGTCATAACCTACTCTCTGTCGTCATCCAACCACCGAACCCAATAGCTTTCCACTCAGCCAACAGGTGTAGTGTTCTGTCACTAAGCCAAAAGTGAGTGAAGTTGGACAGCATTGCCTAGTACACATGTCCATATCCCAGGAGCACACTAGTACCAATGCGAGCTAACTAATGGTTTAGCCTAGAGCAATTTTACCAGTTTGATGTCTCGTGTGCTATTGCCTAAATCAGCTTGAATAAATTGTGGGTTATAGCCTACATTTGCAATGCCAAAACACACTCCTTTTATTCATGTTGGTGTGAAATATAACTACATTCAACTGTAATCTGTTAGCAGCCAGTAAGTACTGTGCTAAAGAATCATTTTTTGGAAGAATTTTTTTTTAAAGAAAGTTGCAGATGAGACAATATACAAGACCTTCAGTAGGACAAAATGTGTACACAGCATCTTGAACAAAGCATTCAGTCATGCATGGAAATATGCATCCTGGCCCAAGTCCTAGAACTACTGGCAAAATTGTCAAAATGTGGAGATGGGATACAGTACACAAGAAGAAAGGGGAGGGTAAATAAAGTAGCCTGGAGAGAGGGGCCAAAAGGAGGGGAGGGAAACCCACCATACTATTAATAACAGGAAGTAAACAACACACACACGCACATCTAGAAACCAACCATAGTGTCACCCGTACAAGAATATACAAAGTGCGAACACGGAACCCCTCAGCAGCAAGAAACATGCAATATTGAAGTTCCCATATAATCATCAACATGATAACAATCCAAGAGCCGGACTTCACATCAGATACCTGCAGTGTTCTTTTGCAATCGTACAAAAGATAGACGTTGCTGAAACCTTGCACATATATGAAACATGTTTGTTGAAAGAAGGAAAAAGTATGAGGGAGAGGTGTCATGGCCGAGAAACAGCCTGCGTATTCTAAGATGGGTATTGTGTTGTACACTCTACGTAAGAGTCTTTCATAGGATGCCTTATGCATATAGATAACCATTTTCCATGAGATGGCACAATTTGAGACCTTCAGTATTTGAGAACGCACACGTTAGCCAAGACTAGTAATGCAACAATTAATCACTGTCAGTGAGAACTGACCTCATCAGTGTCTGAGGTATCACGTAAGATGGCTAGTGTCGCAACAAATTAAAAGTTATAGTTTCAAGAAGCAGCCAGCATTCACTACATGGCAGAGCAATACAGGACATGTTCAGTTTGCTGATATCAACAGCAGGAGGCTTCATGGTATAGGCAAGCTTTTTTCAAAGTTTAGTATATGGAGCCCAGTATCAGTCGTGGAAGATCTGAAAATATGTGAATTTAAGTCTTGCTTCCATCAGGCCGCTGTCTGTCGAGTAGTGACTTCCATTTTCTCTCATAGGAGAGACTCCTATGTAGGGTGCAAGACAACTGGGTCTGGCAAAAGAATATAGTAATACCGCCAGTAGGTTTGGAGCACAGTTCGTAAACCAAGGTAATATACTGGCCTGAAACAATGCACTTGTTCTGCCCCATTATTGTAGAAAGAGATTGGGCATACAATGCAGTACCCAGACTATTCTTCAGCTGTGTACAAGTTGATGGTACCACCTGAACTGACAACGATGCAGGTGTGACTCTGTAGGTCTGTGAAAGGTTTGAACATGTTGTCTTTAAACATATCATATAGCAACAGCAAACCCCTATTAGATAACTAAAGGCAGGGGAAGGGATGAAGTCCCTTTTAGTCTGTCTGTTCTTTATTACGGGTTGAGTCCTTTAGTGGGCCAATTTTTATAGTTTCCTCCAGAACCAAAAACAGCCATACATAAAGATTTCACAAAATGTCCCACAATGCTGTCATGGAAGTCCATGCCCCCACAACCCCCATGGTTTTTTCAGCCACAGTAGTCTTAGCAGTCGAGGTTAATTCCTTTCTGCTAGCAGGGGTGTCCCGAACATCTCTTTGTTTTCTGGATAACTTTGTGAGTCTGCTCATATCCACCAACTCATTTATGTTCTCAACGGATCTAGGGAAGGGACAGTGAGAAAAAGCCCGCTCAAATAAATGCCCTTTCGCTTACAGCATGTGGACCCCATCAGCTTTGCAGACCGGTGATGTAAGTACTAGTCATTTCCCTCCTTACCAGCCAGGCAAGAAGATTTTCTAATGTATCGCCCTCTCTAACGAGGAGTTGCCGGAAGTTCCTACTTTGGAGTTTGTTCCCTGTAAAGTGAACAATGTTATCTTGACTAAAAAAAAGAGATTAGCATTATTTTAGCAGAGTTGCATACTCTCTCTTTGTCAAGACGTAGGGACCCAAATCACAGAAAGAGGCAACTATAATGTCCCCTCTCTAGAAATCTCTGGGTGTGAGTGTTTGATTGATTCAAATGCCCCGTCCATCACCACCCCCTTTTGTACCGCTTTTGGCCGCCATAAGTGTGGCAGGGTATGCTCAGACGTGAGTCCCTTGCTCACTTTGCCACTGGAATCAAGCTATCCAGGCTGATGAGGGCTGAAAGCCCGAAACCGGTCCTTGGATGCTTGTTTCCAGTCCAGGGAGGACCTGGCTTGGCAGTTCGGGCTGGACTGTTCCCATGGGGCACAGGGTCAAGACTGATTTGCATATAGCTGGGTTCAAACTGGAAAGGCATGGTGAGCAAAAAAACGATGGATTTAGGCCCAGATCTCTTTACTGGGGTGAATGTATGACATTGTTCTGCATTCTGTCCATCACCTCTAGTTTTGGAGCACTGTTGTGGCATGGCTAGCATCTTTCCTTCAAGATATAACCCAAATGCTCTTACTGAGTAAATTGGTGTTTGCAGGCAGAAATGTGCTGGTTACCCTACAGTTCCTTGATCAGCCTCATTCTGAACATCAATGAAAGAATTAAAAATATCTCTCCAGAACTGCTTGTAAAACCTGCGGTTTTTGTCCAGTTCTCCTTGAGAGTAGGTGAGACATGCTAGCTTGATGCAGCCTAGGAAAAAGGATGCCTCTTCACCACATAGAATGTTCACCAGCCTTTCTGTTTCAGGGCAAGCTACACACATACATCTGCCTATTTGTTTAACAGGCACATTGATGTAGCGCAAATGTAAAACAGGACACAAAAGAACGTCTTTCATATTTTCATTAGCATTTGTGAAACAATTGAATATACAGTTCGATTCTTCTCAGAAAAGTTCTATATTTTGGCTATTTTGAAATGTCAGCATCTTGTTACCAGTTCCTTGTTTTTTATTTTGGTCTAGCCTAGAGAACACGTTAGTTGTTTCGTCAGGTCCATTTTTCCTAAAAAATAAGAATATGAATATATGTGTATTTATATACACAAATGTGCTCTTTTTATCCATTGGTATGTTCAAGTGCCATTCGCAGTTTACTTCTCCCCCCCCCCCTCTAAGCAAACACAAGGGGCCGTTTTCAGCCCACTTTTTGCCATTGGCTTTCTTTACTGTGAGTAATGCAGTTTCTTTGTACACATGTGCACCTCTGCCTACAAAGTAGTCCATTTCACTGTTAGGTCTGGTAGGCAAATCTCTGCCTTCATATAATATATATATACTTTTTTGCAGTGCTTCATTTTTTACCTAATGGTGGCTACCGTGCCTGACATCTTCAAAGTGCATAGTTTTTACTTTGTATGACTTTTAATGTATATTTTATATGTTTGCAAAAAATTATGAAAACATCGCTGGTTTTCCAGGGCCAGACCTTTTGACTTTGCCAGTTCTTGGTTTAATATGTCCCTCTTGTGTTGGAGTGGTTCATTTGGCTATATCACAGAAAGTGCAGTGAGCAAAAGCTATTTGGACAGAAGATTCCTGGTTGCGTTAGTTCATAAGTTTATAAATAAGCATCATCCTGCTTTGAATATTTACTAATTCCGGCTAGACAACTGAGTTTTTCCATCGCAGTAACGTGGCAAATCTTCACAAACTATAGTGCTTGGGTTGTGGATGTTTCCTTCCTATCACTGTGTGATTATACTCCCTGTAGAGGTCGCGTTTTTGATTTTGTTAAGAGAAATAAATGGAGTCACCGATTTTTTGGGGTGGTATTTTACCTATCACTGTTAATCTGTTGCTGCTCCACCATATGTGCAGGAGTTATGTTAGTTTTTTGTAAAGTGCAATTTAAACTACCAAATTAACTATTAAACCCTGATAGTAAAAGTGAGTAAGGACCTGAGTATACTTGGCAGAACCGATGAGTTTTAGTAATCTTTTAAACTTTGCAAGATCCTCCTAGTAGTTTATGGCTGACTGGAGACTGTTCCAATATTTGCCTTGCAGACCGAAAATGCACATGCCACATTATCTAGTTCCCTGACTTCTGGCATCTGATGACTGACTTGGCGGACTGAATGCAGCACTTTTTAGGGAAGACGTATTTTAAATCAATGTTTTACACAGATGGGGCCTTTTCCAGAAAGTTATCTGTGGATCAAAGAAAGTGATTTAAATTGAACACTTGAAGCTAGTGCAGGGTATTCATAGCTGCAGGCACATGGTCATGCTGGCCAGTGCAACAGAACGTGCGCTGCTGCATTCTGAAGATCTTGCAATCACATCTCCAGTTGCTATCAATTTCCAGGTAGACACTACTTGATAAGTCAAGACCTGAACTTTCAGTCGCTATAAGGAATTACATTTTTAGGGGAAAGTTCAAAACGTAGACACTTTTTAATTTAGCAAGTATAATAGTAACAGTCAGAAGTCAATACTACAAAAACCTCATCCCTTCATTGAGAGCTTATTGTCTTGACTTCAGCAGAGGTTGCCCAAATGGTCGTATTAACTTGGGTCATACACCTAGAATCACACTGATCACCTAACTTCCGACTTGGTTGGATCCAGTTTTAAGTGATTTGCGCTCATCCACCTATCCGTATTCAGCAGCTGATCACCAAACTTGTTTCTGTCTTCATATCTTGGGGGAGAGGGCGTATAAATCTCTCTAGAGCCATTGGCATAGTTATAATAAAGTATGTTGCATAAAGTAAGGATCATCAAGCGATGCATGCATATAGTAAAAAAAAGTGTCAAACGTGCTGTTCTCTGTACGAGCTTACAACTCACCAGGAATGGTCCCCCCACTCACTCCATAGTGCTCCTAGTATAAAGCAGAATTTGCAGATTTCAGTTTTTTGCAAACACTAGAATAGTTAACCCCCAGCACTGCTCTTCTGTGCTGCCTCTTTTCAATTACAGTGCTTAGTTCGATCTTTCATATATAATATAGTATTAGACTATATTTTTCCAGGTATGGACTGAAAGCTAGTTTGCTAATTATTATTATAGTCGGATTTGTATTGCGCATGGCTGCCCCAGAGACGGGGCGTAGCAGCGCCACCAAAGACCATAAGCGTGAGCCTAGAGGGAGAAGATTAAGGAGTTAGGCCAGGAAAAGCCAGGTCTTTATGGCTTTGCGAAATGCGAGATGGTTCTGGATAGATAGAAACAGGGAGCGAATTCCAAAGTTTCGCAGCAAGACTGCGAAAAAAACGGCCTCCGGCTCTGGCTTTCAAAATTCAAGGAATACTGACCAACGCTTGGTCAGCAGATCTTAAGGTGCGCCGCGGCACGTAAAACTGTAACAGATTGGCCAACCCTAAAGGTGCCTGTTGGGTCAGAATCCTGTGCGACACACAAAGGGGTCGATTCCGATCCCGTAAAAAGCGCTCCGAATCGTCGTACGAAGCATTTTTTTCCGTACGAATCGTACCCGTAACCGTCCCCGTACGAACGACGTAGTACGATCCACACCCAATGCAGCTATCCGTACGAATCGTACCAGGGACCGTACGAATAGAATTCCTGTACGAATCGCCTCGGAACCCGCTGTACACGATGTTTGTACGGTTCGCGGCTGCTTTTTACGACCCGGCAAGTACGATCCGTGTTGGGTACGCTCCGTACGACCCTTTTTCTACGGGAGCTGGAAACTGCCGTAAAATCAGAGTTCGCCCCGAAACAGGTACGGAACGGCCCCCACCCCCCGGGTGCGGCGCGTACACCCCATGATCGCAGGGGTACGGCGCGTACCCCTGCGATCATGGGGGGTACGTGCCGTACACCCAGCGTACATGGGGTATGTGCCGTACCCCATGTACGCTGGGTGTACGGCACGTACCCCATGTACGCTGGGTGTACGTCACGTACCCCCCATGATCTCAGGGGTACGCGTGTACCCCTGCGATCATGGGGTGTACGCGCCGTACGGTGTGTATGTAATTGTGCGCTTTTCCGTACGAATCGCCCTTACCTGACGTGGACCGTACGACTCGCGTCCGGGTACCCCGGTCGGGATCGTAATCGTCTGGTCGTACGGCGTCCGTACGAGTCGTACGGAAACAGGTCCGGATGCGAGTCGTACGGACGGTGATTTTTAACGGATTGGATTCGACCCCAAAGTGTCTTCAAATGGATGCGCTTTTCAACAGGCAGCCAGTGTAGTTTAGCAAGGACATGGGAAACAGAGCAAGATTTTGGAAGTGCCACCAAAATGCGTCCCGCTGCATTCTGTATTCTCTGCAGATGCCTGATACTGGACTTATTAGCGCCAAGATAGAGGGAATTATGTAGAAATAAAGACGTCCAGTAGACAGTTCTTGTAGTTGTAGTTTATTCTTCAAGTTATAGCTTAGAGGTTCCAATACAAATCTTAATGTAAGTTCTTAATATAAGCCTTCATGTAAGCCCCACCAGGAGCAGCCTCCTGGCTGCTCAGCCCATCTTCTCTAACTGCTCCCACTTCACGTAAAAACCACCCTAACATTATAAATGACATCACATAGCTAGAGCATCAGGGAGGGCCAGGGAGATGCATTACATAAGAAGGAGATTACTACCCATTACCATAGTCCAGTCTAGATAAAATTGTCACCTGGACAATGGTTTGACGCACTTCAGGATGGAAAAAACCCAACAAAGGTTTCAAGCCTCGCAGCAGCCCAAAACAAACCCCTGAAACTGGTTTGGATTGAATGTCAAAAGTAAGGCCGCTGTCAAACCACACGCCCAGGTTCTTCACAGCCTCCTTGGGCGATGGGGCTGGTTTAAGACGATCCGGCCAGCACTGCTCGGACCACAACTCCCGGACCTTCCCGAACAATAAAACCTCAGACTTACTGGCGTTCAACTGCAAGCAGTTTGCCGCCACCCAGTCCACAACCACTTGCAGGTCCTCTTTGAACTTGTCTAGCTTAACGCTAATTGAGTTTAGTTTCTTTAAAGCTAGTGTAATAAAATTGCAATATACATTAGATTCAGGAGTAAATGGGAACATCGTGAATTTGACTAAGCCACTTGAGATGCGTTCACATTTCCTAAAAGAAATTAGACAACCAGCAGACTTTAAGATGAAGAGACCCACAATAGAGTTGTGCTACATGCAGTTTGTTCTTCACATGGCCAGCAATTAATAATGGCGAAGACATATGAGTGGGAGAATGTGGTTTGTATTTCCTAAGGAGCTGAAACGGATAAAGCCTGAGAACGTTTTTCAGTGTGGTTTGCGAAACTGCATGGGTGTCAGTACAGATCGGAGGGAACTGGTTATGGGCGGGACCAAATTCCATTTGTGAGTTTGACAACTTATTCCAGGTGGTTTAGTGAGAGGAGACTGGTGAGACCAGTAATTAATCAGTTTCAATGTACTTGGCTTTGAGAGCATAGAGACGAGCTTTCAATGGTGGTGAGATAATTCTTCAAGTTGACCGTCTCTTCCAGTGATAGCTCTCCGAGACAGAGGTGGATGTAGTTCGGGCAAACTGAGATTGGATATCTCTGTACCTAGCATCTGGCAAATTGCTTAGTGGTGTCATGTGTTTTACATTACACTATATGCGGTAGGATAATGGTTTGTGCTCTATGTTTGATCAAATGTGTTTCGTACCAATTTTAAGAGCGCGTATCTGCAGTTGATGCAGCCCAGCCACAGAACATGCTGGGTCTGTGTGCTGACCTTTGAATATCCACTGGTTGTTATGTGTAGTTTTGAACTTGGCTTGTATAGAATGGTTGGTGCAAACTGAACATTTGGTTCAGTTGGCAACGCAGTCATTTGACAGAGAGGTGTTAAGAATATATGCTAACAGTATCTCAAAATTTGGAGATCTGTGAGGGGAGTGAGGGGGGATGTTATCGCTTGCAAAAATACACAGGGCAGATGAGCAGCTAGTGCCCACTGAGTACTTCAAATATCTCCAATTCAGACATGCCCTGCTCTTACACATCACAAAGGGTACCACACTGGTAGAAGCGACCCCACTAGAGGACGAGTTATTGACCAATCCCGTCTCTAAAGGGGCAACATCACTCATGTATAAAAAGCTGCTCAATAACTCCTCAGACGTCTTTGGGGAATTAACAGCTGACTGGGAACATGATATAAGTGAATTTGAAGTGGAGCAGTGGCAGGAGGCTCTAAGGGGCCCAAGAGAGATCGCTTTAAGGGCAGGATTCAGACTTGTACAACTCCGAGAACGACCCTCAGCAAAATGGGAAAATTATCCACACAAATGTGCGTCAGAAATTGTGGTCAGATTGTCGTCTTCTTTCATATTGTGTGGGAATGCCCGAATCTGCAGCACTACTCGACAACGTTGAAGGACTGTATTAACAATGTGGCAGGCCTGCTATTGTTGATACTGAATGTAAAGGGAATTGATACAATATGAAAAGTATCCAAAATTATGGATTGCGCTGGGCTTAACCGCATCGCTGCGGCAGCTTTTCCCGCTGTGCGCGGCGGTTTTAAAAAAACCTGCGGTTCATGACGAGCTCAGCTCGTCATGAGCGCACGGCAGGTAACGCTCATGACGTGGAAGGGGTTAATAGCGGCAAAGTGAAATATAGCCAGATGATAGGAGCTCCCTGTAGGCTCCAGAAGTGTCGAAATAGGAAAAAAAGTCATGGACTGGTGCATTCAAGTGGCGAAGGTGGTTTATGAGAGTAGAGGCTGCCCCAAGAAATGGGAGGAAATCTGGTCAGCATGGAAATCCTATCCGGGATCTTCGCCGCTAGCTATCATGAAAGGAAATGAGCTTGGTCATGTAAATTCAAATGTATAATTGGTGACAGATGGTTATTGTACTTAGTGACAGATGTTTTTGTACTGGTTGTTAAAACTCAATAGAATTATTAATTAAAAAAAAGAATGTTTGCTAATAATTATTAGTACATTTGTTCCGAATTTGGGTTCGAACGACCATTGTCCCTTCAAATGTCACTGCTTTGTAAATCACTGAATACCCGCAAATCATAATGGTGCATAAGAAATCAAACATAACGAGGAAGTTGAGCTGATTTACTCTTGGATCTTTGCTGTTAGTCTCATTTGAGGTGACTTTAAAATATTGTAAATGTGCTTTTCTTTTTCAATGCCATGATTTCATCACTATCCAGTATATTTATGTTGTAGAGTCATTCACATTAATAGAGACTTAATACATAATTTGAAGGGTGCTTTACCCATTTTAGGCGATTGATTCACTTCGCTTTTGTGTTGAGCTTAAACATGTTGCCTTGTGGCTACCTCGCAGCAAGGTGTTCTCCAAGTAAGGATTCTGTTCCATATTAATGGGTTACAGAAGTGAGGCCACAGGCCTTTACCTCTACTATGGTGCTTCTCTCTGCCCTCCTGCACAAGATTCATTGCAGAGAATGGCATTTGAGTAAGAGGAGAAACCTTTCTTGACTCAGTCTGCAGTACTAAGTCACAGCATGCTTTGTGGGAGTTGATCCTGTGTTCCCGCGGGAGCCTGAAGGTATATCCCGTGTTTGTGGTCAATTTATCTAAGGTTCAGGCAGAGTATGGCTGCTTGATTATATGTCTGAATTGAAGGGACGGGTTGTTTTTATCACATTTTTTTACTGTAGAAGGTGGGGCCGAAATTGAAATAAGCATACTCATCACTTACCATCCTTAATGAATTCAACATTTTGCCTTGACGTGATATTGATGGTGCAGGCTTGTACCTATGTGCTGATGAGGTTGAAAGAGGGATCTTGCAGAATTTGAAGTAGACGTCACGGAGGAGAGATGTTTGAATACAAGTGCTGCACCAGATGCCGTTATTCAGAGACTGTGAATTGGCCTTTAGCTACAATCATTGTTGTCTCCTGACTATTTCTTTACCGTATGTTGTATTCTGTGGAGTACGTGCACGCTTCTTTAAAAATAAGAATATGCTGTGTTTCAGAATTATATAAACAGGGGATCTGCATTGGAAGATGACTATGTTCTCTGTTTTCCCCCTAGTTTGCAGCCTAATGTAGACACCCGACAAAAGCAGCTAGCAGCATGGTGCTCCCTCGTTCTTTCTTACTGTCGACACAACAAACTCTTCAACATGACCATCTTGGAAGCTCAGGAGAGTCCCATCTTCAACAACAAGAAAATACAACGTATCTTTTTCTGTTTACATAACTGGGTATGGCTTCAGAGCAGGGACGTGAGCGTTTAGGCGTCACCTAAGCAGGTTCTAAGAAACAAAGCTTGACTGCATGGTTTGGAGGAGAGGAGTGACAAATGACAAATAAGAGATGAGTGGGGTATTGGTGTACAGGAACGTAAGTACATATAATCTTAAACACAGTGAATGAGATTAGCATATTTCTGTTTTACTGTGGTGAGATAGTAAGATAGACTTAAAATGGAGACCTGGAGGCGAGAGGCCTGTGAAAAGCATAAGGATCTTATTTACAGGAATCATGGCCAAAGTATAGAACCACCTTTCAGGAATGGTCATGTTTATGATATTTCTACTGTAACAACGAAGTCAGTACTGTAGGTCTTGTGCATCCACTTTAAGGATCTGTGTCCCCCCAACCCCCACCCCTTCCATGAACACAGGGTTGAATCCTTTGGGTCAACCCAGAATGTTATCCTTCTAAGATTGATAACCTGAGTACCACTGAGCCAGGTAACAATGTACATCTGTTCTCTGTCAGCAACGCCAAGCAATCCGTAGCAATGAACATGCCCTCTACAAATACACCTGTTATGTCAGCAAGATTTGTATATCACTATATTGCCATAGATATGGCCTCGCAGAACTGTCTAGTATATGTTTTGTTACATTATTTGAAAATTTTCTGATCTAGAATTTAGGATACCGTTTGTTTTCCAATTACCTTCATTTCTGTGTAATATGGTTATGTACTATAACTTTTTGAAATCCTCTGAACCATATATATAATATATATATATATATATATATATATATATATATATATATATACACATGTGCTTTTCACTGTTTTGTTATTAAAGGACAAACCCATCTAGGTTGGCTAGGATGTGATCCTTAAAGTTCTTGTGGCTGTTGACAGTGCGACTACCGGATAATGGCAGAGTTTGAGTTAGGATAGCTGAGTTAGTGGGGCAGGCAGGAGAAGTTACGATAACTGATTGATCTGACGATGTTGGTATACCTGATAAAGATGCCATAGCTGCAGAGCAACGGATTAGAAGCTGTGAATGTAGATCACTAAATCCGAGTTCACAGTGGCAGTACGGAGAAAAAACTTTCATTCAAGAAGCCTTGTGCCAAGATTTTGTTCCTGCCATAGTTTAGCAGAATTTAATGTGTGGCCGAACTCTAGTGGTCTCGGAGGGGCCCCGTGTCCTGTGGTGTGGGCCAGATGTGTCTGGGGCTTCGAGGATGTGTGTTAAATTGTAGTAGTTGCCAGCTGGGGTGCTGGGAGGTGCCCCTCGTCCCCTCCTTTTGATTTTTGTCACAAGAGATGGTTTGACTTGGGTACATTCGTTCATGCGAGAATGTAATTGTCTTTGTCACCCCCTTCAGGGAATTATGGATCACTCTTGGTCGCTCCCTGTGGGGCGAGATGCTACACTATACTGCTGCAGAATTGTTTTCACTGAGTGTTTTCTTTCAGGGCGTTGCTGTAAAAACTCAGTTCTAATTCTTCTCTGCTATTTGTATTGCATAACTTCACATGTTTTAAACGCGAATAAACAGATACAAAAATTGCTAATGTCCTGATGAGCTTCAGCAAGCACCTTCTGCATGCTGGTGGAAGGGGGAGACAGGAAAGTCCCATTGTCCGGGTTCATTTCCACTGGCTGCTGCCTTGTTCCCCATCTCCACTGTTGCCTGATACTAAGTGGCTTTCCTGCATGCTGCTGTGTAGGTATCTAGTGTCACTACACTGTTGCTTCTTTCCTAGTTTCTATGGGAAAGCAGGACATTTAGAGTACTGAACACATGGCACAGAGTTGGCACATTGATGAATAATCCATGTTGGTGATATCTCAGTCATTCTCTTGGCTGGGTTCTGGGTGGCATCATGGAATGACGTATGCTTGTGTCATGCTCACCCAGCATGGCAATTGAAACATAATGATTTTGACTGACCATGGCCTACCATATAGATCCTGGTAGGTCCATTACTTCTACATGTTCCATATACCCGAAGTTGATCCCTGTGGAGACCACCAAGGTCCTGTACTAGGTCAAATCATTTAATTGCTTACCATTAGCCCCTTGCCTTCTTCATTCAGAGAATCAGATTATTTTAGGCTCACCAGTGAACAGTATCAGTGGTATGTACAAAACATGTTTGTTCTGTCTTCAAAAGTAAGCACTAGCAGCAAACAAGAATCGAAAGATTCTTTTATGTCACCTTATTCTTTATAGGACATGGACAGACAAAGTTGAGAGTTGCTTGGATGCATGTTGCAAAAGATTGACTGCTTAGATGCATTGACCATTATAGGTGTTACCTACAAGCTGTCTTTGCGGTGCCCATTGTGCTCCATCTCCTAAAATGAAGCCAAGGTGCATCGCCGGTCATTTGGCTTACTTATTAGAATGAGGTCAGTAAAGCAATAGGAGAATCAGAGACCGATTCTGTAACTCTTATGATAAGGAGGGAGTAGCAATTGAACCCATGACATGGCCGCGGGCCATCTAAAGAGAGGTGTCTTGATATATCCCACAAGGTGTACACTTGCAGACTTCTTTGAAGGAGCTCCTTGTGACCGCTGATTCATTTGTGGGCTGAAGCTATAGAACTGGGTCATGAGAGTTTGAGAGTGAGGGGAGCACCTAAAAGTTGTCTTGTGGCTTTCGTTTCCAGGGGGCCTGAAAGTGTTCCTTCTGTCTGTCTTTGTTGTATCTTGTAGCACCAGGGAGAAGAGGACATATCGCTTTACGAAGAATAACAAAACCTATCTCTCAGATCAGGTGCTGTGTGTGTGTACGCCTTATTTATAGTATCAACATTATTAAAGCCAGGTGATGCAGTAGACCACTTTTTACAGAGCTGAATATTACGTACCTGCACTGTCCGTCCTGTTCTTTGGAAGGTTTTCAGTTTACACAGGAGCGTACACGAGCTCACTTTACGTCCTGCTCTTTGATTTCCTCCTGCCTATTTTAGTGAGAACCTAAATGGCATAGGGTTAGTTGAATAGAAATACTGTTATATCATTTTAGCTAATTCTCATGAGTTCACGTAGATTATAAATGTGTATTATAAGGGTAGTCTCTTTTGGCGATGATGTTGAAGCTGCCTGTACGTAATAGAGGTCTTTAAACTGGTATGAATTGAAAATGCTCTGAATGTGCCCGATTTATACTGCAGATTTCCTTAATGTAGAACAGGTAAATTATCCATGGAATCAATCCAGGTGGTTTTAGAAGAACTCAGGAAAAAAGGTGGGTAGTAATTTTGTGCAGTGTTCTGAAGAGTTTGGCCTTCAGCTGTCTGCAAGGCACTAGTCCTGAAAAAAGTTGTGCAGGGACTAACCAAGTTAGCGAGTATGCAGGTTACATCATGGTGTGTGACATCACAGCGCATGACCTCAGAGGAAGTGTCATCACAACCCATAACCTCACAGGAAGTGTCATCAGCACTTAACACCTCAGACATATGTTTAGCAGCTCTATCAAGAGTACATTGGAGGGCATTACGGGATTTAACAGGTAAGATTTTGTGGCAGGTTGTACCAAAAAAGTGACGCAACCCGGTCTCAAAATCTGGGCCTCCACTAGTATTTTTATTTTATCAAAACTCTGCCCCAAAGAAATTGGCAGCAAGGAGAAATGTGGCAGTAAATCTGTTCTGCCTAATTGGTTGCAAAGTCTGCATTTTAAAATATCTTATGAGATTAAGGCACCTGCTGCAGAGATCTTTGTGTGCCCAATAAATCTCAGAGAATAATAATAATGGTGAGATAACTCTGGAGGTTAACGCATTTACTGGAGAGATCTGTGTTTTGTCGAGCACCAGTTTTGAATCAAAGTACCATAGGTGGGGTAATGTGTCTCCTGCAAAGCAAGCAAGCATGCAGAAGAGTCACTGTTTTTAACACAGATCATTTTGCTACTTGTAGTTCATGCATTGAAAGCTTTCTAGTATAGCACAGTAAGCTCTGAAGGGCACATGACTCCTACACCATGTAACCCTCACGGTCTTATGTCACACATCCTGTACTTTGATTTAAACACATATTATTTATTGTCCATGTATAATCTTTACGTGTGTTGTAAAGTGCTCTGACAGCCTGCACTGGGAGGAGTAGAGCTATAAAAGAAATAAAACAAAATAATACTATTAAAATTATTTCTCTCAATACAGGGGACAGACCAACATATTTGACATTCTTACAGTGCATGCGTCTCTTTTATATACAGGAACAGAACAAAGTCAAAAGCATGCCTCTATTAGGTACCTGTGAAGTGATACCATACTGTGCGCCTTTGTTCCCCTCCATTTCCTTTAGATTTGAGGTTTTAGATGGCTCCCAGCCTGGATACTCAAACGAAAGGAGGCCTGATGGCCCCTTAACTTAATTTTTTGTTTTGGGCCAGGTGGAATTTAAAAAAAGAAAGTCACCTCCCAACCCTGATTCCTACTCACATATGAAAAGCTAGTACAACGGACCGACACAATCTTAACTACATCGCTGCGGCGGCTATTCCGCCGCAGCGCTAAGGGGGCAGGGGGGGGGGGCGCGCGGCGGGCGCATACTGGTGACGGAACCGCTCCGTCACCAGCCGCGGTTGAGCTGTGCTCATGACGGAGCGGTTCCGTCATGGCCCCGCCCGCTCAATAGAACGCACCGCGCAGGTGCGTCGGGCGGGCCATGACGGAACCGCTCTGTCATCAGCACAGCGCCACCGCGGCTGATGACGGAGCGGTTCCGTCATCAGCACGGAACCGGTTAATACCATGGGTGACATTTTCCCTGACGGCCATGTCCTGACTCGTGCACATAATAGCTGTTTTCAAAATGCCTCATACATGGATCACTTTGTGCTTCAATGGCAGCATAATACCCTACGCTCCCTTCTCCCCCTCCTACCCCGGAGCCCTGGACAACTTCCCCCCTCTGACGCTTGCCATCTCGGACACTGATGGAGACCGGTCGGTCTCCAGGTTATACCGACTCTGCACTGCAATGAAGCGCGACACTACGGCTCGTGTCCTGGAGGCTTTGGGTGTGGTCCCGGGTTCCCCACTCACATACAAAATGTGTTCTTCCTGTTGTTCACAAACCCAACGTATCTTGGTCAACCACAGACATAAATTGCTACATTTTAAATTTCTACACCAAGCATACCTCTCCCCTTCTGACAAAATTCGACCCTGCACGATCTGACCAGTGCCCGAAATGTTCAGCCCCGAATGCGGATTTCACACACTTGACATGGACCTGCCTACTGATTGGCCTTTATTGGACACCTATCTTTTCCAACAACGTAGTCATGATGGAGGTAACAGTTACATTGGACCCCCTCTTAGTATTCCTAGGCTGCACTGGCAATATTCCTAAGTCTGCTCGGCGGCTCATGTCAATGGCACTGCTTGCTAAGTGTGAGACCACTGTGCATTGGGGTAGGGGCCAGGTTGCTACTGTCGCGGCCCAGCTCTAAAGCATGACACATTGCGACATCGTCAGCGGGGATTACGCACAGCTACAGCCACCCACATCCCGGCCAAGAGATTTTTGGCAGTTCATACGGACCGCCTCCTCACCCTAGACCCTGATACTCCAGATTAATCACTGCTTCTATCCTGATCATTGCATTGACCCATCCCTTTCACTCTGCATCATATGCCCTTGCCTGGGATATGGCATGTTCTTTTATTTACATGTATACAATGTATATGCTGATGTTATCATGCTCCTGACTATGTCGTGTTCATGATGGTGACCTCTGCACCTTGCTACATTCTTGCTGTGCCTCTGTATGATGTGCTTTCCTTGTTGTTGTGTTGTTGTTGACATGGCTTTTCATATATACAAATCAATAAATGCATTTAAAAAAGGCCCCTTCCCTGCCTGCATGTTGATGCTCGGAATGATAGCAGACAACCTACCAGCGCTGCTGAAAGTGTCCGGGTGTCTGAAACCTACACTAGGATGATCTCAGCATATTTTTGCGAGGCCCAACTTCTTGGCAGGGTAGATGGCATCCCCCTGTGAAAATAGTGGGTGGGTGCTGTCTAACCACGTGTACCCCCAACTTGTTCCCTGGCTGGCTGAGTATATGAACCCCATATTGTCGGGCTCCACCATGCATAATTGTATACCCGCAGAGAGATTTAGACAGAGTGTGCATGTAACAAATGTCCACTCAAGAACTAAAGGACAATAGACAAGTGATAAGTAATTTAATCGCATTATCAATCATTCTCAAAGCCAAAAGGTCTTGCATATGTCATGCAGAAAGGCCAGAAATAAATTTAAAAACACGGTTGCATAATGTTGTAGGTGTGCACATGCTCATAACAGATATAATCCTAAAAAACTACGTGGGGTGCCATTTTCTTTCTTATGTACCTATCCAAGACAGATCTGTAACTAAATCAAAAAATGAAAATTAAGTGGTATGAAAGCAGGTTTTATTTAAGCTAGAGGGGCCAACAGCAAATTCCTGCCTGGTTCTCCCCTCCTCCCCGCCAAAAAAAACAAGAAAAAAAGATGGTGTCGGTTCGTGGAGAAGCAACAGGGAGTTGGCTTGGGAAGGGAAAAGCCGCACATGAAGGAGAACAACAGGAAAACAGGCAGAGAAGCACACAAGCAAGAAGGCACCACAGGGAGGGAGTTTGCCAGGGGAGAAGTACACAAGAGAGCTTACAAAACAAGGGAGACAGCAACATGGATCACTTGGGGTGAGCATTTTGGGGGAGAAGAAGCACACAATGGAGTGCTGAAGCAAAAAGAGAAAAGTAGTTCCTTAAAAGTGAGCAGTGGAAGGATAAGAAGCCTGTCAGTCAGAGGGATGGTAAAGAGACTATGCTCCAGGGAGGACAGCCACAAAATAAATAAGCTTGGACAAGGAAAGCCATTGAATAAGAAGTAAGCAGATGAAAGCGACTATAAAGGCAACTAATGGTAAGCAATGTGTGGGCTATAAGCCCCTGTATGTTCTACGTAAGATTACAATAAGTCTTTTCCAACCAGACAATTAGCATTGTCTGGTAGGTTCGACCTAAAAAGAGTTGCTCTCTTCCTAGCTGGGAAGCAATAGATCCATGAATGATCCTGGAATTTATGTGGCTTATGGATGTGGAGGCCTCCCAGATCATTATGAGCACGAATGTGTTTATTTTATTTAGCTCTAAGATGCTGTCAGATGTTATATTGTGTTAACATTTTCCCTCCCTAGTGGACTCTGAACCCTCCAGGTGAAAGGCCAAGAGCAGCCAGGTGCTGTATTTAGTCAATCTATATGCTTCTAGTGACACGTTCAGAAGACCGTGAGATTCAGTCTGAGGGTCCTCTGAGTACCAGTGGCCTGCCTTTGAGTCTGTGCAGTGTACAAGCACTGCAAGTGTCCAGGGGGATTACTGTGGCTAGTTATGGGAGAGTGAATTAATTTAGACCCGAGTTAGGCTCTTTGGGGAGTTATTTGAAGAAGTCAACCATTTGCTTGGTACTTATCCTCTTGTGGTGCAGTTGTCACCTTTTGTTAAAAGAAGGTCTTGGCATAGCCTATAAAGTGTACTAGTCATACATCAGTTTAGCTAGCGACAGGGACTATATACCAGTGTGAGAGATAATCTTTTTGGGAGGAATTTGTAAAACAAAAAGATGAAGTCGTGAAAAGTACTGGAACTGAAAAAGGTTGCAAAAAGTAGTGGAAATATAGAAAAATGAAAGTAGGAGCGCTCCTGTTGAGTCCCACATACTTCGTCCTCTGATTTTAACCCCTCTTTCCAAAGCTGAATTTTAGTGGAGTGAAATATTTCAGTTTTTAAAAAACGGTCTTGCATGTGGTAATCTTTATAGATAGGAAGTCCTGTAAGTGAAAAATGTTATTTTCCTCCTTTAAAGCCATCTTCAATAAAGGACCAAAATTGCAGAGCCATTTTAGTGGCGCTGTGCTGAGGATGGCACAGATCCGAACATATCTGAATAGTGATGGTGCATGTAGGGCGCAGTCTTGCCACCTTAGCTGCGTCCTCAGCATTTTATATCTTCTAGGGACTATTTTCAGGCTTTGTTGAGGAGTCCATCAGACTTGGCATGTGACAAGATACTGCAAGCATTGTTTTCTAGATTTAAAGATCCTGTAAATGGCCTGTGTGCTCGCCTGACTGCTTTTGGGTCCAGACATTTATTTGTTATACCTATGAAACATTTACTTTTATTTCTCTTGAGAACTGCTGCACGATTCGGAGAAAACGAGGTGCCCACTAATCTCTTGATTTTGTTTTATGAATGAATGGTTTTTCTGTGCTCAAGGATTTAGAATATGTTCTGCCCAGGGATAAGTATGTAATTCTTCTTTTTTAGAACCTTCTTGTTTCACATTCCTTACAGTTGTTATTGGTCTGTCTTTGTGAGTTCTGGTGTAAACATTTTTTTGTTTTGTTTCAGGAAATTTGGAGTGGTTAGATAAAACTAAAAGCAGCTTTCTCATCATGTGGCGGAGACCAGAAGAATGGGGCAAACTTATTTATCAATGGGTAAGAGCAAGTAGTCCCTTTGTGTAGTACAGTGGTACAATTTCTGCATGCAGGCCGTTCATTACTTATAACCTGAGGTCTCTGGAATTCTCCAATGATTGCATTTGTGGTCAATTCAGCTTTTTTTCTGGAGATCCAGTTTTCTCCTGCATGTGGTAAGGGCTGAGTATTTGGGATATATTGAAGTTGAGAGTTACTGTGAGTCAAATGTTCATTATTCACTCACTTCAAGAGCAAGTTCCCAAAGGGCCCTATAGCAGCCTCCAGCAACTTTTGCCAACAAAGTACTCAAACCCCTAACAGAACATTCTAACGCCTCGGCATATACTATTTCTTACATATTACCATGCACCTCCTACAAAGTTCTTCCTTTGCAGTGTTTGGGAGACTATCTTACAGCTTAAAAGTACACGAATTTATTAAGGACTACATTCTTTAACGTGTAGATGTAGAAATTAATGATATTTAAGTCTGGCATTAGCTAAAACCGTTCGATTTTTAATAAAATAATATACATGATATACTCAGTTACAGGTCTTTCAGACAGCTGTTTTCAGGTTTTGGTTTCTCGGTGTACCATGCACATGTTTCCTATGCCCACAGCAACACACAGCGTAAAGCACAGGGTCGTCCACTTCACCTATTTGGTTACCCCCTGGGAGGGACTGAATTCTGTTCTTGCACAGTGTGCACAAACACACAAAAAGTAGCCCCCTTGAACATGTTTACAAAAACGTTTCAGAAACGGTGTCAAATCCAAGAATTTGCAGCCGGCACCAGACCTGCTGGCTTTTCTATTGCTTGCTTATTTTGCCTTTTCATAGCATAAGGCTACTTTCAAATATTTTAGCCTGATCTCAAAACGCATCCAGTACTATTGACCTTGCCAGTCATTGTTAATTAATGTTACATTGCCTTGTCTTAACTTTGAAAATGAACATTGTGTTATTGCTCTATAATGCTTTTATTGATAATGGGATTCCTTCAATTTTGATTCGTGGTCATATTTTTTTTGATTATTGTTTCTTCAGTTTCACATAATGGCGATAATTGGGGGGTGCTGTGGGATTGTTTTTCATGTGCAGAAATGAAATGGGTATATGGAGGTAGGCAGCAGGCCTTTAAAACTAAAAGGGTTTACTAATAGTTGTACAAATGATGCCTCGAATAGCTAATCTTTCCTTTTGCAGAGAAGACTTAGGGCCCTATTACGAGTTTGGCTGTCTGACTCCCTGACCACTGCGACCGCTGTCTCTAGAAACTGCTGCACCAGTGCTCTTCTGACTGCCGTATTTCGAGTTCACCACGGTGCCCGTGATGAGGCTGCGGAGATCTTGTGGCAGTAGTGATTACTTTTCCATATGTATCGATGCCTGTGTGAGCATTTCAACTGCATAAGTGTCGTATGCACACATATGCATGATACATGTGGAAAAATACCACCTACCCATTGCCGGAGTCTGTCCCACATGTGGGCAGTCCAGACAGTGGGTATATGGTACAAAAAGTACTCGTCTGTATATCACCACAAATAGGTCCGTAGTCCTTAGGATGAAGATGCTGCTGTGAAGGGGGGACCTGAAGAAAGGGATCCACATCAAACTCTGACCGAAAGAACAGGAAATGGATGAGTGCGCACCCCAAATCCTTAGTTTCCGCTGACTTTAATCTGGCGGTTCCGCCACACCAGTCAGCTTGTCAAAAAGCCAACTCGTAATATGGATGACTGTGAAATGCCCCTGTATTGCCCTATGGAAGCTGCTCTTCTACGACCCAGGGGGTGTGCTGGCGGTGTCAGCGGTTCAGCCACGGTCTTTCCAGATGCAATCTGTCCATCTCGTAATGCGACGGTGGACCACAACTGTGGGTACGGCAGTCCATGGACTGCCAAACTCTTCATATGGCCCTTAGTTAAATGGTGTGTCGCACTGAAGGTCCTTGTGGGCCAAATATATGACCCTAACAAGGAGCATCACATATTAAAGCCCAAAAGCTATCAAGCTTGCTCCTATGAGCTAAGCACCTGTTGACTACATGTCAGACAGTACAAACATGAAATAGGACTGAAGTGGCACAGATCTATCTAATGTATTCCATAACAATTTACATGTTTATGATAATTGTCTGTGTAGAGAGACCCATTTATTCGTTTTTTGAGGCACATATTCCAAAGCACTTCGAAAGACTGACTGATTGACAACAAGATAGCCCTTCAGCGAGATGTGCTGTTCATCTAGCTAATTTTAGTGAATCTTTATGGGCTATTGTTAAAGTAACGAAGGTGGTCGACTCAGCCATGCCAAAACCAACCTTCCCTGTTTACATACCCATGAGCTAAGGACTGGGCTGCCGGACCATGATGAGTATCCCCTTCCTTGAAGCCTAGCAGACCACAAGTTTTACACTATCTTTCACTGTCAATGCAGAGGTCTCAGAGAAGCCAAGTGTGTTATCTAGACTCCATGGTGACAAGCAAGCATACAATACTGAGTCATTGCCTATAGAAGCCATTTTCTGAATACATTTTTTTCCTTAGGTTTCAAAGAATGGAATGGCAAACTCCGTCTTCACCTTTTACGAGCTGACCTGTGGTGATGACACTGAAAAAGAAGGTAAAGCGCCTGGCTGCGTTTTCTCAAGCCTTATTTATTTGCTCCTGTCTGCATCTCTCAAGCTCATTGTAAATCCAACATTTTGTTGAAAGCCCATGTATGTCTGGAGATTAAGGCAAGAAATGGTCTTCTTATGCACTTACAAGATATTTTTTCACAGGGCAACAACCGAATATCCTTTCTTTTCAGAAGGACTCAGATGAGAAGCTCTGGGAACTATAAGTATTTTTCATCTGCAGCAGTGTAAAAATAAATATGAATTAATATGATGCATGCCAATCTGCTGCTCTTATCTTACTATTAACTAGGTTGTTTCTGTAGTTTTGTCAGGTCAAATCTCAAGCAAATAGTACAATATATCCAGTGTTTGCGTACAACAATGACGGTGCTTGAAACATGGGTGCAACCATGGCAGGTTTTCACAGATGGGTATTGTCTTTCGGTGACATGGGTACAAGGTGAATGTCAAAAGGTTTTTTTTCAGTTTTTAAATCAGTTACAAGACAATATCTACATTTCAAAGTTCACTATATCTTAACCTAAAAGATATGGACGTTTCATCGTACAAGGTTGTGGTGGGAGTCGTGACAGGGTGTGTCTGAGAAAGATGGTAGATATGTAGAAAGGCTTCTGTGGACATAAGCCTGTCTCTGACGTCAGACACTGCAGTTGGCACAGCAGGCACAATGATGTCTTATATACTTGAAAGTGTTGAGTAACAGTACTTTTATTGGTTGGAACTGTTTTTGCTGCGCCAGTCGTAATAACTGATACCTAATGGAGCAGAATATTTTCTAGCAACATATTTGTACATTCTTTGCAGGGTTTAATCGACGTAATTTTATGGCAGTATATTGGGTTACCTACTTTTGAACACCGGCAAAAATTGAGCATTTTTAGTCATTTAGGTTACTTGACTGTGTCCCTCCCAGAAGGGAATCTGAGTTACGGAATGAGGGCAGCATTTTACACCAGATCTTGCTGATCTCCAATATACAGCTTAACACTTTGCCATATGCGAGGCACATCATACATTTTGCCACGTTTGTTGTAAGTCCTATTAAAACAGTGCATCACTTAACAGTTTGCAAGAGAGGACATGAGAGCAGATGGCCACTGGCTGAAGTAGCGCCATTATATGTGCTAACAAAAGCACATTGAAAAGCACCTTGTCTACCCTCACACACAGATCGAGCACCTGCACAACTGTACATTGACACCTTTTTTTGTCGCTCCACAGAATTCCATGGCTTAGACGAGTCTATGCTACTTCGATCTCTGCAGCACCTCCAGCTGGAACACAAGGCCGAAGTCATAATGCTCAACGACAGCAAAGGGGTCAAGTTCTTTTGATGGATGGACATTTCTCTTGTGACTGTTCCAGTGAAAGAAAATATACTTTTTATAGCTTTGAAGACTATGCATCAGGACCAGGGGTGTGTGGTGTGATTACACATGTTGGCATTAATAAGAATGAGGCATAACTTTGAGCCCTTTGAAGGTTGTTACTGTGCATACACTCGCAAAGGTCCTCTGTTTTATATATATTTCTTTCCCCCTTGATTGTGTCTGTGGGTGCGTGTCTGCAGATTATAACTGCTGTATGAAAGAATCAAGTAATGACTCCACAAATAAACTAAAATGTCTAGCGCAGTAGAATTCTTCAGATTGTTGTTTTCCACGTTTTCTCTGTTCAAAATCTAGATCTGACCGATTCTGTTCTTTTCGGGGATCAGGATTCCCGACCATCAGGACAAGATGCAGATGAGAAGACTAATCCTGAACAAATTTACACATGTATTTTGAAGTGAGACATGGCATGTGAAAGGTGTGGTTTCAAAGTGTGTGCACAGGAAGGCAGAGGACCCATCCAGCAAGGCACGCATGAGTAGGAAATGCTTCAAGGTATCTGTGCTCTAACATGCAATTCTTCTTAAGAAAATGCCCAGGGTCTACATTTTGGGATCAAAGAAATGTTTGTATCAGTCTTCTTACTTTGTCTTGGACCTGTGGAGCTGAAAGGCTTTCATCGGGGAGTCAGTATCTGTTGTCGATGGCAGCTTGAGCAATCAGAAATACATATGACAGATTCGAAAAGGGTTGAAGAACTGTGAGAACCCTGCTCAGGATGTAAAGTAGGGATATCCCACATACTTCTTGGAGGGCTGTATCCATTACACACTGTCAGGATATCCACAAAAGATACATTTACGTACAGTGAATTTAAACTCCTATTTGTTGTCCTGAGAATGTTCCCTAGAGCTGCCCCTCCTCTACTTGCATTGAACATCCATGGGTTAAAGCATTTTCTCACATAACCCAAAGTAATGAAGATCAAGTCCTCTATGCTAAACAGGAGGCTCCCCGGCTGCTACTCGCCTTGCTTTTTGTAACTGCTGTCAGTATGTACAATATATCTAGATTTATAACTGTTCTACACAATAGCAGAAAAAGGGTCAGGTACTTAATACTACCTTGTAATTGTTGTTTACAAACTGAATGTCCATCCATTGCATTGTATATATTTAAATAGCGTGTTGTAAAAAAAGAAAAATGCGTACATTGTGCAGTTACTGGAGGCTTGAGGACTGTACACTACTTGAAGAGAGAAAACATAAAAGAGTGACAAAATAATATTTTACACAGGGTATTGGGGGGAGGTACAGACTTTTATTTTCGTAGTGTCTTCCCCCCTCCGTTTTTTAAATTTGAGCTGAGTGGTTGTGTTTGTGCTTGTCCCTAGAGGGCTCTGGAAGAACTAGAGCAATGGGGTTTTCTGTTCTTAGGAGAAGCTCTTGAAAAGCCTACTTCTCTGTAACGAAGAGGACATCTTATTACATCTACTGCACTGTGTTTGTGTGTTTTTCTCGACATAGTAAGTCACGGGAAAGGTAATAATCAAAGGAAGATATATTGCAGAAATGGGCATTTTGTGAACCCCAGATACAAAACTGAATTTTTATCTGAATTATTTTTTATTGGATTGACCTGCTACTGTACCCACTCATCACCTGGTCCTAGTCATACTCAGATTGTGTACAGTGTTCATCAGCTCAACAGTAATATGTTAGACAGCAGCGCCCTCATTTTGGAATTCAGCCAGACTTCTAAATTGTTTAATCATGCATTTGTCTATCAAAATAATAAACAGTAGCTACTGTATGGTAGAGAATGCATTATCATGTAAAAGCGGGCCAGCCATTCTTTTTTGCATCAGGGTCAAAGAAGAAAAGTAGATGACACCGCCACTATTCTGGTGGTCTTCCAGTGCCATGATTGGACGAACCAACGAATGAAAAGTGTCTGACTTTTTGACTGGTCTACTCACACAAAGAGTTTATCCTCCTAACATTTCTAGCAGTGAAACAATCCGCTGGAATGATGGGCTGGAGTCACTGAAGCAACTCTGGATTGTCTTTACTTGAGCCCATCGTCTTACCTCTACGCCATCATAAAAGCATTGTCACCTTCCTTCACTGAGGCTAACATTGGACATTGATTCAAAGCTGGACTTCGGACTTTTGCTTTAAAGCTTTTCAAACCTCAACTGAAAGGACCTGTACTTGTTCTTTCCTCTTTTGATACTGTATATCCTATGTGCACTTTTACATAAAATGTTACTGTGTAGGGCTAAAAAATAAAATGGTTTACCTCTTCTGAAAGTTACATAGTGTATGGTACTTTAATAAGAAAAGGTTAGACGTATTGCTTTATCTCTTTACTTCCATATGTGTGTCAGTCATAATGTACATGTTCTACACATCCCATGAAAGCTATAAAATCACAAATAAGGGTTCTTGTCAGATGCACGCGTTTGTGTCTCTCGTTCATTCTAGATTGGTGCCGTCATATGGATTTAAATTGCAATTGAAACCAAAAACGTAAAGAAGGCACATGGCTGTTTACAATAAAGTGTACTTAAAACCATTATTGAGTGAAGTCTAGTTCAGAAGGCAGTCCATATGATGACAACCCTATAAAAATCAGTCAAGTGATGTGGACAAAGGGGTAAGTATGCAAACATCAAAATGTCTCGTACCCCAGCAAGAGAATGGCATTTGGGTTTAAAGCCGTAACAGCTACAGAGAGCGATTGTAAGGCAATATATTTGGAGATGCAATCGCCACCTGAAAATGACGGAAGAGTGGCGGGCTGTGAGCTTATATTCAGTTTCTTAGTACAGTCGCAAGTCCCTGCCTGTACAATAGCGAGTCTGTGATTTGTCTATTTTTTTTATCTTTTTGTGTTTGCTGTTTTATTTTAATTGAATTAAAATAACAGCCTTTTAGAAACGGTATCTAAATGTTTTACTCAACTGCAGATACAATTTGAAACCCACAAAGCGTCTGTTCGTTTATTCACTTTAAATGCTCAACTTCAGGGTTCCAGCCAGTGCGAAGACCATGGTACTCTGCTAAAATACAAGGACATTGGGATGTTCTCAGCAGCTCCTTCTCTACTGGCACAAGGTCGATGGTTAGTAATGGGAATACAAATGAAAGGCCGGTCTCAAGAGAAGAAGAAGAGAGGCGATTTCGGTTGAGTTGGAAACTGAATCACTTAGAGGAAAAGCTGAGATCTCTGTTGGAGGAAAGAAGGAATAGTTTTCAAAACCGACTCCACAGCAGTAAGTAACACATTCGAATATATGATTATACCACGATTTCAATTACCACGCATGGCTTTACCACGCGAATTTTACATCGCAAGTGGCTTTACCACGCTGGTATTTACAACGTAGGATTTTACTACGCCTAGAAACGTCTTACCTGCACGTCTTTCTCTACGAGCCCTTACTTCCATCCTCCATTGAAACAAGCGTCAAAACACGTATACCAAAATAAAAAAAGGACTGTTTTTTTGACTTACACGGCACGTCTTTGGGGGAGGCTCTTTCCTTTTTCTTTTAAAATTATGTACGTTTTTTTTTTTTAAAGTAAACTGCTTGTTATTTTTTGGGGGGGAGACCCCCCCCAGCCCCCCTCTGCCCCCGCTTGTTATTTTTGGGGGGGGAGACCCCCCCCAGCCCCCCTCTGCCCCCCAAGCCCACGCAGAACGACTCGAAGGAATACCACATCTCCCCCCCAGCCCGTGGTAAAGACGTCGTGGAAGGCACCCTGCGTGGAAGGCACCCTGCGTGGTAAGTGTCACGTGGTAAATGTTAGTAGTGGTAATGCCTTCGTGGTAAATGATGTTTCCCGAAAAATGAGGATAGACTGACCTAAACTCCTACCTTTTCAGAGAGTGAGACAATCTATCACTTTTAAATCGTGCAGTTGACAGATTACTGCCACCAACAAGCGGATCACTTGTACATTGAAAAGGATGAGAAGCAGATAGCTGTCAGCAGCAGTTTGTTGCATGCTTTATAAAAAATGACACTGTTCAAAATATTTATAGTGAGAACTGAAAGTTCTAACTTTAGGTTTAGATATTTTTAAAAGAGTTCTGATATGTGCAGAAGTGTTGAAATGTCTAATGGGTCACTAGCTGCCAGAGGTGGAAAAGCGTTGACGCTTTTGGGAATATAGAGACATGGTTGCTATGGTGTTGGTACAAGTTGTGTGGGTGGGTGTTGTTGCGTATCTATGGGAGTGCAAGTGAGAACAGTGCTCCACACATCTGAAAAAGAGCCAACCACAGTTTCAGTTTGGAAGGTGGGTTTGCATGCTAATGAGACCCTGCGTGTTGTCACAGAGTTACGCAGCTCATAAAACTGGCGCCCTTCCTTTCACCGTCATCTCAGAGATGCCTTAGATACATTTGGGAACTGTTGTTCTAAAAATAAGAAAACATTCAAAGGAACTGGCCAGTCTAAAACCACAAGAGCAATAGATTAGATGGACAGGAGAGCTTATTTTCATTGGCTCACAGTAAAAGCAATGTGTGCTCTCTTAATTTTACGTTTGCAGCATATTCCTTAGTGAGTGAGGACTTGATCAATGCCAGGTACATGGTGCCCAGCCATCCCTCACTGTAAAGTATCACATTGATGCCCAAACCACCTTTATGCCTTGTAAAGGGCCGGGATGTGCTTATTAAGGCACTGTGAATCTAGCTTTTGGTTTCTGCATTAACATTACCGGCTTGAATCATTTTTAGGAATGATAGTGGTATGCCTGAGAAATAGCCTTTCATAGATACTGGAATTTAAGAAATTCTTTGAACCAAACAGCAAGCCCTCAGATGGCGTCATGTTTTAGAATGTGCCTTATGTTGGGATCTTGGTTGTTAAAATCTAAGGTTTGAACGACACTTGATGTTTACTAAAAGATTTCCACCTCACGTAACAGTATATCCCCCACCCATGGATTCCTGTCTGGGTTCTCACTGCCACCGACTTTTGTTGTTTGTTGTATACTTATCTGCCTTGCTGCTCGATCCCTTGTCTGCACAGTACTTGCTCTTTGTTATCCTAACCATGAATTTTCATCCCTCCTCTACCCCAGTTTTATTCAATGATTGTTAGATCTGGGGGTCTCTAGTTGGCAGAGGTAGGTACCACTGTCCAAATAGGGACCCTTGCTTCTAGTCAGGACAAGGAGATAACTCTCTGAGATAACCCCTGCTCGCCCTCTAGGTAGCTTGGCCTGAGCAGTCTAGGCTAATCAGAGGCAATGCGTAAAGTATTTGTACCAACACTCACAGTAACACAGTGAAAACACCACAAACTGATTCCACAACAGTTTAGAAAAATAAAGGTATTTATTCTAAAACTACACAAGACCAAAACGATAAAAATCCAACATACACGGTTCAAGAATATGGTTTCAAAGAGTTCTTAAGGTTGCGTTAAAGTTCTTCAAGTTGCGGTAAAAATAAACCACAGTTGCGTGAAAAGTTCACAGTTGCGTCACGTTTACTCACAGTACCTTTAGTTGCAACAAAGTTCCAAAAGCAGAAGCTGGTGCGGTGGAAAACAAGCGATGCGTCGCTCCTGAGACCCTGGGGAGGCGATGCGACAGCCCCGCTGCAGCAGCGGGCGTGTTGCGACGAATCCGGTCTGTATGGGGAGGAAGGCCACTTGTATGGATTCCGGTGCGTAGGTTCCGTAGGAAGTCTGTTCTCGCAAAGGCACGATGCGACGATCTCGTAGGTGCTGCGACGATCTCCGGGGCGACGATGCGCGGTCCAGCGGTGATCCTTTCTCTCGCAGCTCCTCGATGCGATGATTCTGCGACGACACTCGCAGCGACGTGATGCGGTCCGCAAGCAAGCGGTGCGGCGTTCTCACCCAGCGACGACAGGCTCTGCGACGATACTCGCAGCGATGTTCGATTCTCCCGCACCGGTCTGGTGCGTCCCGCAAACGGAGGATGCGACGTCTCTGGCAGCGGCGTCAGGCGCTGCGACGATCTCGACCTCCGTAGCGGCGGGAAACTTCTCGCACTGTCGGGGATGCGCTCCGCAAGCGAGCGATGCGACACTTTTCAATTTCGAAAGTCTCTCAAGCTTTTGTCTCAAGCTTCCCAGCACAGGTCCAACCTCCAGAGGCCCCACAACTGGATCAAGCACTCTAGGAGGGACAGAACTCACTCAGCAGAGTTCAGGGAAGCTGGGGGTGAAGTCCTTTTGTTCCTGGGACTTCAAAACAGGGAGCCAGCTCTTCTCAGGCCCTTGGAGATTCCTTTCAAGACAGGGGACACAGCTCACAGCAAAGTCCTTCCCCTCTCCTTGGCAGCAAAGCAACAGCAGGTCAGTCCAGCAGAGCAACAGCAAGACAATCTTCCTTCTTCAGAGTCAGCTTTCTCCTTGGCAGAGGTTCCTTCTTGATTTCCAGGATGATCTAATTTTCTGTTGTCAGGGGTCCTGTACTTATACCCCTAAAGTCTTTGTTCTCTTGGTGCATGTGGGCCCTGTGCCCGGTCTGAACCAGTTCTGGGTGGATCCTGAGCACTTTGTTTTGGTGGCTGCATCTTTCCTTTCAGAGTGAGGGGCAGGGTCCTCAGCCGCCCAGCAGGGGGGTGGAGCCAGCATTGTGGAAGGCAGGCACAGCCCTATTCAGCCCAGGTGCTAACTCCTCCCACCACTCAAGTCATTCAGCCTAGTGCTGACTCATCCATCCTGCCGGGGAGTTCCCCAGCCCCTGTCACTCACAAACCAGACAGTCAATACACAAACAGGCCCAGGCACACAGAAGGTTCAGACAAGAGAACAGCAACTTTCTAAAAGTGCTGTTCTCAAACACAGGATTTAAAAACAACCTTTCCTAAAAGATGTGTTATTAAATTCTGAGTTCAGGGATACTAGATACTTATGTCCTATCTTGTTCCTATGGGAAGAAATGCTGTTAACCACTGTAGCCAGCATCCCCCATGTTAATCTATGGAGCAAGATAGCCTTACAATAGTGAAAAACGAAAATGGCTGTAATTCACTACCAGAACATGTTACCTGCACCAGTACATGCTCTACCTTTTACATACACTGCACCCTGCCCAGGGGGGTACCTTGGGCCTTCCATAGGGGTGACTGATGTGCACAAAAAGGGAAGGGTTAGGCCTGGTCAGTGGGGACACTGACCAGGAGGACATGGCAGTTCTAAACTGCCCATAGGCACTGCAGTGGCAGGCCTGAGACACCATTTTAGAGCTACTCATGTAGGTGGCACAATCAGTGCTGCAGGCCCACTAGTAGCATTTGTCATCACCAGCCCTGGCACACCCAGTGCACTTTACTAGGGACTCCATGGTGATACAAATATGCCAAACATGTATATCCAATCAGAATAACAATTTACACAGGGAGCATATGCACTTTAGCACTGATCAGCAGTGGTAAAGTGCGCAGAGTCCTATTGCCAACAGCCACGGGTCAGGAAAAATAAGGGAGGAAGAAGCAAAAAGTTTGAGGATGACCCTGCAAGAAGGGCCAGTTCCAACACAACCCCCTTCCAGCCTAAAGCCAGGGTAGACCAAACGATACCTCGATGGTATTCCCTGCTTAAGGCGATAGAACACGGAAACTGGCCCACACCCAGTTGGATCACTCTATCCATGCTCTCAGGGTCCACCATGCCAATCCATGTGGAACCCTTCTCCTCACCTGTGGACACCACCTGTGCAGCACCTAACTTTAATTTTTTCACAGGTGTGTCCCAACAGACCAACAGCAAGCCATAGTGCCCACCAACAGTGATCAGGGATGAGACCCAGGACTCATGCCTCTCAGGGCGCTCAAACCTCAGTGGCATCAGAGGGTGGGGGGCAGTAGCCCCAGGTGCTTGGCACCCTTTGTCCACTCCCTCTCTTGTCATGTCAGGTCTAACATCCTGGCACTGACCCACCAGACCCGGACCTGTATCCGGCGGCTGGACAGGAGGCTGAGGTGGGCTTCCCCACACCCAGTCCTCCTCTTCCTTGGGGCTCTGTACCCTCCAACCTGGAGCGGTACCCCCTTCTAGAATAGTCAGGGCACCTGTGGCAGGTGTCCTGCACCATTCACCCACCAGTTCAGGGGTGCTATCCTGCAACTGGTATTCCAGGTCAGGGGGAATGCCCCAGGCCTGGCCCACAAACCTAGACTCCAAAGCCTCCAGGTCAGACAACACCTGAACCTGGCATCCCCACCCAGGGACCAACCCCTGCGGTGGAACACTTGCCTGACACGCCAGGACTTCTGGGGACTTACATAGTACCCCCTTGAGGGTGACACACAACTCATGTGTCCGGTGACAGTCTGCCTGGCGCAGATCACCCGACCCCTGTCCACCTGACAGCGCGGGAAGATCCCCCAGGACAGAAGTGAGGTCACCATGGTCACTCACTGGGGACTCAGCCCTTCTGACTGGTCCCTGACCCACTGGTTCTCCCACTGGGGACTCCATCCCCCTCTCACCCCTCAGTCTGGACTTCGGTACCCTCCCAAATGGAGCGGCACTGCCAGACACCAGAACTGATGGAGGCCTGGTTACAGGCACTCCCCGTTCAACAGACACTAGGAGATCCTCCTCAAATGGCCTACTAGTACAGTCTAGGTCCCCAACCCGGTGTTCCCTTAAGGAACCCGCCAGGCCCTGAGACTGGGTTTCGGGCACCGTGAGACACACCGTCCCACACTCACTCCTTCTCCACTGAGACCGGACATGAGCCCCTACACCCCTCCCACTACACTGGGACCTAACTGGGCTACACTGAACCTCTTCCACCTCACAGGTCTGGAAGATATCTAAGCCACTCCTTTTGGAATCACTCCCCAATGCCTCCTCAGACTCTCTGGAATCCACCAAGAGGTCTGCCTCCAACGCAAGCTCTCTGGGGTCAGAGAACTCACACTCCACCGGGTGTTGGCATAGCTCTGGAAAACAGGGACTTAAAATATGCTCTCCAACAAATGAATCACACAGCCCCTCACAGTTGTTAACCAAGTTACCCTTTGCCTCACCCTCCAGTGCCTCACACAAGTACCCCACACCACTCTCCTGAGACTGGCAAGACAGTATCTGACTGCCTCTGTCACACAACCCACACTCTTCTGGCTGGTCTTCACACACACACACCAAGGTTTCTCCCATGGGGGAACCCCTCTCCCTGTACCTCTCATCTAGAGTCAGTAGAGTGTCCCTCCCACCACTAGGAATATGGTCCCCTGTGCCAGTCCCCCAATCTACTTCAGGGACACTGCACTCCACTGGAACTACATCATAGACCTGAACCCCCTGGTGTATGTCGACCCCCTCCCTCAAGTCAGGCGCCACATCTCTGGGTGTTTGTACCTTTCTTTCCACACTAGATATCAAAATCATGCTGCCACCATCTGAGCTGGACTCCACCTCCAACTCAGCAAAGCTCACCTCTTGAGCTACCCATGTTACTTCTTCAGCTGAGACCCTCATGGCCTCCCGCTTCTGGAGCTCCAACTCAAGCTTCCTCATTCTTAATTCATGGGCCAAGGTCAATTTCAATTCTTCCAGGGCACGGGCATTTTTGCTCTCCTCCGCCGCCCATTCTCTCTCTTTCTCCATTTCCAATTGCTTCAGCTCCATTTCAAGCCTCAACATTTCTAACTTATGATCTCTAGCCCTTTGGTTTTCCTCCAACTCCTCTGGGGAAAAACTTTCAGCTGAATGGTTGCTGCCAGCCCTTGAGGCTGCTCTGGACACAGGCAGATCCTGTGGCCTGAAACCATCCCTTTGTGCATCCTCATCCACTTCTGCATCATCTGTCTCCCCAGCCTCTTTGGTCTCCCACCAGGCCCATAAGGCCTCCTGTAGCTCCTCCTTCTTGGAGCGGCGCTTCATGGGGCATCCAAAGTTCCTGCAGAACTGCCTGAGTTGACCTACTTTGTAATCACTTAACATTTCAATATCAAACTCCAGTTCTGCAACATCACTTGCTGGTTTACCATTCAGAGACATGATGCTTGGATTCCTTCAGGGTTATGATCAAAAATAAAAAATGTAGTATGCGGTGGCGTAGTGGTCTGCACTCACTAGTGATGTACACCAATTACTGTGGGTCAAGTACAAATACAAGTTCAAATCCCACCGCCTGACCACCAATGTTAGATCTGGGGGTCTCTAGTTGGCAGAGGTAGGTACCACTGTCCAAATAGGGACCCTTGCTTCTAGTCAGGACAAGGAGATAACTCTCTGAGATAACCCCTGCTCGCCCTCTAGGTAGCTTGGCCTGAGCAGTCTAGGCTAATCAGAGGCAATGCGTAAAGTATTTGTACCAACACTCACAGTAACACAGTGAAAACACCACAAACTGATTCCACAACAGTTTAGAAAAATAAAGGTATTTATTCTAAAACTACACAAGACCAAAACGATAAAAATCCAACATACACGGTTCAAGAATATGGTTTCAAAGAGTTCTTAAGGTTGCGTTAAAGTTCTTCAAGTTGCGGTAAAAATAAACCACAGTTGCGTGAAAAGTTCACAGTTGCGTCACGTTTACTCACAGTACCTTTAGTTGCAACAAAGTTCCAAAAGCAGAAGCTGGTGCGGTGGAAAACAAGCGATGCGTCGCTCCTGAGACCCTGGGGAGGCGATGCGACAGCCCCGCTGCAGCAGCGGGCGTGTTGCGACGAATCCGGTCTGTATGGGGAGGAAGGCCACTTGTATGGATTCCGGTGCGTAGGTTCCGTAGGAAGTCTGTTCTCGCAAAGGCACGATGCGACGATCTCGTAGGTGCTGCGACGATCTCCGGGGCGACGATGCGCGGTCCAGCGGTGATCCTTTCTCTCGCAGCTCCTCGATGCGATGATTCTGCGACGACACTCGCAGCGACGTGATGCGGTCCGCAAGCAAGCGGTGCGGCGTTCTCACCCAGCGACGACAGGCTCTGCGACGATACTCGCAGCGATGTTCGATTCTCCCGCACCGGTCTGGTGCGTCCCGCAAACGGAGGATGCGACGTCTCTGGCAGCGGCGTCAGGCGCTGCGACGATCTCGACCTCCGTAGCGGCGGGAAACTTCTCGCACTGTCGGGGATGCGCTCCGCAAGCGAGCGATGCGACACTTTTCAATTTCGAAAGTCTCTCAAGCTTTTGTCTCAAGCTTCCCAGCACAGGTCCAACCTCCAGAGGCCCCACAACTGGATCAAGCACTCTAGGAGGGACAGAACTCACTCAGCAGAGTTCAGGGAAGCTGGGGGTGAAGTCCTTTTGTTCCTGGGACTTCAAAACAGGGAGCCAGCTCTTCTCAGGCCCTTGGAGATTCCTTTCAAGACAGGGGACACAGCTCACAGCAAAGTCCTTCCCCTCTCCTTGGCAGCAAAGCAACAGCAGGTCAGTCCAGCAGAGCAACAGCAAGACAATCTTCCTTCTTCAGAGTCAGCTTTCTCCTTGGCAGAGGTTCCTTCTTGATTTCCAGGATGATCTAATTTTCTGTTGTCAGGGGTCCTGTACTTATACCCCTAAAGTCTTTGTTCTCTTGGTGCATGTGGGCCCTGTGCCCGGTCTGAACCAGTTCTGGGTGGATCCTGAGCACTTTGTTTTGGTGGCTGCATCTTTCCTTTCAGAGTGAGGGGCAGGGTCCTCAGCCGCCCAGCAGGGGGGTGGAGCCAGCATTGTGGAAGGCAGGCACAGCCCTATTCAGCCCAGGTGCTAACTCCTCCCACCACTCAAGTCATTCAGCCTAGTGCTGACTCATCCATCCTGCCGGGGAGTTCCCCAGCCCCTGTCACTCACAAACCAGACAGTCAATACACAAACAGGCCCAGGCACACAGAAGGTTCAGACAAGAGAACAGCAACTTTCTAAAAGTGCTGTTCTCAAACACAGGATTTAAAAACAACCTTTCCTAAAAGATGTGTTATTAAATTCTGAGTTCAGGGATACTAGATACTTATGTCCTATCTTGTTCCTATGGGAAGAAATGCTGTTAACCACTGTAGCCAGCATCCCCCATGTTAATCTATGGAGCAAGATAGCCTTACAATAGTGAAAAACGAAAATGGCTGTAATTCACTACCAGAACATGTTACCTGCACCAGTACATGCTCTACCTTTTACATACACTGCACCCTGCCCAGGGGGGTACCTTGGGCCTTCCATAGGGGTGACTGATGTGCACAAAAAGGGAAGGGTTAGGCCTGGTCAGTGGGGACACTGACCAGGAGGACATGGCAGTTCTAAACTGCCCATAGGCACTGCAGTGGCAGGCCTGAGACACCATTTTAGAGCTACTCATGTAGGTGGCACAATCAGTGCTGCAGGCCCACTAGTAGCATTTGTCATCACCAGCCCTGGCACACCCAGTGCACTTTACTAGGGACTCCATGGTGATACAAATATGCCAAACATGTATATCCAATCAGAATAACAATTTACACAGGGAGCATATGCACTTTAGCACTGATCAGCAGTGGTAAAGTGCGCAGAGTCCTATTGCCAACAGCCACGGGTCAGGAAAAATAAGGGAGGAAGAAGCAAAAAGTTTGAGGATGACCCTGCAAGAAGGGCCAGTTCCAACAATGATCATCTGTAATTCCTTTAAACTACAACAATTTGTAAGTGCAGGCTCCATTTCCTAACACCAAATTGTTGATTTCTACACAATTATTTTCTGTCTCTGAGAATTTAACTGCATATATTAACACCCTGGTCTTGATTGCCTGTCCGTACTTCCAACTGCAGACCTACAGACTAGTATATGTGAGGTTTTTGTCCTGCATCTATTTACCTTCAATGTCTTTCTGTCCTGTGCTGTTTAAACATGATCGTCGGTTTTCGCATTATACAAGTATGTCGGTACCTTCTGTCTAATGTGGAATATCTCACATTTTTCATAAAAATTTCCCATGTTCTCTTAGTAAACCAGGTTCAAATTGTTTTCGCCGCCTATGAGGGACTGCTTCAAATATAATGAACGTGTCATTGTGTAGTTCTTTCCAGACAGCTATCAGTAAGGCGCAGAATAGCTTGTAAGGGTTTTCAGTCTTCATAGCTTTCTTGTGACCGAAACTACCCCCTCAGGAAACAAACGTTCACACCACTTACGACGAGGAGATACAAAGTGTGCGTGGAGTCTTGTAGCCATCCAGGATTGACGTATTGGCAGGGCTGGAGCCTGCTTCTATAGATGTTTGAAAAAGCAGCTTGTGAACGAGTGTGCAGTACAAAGAGAAAATAGAGGCATCCGACCTCACAAGACTCCAAACTTGCACGCATGCTTGCCTCACCAGCTCCCTGTTTTCTGCAGAACAATGTGGGTCGGAGCCTACATACATCTGCCATCAAACTCCATACATTGGCTCTAACCCCTGATTGTGTGGGCCAGGTCCGTATCTACTCGTATTCGGCATATTCCCTCCATACCCTGCCTTCAGATGGTATAGCTAAACCTTCAGCGCTCCAGTGTAAGCCATCCGTGTTGTGCCATCAGCTGATGGCAGTAATCGACCCACACGTTGTCCATCCATGTCTTGGGCTTAGTCATCGGGTGTACGTACACCTGACCTGTGTCTTACCATCAGTATGAGGTCACTCCTAAAAAAAAAAAAAAATGTGCTAGGTGGTTGTGTTCGTACATGCCCTTGGGGGCAGGGGGGTTGTGAGGGCAAACTAGTTAGCTTATCTAACTTGCCCACGGATACTCACTCTGGTAATTTAAGAGGTTTTGTTTGTCCCAGGGTTTCCACCGTAGATATATTTCATGGCCTTTTTAACATTTCAGAGGTATTGATAGTCTTTTTTTATCACTTGTTGCGTTTATGATGCCAAATCCATCTTACGTTTTAATCTTTTTGAGAAGTTTGAATAATTGTCTAACTTTTTCAGACTTGAATTTTAGATCTCTGCCAAGCAGGTACCTGTATCTGAGCTAGCTAAATAGCGTTAATAGGAGAGTGAAGCCTTGGCCTCCAGCGCCACAGGTTGAATCAGTGACGACAGAACTCTGACTTGTATGAACTTCAAAAAGACCCGTTCATCCAGTAGAGGGCGCCGTTGCATCAGGCGTGCGTTGTGAGTGTTGTTTTGGCTCGGACTTAGATGCTCTGTATAGACCTGTTATCTTTGATGTTTATTTATTTATTTATGCGTTTTTATATAGTGCGGACTTTACCCGAAGGCGTCAGAGCGCTTCTCAATAGAAACAGTAATGATACATGAGGAGAAAATTACAAGTGAGCGAATTACAGAAACAAACATTAAATTACATGAGGTAAATGTGACAATTGTGAGCAAACAAAATCCATGAGGTAGCAAACGGTGCAATACAAGAGGAAAAAGTGACATGTGTGCGGGTTACAAGAGAAAACAAAGTACAAGTAGAGGTATAATACTGCAATATATGGCAGACACGTGGACAGGAACAAACGTTACGTAGGCAATGGTGGCACTTGTGCAAGTATCTAAAGCAAACAAAAAGTGAGAGGTAGCAAACAGAGTGTTACAAGAGAAAAGTGGCGTGTGCATGTTACAAAAGAGTACCAAACACAGGTACAAGGATAATACTGCAATAAGCGGCAAACACAAGAACACTTCCATAGTCATGGAAGGCACTTCCATAGTCATGGAGAATAGAATGTCCTATAGTGCAGGTTCCCTAACTCTCCTCCTGTCTCCCCTCCTCTCCCTGCCTTCCACCCCCTCCTGTTTCCATCGAGCCACCCAACCCTCTGTGCTCTGCCTTACTCTCTCTGGAAAATAAGCTAGGCTCTCTTACCACCTCCATCTCCCAGCTTGTAGCTGCCATTTCACTTTTAAGCTTCAAGATTACCACCTTTCCATACACCTCTACTCCTTTGGAAAACCCTCACCTTCCCACGAGATGCACCTCGCCCCCTCACCCCACTATAGTCAAGCTCAACCTGTTGTTTGCAAACGTCGTTAACTCACACAAGCCCTTGAGCGCCACCCTTCTTCAACCTGCATCTCCTAGTAACTCTACTATCTACACTATTCCGACCATTTCCTCAGTCAGAACCAAGCATCCACCTAAACCCCCCCGAGCACCCCCGGATAAGTACAATATCCCGATCACCCTTCAGAGCCCAAGTGCCCCGTCACCAAAACAGTATTGACAGAGCTGCGCTGTCTGCTCCACAACTGCAGATCTGCAGTAAAACACAAATTTGAAATCGCCGATACCATCACCCTTCACAATATTGACATGCTCTTCCTCAAAGAGACTTGGTTTAACGATTCCTCTCAATCTATGTTTGATCTCCTATTACCCACAGGCTATTCTATATTTAGGAATGACAGAATTGACAACATTGGGGGAGGTGTTGAAGTCATCTTTAGAAACTCCCTTCAACTTAAGGCTTCTCCTATCAGCTCCTTCCACACTTTTGAATGCCTTTCTCTTGAGCTTCAATTGCACCACCGCTCACCCCTCAGATTCCATGTCATTTACCGCCCGCCTTGTAGTGGCCCTTCGTTTATGGAGGAACTCACTGATTTCACCAGCGACCAATTCTCGCAAAGTGACAATCAGACCTTCGTGGGTGACTTCAATCTCCACTGGGGCTCACAGCAAGACTCTTCTGCGAACTCGCTGGCCACCTTCCTCTCTGCAAACGATCTTATCCAACACTGCACAGAATCAACACACTCCAAGGGCTCAATCCTGGACCTTGTTATTTCTAAAGCAGGCATGCTCTCTATCACTACCCCTATTCATGTAGACTGGTCTGACCACCTCCTCATCCCATTCTCTCTTCACCTGTCTCACTCTATAACTCTTGACCAACCTAAAAGGGCTACCTCCTGGTTCCGTGATGCTAAAAAGATTGATGTCGGTTCCCTCTGTGAATCAGCTTTGTTATCACTTCCTAGGCTAGACCCAAACCTTGATGTTGACGAACTCACCTCCCAGTGCCTCACAGTCCTTGCAGTCGAAATCAATAACGTTGCTCCTCTCCAAAGCAAACAGATAAGGCCCACCCCCTCAGCACCTTGGTTCAACAAATCCCTCTATGAGGAAAGGAAGCAGCTAAGATTCCTGGAGAAACAATGGAGGCAAGCGCCCTCCACCAATAATTTGGCCACGCTTCGTTCAGCAAGATCCAAGTACCACAAGCACATCTTCCTTGGTAAAGCGTCGCAATTCAGAACCCTCCTTGACTCAGCCAAAAATAGACCCAAAAAATTATTCGATCTCATCAAGCCTCCTAACTGCTCTCCTCCAACCTCCAAGTTGGAGGATTCTACAAAGAAAGCAGCGGATTTCGCTATATTCTTTGACGAAAAAGTGAAATCACTTGTGGATCAGGTCGCTCATCCTACCCCTCCAGAGGAGCGCAAATCCTTAGCCATTTGGCAAAACTTTGACCCCATCTCTGAAGATGGGGTCAAAGCGCTCTGATACCTTCGGTGCTATATAAAACTCAAATAAATAAGTAAATAGGGGACTGCCTGGTTCATAAGACCTTGCATCAGCCTTGGGGGCAGGGCCGTCTTAACAGGATTATAGGCCCCCAGGAAAAGCAGTGCACTGGACCCTGCTTACACAACCACTCACAGGAATAAAAATGTTTAACGGAAAATGTATGTTAAATTCCTGTCCGCATGGGGTCCCTAGGCTTGTATAGCATGCCCATGCGTTAAGACACCACTGCTTGGGGGAGTGTGGTCAATAACATTTCTTAGACACAGATGTTTTCAAACTTTGGGGCCTGTCCCCCTGGGGAGGCCGTGACCGTGTTCCCAAGGGGGCGAAATTGCCTGAGTAAGAACTTGTAAATGAAAATGGCCTGGGAGCGCACGTTTCCAGCCTGTCTTCATTTACAAGAAGTAGCTGAAGTGTATGGCAGGGTCAATTACATGATTTAAAAAGAACAAAATACTCTGCAACTATATTCTTCTGTTTTTTCACCTGCAGGTAACTGCAGATAAAATATTGCACACCTTAAATGAAAATATTTCCAAGTTCATACTTATGAAGCCTCAGTTGGTTAATGCAGTTACAGCAGATGTCTCTGTCTGAGGCCAAAGAGTTACAGAATTGAAGAATCCTGGTGGGCACGGTGGGGAAAAGGGCTTGTGTGTATATATAGTGCTGCAAAGTCCCAGCCTGTAACAGAAAGAACTATGAATGTGAATATGTAATACTACACACAGTTTAAGATAGGCTGCTGCAAAATGGTTTAGACTGAGGCACTGAAATTAAGCGCAGGGGAGCGTCAAATTATGCTGCAGGGTTGAGGAAATATGCAAGAAAACTCAAATGCAGCATATTTTCTGATACTACTACTTCATTATTTTGTACTTTTTAAGCATGGTAATACCATTTGGGCAAAACTTTTCTCTCATTAGTACCAGTTTCGCAACCAAATACAGAAATAAGCAAATGAAAGGTGACCAGTTAACCTTTGTGAAGGTCCTCCACTGCGTGGGAAAATATGTTGCCATCATTTATTAATGTTCGATCTGTTTGAGCTAGAAACTATTTCTCTAAAATCTGCAGCTTATGCACCAGACAATGTATTATGTGGCAGATCGATATGTATGCAAAAAAAAAAACACAATCGTATAACAGTGGCTCTGGGTTTAGTTTTAAAGATGAAACAAGGGCTTTCAAAGCATATATTAAGTAATAGGTAATCAGATGGTACCTAGTGAAAGCATTTTTGTAAGTATCCATTTAAAGGACCGCTTGTCATCATGAAACTTGAAGTGGCTCCATCTATTAAGGCTTATACTGGGTCCCAAGCAGCCTTACATTTGGTGATTAACCAATTGCACACTTGGGGGCACATGCATCATTCATAGATTTTGCGATTCTTAATTTGCGAAAATTACTGATTCGCAAATTAAGAATTGCAAAATGCTATGCATCATTTTTTTGGCTATTGATTTGGGATTCGGTAAAAATCGCAATTTTTACCGAATCCCAAATCAATAGCGAATTCCTAAGTGCATTTTCGCAAATCCCATTGATTCCTATGGGCCAAAAGGCCCATAGGAGTCAATGGGAAGGCATTTACAAATTCGCAATTTGTTGATGCATTCCAAGGGTGCAGGGGGGGTCCAAAGGACCCCCCCGCACCCCTGAAATGCATTTGAAAGTGCATGTTTCACACACACATGTCCTAAGGACATGTGTGTCTGTAACATGACAGTTTAAAAAATGCTTTTTTTTGCTTTTTGACAGATTTTCGCAAATTAACACGAGGGTCAACCTCGTGTTAATTTGCACTTCCTATTTCATAATTCGCATTTTTTTTTTAAATGATGCATTGCATTTAAGGAATCGCACAAATGCGATTCCTTAAATTCATTCGCATTTTTAAGAAATGCAAAAAAATGCGAATTCTGAAAAAGTGTTTGATGCATCCCAAAAACGTATTTAGGAAGTGCAAGGTGGTAAGGGAGACAGTGGCAGTGTCGACCGAGCCGCTTGACGCCTGCCAGCGCTCCTAGCATCATTTTAAATATTGGATTTGAGAATTTTTAATAATCGAAATAATTTGGAATTGTATTCTTTATTTTACTTTACTATGTACCTGCTGCATCCAACACTTCAGTAAAAGCTCTTTTGCACACCCAGTTCGCCGCTAACACCATACTATTGCTGGGGGAACACTAGGTCGCGTTTCACCGAAAAAACACCACTTCCGCTTTCTGCGCTCGCGGAGCGGTTAGCGGTCTAGCCATCTGTTAGGAGGGGCTACTTAGGCAGCGAGGAGCCGGCCGCCGACGGTGGTAAGGGAGACAGTGGCAGTGTCGACCGAGCCGCTTGACGCCTGCCAGCACTCCTAGCATCATTTTAAATATTGGATTTGAGAATTTTTAATAATCGAAATAATTTGGAATTGTATTCTTTATTTTACTTTACTATGTACCTGCTGCATCCAACACTTCAGTAAAAGCTCTTTTGCACACCCAGTTCGCCGCTAACACCATACTATTGCTGGGGGAACACTAGGTCGCGTTTCACCGAAAAAACACCGCTTCCGCTTTCCGTGCTCGCGGAGCGGTTAGCGGTCTAGCCATCTGTTAGGAGGGGCTACTTAGCCCTCTCGTCACCCTGAGCGCGCAGCGTTCGCGCGCAGAAAAGCGCCAGAGAACGCCCCTGAGACAAGCCAGAGAGAAGCCCGTCTGCGCCTGTCCGCGACAGGACGGGGCTAGGGGCTAGGGGGTCTACACCTGCAGATATGCCTAGCCATGAAGATAGGAGACGTACTTATACATCTCAGGTTCTGTTAAACCTTAGATCTCTAACATCGCCGGGCTGTGGAGACAGTGTTCGCCCACAGGTTGAAGGTCCTTTTTCATGTTTACACTGTCACTCCCAGTTCGACATTATTTCAAAGGTCTCCAGTGAAAGTAGTGCTAGATGTCATATGCCATATAATACTACTGTCAATCATGTCACTACTGACCCTATCATCCGAGTAGGACGGAAAAACATTCTCTGTAATATCAGATCGCCCCAAAACACTCTGACCAGGTCTGGGATTTAATTTCCTCTAAACAACCTGACCTGTGCTATCTTACTGAAACATGGCTGAAACCATACTCTACTCCTGCTATCACGCTGGGAGTTCCTAACAATTATAAAATAGCTAGACTAGACCGTCCCTTTAAAAACGGTGGAGGAATCGCCATTGTATATAAGCAAGAGATCTCCATCAAAATCCTGGAGGAATTGATGACTACAGAAATTGAACTGTTAGTCTTTAAACTAACATATTCGCCCAAAGACAGTCAGATAGGTGCCTTAGTTTATCGCCCTCCTGGCTATTGTACAGGCTTTTCGAACCTTCTGATCGAGTTGTTAGCTCCCTATGTCAATAGTGACAGTAACTTCACATTAGTAGGGGACTTTAATGTTCACAGCGAGAGATCCGACTGTAGTGAGGCGCAAGTTCTGCTAGCAGATTTGTCACTATTGGGTCTAAGTAAACGAAACTCTGGACCTACTCACATAGCTGGTCATACATTGGACCTGATCTTATTTAATTCTCCGTTGGTCTCTTGTTTACCTGCGGATCAGGTCAGCTGGACCGATCATTTTGTTGTGGAATTTTATACTCCGCTTCCTGAGCCCGTCATGACGCAGCAGATCCCACTACCAACTGTCCGTAGACAGTGGCATAAAATCACAGACAGTTCCTTTGAAGAGAAGTTTATTGCGCCCATTATTCTTCCTAGTGAAAGTATTGATATGGCACTAATTAAATTTGGTAGGGCGACAAAAAAAGCCATTGGTGAAATAGACCCTTTGAGACAATTCAAACCCCGACCAGCCGCTAAACAGGAAGTGTGGTTTTCTGATCACCTAAGAACATTGAAACTTTCTGCTAGGAAGTTAGAGAAGAGATGGAGAACCACTCACTTGGCAGAAGACAAAAAGGGATATTGGGACTCATTTCTATTTACCATAAGGCGATTCGTACAGCACGAAAGACACATATAACAGCACAAATTGCCGATGCCGGAAACTCCCCCAGAGTTCTCCATCAAATTCTGCAAACCTTTGTCAAGTCTACACCATGCGAATCTGTAGAAGTAGCATCCCAACAGCTGTCTGACGAGATATCTCATTTCTTCACCACTAAAATTGACAAAATGTATAAAAAAATAGTCAGTGCTGTTAATAATAATGATTCCTCAACAGCAGCACTTTCCCAGGCTGATACAGAGCTGAAACAGGATATACATTCTTTGGAATCTTTTCCCCCTATTTCTTTGGAGGAAATTTCTACACTGACTACCAACTTTAAAAGTGGGAGTCCGGATGACATCATCCCAGCTAGGATCGTACCTGCTCTGACAGAGCAGCTGTCTCCTATTTTTGAGCAACTTGTGAATCTTTCACTTAGTTCCGGCCACGTCCCTAAAGAATGGAAAAGAGCCCTTGTCAGGCCCATTAGGAAAAACACCGCCATTCCTTGGACTGAATTGGCTAATCTAAGGCCAATCTCATTGCTACCTTTCTTGGGAAAATAACTGAAAAGCATGTAAATTTCCATCTATCCAAGTATATTGAATTGGCTGACGTCCTTGACTATTCTCAGTCCGGGTTTAGGCCGAGGCATAGCACGGAGTCCACTTTGATATCTGTGACTGACGATTTGCACATGTACCAAGACAAGGGCTTTTCAGTGATCCTGGTTTTGTTAGATCTATCAGCGGCGTTCAACACCGTGTCACACTCCATCTTGACAGAACGGTTGTCGAACGCCGGGATCAAAAATAAAGCCCTTGCCTGGCTAAAGAGCTTTCTATCCGGCCGCACCCAGAGTGTCACCATGGGTGCGTATCGTTCAGCGGAGGTAGAGATTTCCAAAGGGGTGCCACAGGGCTCTTGTTTGAGCCCCACTCTTTTCAACATCTATGTGGCACCCCTGGCAAGAGTGATGCGTAAGTATGGTTTCATCCCCGTGTCATATGCTGATGACACGCAGCTCCTCTTCCCGTTCAAAACTATCTCCGCTGAAGTGAAGAGCTCCTTTTCAGCCGGTATGAAGGCAGTGGCACAATGGATGTCGGCCAACTGCCTTCAATGCAACGTCAGTAAAACTGAGGTTATGTTGTTTGGAGAAGCTAAATTGCTTTGGTCCCCGGATTGGTGGCCCAGCGACTTGGGAGTTGTTCCTGAACCCAAGTCGATTGTAAAGAATCTAGGGGTCCGTCTGGATCAAGACCTGACACTCAAGCAACATGTTAACTATATCTCAGGTATATGCTTTCATACCATCAGCCTACTGCGCAAGGTCTTTCCTCTTCTGCCTGATTCGGTGAGGAGAACCTTAGTTCAGGCACTTGTTCTAAGCAGGATTGATTATTGCAACGGTCTACTGCTTTCTGCCAATGAAGGGGTATTGGCCAAACTTCAAGTTATCCAGAATACTGCGGCTCGTTTGGTCCTTAATGCCCCTCCCAGAACTGCCTCCAAACCCCTTCTTGACCAACTTCATGGCTTTCAGTCCGGCAGAGAATGAAATTTAAAACATGCTGCCTGATTCATAAGTGCTTAAATGGACAAGGGCCTGCCTATTTGGAAAAGAAATTTGTTCCATACACCCCCACTCGATCTCTTAGGTCCAGTAATAATCTTCTTTTGCTGGTGCCACGGGCCAAGAAAGCCAGACACGGGAGCAAGGCACTTTCCATAGCAGGACCTACTCTATGGAACAAACTCCCTCTGTCACTTAAACAATGCACAGACCATTTAAAATTTCGGAAACAATTAAAAACCTTACTGTTTAAAAATGAAATTTAGCTCCCACCCCCATCTATCCCCTGGTGCTCTTCAGGTGTCAAAGCGCAGAGATACTCCAATGTGAGTTGATTCCAGCGCTATACAAACCTATAAATAAATAAATAAATAAACGGCCAAATTTACCGATTCGCACCGTTTGCACTTCCTAAATAGGTTGATGCATGTGCCCCTTTGTCTCTGTCCCGCGCTAGGCTTCACAGCACATGGAAGCCCCATCCTATCCCCTTTCAGTTTCACCCAGTGGCACCACAAGGTCCACATTCGTTATCCAGGTATTTTTGTTTCTTTTTGTTTAACAAAAGTTATGGAGACTGGTTTTGTGAAATTAAAAAAACAGGCACATTGGTCCCGAAAGCTCCTGCCCACTTCGACATGCAGATGTATTTTCAGGTAAGTTGAAGGGAAGCCAGGAGGGTCGCATTCAGAAGCAGAGCCCTGATCATCCGGACCTCTGGGGTTTCCAAGTAATGGCCCAGGAGAAAGAGATAGAGAGCGAGATACAAGGACATCATCAAAGACATGGCCCATGGGAGGTGTATGGCACCATACAAGCCATCACCGGACTGTGGCTGGCACGGCAGTAGTTGAAAAACCAACGACTTCAACAGCGAGCGGGATTATTGATGAGCATTTTTTATGCGAAGGCCCAGACCTACAAGGAGATCCTGTAGGAGAAATCAATCCTCCAAACACAAGGAGCGTGACGACAAAAATAAAGGAGAAAGAGAAAAAGAAGACAACACCAAAACCCACCTAGTGATTAACATATCCAATTACAAGTTGACTGACCAAGAACTTGCAGTACTGGAAAAAGGTACTTCCTTTGTTCCTACGACTATGACCAACTCACTGGAACTGGAGATCAGTTTCTTCAAACTTATGCGCAAATTAAGGTTGCGTTATTTCTTCGATCATGTAGTGGATAAACCCTTGACAACAGAACAGGATCAGCTAAAAGGATTACGAGCAAGAAGTATTTTTATGGCACAGTTGAGTCACAAAACACTCGACTTATTTGAGACCATGGTCAAACAGGATTTGAATAAAATAAAATTTGAGAAAAAACCACGTAGAAACCTGACTAATAAAGACCTGGATATCTTAAAAAAAACTTGCTGGTAACAAAGAGTGTGCACTAAAGCAGATAAAGGCGGAGGCCTGGTCATTATGAATGCCACTATGTATCAACAAAAAATTGAAGAGCATCTAGGGGATTCCAATACCTATGCAAAATTGAATGCAAACCCTACTAAAGAATACACCAAAAAGCTGACTGAACTAGTTGAGAGAGCCAAGGAAAATGGCACCATCGACGATAAAACGAAGAAATTTTTGTTGAAGGAGAATCCCAGTAGCCCGACATTCTACATGATGCCGAAGATGCACAAGAATTTGTGGGACCCTCCCTTACGTCCCATTGTATCCACGAGAAACAGCATACATGAAGCCACAGGTCAATTCATTGACAAATATATGCAACCTTCAGTACAAAACATGATGACATACATTAGAGACTCCACTGATTTTTTGACGAGGTTGAACCAGTTGGAACTTGAAGGAAATGAAGAATTGATACTATGCACGGCTGACGTGAAGTCGTTATATACTTCGATACCCCATGGAACAGGCATCGAAGCAATGGAACAAGCCATTCTATCGACGGATTATGAAGAACCCATGCATATCTTTCTCATAGAATTGTTAGTTTTCACGCTATATCACAGCTATTTCAAGTGTAAATATGAGTGGTACCAACAATTAGTTGGTACATCAATGGGCAACTGCGCAGCCCAGGTATATGCTAATTTATACATGAAGGCATATGAGGAAGAGCACATACTGAACAACCCCACATGGACTGACAATCTAAAAATAATAGTACGGTACATAGACAATATATTCATAATATGGAAGAACTCGGAAGATATGCTACAACAAGCATTCACTGAATTGAACTTAAAAAATGAAAGAATTCAACTCACTTGGGAAATCTCCAAGTCCACCATAACGTTTTTAGACGTTCGAGTCAACTTACAGGAAGGGAAAATACAAACTGAAATGCACAGAAAAGCAACCGACAGGAATAATACTGTTCACTTTCAAAGTTTTCATCAAGACTCACTGAAAAAGAATCTACCCATATCACAGATGATGAGAGCAAAAAGAATTACTTCGGAGACAAGCAAAGTGGATTACACTTTGAGAGATATGGGCGATAGATTTCTAAGGAGAGGATATCCAAAGACTCTTGTTGATCAATCTATTGGGAAGGTAAAGAACATACCAAGGGCAGAACTGTTGAAAACACGCACTAAGACCAAACAAGAAAGAATGACAGTTGTATCAAAATATTCAACCATGAGCCACAAATTTAAAAGAATCATACGGACCCATTGGAGTATTCTACGAGCAGAAGTTGACTTCAAACCCAGCTTTGAACAACAACCTATTTTTGCCTTTACCAGGGGCAAAAACTTAGGAGAACTATTGAAACAAAAAAGACAAAAATATGAAATTTACCGAGGTACAAGACCTTGCTTGCAATGTAGACATTGCAATAACATCATAAGAGGAAATACGATCACACACCCAATGAAGGGACATAACATAAAGCTACATGTTAATGCAACCTGTGACACGGCCAATGCTGTCTATATGTTGAAATGTCCATGCGGAAAGGCTTACGTAGGAAAGACAACCAGAAAAATAAAAACACGACTAAACGAACACAAATCATATATAAGAACTGTGAACGTTAAATCAACAATAGCGTTGCATTTTAATGAAGCCAAGCATAACGTTTCACAACTTCAATTTACCATCTTGGAAGTAATTGAAAAAAGAGAAGGTCGGGACAATAACAGGTTTCTCCTTCAGAGGGAGAACAGTTGGATGTATCTGCTAAATACCCATAAGCCCTTTGGTCTCAATGATCGGGTAGAATTTATGTGCTATTTATGAACACGTGCTATAGACTTACAAAAACACAGTTGTGTTTTGCTTTACTCATACTGGTGGACAAAGTAGTCATCTACTTGTAAAACACTCTACTTTATATTTTGATATTCTGTAATTTAATAAATTTTTTTGATGCCGATAATGATGACTTCTTTCTCTCATTATTGTATAATGTTTGTATATAATTTTTATATCATTTATGATAATAGCATCGAGTGATAGGAATTGCCAGATATCTCCGTTTAGGAAACTTCATTGATAGTCTATTTATTTTTGAGACCCGCATGATTGGTAGAAGTCCCGCTCATGTGACCGGGAATCATCCAATCAGAATGACAGTTAGAATAACGTGTACTGCACATTGAGCTTGAAGAGGGGTGATTGGACCGGCTTCTTGCGAATGCCGGGAGATTGCCGGATGCGGTTTCTAACCGAGAGCAGGAGAGAGGAGACGCTGGTCTAATGCGTCGAGAAAGTGAGTTAAACACCATACAATGATGCACCAATACGAGTCTTATTAACCATTGTGTATACATAGGGAGACTTTACATCAAAGTTGTTCTTACGTTTTCCTTGACAGTTTCGCTAATATGGCAATAGAATAACACGCAAATGATTATCAAGTACAACAAATGTGAGTGCCCGAAACGGGCTTGTTTTGGTTATATTATGTCACGACAACACAAAAGCTGGTTTTACACTTGGGTGAAATGCACAGAAAGTCACCACAATTAACATTATACAAATGAACAGCATGTACTTTTTTGACATTATTCTTTACATTTTTTCTGACGTAGTATTTTGTCATACCTTGTTTCAGCTCATGTGGTCCCGGATGAAGGTCTAAGTGACCGAAATGCATTGGACTTGAATACAATTGAAATATATTCTAAATGATGAATCTGATGAATTGAATTCAAAAAATACCTCTTTGACTAATAAAAGAGACAGATGAACATTGAAAATTTGTTTATTTCATAAACTTTAGAGGAACTCTGGGCTATTCCCTGTGTCTTTACCCATCCTCGTCCCTTTCTTCCAACCTTATTATTTCCAGCCTCTCAAAGCCTCACATTTCACACCGCCCCCTGTTCCCCCATTTTGCCTAGTGTTGGCTCATCAATCCAGGATCCTCCCCAATCCTTCTGCATTGCAAGTAGGGGTGGGTGGAAAATTCCACCCTGCCGGTGGAGTTCATTGTTTTGCCCACTCCGTGCGAAGTGCTACAAAACTCTGCGAAGTGGTATTTTTTTCTTTCGAGTGGCTTGCCAACATTAAGCTGGCGAGCACTCACAATAAAAAATCGGGTGCTAGAAATCCATCTGGCGAGATTTCTCAACGCTGCCGGTTGCGACAGGCTGCAACCACTTTTGTTGAGAAATCTGGCGCTTGCTTTAAGGAAGCAGCCTCTCAAAGAGAATGTCTACTGGAGTGGCAGAAAGCAACAGCACCCTCTGGCATGGCCCGTAATGCCATTCACGCTAATTTTACAGCATGGGACAAACTTTCAGAGCTAAAAATTTGTGAGAGCAGTGTGACTTAACAGACTCAGCTGCTGGTGAAACTCCTCGGAGGGAGGCAGAGTTTTCTGGCACTTCGCAGAGTTCCGTGGAGTAAAACGTCATGAACTCTGCCCAGGCCTAGCTACAAACGCCACACAGGAAAACGTTTACACAGTAATTTTCCCTGTCTACCCTTTCATTCGCGACTAGTGGTGTAACATTAAATGATGGGGCCCGCCCTGCCAATGTGATGAAGGACCACCGAGTATCCACATCTCACACATATATTCCTTGGCTCTAAGCTAAAGGGGAGACCCTTTGATGATAGAAGAAATTCCCATCTTACCTCCCTGTATGTATTCCACATGGATTCTTTTAAAACCCTTGCTCAAACAGAGCACCCTCAATTTCCTAGCAGCTCTGCTGGCAGCAGTCTACTCAGACCCAGCACCAGACCGCAGAGCCCCTGCACTCTGAGCGAGATAATGCACCAACTGTTTCATCCTCTATTCCCGCAAACAACAAAGAATGATAATGTGGATCATGCACCCCACAATAAACAGACACCACACCTTTAACGCCCTCTCATCCCTCACCATCTTTCTATTCACCAGGTCTTCCACATTGAAGCTCGCCTTGTTTGCTAGTGTCTATCCACACAAAATCAGGAACAACCAATGCCTGTCACTCCTCCAGCCGAAGCGCCACACACTATTTTCCTTGCCAGTGCAAACCAAAGCCCCCTTGCATCTGCAGCATCTGAATAGATCTGAACACTCCATTCCTCTTCATACCCTAATGTCCACACAATGACGCCATTAAAATCTGCAGAAACCCCACCCACACCAACAGGCCTGCCTTTAATTTATACCCGTGGTGTGGTAAAACTGCCCCAGACATGGCCAAAGTCACCTTTCTGCAGAATGTTTTCTACAGAACGTCTTACATTTGTGCACTATTTGATATGCAAAATATAAGTGGTCCACCAAAAGCTATAACTTTCTCAGCTCCATCTACTTGACGCACAAACCCTTGCGCTCAACTGCAACAGCATTTATTCCTCATCCACAGTCAAACTTGCTATTCTCACCAGCTTGCGCTCAATATAAAAAAACATTTGAACTGGGACTTCTTGCACCAACAACACTCCCAATTCATCCGTGAAATCCTGAAATGCCACAACACTTCTACATACTCCTGTGCCACCTCCCCACACACAAAGCATCCAAGATCTTATTGGGAATGAACACCCATTAAAAGAGCTGAAAGGCTCCAACGGCTTGCATGACATTGTGCACGCCAAAGGCAGCATCTTGTCTATCTAAATCTTACCATCAAATTGTATATCTAACAAACTGAAAATCATCTAGCTGAATGGGGAGCAAACTGAAAGTGGATTTAATCTCTGCTCGTGCCCCACAACTCCTGACCAACATCACATCCTCAACCATAGCATATCTGACAGGGCTACCCTCCTTCACAGTTAAATGATTAACAGGGTGAGCCTTCACCAATATAAGTGTTGGATTATGCTGAATTCTGCTGTTTTGGACACTGCCTCCAACGGACACACAATCAACTCCTCACACAGCCACTCATAAAGTGAAACAGCTGATCTCCCTTCCTTTGTTTTCATTTCTAACTTTCTCCTCATCACCTATAGCCACTCCTGTTTCGACTTCAAATTGTCCTGCTATCCCTTCACCGGAGGTCCTTAAAGTACAATTAAAAATCAAATTAAAACCTTCTCACAATACAACAGCTGACAACCTATCTGGCTAATAAAGCAACCAGTGCCCCAATCTGCCCGCATTAACCTCAGTAGGATCCTTGCCCATGATGGAGCGAGATAGAAAACAAAATTTTGTTTAAACTCGTGAAGTCACATTTCCATAACATGAATAATAATATTAATGATTTGTGATATGTCGTGCTAATACAACTTAGATTAAACTTTACACATGGGGGGACTAACATGTGTGCTCATAAACGTGCATAATTGTTGCATCTTTTTGTTCGTGCAAAATAATAAAATAATTTATTGTTTTCGTTTTTGTCATTACTAACTGCTGCAAACTTAAAAGAAGCATGTGCTTGTTTTGCTTTTCCTTGTCTGTGTGATGTCATTTCTACTATTCTAGGTGCATATAAGTCTCATGGAATAACGGAGACTGGTAGATATAAACGCTGCTTTATTTGTTTGCAATGGCTAGATAACATTTTGATTAATCGGGTGGGTTAATTAATTAGTAAATCTTGGGGTGGATACAGAATCTACATTATTTCTTACATTAATACTTTTCTTGTGTTTGTTTTATACTAGAAAGCTTAAGTTGCCTGCTTTTGGGCCTAGTCACTTGAGTCGCAGAAAAGAGCTGACTTGTAATTCTGCAAAAGTCACGAGACGCCCATTCTGAATTAAAGCGTTTATCAAAGCTGCATTCACAAAGCAAAAACTGATGTGCTGTCATCATTCTGTCGGACATGGCCAAGGTCGAAAGTGAACATTTTGTCAGCCTTAACTTGGCATCCGCGGAAGTTGCTTGGACGTAGTGAGAACAAATTTGAACATTTGTTGCAAACTCAGGAAGCTCCTGGTTTCACGTGGAAGAGACAATGGTCTTTATGAAACATGATCTAATGGAACTTTTGAAAAGTGGGTGACATGTCACTTGTCACTCTCAGCCAATGGGACGTCGAAGATTTCTGAAAACTTTCCTTTGCGTAGTTTAGTTAGCGTAGAAAGGTATAAAAAGTCATGCCCCTAGGGATGGGCTGGCTGCTGCTTTCTGACTTTCCGATGAGGGTGATGTGCTGTCGGACTTTGCGTGGAGCACGTAAGAATCCTCAAAGAACTTTACTTTAATTTCTATCTATTTAGCTCAGTTAGGGAATTAGGTTTTAGAAATGCTAAACTTTATATATTTACTTTAAATTTGATTCACTTACTTAAATTGTATTTTCTCACATTTCTTTACATTCATGCTTGCTTCAATGCTAATAAAATTCATTTATAAAACTATCAATTTATATACCATAATTTAGTAAATAAATCTTACTTTTGACAAACAAGCTGGTCTTGGTTATTCAGGAGTGTAGGTTACTATTAGCTAGATCACGTCGCCAATGGTGGTCATTTAAATGGTTAAGTTTTATTCTAATGACAATATTCTTTTCGCAGATGTATAAAAATGTATATAGTTTGTAGATAAAGTGTATATAGATTTAATCTGACCACCTGATTCAGTAGGCCCAAAATATGTCAGGTTTATAAATGGGTCCATATTTAGTATAGAATTTTGTTTATAGGTTATGAAGTTGGGTAGCGTTGTTTATGATATATTTTCTATAGGCCGCTGGATCAATTCTCTGGTAGCAGAAATTGATGGTTGCTAAGAGTAACCAAGGTAATATGGTGGTTGCTAAGGGTTACTAAAGTATTATGGTATGGAAATAGGATCGATGTTTTAACACATGTTGAGTTCGTTTTTCGTGCTATCTGTAAGCTATACCGGTATAGATTGTGTGGCGAGAAATTAGTCACGCAAGCCATCTGTTCTGTTTGTAGTGATATCGCCGAGTATCACAAGAGGTATCGCCGTGTACCATAGTGTTGTCGCCGAGCAGCACAGTTTTAGGGCTAGGTCTGAATCTTGTAAAGTGAGGGTTTTCTAAGAAATTAAAGCAGCATGAGAATAGGGACAAAGCGCCTTTCATAAAACTCACTGTGATGAGAGTATTAGTTATATCCGAGCTTGAGTGAAGGGTAAATTAGCGTCGGTGCATGATTATCTATAAACAGGTTAGAGTCCTGTACGGGTACATGTTTCATATCTATAAACAGGTGAGAGCCCTGTACGGATAACGTCGTTATTTTGCTAACAGTGCATGATTTCTATAAACAGGTGAGAGTCCTGTACGGATTTCATGTGTGTTTGAAATTAGGGAAATTTCAGTGTGAAAGTGCGAGTTTGAATTGTATTTTATGTTCAAGTGGAACTCTTAGAACTTTCACTTCGCGGTGGGTTCAGAGCAAAGCGAGTTCATAATTATACGTGTTAGAAGGGTGGGGTAAGGTTACTCTACTAACAATTGAATATTATCCTTAGTGTGAATAGCGCCGTCTATTCCGAAGTGTGGATACTTGAATGTATGTAAACTATCCTAAATAGTGAAACGAACAGATGTTGTCTTTATAGTCATTGTTAAGAATTAATTTACACTGAAAAGTGTTCTTAAAATGGCGCTGTGAAAAGATTTTGTGAAGGAGGGGTAAGCGCCAGTAGTGAGAAACGAGAAACCGCAGCTGCTGTGTACGTCACAGAGCCGCGCTGGGATTGGGTGACCTACGTCACAAGCTATATTCTGATTGGCTCTTGAGTCTCTGACGGCCTGTGAGCTGATTGGTCCTTCGGAAAAACTCCAAATTTATTGGTTGAGCAGAAAAGTGACGTAGCTCAACTGTCATTGGCTTGTTGGTGTGTTTCGCGCACGGATTGGTTGTTTTACGGAACATCCCGGAAATATTTTACGAACGATTTTGTGAATTAGATTTAACTCTTAAAAATGAGTTATCATTTTAAACATGTTGAGAAAAAGCCAACATTATTTCAGAAGTTTAAGAATTTATTTTCACCTGACAAGAAAATCGAAACGCGAGGTGGTAAACTACTTCATAAGTATAAAACACCTGCAGCGTATATGGAAGGTGAATATGGATATCATACTGTCTTATGGTTCGATAGTTGGAAACGCTATACTAAGAACGACGGTGTTTTAACTTGGCCTGATGATGGTTCATTTAATGTAAAAGTCTTAAGAAATTTACGAGAGAAAATGAATGCTCTTGTTCCGAAACCGAGACCAACTCAATTTGAAGCTTTAGTTGAGTGGGAAGACGAGATGTATCAGTTACAAAGAGAAGCTAGTGGAATTAAAAGACCTTCTAAAAATCCACCTTGGAGAAGAGAAACTCATGAAGATAGATTGCGAATGTGGAGACAGGGAAACATGAGTGAAGGATTGTATTTAATTCATGAAATGGTAATGGGTACTCCTACAGGGAAATCTATGGAAAGTGAATCTGAGGATGCAGTTATGGAAGAAATATATACAACTGCTAGAAAGAATCAGCCTTTGAGACCTCCTAGATCATGGTCTACTCCGGTGGTTTCTACTGAAACTTCACCGAGTGCACCTCCAATTAATGAAGCTCCTAAACTTTATCCAAATAATTGTGAAATCATTGAAACTCCTAGAAGACCAGAATTCGAGAATGCTCGAAATGAAGGTAGACATTTTACAATGGCTCCAAGAGCAAGAGAACCTCCAAAAGATTATACAAGAGAGGCAAGAAATGTTGAAGATGTTGATTATAATGAATATTTAAGATCAAAAGAAGAATTAATAAAAAGAATGACAAAAGGCATGGAAGCTGTGACAGTTCCAGTAACAATTGGTCCTGTTCAGCCCGTATTTGATCAAAAGGAAACAAACAAAACTGGATTAACTATTCCTTTAAATACAGAAATTCAAAAGGCTGCTGAAAAATTTTATTCAGACTTATCTGAAATAAACTCTTCTAAATCGAGAATGCCTGATTTAACCTTTAATGAGGATTTATCTCCAAAAACACCAATGGGTGCTATATCAGATATAGGGAGTCCTGAAGTCAGGGTAACCACACCAAAACTTGATGTGGCCAAATTAAAAGCGAATATCGAAGAATTAATAATTGGAACAATTGGTCCAGATAGTTTAAATTACTATCGAGATGATGAACTACTGTTCATTTGCAAAAGCATTCAGTGGAAAACGAAAAACAAATATGATCAACTAGAGGATCTAGCAGCAGAACTTGAAATCGATGTGAGTAAACAAAAGAATTTTGCAAAACATTACAGATTAGACTTTTCAGAAAGTGACATCGAGAGTTTAAACTCAATGGGAAGAATAGTTCATATTAAAGATTTGATTGTCTATATCAAAAAGCTAGGAGAACTGAACAAATGGAGAGTAAAATGGACGAAAAAGAAGGAAGATGAAAGATTGGAAAAATTGTCAAAACAATTTCCAATGAGAGAAATTGCAGGTGGAGGATATGTTCATGTCCCTTGGTCGAGACAGGACATTCTGTTATTTACAAATGACTTTCCGAAATTGAGGGAGAAACCAGTTGAGTGGTACAGGCAAGTCGATAGATTTATCAAAGTATCAAAAGTTCTGTGGATTGATTTAGATGGATTTTTTGACATTGTCGTTCCATCAGATCTTTGGACAGAATGCAAGATATCGATTAGTTGGCCAAAAACAGAACCTGAGCGAATCAAAGAAACAGGTGCTCCAAATCCACTTGTAATGGATTTTTATGAAAAAGTAATTGTTTGGATGAAAAACAAAATTCCACCCAAAGAAGTCGATTGGGTTAAAATAGAAAGAACAGAACAGGAAACAAAAGAATCAGTTCATTCTTTTTATGAAAGACTACTGTTAATTTTTAAACAATACAGTGGTTATGAAAAATTAGATGAAAAAGACATGAGCCATTTTGTCTATAGATTTGTTTATGGACTAAAACCTGAAATTGGAGAAATGATCAGAAATAGTATTGTCGGATGGCAATCACTATCTGTAGATGATATTCTAAGAAAGGCTAAGTATTGCAGTGATGAAATAGAAGTAAAACAGAAGAAGCTGAAGGAGAAAGCCATGTGGGCTCAAGTAAAAGTGGCTGAGCAACAAATTGCCAGTATGGGTAATAAGAACACTAATTTTGTTCAAACTGGGAATACAAACCAGATACAAGGAAAGTTTAAAGGTAATAATTTCCCAAAGAAATTTAGCCCAAAGATTGAGGAGTTGAAACAAAGATTACCTTGTTTTAATTGTGGCGAAATTGGACATTGGAGAGACGAGTGTCCTCATCCTCCTAAAAACTTAAAGAATCCCTTATTGAATCCACAGATGCAGAATGGTGTTGACCTGCAGCGACAGCTACAGATACAACAGGGGTTAAACGAATTAAATATTCAACGACAGTTACAGCAACAGCAACAACAACAGGTGAATAATCGTCAAGACCAATTGCCACAACCACCTTTTCCGAATTGTGGGGGAGTTCAAAAATATAATCCAAACGTGGGATTTCAGGGAAGTGAACAGGTAATAAAACCACAAAAACAGCAAAAGCAGCAAAGGGTTCAAATGCAAAATGCTTCACAACAATTTTTATTAGCAGAAAGTCAAGACAGCGATTCTGATGATTATTGTTGACGGTGCCCGAGAGAGGAGGAAGAGTGTGTTGTTGGAGCCACTCTTGAGGTTGACCAGTCTGGTCCTTTTGTAAACGGGAAAGTTAATGATGTAGACATCACTTTTCTAGTGGACACTGGTGCTACTCGTTCTACTGTTAGATCAGTGGAAATTGAAAACCTACCTCTCTCTGGGGATACCATCCAAGTTGTCGGAGTAAGTAATCAACAAATTAAAACTGACTTAACTGATCCAGTACCAGTTGAAATTGGAAACTACAGAGATAAACACAGATTTGTGGTTTGTAATAGTAGTCCAGTAAATCTATTGGGCAGAGACATCCTATGTAAAATGAATTGTAGAATATATTGTTCTCCTGATGGAGTTGAGTTACAAACAATGGAGGAAGATGGTTTATACAGAATGACAATGATGATGATGGAAGCAGAAGAAACAAAATTGTTTCCTGCATTTGAAGAAAAAGATTTACCTGAAGAACTCAAAGAAACAGTGAAATCTGAAATATGGGATTTTACTGGAAATGAGATGGGTCTGATGAAAAACGTAGATCCAGTAAAAATTACATTGAAACAGGGAATAGAATTTCCAAACACTCCACAATATAAAATGAAAACAGAAACAATTGAAGGTATTACACCTATAATTGAAAAATTAATCAAGCAAGGTGTATTAAAAGAAATGGAGAGTAGCTCTTGTAATTCACCAATTATGGGAGTTAAAAAGTCTAACGGAACATTTAGAATCGTACAAGATTTGAGAAAGGTTAATCAAATTGTCGTTCCATGTTGTCCTGTGGTTCCAAATCCAGCAGTAATTCTATTTCAGATTCCACATGATGCTGAATGGTATACTGTCATTGACCTTTGCAATGCATTCTTTACTGTTCCCTTACATCCAGACAGTTATGAAATCTTTGCTTTCAGATTCCAAGGTAAGACCCTCGGATGGTCAAGAATCCCTCAGGGCTATACAGAAAGTCCTTCAATTTTTAACGAATTGTTAAAAAGATCATTAGAAGACCTAGACTTACCTGGTAGGTCTACGCTAGTGCAGTATATTGATGATTTGTTAATAGCTGCAAAGACAAGAGAAAATTGTGTAACAGACACAATAATTCTGTTAAATCGCCTTGCAGAAGAAGGACATAAAGTGTCCCCAGCAAAACTACAGTTTTGCAAACAAGAAGTAAAATATCTTGGTCACAGAATTGCAAAGGGAAAAAGACAAGTAACAATAGAAAGAATAAAAATGATTCAAGCAATGTTACCACCAAGAACACAAAGACAGGTCAGAATGTTCTTGGGAATGGTTGGTTACTGTCGACAATGGATAAGTGGATTTTCAGTAATTGCAAAACCACTACAAAGACTGACAAAGTCAGATGTAAAAGATCCAATTATTCTCAATGATGCTGAGATGGACTCTTTTGAGAACCTGAAAAAGAGCTTATGCCAAGCTCCTGCTTTAGGTATGCCAAATTATGAGAAAGATTTCGAACTGTATTGCAGTGAGAGAGAAGGATGTGCATTATCTGTGTTAATTCAGAGACACGGAAATTTAAAGAAACCTATTGCATACTTCTCTGCAGTTCTTGATCCAATTGCAAAAGCATTACCAGGTTGTTTGAAAGCAGTTGCAGCTACAAGTATCAGCCTCGAACAAAGTGAAGGAATCATTATGGGATTTCCTGTGAAAGTTTTTGTGCCTCATTCAGTTGAAATATTACTGACAAGAGGTAAGACTCAACATTTAACAAGTAGCAGATTGACAAAGTATGAGAAAATCATACTGGGAGCAGATAATGTTTCGATTTCAAGATGTTTAAATCTGAATCCTTCTACATTACTGCCTGATTCTGAAATTGTTGATGACATTGAAACAGAACATGAATGTTTAGATGTCATGGAATTTTGCACTAAACCAAGAAAAGACATCAAAGACAGACCTTTGTCTGAATCGGATTTTGTCTACTTTGTAGATGGGTCATGCTTAAGATCCGAAGGAGGTGTCTTAAAAGCTTCATATTCAGTTTGTACAGTCGTAGATGTTGAAGAAGCATCATGTCTTGAAGGAGTTCGTTCAGCACAGGTGGCTGAATTGATTGCTTTAATTCGTGCATGTGAAATATCAAAGGATATAAGAGTTACCATCATTACTGATAGTCAGTATGGGTACGGAGTTGTGCATGATTATGGACAACTCTGGTCACAGAGAGGATACATGACATCAGCAGGATCACCAATTAAAAATGCAGTTTTCATTAGGAGATTAATTGAAGCAATACAATTGCCAAAAGAAATCGCCATTGTTAAGTGTGCAGCGCACACTAGAGGAACTGATTATATTTCCAAGGGAAATGCCTTCGCAGATGAAACAGCTAAATACTGCGCAAGGAAAAATTATTCATACAATCGGGAGAGGAGTAAAGAAACTGATTCAAATTCATTAATGCTAACAACTGTTGTAGAAACATGGCATGAGATTAGAGATTTACAAAATGAAGCAGAAGATGAAGAAAAAGACTTATGGTTAAGATCAGATTGTAGACCACGTGAAGAAGATGGAGTGTGGGTTTACAAAGATGGCAGAGTAGTCTTACCGAATTGTTTGATTGCTGACATGGCCAGATTATATCATGGTCCAGCACATCTAGGAAGAGATTCTATGGTTAGACTTTTCAGAGAAACATGGTTCAATACCAAGTTTAGAACTATTGCAGAATCCTTTTGTCAAAGGTGGTTGTCATGCCAACAAATGAATCCAAACAGAAAATCAGTGGTGGGGACAGGAATAATTGGTCGAGAAGGTGGTCCCTTTACCAGGTTACAAATGGATTTCATTGAAATGCCCTTACACAATTGTTTGAAATATGTGCTTGTAATTGTATGCTTATTTTCAAGATGGGTAGAGGCTTTCCCTACACGACATTGTGATTCAATTACAGTGGCAAAACTAATGCTCAGAGAAATCATCCCAAGATACGGTTTTCCAGTCACTATTGAGAGTGATGGAGGAAGCCATTTTGATAACAAACTGATGAAGTTAATTTGCGAAGCTTTGAGCATTGAGCAGAAAATACACTGTGCATACAGACCAGAGGCATCAGGAGTAGTTGAACAAATAAATGGAACAATTAAAAACAGAATTGGAAAAATGTGTCTTGAAACAGGTGTAAAGTGGACTGATGCTCTTCCACTTGTTTTGATGTCATTAAGAAGTACACCAGATAAAAAGACAGGTTTGAGTCCTCATGAAATATTAATGGGAAGAGTTATGAGGCAAGCTTTTGTACCTGTAGGTAAACTGTTGAGCATAAATGACAGTGCTATTTTGGATTACTGTAAAAGGTTATCTGATATGGTAACTTCTGTGTCTAATCAGGTGGGAACTGAAGCTCAATCAGATGAAAAGGTTTTGACACATGATCTGAGACCTGGCGATTGGGTCAGAACGAAAGTACATCGGAGAAGGAATTGTCTAGCTCCTAGATGGCAGAAACCTAGGCAGATAATTTTGATCACTACTAATGCTGTAAAATGCAAAGGATTGAAACGTTGGATTCATCCTAGTCATACTATTCCAGTACCAACTCCTGAGAGTTCTGATGTTGAAAGTGATACCACAGACGATTCTGATTCTGAAGCAGAAGGCGAAACAGAAGGTGAAATAATTCCAGATTCTGAAGATCGACAAGAAAGTCGACATCTGGAAACTGTGCCAGTGAATGGAAATTTGACAAGAAAAGACTTGGAAATAATTGAAATAGATTCTGAAGGTGAAGAGAATCTGTTAAAAGGAAAGATAACTGAGGATTCGGTTGTCTCCATTGAAGACAAAGAAGCAAAACAAAAAGAAGTTTCAGACCAGGAGAGTATCGAAAGGCAGAGAACAAACTCTGAAGTAAGGAACAGAAATCCGAAATCTGGGAAGTTGGGGGTAATTGAGGAAGAGGAGGAAGACGAATTACCGAGTACCAGTGATGGAAGACAAAGTGTTCCTGAAGGAGTGAAATTGCCGAATAGAGAAGTTCCTGAGTCAATTGAAATTTCAGACTACGAAACTGAAGAAAGTGACGTGGAAGGTGAAAGTGAAAACAGAAAGAAAAGGACTTGGAAGTCAGAATCAAATAATTCTGAACCAAAGAAGAAGTACGTGAGAAAAGCAGACTACTGGCCAGGTGGAAGATTGAGAGTCAGATTGATCAAAAAGCCAAAAGAACAAGTTGAAGAAATCAGTAGTCAAAAGAGTCCTGGAAAAGAAGTTGGAGTTGGAAGAAAAATTGAAGTGATATCGAGAAAAGGGAAGAGAATAATAAGACCAAACCAAAAATACAAGTCTCCTGAGTGGACTTACTTAGTAATTCCACCTGTTATTGACATATATGATAGTAGTGAAGAAGAAAACGAAATCCAAGAAATTAGTGACAATGATTGAAGTACAGAAATATTAAATTGGCAAAAGGCTGAAGAAAATTTGTTAGTTGACACAAGGTCGAAGAAAAACTGTTTAGTTGAAGAAAACTTATGTATGACATAAGGTCGAAGAAATCTTGTTTAGGGTTTTAAAAAAAAAAAAAAAAAAAAAAAATATTTTAAAAGGGGGGTGTAAATATAAATTTAGAATTTTAAAATTTATTTTTATTTTTTTTTGAGGCTAAAATTAACCAAGAATGCCTTATGTTAAGGAGAGCACTTCAAAGTGTTCTGTTTTTAAAAGATGCTGTAAGATGACTCTGGTGTGTCTGCTCATTTTAATTCTGCTCTGGTTGGTTCTAGCTGTGATTATCCCTTTGGAAATGAATAGAGAATTACACAAAGTTAACATAACAAGCAAAGCTCTGGTTAGCCAAACTAAACATAGTGCGTCTGCTAAAGTTATTGATCATCAGCCTAACATTCATCAAGATAAATCAATTGGTGATTTCTCAAGTAATACATTCACAAAGCTATTGAGTGAATATGTTAAGGTAATGGATGCAAAAGACTGCTACGTCTGTGTTAAGTTACCTGCTTCTGTTTCTGAGGGAGTAACATATAATATGCTTCCTCTCACTTATGCTGTAACATGTAGTGTATTAACTAGTTTATTTTATCAAACTGGACGTTTAGAATATTACTATTCAAATTATGATGAAATTTTTGCAAATATTAAGATTGATAATGCTTTAAATAAGCATAAGAAAGCAAAACAAATGAGAGAATTTTTCCTTGTTACTAACGAACTCACTTACGAGTATGCTTACAAGAATAATCTAACATGTAAATTAAGTGCTGAAGGAAAGAAATTTTTGAACATGGTTGAGGAGAGAAGAGCAATTTATAAGAGGAATGAATTAGTCAAGCAGACTAAGTCAAGTTTCTGGCAGAAAGAGGATGAGAAATTAAATGGCAAAATGCTTGAAAATATTGCAATTCACATAGACAAACCAGTTAGTGGAAAACTTTGCATTAGAAGAGATAATACACTTTTTGATAATTACTTTGTAGGTGCAAGTAACTGTGAAGATACTTATCAGATTTTGGGAGGTTGGGGATTTAAAGGTGGAAAAGATCCTATCTTTCCTGGGATTTATTTTGTTTGTGGTGACAAAGCCTACTACAACCTTCCAGACCACTGGTATGGAACTTGTTATGTGGGAATTGTTTTTCCTAAAGTGTTTCATGTTGACAGAGATTCAGAAGGATTGTTTAACATTCATAATTATGTAAATAGAGTTAAAAGAGAAACTTTTACTGAAGTTCTGGGAGATATTTTTCAAGCTGTAATACCTTTTGTTGGTATAACCCTAAATGCAGGGAGAATCAGAAAATTGTCCACTATAGTTGATAGATTATCAACTGACATAGCTGATGGATTTCAATTAGTGAATGTTGAAGTTATTGCAATTAGATCTATGGTAATACAAGACCGCCTTGCTTTAGACATACTCCTAGCAAAAGAGGGAGGAGTCTGTGGCATTTTACATGTACAACATTGTTGTACATATATACCTGATGAAAGTAAGAATATTGAAATGTATATTAAGAATATTACACAAATGCATTCAGAGATAATTCCTTTAGAAGAAGATGATTTTACAGGGAAACTTTCAAAAAGGTTTCAAGCAATTAAAAACTGGTTTCATGATATTGGAAGTTCAATTCTTGGCAAGATTCTGGCACCTTTGATTATAATAGTATTCATTTTTATTTTGACCAAAATAGGTTGTTTGTTACATAAAAGAAAGAAACAGTTGAAAGAAAAGAAAAGAATCTATAAACTCAGAAAAGAAGAAGAAAGAGAGATCGAATTACAGGAGTTACATAGAGAGCGTTATGCTAATTCCAAAGATTATGCAGAAACAGACTTTTAGGTTTACTGATACAAATGAATTTGAATCGATTTCTTAGAAATTTAAATTATCAAAATTTTGAGTGCTGGTGTGGTGATTTGTTAATCACCAGATGAGGGAGTTGATGGAGCGAGATAGAAAACAAAATTTTGTTTAAACTCGTGAAGTCACATTTCCATAACATGAATAATAATATTAATGATTTGTGATATGTCGTGCTAATACAACTTAGATTAAACTTTACACATGGGGGGACTAACATGTGTGCTCATAAACGTGCATAATTGTTGCATCTTTTTGTTCGTGCAAAATAATAAAATAATTTATTGTTTTCGTTTTTGTCATTACTAACTGCTGCAAACTTAAAAGAAGCATGTGCTTGTTTTGCTTTTCCTTGTCTGTGTGATGTCATTTCTACTATTCTAGGTGCATATAAGTCTCATGGAATAACGGAGACTGGTAGATATAAACGCTGCTTTATTTGTTTGCAATGGCTAGATAACATTTTGATTAATCGGGTGGGTTAATTAATTAGTAAATCTTGGGGTGGATACAGAATCTACATTATTTCTTACATTAATACTTTTCTTGTGTTTGTTTTATACTAGAAAGCTTAAGTTGCCTGCTTTTGGGCCTAGTCACTTGAGTCGCAGAAAAGAGCTGACTTGTAATTCTGCAAAAGTCACGAGACGCCCATTCTGAATTAAAGCGTTTATCAAAGCTGCATTCACAAAGCAAAAACTGATGTGCTGTCATCATTCTGTCGGACATGGCCAAGGTCGAAAGTGAACATTTTGTCAGCCTTAACTTGGCATCCGCGGAAGTTGCTTGGACGTAGTGAGAACAAATTTGAACATTTGTTGCAAACTCAGGAAGCTCCTGGTTTCACGTGGAAGAGACAATGGTCTTTATGAAACATGATCTAATGGAACTTTTGAAAAGTGGGTGACATGTCACTTGTCACTCTCAGCCAATGGGACGTCGAAGATTTCTGAAAACTTTCCTTTGCGTAGTTTAGTTAGCGTAGAAAGGTATAAAAAGTCATGCCCCTAGGGATGGGCTGGCTGCTGCTTTCTGACTTTCCGATGAGGGTGATGTGCTGTCGGACTTTGCGTGGAGCACGTAAGAATCCTCAAAGAACTTTACTTTAATTTCTATCTATTTAGCTCAGTTAGGGAATTAGGTTTTAGAAATGCTAAACTTTATATATTTACTTTAAATTTGATTCACTTACTTAAATTGTATTTTCTCACATTTCTTTACATTCATGCTTGCTTCAATGCTAATAAAATTCATTTATAAAACTATCAATTTATATACCATAATTTAGTAAATAAATCTTACTTTTGACAAACAAGCTGGTCTTGGTTATTCAGGAGTGTAGGTTACTATTAGCTAGATCACGTCGCCAATGGTGGTCATTTAAATGGTTAAGTTTTATTCTAATGACAATATTCTTTTCGCAGATGTATAAAAATGTATATAGTTTGTAGATAAAGTGTATATAGATTTAATCTGACCACCTGATTCAGTAGGCCCAAAATATGTCAGGTTTATAAATGGGTCCATATTTAGTATAGAATTTTGTTTATAGGTTATGAAGTTGGGTAGCGTTGTTTATGATATATTTTCTATAGGCCGCTGGATCACCCACCAACAGCATTGAAAGCCCAGTCTCTTCCTGACTGCCCAGGTACCCCACACTGCCCCAACAGATGCCTAGCTTCATAACTGGGTATACAAAAAAGTGATGTATCTTAGTCCATCATTAACTAGGGCAAAACGAGTCCTGGGTTTATTGTGTTCTGGTTCAGGGAGGACCTGGCCTGGGAGTTCGGGCTGGACTCTTCCCTTTGGAGCAGGGTCTGTACTGATTTGTATACGGCCGGATCCAAACTGAGGTGGCATGGTGTGCAATATACCAATGGACTGAGATGTGGCCCATAGAGATTACCAGTGGTTGAGATTAATTTAAGCATTCTTTCCATCAATTTTTTGTATACTTTAACCCCTTGGGTGCTCATGGCGGCTCCACGCTGTCATGAGTCAGGGTAGGCAGCCATCATGCCGCTGCTGCTCCGCCCACATGGCACTAATTTCCCGCCTGTGCGGGTGAATTAATGAGCGTGCGGGGTCATGACGGCTCCATGCCGTCATGAGCACATGCCGCCCGTGACTCATGACGGTATGGAGCCGTCATGAGCACCGAAGCGCCATGCCCACCCCCTAACCCCCCGCGCCACAGCGGAATTCGCGGCGCAGGGAAGGGGTTAATGTGCTGCCTTAACCTACAAAACAGGCTACTTGTCATGCCTGTTTTAAATGTTCAATAAAGCCTGCTTCTGATTTCTCCACTTCCTGTAGCTTGGCTCCAAGCAACTGCCCCACCCATCCTTGGGTAGGCTGCCCCAGACAGGACTGATATCGAACAGGAATCTCGCTCATCGTATGTGCTTCCAGCCTTCTAGGTGCCATCCATTGCAACCACAAATCCTGATCTACCTTGCCTCACATAACTTTGTATCCTCTGCCATCCACAACCTGAATTAATCATTGTGTCATACCTGTGAGAAACCGTCATAATTCATAAGAGCTTTTTTAATGGCATCTATATATTTATAAATCATAACACATTATTTAGGATGCTTTTCACAGTAAGTGCCTATGTACCAAAAATAAAGGGGTCCAATTCACCATCATCCATGGAACCCTTGGTCCAGTAGTGAGCTATGACCCTCAACACTGGAGGGGCGTTGGCGAGGGGAGGGTGAGAGACAACCCCAGTGGGGGGACAAAGATATCATTAAAAGAAATTCCATACCCGCGTTTCGATCTAAGTTTTCTTCTTTCTTCTGGAGCCAGCTCGGGCACCACATGCAGCCTTAGGCAAGCCCCTTCTGCAAATCCCAAAGCTGCTTTCATGCTGCAGAGGAGCAGCATGACAGCAGCACCAGGATTGGCTGGAGCAGGCTGCCTCGACGCTCCAACAGGCACAGGAGGCCAATGCCTGCTCTCCACCCAGCTGTCTGAGACAGCTAGTTGGAGTGGTTTACATTGCATGAGTCAGGCTGGCAGTCTCTAGACAGCAGGCCAAAGTGACTTGCACAGTGTAAACTGGTGGAGTGAGCACCGCTCCCCTGCTGACAGTCAGCAGCCGCCTCGCCCCCAAACACTGTTCGGGTTGGCAACGGTGAAAAAGAAACCAGTAATACATTTTATTAGTGTTTTATTTTTCACTTTTGCTGCACTGGGAGAAGAGGGGAGACACTCCTCGCCCCTAATGGGGGGCCGCTGCTGCCTTGGTCTCCATGACAAATCCCACTTTTCTTCCGTAGATCCCTAATTTGACCTAATCTCTCTGTGCAGTATCTTGACATGGCAACTTTTCTCTTTAGCTTGACCCATCAAATGTGCCTCACATGCTTCTTGACCATTTAGTGACATTTTTCCTCCTTTTTGTTCTTAGCCTGGTCCCCTGAATTCATCTCCCTTTCTGCTACTTTTTCCTCAGCATCTTTGTTCCTTGTACATGTTGACATCTCTCCTACCTATGCACTTATATGACCTTCAGCCACGTTACCACAATGGTTCTTAATTCCTCAGGTTCATTCTACGTCCTCCGTAAACTCCTGCCAGCCAAACCATGACCACCCAACTTAACACCATCTGCAGCACCCACACCATCACTTTTAAACTACATCCTCCAAAAAACTCCCTCATTCTTCCCAAGTTTTTTTAAGGCAAACCTTAGCTCCATCTTGAAGCTTTGCCCCATTTTCTGCATCATTTCTCTACCACTGGCACCCCTCCTTAAGCCCTCAATAAACTCACATTTCTCCAAGGGCTCTGCAAAACACCAAACTCACACTCCTCCTGCCAATGGAGTGCGCTTTGGCACTACCTCATGCCTCCAGCAGCTGACCATGTCCATATACCTTCCCATTCTGTCCTATTACCACTTCCATCCCTTTGTCTACTGTAATCCCTCACCTCCTCCTCTTTCAGATCTTCTTCACCCAAGTCATCTCCACCCTCCATGTCATCGTCGTCATCTAAATTTTCCTCCTATCCTCGAAGTCCACAAGAGCTCCAGCTAGGTTGGCAACAATCCGCTTTGTTGTGTTGTTTCCACAAGAAAGGGACCTTGTGACGATGTACTAAACTCTCTTCTTTACCTTGCAGAATGGAAATTTTGATATTGTGCTTTTATTTCAATGTTTTATTGCATTGTTTTTATCTTTTTAAGATCGAATAAAGATTTATACTGATTGATTGACCTGGAAGGTTTCAACGAGGTCAGTGTGAGTAGGAAGATGGCACCCCCTATTTGGGATGCACGAGAGGAATCAGTTTCCCTCTTCTTGGCTAGGAGGAATCAGTGCTGTCCAGAGTAATTTGGAAATGCAGCATTGGATAAAGTGGCGGAAGCAAACAAAAGTTGTGTCTAAGGATAGGTGAATATCATGTTAGCCTGAATGTGCTAAGGCTGGCCTGCTGGTGCAGAAATGGTTAAGCAAGAGGACAGACTAGAATCTATTTCTGTGAATCTGCGCACATCCGGAGAGCTTAGGACAACAATGAGAAAAACAGCCTTTAATGCCTTTTATTTTCTTTCCCCTTTTGATGTTTTGTTTTATAATTGTAGGCAAAATAAACATTCGTTGATAACTGCGTTTGATCTTGGGCATCTATTCCTGACACACATTTGTTTTTTTGTCGTCCATCTTTGCCTGCTAGATTCAGAGAGCAGCAAGTCTGATACATTTATGAATGTCACAAGTAATGAAAGGTCGCCTTATTGTCGTCTTGCAGAATATCTGTAAATAACTACCAAAGTTCCTGACACCCATCTAACATAGTCCAGATAACGCCAGTGGGTGGATATTAGCATAACATACTTCCAATTCACACGCGTATAAACTCCACAGCAATGTAAAGCTAAACAACACAAACTCAGGTAATACATTAAAGTATATATTAGATCACCACCCACACAAATTAATGTACTCTAATGATCAATAGCAGATATCCACATGTTACCCACTACAACTCACAAACCGACTGCAGTCGTGGGTGAAATCCACAACACATGGGCAGTAAGGTGCCAAGCCGGATGGCGCTGTGTAGAATCTGCCCTGCTGTGAATGCTGCTGATAATTTGAAGCTGCTGGGGGAAAAGGTTCCACCAAATAGCTGCCTTCTGGTTGATATTTAATAAGTAAAAAGCCCTGAGGGTCTGACTGAACACTCATCATTCAGACAAACGTGTCAGAACAGACACTGCAGGATCCTCACTTAACATAGGTGCAGCCCCAATTATGTCTTTTTAGGTTTCATGTGTAATAGCACTTATGCCATTCAAGGTCAAGCTACTGAGGCCTTTTCATAAAGGTGAATTAAGTTTTTAAAAAAAGTGATACAGTTTTTCTGCCTGCAGGTAATTTTCAAAGGAATTCTTGGCACGGGGACACTCATGTATGAGTGTGGCTGTCTCCACTAAGTGTGTGCAAGAAATCCTCACTTAAGGGGTGGGCGTGGGTGCTCCACGTCATGGTTTGCCATTGAAGTTTGGGAATTTTTCGTACGTACGTAAGTGGGCATTTTTAAATTCGCCCCCTTTCTACCCAGGGAATTGTCCGAGATTTTCTCCAGAATAGGGCTAGAGTCACTTAGGAGTATGAAGGAGAACAGATCATCCCTACCTTTGGTGCTCTCTGCACAGGGGAAAAGGTGTTCATCGAGGAGAAAAAAAGGAACAATTTGTGTTTCCACAAAGGGATACATTTCCCCTATGTGGACTTCTCTGCTATACAAAACTCCAAATAGAAAAAAAGAAACTTTATAAAAAAAGTCACCTGATATCCCATCACCTGGAAACCTGTGCCTGGTTCATTTTCCAGGAGTACTAGCAAGCATGTTAGGAAATCAGAACTAAATGGAAAAGTACACTCAGATAGAGACATAAACCTCCACCCATATTTTCGTGATTTGGAATCACTGTATTCTGTACATATTTTAAGGGGCTTTGGTTCAGCCCTCTCCAGCCACTGGCTTCTTTGGTTCAGGGAACTTGAGTAAGTGTCTTGAGATACTGTCAATCGCACCTTGGCTCAGCCCATAGGAAGAATTTGTATCTTCTTCCTCTAGGCTGTTGAGTGTATCCTTCCTCTGCAATTGGAAAGCATAAGGGACTATTTTACATCTGTAAAGCACGCTCAGTTATCACACATTACATCCAATGCACTGTATACGCGAAGCACTGCAGCTGATATTTTTTTCTTGCTTGTGTCAGGGTTTGAGTGCGGGCATTAGATCGTTTTGCTGGGGGTGTAGCTGATCGTCGATGAAGTGAGACGTGGTCGAGCTCAACTTCACCAACAACTTCCCTTCACCAGTTCAATTTTCCTGTAGTGCTGATGATTTTTCATGCATGAAGCCTGCCCGAAGTGCCCTGATTGCTGACGGTGGTGGTTGGTGCACGCATATTGATGCCTCAGAAAAGCCCAACATCGATGCACGTACATCCTAGACACCAGCAGGATGGCTGCCCCAGCGAGTGGCATGTCCGACTCCGGAGATCCCAATGGCCTGTAAACTGAGGCGGGGGCGCAGCTGTGGAGAGCCACAGTGCTTCCACCCCCTTCTCTAATGCCAACTTTGCCAATCTGAGGCTATGGGTGGGGCCATGGAGTGATGGTGGCTCTACAGCGGAGGAGGACAGAGTTGACAAGTAGGATGGGCTGTTGGTACCCAATACAATGCTCCAACGAGACGCTGAGCCGCGACCTCTACAGTATACCTCATTGGAGGGGCACATGCAACCAAAGTAAATACTCTGGTTGAGTGTGCGGAACATTTACCATTGGTAGTGGATAGTGCCTCATTGGGCAGCTGAGTGCTAGTACTGAGTATGCCAGAGGTACAAGGGACGGCACTTCAATGGGTACCATTATGAACCCAGATCCTAGTCCCAGAAATAGAAAAGCAATGCAGACCACACCTATGATTCATATTCGCTGACCCTTTGTCTCAAGTATCACAAGCAGGCCTATCATGCCTGCCACATCTGGTGGTCATCTGCCCTATAAACTCTGTCACACTCTCCTCTAGCCACAATTGATGAAAGACGCACCCCAATTTGTGCAGGGCCAGATGACAATGACAATCATGAGCACCAAACCGCAGATGGCCGCATCCACCTAGGACTCCCTATGCTTGAAATCCACTGCCCCTGTGATAAACTTCACTCCATTCTGACTGCTATATATGATAACATACACAACCTGGAGCAGAAGATAGATGCCGTCACTATAGACCTGGGGCATCTGTGAGCTTACATTGGAATACTGTCAGACAGAGTGACTGAAGCAGAGCCACTGAAGCAGTCCCATCTAATCACACTCCAGTCTGACATCAAGGAACTGAAAACATATGTCAGTCACCTACAAGAGCGGATCCGTTTCCTGCAGTGCCGTGCAGAATATGCTGAGTGGCATTATTATCTCAGAGATGTGGGACTCTCTGAGTGAAAGACTAAAGCATTGAATCATTCCTTGGAAACGGATTCAGCACGGTGGTGGCTACTTATGTTTCCTTCTTTTCCATAATAGAACAGGATCCTGATGAAGACACCAGACCACCCGCGCCGACATGCTAAATAAACTATTGAGCTACAAGGATTGACTTAGTGTTGCATTGAGCACCTAGAGATGGTTCTTTTGAATTGCACAATGTGAATTTGTGCTTATTCCCAGACTTCACAGCAGCTGTCCAGCATCAACGCAATTCCTTCTGAGAGGTAAAACTAAAACCCTGCAGGACAGACCTGCAATATATGTTGCTGTTCCCCACGAAGCTGAAAATACTGGCTGGAAATTGCTCTATTTTCTTCACGGATCCCAGAGAAGCCCAACAGTGGGTGAAGAAATGGGTGGTAGGGCTCTAAATCAGTCTTTCCAGATTCTGAAGAACAGGAAATGCTGACATTTAAACCAATAATCGTTGATGATATTATCTCAAGTACTTTCACAACAAAAGCAAGTGCAGCTGAACATGAGGTCTAGGACTACAAAAGTGTCTTGTGAACTGGTGGATAAAATGTGTCTATGTAAATGGATATTTACTCAATGCCAAGTACTCCATGTCTAAGAGGTGAATGGCGATGGTGTGAGCTTGCCATCATGACACCCCTGCGAATATCTTAACTTCCATATCATTAAAAACATCTTCTCTCTCTCTAACCGATAGTCAGTAACCCAAACTGGTTGATGTGTGAGTTTGTTCCAATCTGGCTCTGTGGGAGTAATTTGGTTTAGATTTCATTTTCAGACAAACTCTGCAGATCCAGTGTAATAACATTAAGCACATTTCCAACTAGGCCTCCAATTTACTTACAGCCCTGGGAGATTCAACCAAGGCTATTATGAACCAAGCCCACTCACCACATGGAGATGGGTAGATCACAGGAATATGTGTCCATGACCTGGAATATGAGAGACCGGCACTACGCATCCACATAGCACAATATATAAATACTCATTAGAAGGTAGGAGTCCACTTCATCTTTTTGCAGGGAAGACAGCTGACTGAAGCTGAGTGCTCGTCTAAAACGTAGATGAAGGGATCAGGTGTAATTGCACAGCTTACTCAAAGTATGGAAGAGGGGTCCATTTGTAGGCAGGCCGGGGCCCCTTTTGCAGTTTCTAGGGAACACGTTGATAAGGAAGGTGGTGAAGCTGTTGATGGAGGTGCACTGGATGGGAGCCCCCAATTACTATTAGGAGTATACATACTGAATGCCATGCAAGCCATGTTCATGGGTATTCTTACTCCATACCTTGCAGCAACCTCCAACTTACCAACACTAGTGGGAGGAGACTTCAGCTGTCTAATAAATGAGCTCTTGGATAAGTCACACTTGCCAGTGGGGCACTGCTCCAGAAGCACTAGCTGCTGGACTAGAGGGCTGGGATCTGACTTACTTATGGAGAGACACATAGCCTTTAAAGTGGTATACTCCTTTTCTCCCATGCATAACCTATACACCAGAACTGATATGTTCCTTTGCTCTCCACACCTATGCGGGCAGTCCCTGCAATTGGTAAACAAGGCAAAAACACTGTTGGATCACAATCCTTTATGGATCACGATTCAGTAGGGGTGCCTCTTCCCATGTGTCCCTAGTTGGAGATTTAAAACCACTGTCCTCAGAGGCACAGTATACAAGGACATGATTAAGGAGGAGATTGCTCTTTAATGTTGAACTAACTTTGGCACAGCAGGGGACGAATTAATTGGGAAGCATTTAAGGTGTACATCAGTGTTATCTGTATTAAGATGACTTCAGGGGCCTGGAAAGGGTTTTTCATGGGCAACTGATAGCTTTAGAGCATGAAATGAGGCTTGTCAAGACTGAAATGGCTGACAACCCACTTCTGAAGATCACTATGGCCCTACATGCACAATCACTGGATCGCGTAGGCTTGCACAACCATAGGGAATGTTACTAGCAACATTTGGAGGCCAAGAGGGTTGGGAATCTCCTTGTCAACTCTACCAGACTCTCAGAGCAGTGGGCGCACACATGATAACAGCACTTTGCAAATAGTGTGCTCGTAGGTAGATCTAACTAGAGTATTCACCACAATTTAAATGGAACTATTCTTGTGCAGGCCTGTCCATGACAACGTCTGCTGCGAGTGATGAGTACCTTCGGGCCTTAGGTCTGAAAGTGTTAAACCAAGAAAAACAGGATGTATTTGATTAACTAATCATGGTAGCAGAAAATAAACGGCCAATATTCCAACTGGCATCCAACAACACCCCTAGTAGTGATAGTCTGTACTTGTATTTCTATAGCACATCCTAGAATAACTGGTGCAACAGTTGTTGTCATGCATGAAGATGCAAAATCTGGTGGAGATTCCCATCACCATCTGAAACGTGATCATAGCTGTCCTAGTGAAAGAAGGTCTGCCACCCTGCACTGCTGTGCTTACTGACCCCTTTCCTTGATCAATCTGGACTGTACGATCCTACGGAAGGTTCTGGCTACAAGAGGCATGATCCATCCAGTTTGAACACTTCTCCAAATGTCCATAGACTCTACGATGTAATAGACAAAATGACTGAAACCTCACTGAGATTAGATGCAGCTGCCATGGACATGAAAAAGGCATTTAATATGTTATATTGGAGTTGCCTATTCGAAATGTTGAGGTGCATGGGCTTCGGGGAAGGGTTTTTGGACTGGACGAAGGCAGTGCAAACCTTTCCCACATCACGTGACAGAGATGATTGCATTATCTAAGACCAGAGGTTCAGAGTGGCACGAGACAAGGCTGTCTCCTTTCACTGTTGCACTTTGCACTAGTATTAGAGCCAATTGTAGCACTAACCAGGGGAGTGATGCTGAACCCAGGCATCAAAATAAAGTGAATCACTAGTACTATCAACCTATATCTAGATGATGTTCTGGAGGTGGAAAGTTTGTGTCTGTGTGTAGTCAAGTGATTATCAATAACAAATTACTCCTATTTCATCTCAACTATCACAGCTCAGCAGTTCTGCCTGCTTATACTTTCCTGAAGTGGGAGTTGCATACCTTTAGATATCTAGGAGTGCAGGTTTGCAGTGGCAGGGACGAGGCTGCAGCAGGAAATGTAATGAAAACTGTAAGAGAACGTTTTTGGAAGCATCTCCCAACATCCATGTTTTGAAAGCTAACAATATCTCAAATAATAATTCTTCCACAACTGAAATAGTCTGACGCAGAACTTATTCTGTAAGCTTAATGCCTCATTAGTCAACCTCTTCTGTGGGCCAGGCAGCTGTAGAGTCACACTGCGTAAATGAGTCCTGTCCATAAAAGAGAGTGACATTAGAGCACCCGGCTTAGAGATATATTGCCTAGTTGTACAACTGCAATAGGCTTTGCAATTGCTGGAGCTGGGTGAAAACTCAGGTGGAGGCTACATTGAAAACGTGCTCAGTGCCGTCTCTATTCCTGGATTGTATTGTTTGATGGCCACAGACCAGGCCCATCATGGCCCACCCTGTTGAAAGTAGCTAAGCATTGGTGATGAAATAGGTACTTAAAGAAAATCAGCCAGATAGTTTCATCTGCCCTAGAGCAGTGTTTGGATTTGACTCAGATGTGCCATTTTCATTGGCTTGTGGAACAGGAATATCTGAAGTAATTGTAGGATGTTACGTTGATTAGGGGAGCGTACCTCTATGATACGCGGTTCCCTGATTCCTGCCCCAGATGCAGTGCAGAAGAGGCGACTTTCTTCCACATGGCTTAGGCATGGCCTGTCCTTCAAGAGTACTGGAACTCAGTATGGATACTGTTTATGCTCCTACGAAGAGACGCATTCAATGCATTCCTAGGATCTGTCTTTTCAGCCTTATGCCCTGTTCCAAGTCTGGACTACTTCCTAGAATATTGACCTGATCATCCATATGGCCAAATGCACCAGCGCCCTTGCCTGACTCCGTCCTTGCCCTCTGAAAACGATGGTACGTAGATCAGAATTACATACTATGGAGCCCACAGAAAACAGGAGGTCACCACACATAGTCAACAACACAGAAAAGAGCCTTCTTGTCAGTCTCACCCCAAAATCACATGATAGTTCACCTTGATGCCTGGCAGCTGTTACAACACCACAGCACTCATGAAAGGCTCAAACGTAACTACACTGCCCAGCCCTCGCCTCCACTTCCTGATCCCCACTAGCACACACAATTGTTGTTGCCACAATACCTGAATTATAAGAAGAAGGGTAGACCCCGGGAACGCTGTGACTGGTGCCTTCTGCAGACACTTGCCAGTCAGCACATTCCTTTTGTTCAGTCTGTCAACAGAAGGGCCTTGAAAACACCTTTGTGTTGTCAGAGAATCAGAGGCTGCAATCAGGGACAGGCAAGTGTCCTTTCCAGTATTGCTGTTGTTTGCAGCTATAAGACCAAGGACCGAATACTTAACATTTATGTTATGACTTGAACATCACCTGCTTTTTGCATTATTTTTTCTGCTTTTCTTTTCACAGTTCCACTGTCTTGAATAAAGGCTGTTGCTTTTTTCAGTGGCCCTTAGAGGATGCTGGAAAGGAAGTTGTAGATCACGGATTATGTAAACCAAGCAAGGTGTAAAAGCAAGACGGCACCTACCTAATCGTTTTCATTTGTGTTTCACCTTGTACATTATACCTACAAGGAAGCACTTACTAAATTCAAAATGATATACAAATTATGTTGGACAAGTATTTGCTGCTGAAATATTCCAACATTGTTTAAGAAATTCGTCCATTACTTTGCGTTTTTCTGAATTTACATATCACGGTGGGAGCCCATAAATTAAATGGGATTAGTACCTTGAAACTATGATGCTGTGAATTTCCAGACTGTTCCCATCTTGTGCAATGAGCAGGAAAGTCTCTAGATTGTCATTAATAATTCCTTGTAGGTTCAGTTCGTAGGACCCAACTCCTAGCCTTATTGGAAACGTTGGAAAAAGTAAATCAAGTTCTGAGATCTAGCTGCCTCATTTGATTAAATTACTTCCAGCCTTTGTCTCCATTCTAGCATCTGCTGAAACTTTTCGAGCGCCTAGAAGCAATTCAATTTGCAGTATGCTGTATGTGGGCAAATATATTATTTGAGTTAAGGCAATGTCAAATGTCCCATCCAGATGTGAAAGTTCACACATTCCTGATTCTACTTTATTTGCATTCCGATGGTTGTAGTTTTATTTTTGTACAATCTAATTGCAGGACGACAAGCACCAGAAGACAAAAACAAAACCAGGGCTACATGAAGGACTCACACCAGGCATGGGATAATATAAGAGCATTGAATTTCCAACTCCTAATGACCGAGGGTGTTTCTCTGATTCCCTCATAGGAAACACCATCACTCTCAATTTGTTAAATCTGTGATCTAGGTCTTGCAATACAGAAAGGCTGCTGCAGCCGAGTCTTTTATTAAAATGCAGTAGTTAGAGTGAAAGGAGGAGGTGAGTACAGTTGTCTACATACTTAGATTTACTTCATGAGGCCCAGCTTCTCTGTTTGGCAAATCCTCAACTGGGGTTACCAGTGGTGGTCTAATGTAAATCAATTTGAGAATTCAACAAACTTTGTTTAGGGGCATCCTACAGTCACACCATTGGTGGTTTTACTTCTATACTAAAAGAAGACTTCTCTCTTTAAAATTATAAATCCTCATAAAATCAATCCTTTTGCCTAGAGCATTTTCTGAGCCACTTTATCATGTTAAAATCCTCCAGACCTCTACCAGTTCTGGTCATCCATGGTGTTCCACAAGGTTCTAACCCCACTCACTTGTTGTTCACCATTTGCATGGAGCCGCTTGAAATTCTCCTGACAGCACATTGCAACCATCCATACCCTGAAAACACATAAATATATCTCAAAGTGTCATCAGGTAAAGAGCCATTACCTTAGATGCTACTTCAGTCTTTGATACCTGGAGTATATTTGAAACTCAATCTATCAAATACTGATCTTGGTGGATTAGGAGGAGGAATCTACAAGCCCCTTATTCTTGAGTGGCTCGGCAATGCTGTTTTAGATTGTCATTGCTACATCTTGCACCCACTGCTAAATAAATGGCTTCTTTCTCATTGACCCCTAACTATACTTCAAAGTCATGATCCAAAAAAAGTAAACGACAACTTGGTCCCTGCTTTCATATCTGAACAAAACGAAGTCATTCCTCAATTCTACAAACGTTCAATTGACAGTGCAGGCACTTGTCATGTCAGCCTTTGACAGAGATAAAGCTTTGCTCGCTCCAGAGCCTGACACCAGATAGAACATTTCTTCATGCAACAGCTCCAATAATCACTAACCAAGGAAGTTTGAGCACATATCTCTGACCTTGAAGGATGTTATTTGGCTCCTTGGTACTCCCACAATCCAACATAAAACTATTATGTAATTGTGAGACGGTGGGTTCCAGTCCATCTTGTTTCCCCAGGTTTTTTTCTTTTTTGACCACTGCTGTGAGTGTGCCTCATAACCGAATCTCACTCACTGTAACCTCTGTTAAAATGGACTCTGAGTGTGAGCTGTCTGCTGCCAGTGCACGTCTTTTAAAATAAAGGACGCAGCTGGGGTAAGAGGCTCTGGGCTGCTGCACTTCTAACTCAGTCTGGTATCTGCACACAAGAAGACTGCTGATGAGGGGATCCTTTATCCATTAGCCGCGGGGCTAATTCCCCCGCTGTGCTGGGGGGCAAGGGAGGAGCGCACAGCGCCCCGGTGCTCGTGACGAGCTCAGCTCATCATGAGCCACGGTGGCCGTGTGCTCATGACGAGCTGAGCTCGTCACAGCCACACCCGTTTTCATATAACGTCAGCAAAGCGGGGAAATTAGCCCTGCGTGCGCGACGTTCGCACCGTTATGACGAGCTGAGCTCGTCATGAGCATCCAACGGGTTAATATATCAGTTATAGCCTGTGCAGGCCTTGTAATTGGACTAGGCATTCAAAGTGTAAGTCTGTAGTGCTTCTCTGAGGTATGTAGTGCTTCACTGCATTGCACACTACAAACGAACGTTGACCTAAAGTACAGTTAAAAAAATAGTGGGGCCAAGAGACCAGCAGGAGAATCAAATACTTCCCAACACCGTAAGCCCATCTGGAAGTGATTAGGCTTATTCCTGGGAGAAGTAGGAGTGGGGACAGAATCTGCATGTATTAATGACAATTCACACGGTCACAAGCCTGGAAAGTTTGAACCCCCGTGAAACAAAGGGAGGCAGCCAGAGCTCAGGAGCTAATCCCAGAGGGGCTCTTCTTCAAATGTTTGGAGGGTAGGTGTCAGGATTTCATTGAGGAACAGGCTGGGAAGGAGACACAAGTGCCAGTGTACCTGCATTGGGGCTAGAATGTCACAAAACACCTGTAGTGATTGGAGACTGTAGGGTACTAGCTCTTGAGGGTTGGCTCATATGCTGAGGACTAAGAACATATGTGTAAAACAAGGGGAAACCCAGTAACCATGGGACCTGGGTAGTATAATGATAAAGGAAAAAGTGGTCCCTGAAGGGGAAAGTATAAACCTCAATTTACAGTGAACTAGTGAATTACCATCAGAGTATTGGTATTACTAGAACACATACAATAATATTCCATTTATTTATATCTAGACTCCAACATAGAGTTCATATATATATATATATATATATATATATATATATATATATCCACTGGCGAAATGCCTAGTGCAGTTGCGCACACACAGGAACACGGACTCAAGGTATAGCTGGTGCCAAATTTGATGCTTTATTAAATTAACGGTGCTGCCTCTGACGCGTTTCAGACACCAACAGAGTCCTTGATCACATGAAATACGGCTTACATAAACGGGTATGTAAAGGGTAAGTGAAGCTTCCTGTGACGTGGTAGGCGCACAACAGAAATGGACAAAATACTGTGTATGTATACACCGCTTTTACATATTTAGGTAAACAGAAATATAGAGTTATATGTGACGCATTGATAGACACTTTAGATGTGCCCACTTAATGACTTTAACCACAGTTTAGCACATTAATTTGCCATTTGTATAATTTCTATATTCATTGTGAGTTCTCCCAGCCTTTGATTACCGATCTGTCCATAATCTCAATGCTTTAGAAAAAAAGGCAGGTACCCTACTATTAGAAATAGGGACAGGGTGAGTACAGGTTACAATACAAAAACGTCCCGAATCAAAAGCACAAATATCTATACAATCTAGGTCACATAGTCAATAACAAGTAACAAGAGATAGAATTGCGTCAGCAAACACCAAAGGATCAAAGCCAAACGATATAGTCAAAAAAGAATAACTTGTGTCTGGTTATTACATTCGCATATTATAAAAACAATACATTCAAATAGTTAAAAACAATTCATACATTTCATACAATAAAAGACGTTTTTTTACAATCAAATTTAAGAAAACAGGGTCGACGCAGCGTTTCGGTGATTCAAAGGATGTTCACCTCCTTTAGGACAGTTTTCTCTTGCTAGCTGAGGGCTTTAATTCCTCCTAGCTTCTGTATAGCCACACTAGATTCGTGTTCAATAAGTGTGGACCTTCGTTGGAGCCACCGACTTATAAGCATTAAAAATCAACTTTTTAAAAAGCCTGCCAAGGAGCCTAGTATAGGTCAACTTTGCAGTCGCGTCTGGATATCGACTGGGCTTGAAACCACACCATAAGTTCTCTTTATGTCTTTTGAACTGGTATATTGTGGAAATGGCGTTGTACAGGTTAAAATACTTGACAGACCTTTATAAATGACAGCGGCCTCCCTGCATCCAGCGTGGTCCCGTTTTGGTTGTGACTTGGGCCCAACGCCATTTCCACAATATACCAGTTCAAAAGACATAAAGAGAACTTATGTTGTGGTTTCAAGCCCAGTCGATATCCAGACGCGACTGCAAAGTTGACCTATACTAGGCTAGGATTGTAAAAAAACTTCTTTTATTGTATGAAATGTATGAATTGTTTTTAACTATTTGAATGTATTATTTTTATAATATGCGAATGTAATAAACAGACACAAGTTATTCTTTTTTAACTATATCGTTTGGTTTTGATCCTTTGGTGTTTGCTGACGCAATTCTATCTCTTGTTACTTGCTATTGACTATGTGACCTAGATTGTATAGATATTTGTGCTTTTGATTTGGGACGTTTTTGTATTGTAATCCATAATCTCAATGCAACAGTATAGAAGGAATACACGCTTGATTGTACTTTTAAATAAAGTGCAAAGTGCATGTTGCCAGTCGAGTCAGATTGTCTCAAACATAACTTCCTTATTTGCAATGTTAGTATCTAACGCGTACAGAGATAGAGGTTACATTCATAAAGGTTACATTATAAAGTGCACACTGCTTGATAAAATAATAAATATTTATATAACATATAAAAACTCCCTGTATTGGTGATGCGCCAAAGAACCACACAACTTTTTTTTATAAAGCTTTAAACCAAGAATGTGTGACAATAATATTGCTAATTTCTTTATGCCTATTTGTATCCGACTGGTATGAAGTGCAAAGTGCAGTCAATAAATATTGTCCTTAAATATAAATAGTAATTTGTTAGATCCTCTAATGTGCAAATATGCAAAAAGATGGGCCTACTCTGTTTTCATGTTAATCATTATATTCAAAGTTCTAGTGCCGAGACAGTACTGAAGCGTGCAAAGTGCAAATGGGAATTTTTAAGTGCAAAAGCGCAGTGGCATGTATAGTTGACTTGACATTACTAAGTACTGATACCTTATGTCACATATCTACATCCACTTTGAAATGAGATATTTTCTTACACAATTCTTGTGGAATCTAATAACCAGGGAGCCCCCTGATATGGAACTAGTCATATTTCTTTATCTCAATATGGTTAGCAGAGCATTGCAATATATATTCATCTCGAAATTCAAGAGCTACACAGATTATAGCCATAGGGGATAACAGTTATTATTACTTGTTACTCCTCTTTTAGTAATCAATATGTACACATTTTTACATTTTCACAAGTCCTATTTTGGTATCTGATCCTGTGTCTTATGGCCCGCAACACCAATATGTACGCAGTTGGCTCACAAGAAATTGTGCAAATCTTCTCCGATATTGAGCCCTAATGGAGATTTGGTGTCAAGCTCGATTATATATCTAGATTCGAGCTGACGCAACTTCCTCTCTTGGTTGCCGCTCCGATTGTTTGATGGTACTGCATCGCTGAAAAAATATTGCTGGTAGTTAAGGTTATTCTCATGAACTGCTTTAAAATACCTGGCGACTGGATAGGCTGGGTCAGAATTCGCTATCGCACGGAGATGTTGCAAAATACGCACATACACTTGTCATTTTGTGCTTCCCACATAACATAAGTTGCAACTGCACCTTAAAACATATATTGCATGATCAGTTCTACAGGTGTAGTGCTCATTTAGGGCGATGGGTTTGTCTGAAAAAGGAGTCATATACGTGTTGGTATTAATACCTAATTTACAAGTTCGGCATGAGCTACATTTGAAAAACCCTCTCTAGGAGAAAGACAATTTACTGCCTTAGATGTTTCAGGACTATTTTTCACTAAGGACCATATGTATCAACATGCCCTTTTGCGATTCCTAAATAGCGATTTTTAAGGAATCGCTATTTAGAAATCTCAAAATGGTAAGTATGAAGAAATTCCCTATTTTCTAGCGATCCCTAAAAATTTCTTAATTGCGATTAGCAAATTGCTAATCGCAATTAAGGAATAATTGCCCATTCATTTCTATGGGCCAGGAGGCCCATAGGAATGAATGTGAAATTATTCTCAATTTGCGATTCTCAATTTGCTAATCGCAAATTGAGAATAATTTCAAGGGTGCAGGGGTGTCTCAAGAACACCCTGCTGCACCCCTGAAAATGACATGTGTGGGCATATGGTGCACATACATGCCCTAAGGGCATGTATGAGCGTCAAATGGCACCTTTGGATTTTAAAAAAATGTTTTTTTAAAAGAATTCGCAACTTACCACCAACTAGCAGTTGGTGGTAATTTGCGATTCTTTATGGGCATTTTGGAATTTCTTTTTCCTTGATACATTGCATTTAAGGAATCGCAAAATTAGCGATTCCTTAAATGCAATCGCAAAATAAGGAATGGCAAATTTTGCGATTCCTTATTTTGCACCCATTTTGTTTCATACATACCATTTAGCGGAAATGGGTTCGCAAACGCCGATATTCTGCGAATTTCGGCGTTTGCGAACCCATTTGGCCTTGATACATATGGGCCTAAGTCATTGAGCATACAATACGCCTTGCGGAATGTGATGGTGGGGTTTTTGGGGAGAACCTTTTTCAAAGTAACATCTGTGAGGATGATTGGCCACTACTTCTTAATAATGGCTTTGATATTGTTAGCCTGCTTGCTATAGGTGGTAATTAGTCTCATCTCTGTGATAACATTCGATGGTCTACTGCCTGTGTCAGTTGATTCTAACACTTTATATCTATCTAGATTCAGAAGGGCCTCTCTCTTTTTTCTCATTGGCCTTCTTCATAGCTATGTCCAATTTCTTAGGGCTATATCCTCTAGCTTCAAGTCTTTTTTTCGCTTCCGTTTGGTGGTATTCTCGGGCTTCCAGTGTACTGCATGCCCTGTGAATACGGAGAAAATCTCCATACGGAATGCTGGAAATTGTGTGCTGCGGATGGATACTACCAGCATGTAATACTGTGTTTTCTGCTGTAGCCTTCCTATATAGACATGTTTCCACTTTTCCCTCTATGACTTGAACAGTGACATCTAGAAAATTAGCGACAGATACATCTATATGGGCAAAAGAAATGCAGGTTTAGATTGTTGGCATTAATATTGTCAACAAACTTAAGGGCTTGATCTTCGGTCCCCCTCCATATAACAAAAATATCATCAATGTACCGCCACCATTTTATTATGTGCATTGACCACTCCCTGGCGTGTCGCACCCTGAGGACATGCTCCTCCCACCAGTCCACATGTAAACATGCGTAGCTGGGGAAGAAGCATGCCCCCATCGCGACACCCCGCAGTTGCTGAAATATCTTGTTGTCAAACATAAATAAATTATTGTATAAACACAAATGTATCATTTTTAAAAGCATTTTATTATGGCAATGCATCTCAATTGGTCTTTTGTCTAAGGAATAATCGACTGCCCTTAATCCGTCTATGTGGGCTATACTCGTATATAGGGTAATAATGCCCATAGTAAGAAATACATATTCTTCAGACCATACCTGATTGCTCAATTGGAATAAAAATTCAGTAGTGTCTTTAATGTAAATTGGAAGCTGAAGCACAAAATCTCGAAGATAAAAATCGACGTATTTTGATGTCTTTTCAAAGGTACTCTTGATTGCCGAAACAATAGGTCTACCTGGGACAGGCAGTTAATTTTTATGTACCTTTGGAATAAAATACTGTTAAAAGTTTAAGAAAGAGGAATCCCCATACTGGTAAGTTAAAGGCTTCTTTATTCTAGTCACCCACTCTCCGCACGGCTCATCTGTCAACTGACATATGTGAACATTTTATAGTAAGCTTCTGCGGAACGATCCAAGGGAGGAGGGGAGAGGTGGGGAAGGGAGAACCCACAGAGAGGGATTAGAAGTACTGTTATAGCTATGAGGATTACAACAAATACATATTAGGTATCATTGTTTAAAAACATAAATTCGTCTTTGGAGATAAGGCCTTCTCTGCTCCATATATTGAGTTCATCCTTAGAGTTCTTTTGTATCTTTTTTACTTGCGACATATTGATTTTACAGTAACATGCTTCATCGCATATACCCAGTTTTTTACCTTTAGAAAAGCAAGATCTATAAAAGATACGCTAGTACGTAGCCACATGGGTAAGGAGACACAGAAAATTGGTACTATCAAAGACATGAAGGTGTTTTTTCCATGTGGAAAATGCAAGGCCTGCAGTAAAAGCAAGCGAGTTCTGGGATATGTAATTCCAGACATCCGAAAATAAAAAAGAATATCTAAGTTTATCACCTGCAACACCACACATGTTGTCTACTGCAAAGTGTGCCCTTGCAGTCTAAGATATATAGGCAGCACTATACACCCAGTTAAGGTCCGCATTTTAGAACACATACGGGCCATTACGAAAAAAGATGAAACGTATCCAGTAGCCAGACATTTTGCCGCAATGCATAACAGCAATAGGGATTTGGTGGAATACTATCAACTCTCGTGGCAGAGATAGAATCCAAAAACTACGGAGATTATAATCTCGATAGATAATCCATCTCCAAACCAAACTTCCAAAAGGCATGAATAGCGGAGAAGAATTGGCAGTACATCTGTGAATGATGGTAACAAGAAAAGCCGATACACGGCTCAATAACGTTTGAAGTACATAAAGTGTTTGATTGAAACGATGTAAATGTAAACAATGTGTCATAGGATCATGACGCCTACTAAACAAAATATCTGATGATAAAGCCGATACACAGTGAAATTTGGATAAATAATTGCCAAATGTTGTGTAAGAAAACCGATACACAGGAATATGATTTGATTAATATTGACAATATACTGTCTAATAATGTATGCGAATAATCTGCAGATCAGATATTGTAGGTGTTGTAAATAATGATTAGGCTAAAATGGCGCCCAGAGAAAGGGCTACATAGCTGTGGGAGTCCGTTCTCTATGACTATGCTAATGTCCTTTTAAAAATCGGCTGCGGCGCGAACATCAGTAACACCGACGAAGGCGATACGCCGAAAAGCGTTTGTTTTGATGCTTGCAGCATTAAAGTTTTTTACAACAATTCCCCAGGAGTGCTGGCTTCTGTTTGACAAGCGGTTAACAGGGGAGCTTTGATATATATATATATATATATATATATTGCAGCTCCTTGTTGCGCCAGAGTCCGGGTCACTCGCAGACGGGTGCCTCTTCGTGGTGACGCACCACGTTACGAATTACAGCTCCGAATCTCTCTCGTCACTGACGAAGGAAAACCGAAACGCGTTTGTCTGCTGAGTGTTTTCAAAATAAAATAGCGTGAACACTTCCCTTATGAGTGCCGTAAATTCTTTCTGACATTGAGAGAGATTCGGAGCTGTAAAATATATATATATATATATATATATATATATATATATATATATATATATATATCACGCTCCCAAAGTTCACCGAGGGCAACCTGCGCACTCTTGTTGACGGGTTCGGCCAGCATGGCGGTGACCCATGCAAAACATCAAAGCTCCAGTTTCAAAAGAAACGCCTCACTCGCGGGACACCATTAGAAATGCATTTATTTACAAGAAACGTTTTCGGCATGATGCCTTCTTCAGCTTGTTTTAAATGTTCGCCATTGATATGCATCAGGTTTCAAACAGGTGAGTCTCTCCTAATTGGGTGGAGGGGCTTCACAGTGAAGGAGGGCTTTTTACCTCGTGACCAATGTTCAATCCCCCTGGTGCATCCTGGGATTTGAGGTTTCATGTAGCGCTTGTGGGAAGCAAAATTCTCTGTATGAGCAGGCTTCCCTGTCATTCACGCTATGTTGTATAAATATACAATGTCCCCTTCAGCTCACTGCAACCTGGGCGATTTAACCTGCAATTTACCAGGTATGTCATATCCGTTTGGTGTCCCTCGTCAAACCACCGGATCTTACAGCACATGTCTCTGGAGCTGGTCGAATATCCACATCTCCAACAGTGTGAATCACTGTCAACCTCGGTCGGCGGCAGCACCTTCAATCCTGCGTGGTGGTGCAGTTGCCAATTCAAATCACGCTCCCAAAGTTCACCGAGGGCAACCTGCGCACTCTTGTTGACGGGTTCGGCCAGCATGGCGGTGACCCATGCAAAACATCAAAGCTCCAGTTTCAAAAGAAACGCCTCACTCGCGGGACACCATTAGAAATGCATTTATTTACAAGAAACGTTTTCGGCATGATGCCTTCTTCAGCTTGTTTTAAATGTTCGCCATTGATATGCATCAGGTTTCAAACAGGTGAGTCTCTCCTAATTGGGTGGAGGGGCTTCACAGTGAAGGAGGGCTTTTTACCTCGTGACCAATGTTCAATCCCCCTGGTGCATCCTGGGATTTGAGGTTTCATGTAGCGCTTGTGGGAAGCAAAATTCTCTGTATGAGCAGGCTTCCCTGTCATTCACGCTATGTTGTATAAATATACAATGTCCCCTTCAGCTCACTGCAACCTGGGCGATTTAACCTGCAATTTACCAGGTATGTCATATCCGTTTGGTGTCCCTCGTCAAACCACCGGATCTTACAGCACATGTCTCTGGAGCTGGTCGAATATCCACATCTCCAACAGTGTGAATCACTGTCAACCTCGGTCGGCGGCAGCACCTTCAATCCTGCGTGGTGGTGCAGTTGCCAATTCAAATCACGCTCCCAAAGTTCACCGAGGGCAACCTGCGCACTCTTGTTGACGGGTTCGGCCAGCATGGCGGTGACCCATGCAAAACATCAAAGCTCCAGTTTCAAAAGAAACGCCTCACTCGCGGGACACCATTAGAAATGCATTTATTTACAAGAAACGTTTTCGGCATGATGCCTTCTTCAGCTTGTTTTAAATGTTCGCCATTGATATGCATCAGGTTTCAAACAGGTGAGTCTCTCCTAATTGGGTGGAGGGGCTTCACAGTGAAGGAGGGCTTTTTACCTCGTGACCAATGTTCAATCCCCCTGGTGCATCCTGGGATTTGAGGTTTCATGTAGCGCTTGTGGGAAGCAAAATTCTCTGTATGAGCAGGCTTCCCTGTCATTCACGCTATGTTGTATAAATATACAATGTCCCCTTCAGCTCACTGCAACCTGGGCGATTTAACCTGCAATTTACCAGGTATGTCATATCCGTTTGGTGTCCCTCGTCAAACCACCGGATCTTACAGCACATGTCTCTGGAGCTGGTCGAATATCCACATCTCCAACAGTGTGAATCACTGTCAACCTCGGTCGGCGGCAGCACCTTCAATCCTGCGTGGTGGTGCAGTTGCCAATTCAAATCACGCTCCCAAAGTTCACCGAGGGCAACCTGCGCACTCTTGTTGACGGGTTCGGCCAGCATGGCGGTGACCCATGCAAAACATCAAAGCTCCAGTTTCAAAAGAAACGCCTCACTCGCGGGACACCATTAGAAATGCATTTATTTACAAGAAACGTTTTCGGCATGATGCCTTCTTCAGCTTGTTTTAAATGTTCGCCATTGATATGCATCAGGTTTCAAACAGGTGAGTCTCTCCTAATTGGGTGGAGGGGCTTCACAGTGAAGGAGGGCTTTTTACCTCGTGACCAATGTTCAATCCCCCTGGTGCATCCTGGGATTTGAGGTTTCATGTAGCGCTTGTGGGAAGCAAAATTCTCTGTATGAGCAGGCTTCCCTGTCATTCACGCTATGTTGTATAAATATACAATGTCCCCTTCAGCTCACTGCAACCTGGGCGATTTAACCTGCAATTTACCAGGTATGTCATATCCGTTTGGTGTCCCTCGTCAAACCACCGGATCTTACAGCACATGTCTCTGGAGCTGGTCGAATATCCACATCTCCAACAGTGTGAATCACTGTCAACCTCGGTCGGCGGCAGCACCTTCAATCCTGCGTGGTGGTGCAGTTGCCAATTCAAATCACGCTCCCAAAGTTCACCGAGGGCAACCTGCGCACTCTTGTTGACGGGTTCGGCCAGCATGGCGGTGACCCATGCAAAACATCAAAGCTCCAGTTTCAAAAGAAACGCCTCACTCGCGGGACACCATTAGAAATGCATTTATTTACAAGAAACGTTTTCGGCATGATGCCTTCTTCAGCTTGTTTTAAATGTTCGCCATTGATATGCATCAGGTTTCAAACAGGTGAGTCTCTCCTAATTGGGTGGAGGGGCTTCACAGTGAAGGAGGGCTTTTTACCTCGTGACCAATGTTCAATCCCCCTGGTGCATCCTGGGATTTGAGGTTTCATGTAGCGCTTGTGGGAAGCAAAATTCTCTGTATGAGCAGGGTTCCCTGTCATTCACGCTATGTTGTATAAATATATAATGTCCCCTTCAGCTCACTGCAACCTGGGCGATTTAACCTGCAATTTACCAGGTATGTCATATCCGTTTGGTGTCCCTCGTCAAACCACCGGATCTTACAGCACATGTCTCTGGAGCTGGTCGAATATCCACATCTCCAACAGTGTGAATCACTGTCAACCTCGGTCGGCGGCAGCACCTTCAATCCTGCGTGGTGGTGCAGTTGCCAATTCAAATCACGCTCCCAAAGTTCACCGAGGGCAACCTGCGCACTCTTGTTGACGGGTTCGGCCAGCATGGCGGTGACCCATGCAAAACATCAAAGCTCCAGTTTCAAAAGAAACGCCTCACTCGCGGGACACCATTAGAAATGCATTTATTTACAAGCAACGTTTTCGGCATGATGCCTTCTTCAGCTTGTTTTAAATGTTCGCCATTGATATGCATCAGGTTTCAAACAGGTGAGTCTCTCCTAATTGGGTGGAGGGGCTTCACAGTGAAGGAGGGCTTTTTACCTCGTGACCAATGTTCAATCCCCCTGGTGCATCCTGGGATTTGAGGTTTCATGTAGCGCTTGTGGGAAGCAAAATTCTCTGTATGAGCAGGCTTCCCTGTCATTCACGCTATGTTGTATAAATATACAATGTCCCCTTCAGCTCACTGCAACCTGGGCGATTTAACCTGCAATTTACCAGGTATGTCATATCCGTTTGGTGTCCCTCGTCAAACCACCGGATCTTACAGCACATGTCTCTGGAGCTGGTCGAATATCCACATCTCCAACAGTGTGAATCACTGTCAACCTCGGTCGGCGGCAGCACCTTCAATCCTGCGTGGTGGTGCAGTTGCCAATTCAAATCACGCTCCCAAAGTTCACCGAGGGCAACCTGCGCACTCTTGTTGACGGGTTCGGCCAGCATGGCGGTGACCCATGCAAAACATCAAAGCTCCAGTTTCAAAAGAAACGCCTCACTCGCGGGACACCATTAGAAATGCATTTATTTACAAGAAACGTTTTCGGCATGATGCCTTCTTCAGCTTGTTTTAAATGTTCGCCATTGATATGCATCAGGTTTCAAACAGGTGAGTCTCTCCTAATTGGGTGGAGGGGCTTCACAGTGAAGGAGGGCTTTTTACCTCGTGACCAATGTTCAATCCCCCTGGTGCATCCTGGGATTTGAGGTTTCATGTAGCGCTTGTGGGAAGCAAAATTCTCTGTATGAGCAGGCTTCCCTGTCATTCACGCTATGTTGTATAAATATACAATGTCCCCTTCAGCTCACTGCAACCTGGGCGATTTAACCTGCAATTTACCAGGTATGTCATATCCGTTTGGTGTCCCTCGTCAAACCACCGGATCTTACAGCACATGTCTCTGGAGCTGGTCGAATATCCACATCTCCAACAGTGTGAATCACTGTCAACCTCGGTCGGCGGCAGCACCTTCAATCCTGCGTGGTGGTGCAGTTGCCAATTCAAATCACGCTCCCAAAGTTCACCGAGGGCAACCTGCGCACTCTTGTTGACGGGTTCGGCCAGCATGGCGGTGACCCATGCAAAACATCAAAGCTCCAGTTTCAAAAGAAACGCCTCACTCGCGGGACACCATTAGAAATGCATTTATTTACAAGAAACGTTTTCGGCATGATGCCTTCTTCAGCTTGTTTTAAATGTTCGCCATTGATATGCATCAGGTTTCAAACAGGTGAGTCTCTCCTAATTGGTGTTGATGTTTTGCATGGGTCACCGCCATGCTGGCCGAACCCGTCAACAAGAGTGCGCAGGTTGCCCTCGGTGAACTTTGGGAGCGTGATTTGAATTGGCAACTGCACCACCACGCAGGATTGAAGGTGCTGCCGCCGACCGAGGTTGACAGTGATTCACACTGTTGGAGATGTGGATATTCGACCAGCTCCAGAGACATGTGCTGTAAGATCCGGTGGTTTGACGAGGGACACCAAACGGATATGACATACCTGGTAAATTGCAGGTTAAATCGCCCAGGTTGCAGTGAGCTGAAGGGGACATTGTATATTTATACAACATAGCGTGAATGACAGGGAAGCCTGCTCATACAGAGAATTTTGCTTCCCACAAGCGCTACATGAAACCTCAAATCCCAGGATGCACCAGGGGGATTGAACATTGGTCACGAGGTAAAAAGCCCTCCTTCACTGTGAAGCCCCTCCACCCAATTAGGAGAGACTCACCTGTTTGAAACCTGATGCATATCAATGGCGAACATTTAAAACAAGCTGAAGAAGGCATCATGCCGAAAACGTTTCTTGTAAATAAATGCATTTCTAATGGTGTCCCGCGAGTGAGGCGTTTCTTTTGAAACTGGAGCTTTGATGTTTTGCATGGGTCACCGCCATGCTGGCCGAACCCGTCAACAAGAGTGCGCAGGTTGCCCTCGGTGAACTTTGGGAGCGTGATTTGAATTGGCAACTGCACCACCACGCAGGATTGAAGGTGCTGCCGCCGACCGAGGTTGACAGTGATTCACACTGTTGGAGATGTGGATATTCGACCAGCTCCAGAGACATGTGCTGTAAGATCCGGTGGTTTGACGAGGGACACCAAACGGATATGACATACCTGGTAAATTGCAGGTTAAATCGCCCAGGTTGCAGTGAGCTGAAGGGGACATTGTATATTTATACAACATAGCGTGAATGACAGGGAAGCCTGCTCATACAGAGAATTTTGCTTCCCACAAGCGCTACATGAAACCTCAAATCCCAGGATGCACCAGGGGGATTGAACATTGGTCACGAGGTAAAAAGCCCTCCTTCACTGTGAAGCCCCTCCACCCAATTAGGAGAGACTCACCTGTTTGAAACCTGATGCATATCAATGGCGAACATTTAAAACAAGCTGAAGAAGGCATCATGCCGAAAACGTTTCTTGTAAATAAATGCATTTCTAATGGTGTCCCGCGAGTGAGGCGTTTCTTTTGAAACTGGAGCTTTGATGTTTTGCATGGGTCACCGCCATGCTGGCCGAACCCGTCAACAAGAGTGCGCAGGTTGCCCTCGGTGAACTTTGGGAGCGTGATTTGAATTGGCAACTGCACCACCACGCAGGATTGAAGGTGCTGCCGCCGACCGAGGTTGACAGTGATTCACACTGTTGGAGATGTGGATATTCGACCAGCTCCAGAGACATGTGCTGTAAGATCCGGTGGTTTGACGAGGGACACCAAACGGATATGACATACCTGGTAAATTGCAGGTTAAATCGCCCAGGTTGCAGTGAGCTGAAGGGGACATTGTATATTTATACAACATAGCGTGAATGACAGGGAAGCCTGCTCATACAGAGAATTTTGCTTCCCACAAGCGCTACATGAAACCTCAAATCCCAGGATGCACCAGGGGGATTGAACATTGGTCACGAGGTAAAAAGCCCTCCTTCACTGTGAAGCCCCTCCACCCAATTAGGAGAGACTCACCTGTTTGAAACCTGATGCATATCAATGGCGAACATTTAAAACAAGCTGAAGAAGGCATCATGCCGAAAACGTTTCTTGTAAATAAATGCATTTCTAATGGTGTCCCGCGAGTGAGGCGTTTCTTTTGAAACTGGAGCTTTGATGTTTTGCATGGGTCACCGCCATGCTGGCCGAACCCGTCAACAAGAGTGCGCAGGTTGCCCTCGGTGAACTTTGGGAGCGTGATTTGAATTGGCAACTGCACCACCACGCAGGATTGAAGGTGCTGCCGCCGACCGAGGTTGACAGTGATTCACACTGTTGGAGATGTGGATATTCGACCAGCTCCAGAGACATGTGCTGTAAGATCCGGTGGTTTGACGAGGGACACCAAACGGATATGACATACCTGGTAAATTGCAGGTTAAATCGCCCAGGTTGCAGTGAGCTGAAGGGGACATTGTATATTTATACAACATAGCGTGAATGACAGGGAAGCCTGCTCATACAGAGAATTTTGCTTCCCACAAGCGCTACATGAAACCTCAAATCCCAGGATGCACCAGGGGGATTGAACATTGGTCACGAGGTAAAAAGCCCTCCTTCACTGTGAAGCCCCTCCACCCAATTAGGAGAGACTCACCTGTTTGAAACCTGATGCATATCAATGGCGAACATTTAAAACAAGCTGAAGAAGGCATCATGCCGAAAACGTTTCTTGTAAATAAATGCATTTCTAATGGTGTCCCGCGAGTGAGGCGTTTCTTTTGAAACTGGAGCTTTGATATATATATATATATATATATATATATATTCACTGAAAAAACCATAGGTTAGAGACCATATATAGTTAGTTGGACATTTTATTGACATAAAACCAATGAAATTCCATATATAGTTAGTTGCACTAACTATATATCGCGCACCCGCAATCCACTGCTGATGATGTCACATATTACATCATTCATGACATGGTCAGTGACATCACTGATGACATCACTGATGACATCTCAAATGACATCACTGATGACATCACTGATGACATCTCAAATGACATCACTGATGACATCATGACACACCAATACCAGTTACTACATACGCACTCACTGATTCCTACGTCTACACACACATTCACTCATTCACCCATACAATCACTCATACATACAGTCACTCATTATTACAACACTATCATATGCACTCATACACCTATGCAGACACTCACACACTGCCACTCATCCATGGAGTTACTCACACACCTAGTCAGTCCTGTAAAGAATCAATCACACTTCGATTTCCTCATCTATACAGTTAAACACAGAACACCATACTTCAGTGACATCACTGATGACATCTCAAATGACATCACTGATGACATCACTGATGACATCTCAAATGACATCACTGATGACATCATGACACACCAATACCAGTTACTACATACGCACTCACTGATTCCTACGTCTACACACACATTCACTCATTCACCCATACAATCACTCATACATACAGTCACTCATTATTACAACACTATCATATGCACTCATACACCTATGCAGACACTCACACACTGCCACTCATCCACGGAGTTACTCACACACCTAGTCAGTCCTGTAAAGAATCAATCACACTTCGATTTCCTCATCTATACAGTTAAACACAGAACACCATACTTTTTCACACATATACTAACACATACTTACTCTCTTATACAATCACTGATACAAGTACACATTGATATGCACAGAGTCACACACCTCACAGCCAGCCACACACACACTCAGTCTTCCATACATCCACTCATTCTTCAATATGTAAAACATATTTAAACTTTACAAAAACACACAGACACTAGATGATGTCATCAGTGATGTCATCAGTGATGTCATTTGAGATGTCATCAGTGATGTCATCAGTGATGTCACTGACCATGTCATGAATAATGTAATATGTGACATCATCAGCAGTGGATTGCGGGTGCGCGATATATAGTTAGTGCAACTAACTATATATGGAATTTCATTGGTTTTATGTCAATAAAATGTCCAGCTAACTATATATGGTCTCTAACCTATGGTTTTTTCAGTGAATTTTCAAGGTTTTGTAAATGCAAATTCCTAACTATATATGGTCTATAACCTATGGTTTTTTCAGTGAATTTCATTGGTTTTTTAAAAGCTAATATCTACATCTGTAAAATATATTCTTTATTACGTGACGTATCACGTAGCCACGTGAGACGCCTCATGACGCGTCGCATAACCGTGACGTATCGGCTCTGCAGCGCAAACAAAACCCGTAACGTAAGCGCGCTGGAGCACGCTTACAGATATATATATTTTTTTTAACCTTAATTAGACAAAATCCACACGTGCACATATCTTGAGGCCTTGCAAAGGCACATCAAACAAACAGTCGCTACAATTTTTCAAAGTTTGCTGGAAATCTATTTCCTTAATTTTTTTTTTACTGTTTCTCTTGGTTTTCCCCTTGTTACGCTTACCGGGACGCTGCCCGGTACGCGAACCGGACGCTCCAAAAACACAAGATGGCGGACTCCCGTTACGCTGCCGGTTAGCTGCCCGGTTCGCGTACCGGGAAGCGCCTCTACCGCGAAAAATCTTTAATATCCCCCTCATCAATCCTAGGGGTCAGGAGGGGTCTACCTTGCCCCCTTTCCTTCATTTCCCCCTTCGTTTTTCACCACATCTTGTCTCTCGATCCTACCGAGAGACAAGATGGCGGCCGCTCCGGACTGTTTAGAATGTTGACAGACACCGGAGAGCCAATCAGCTTCGCTTCGCGAAGTTCCGTTACGCGTCAGGTACGCAAACCGGGGCGCTAACCGGAGCGCTGTTACAGATATATACATTTTTTTAAACGTTAATTTCTCAAAATCCACTGGAGCACATATATTGAGACATAGCAAAGGCACGTCGGGCAAACCATATCTACAATTTTGCCAAGTTTCATGTAAATCCATTCAGCCGTTCGAGCTAAAAGTGAGTCCAACCGCCCTATGGAAAAATGAATGGGGAAAACGCGTTTTGGGACCCCCCTTTTTTCTCGCCCCCCCTTGACAAAACCCCTCCAAATTTTCAGGGGCTGCTCAGAAACAGAATGTGCCATTTTCCTGAAAATTTCAGCCAATTCCGTCCACAAACGCCAAAGTTATTAGACATAGAATTTTCAGAAATCCCATAGAGAAAAAATCCTAACTATATATACCTACTGGCTATCGCCAGTAGGTAATATATATATATATATATATATATATATACATATATATATATATATATATATATCCAGCAATTACCAACTTCTCTGCTGAAAAGAGGCACACCGACACCTGCTGAAAGAGGTTTCAAGCGCTTTATTCCACACAAAGAGAGAGTGCACAGGTACTGCAAATCCCAACATGTTTCAACTCCATTGAGCCTTGGTCACGGGAAAGTTGCATTTTTTTAAATGACCACGTGATTTAAAGACGCAGGTCACATTCTCTCACTCAAAGCGCACTTTAAATCAGAAATGTTCAATAATTAGCGGAAAGCAGCATAAATCATGCCAGTGTCACATTGCTGCAGTCCCAGTGTTCAATCGTACTGTTTTAGCACTTTAAAGTTTGCAATCCTGCATATCCAAGAAATGTTCTTCAGGTAACGCTTTCTCCTCTCTCAGCTGGCAAAAGGAAATGTTTCCTCTCGTCTCCCTTTGCGACATAACTGCAGGTTTCATTGGGAATTTTCCTGTCTTGCCTCAGTAAAGGTCGGCGGGTCAGGCTCACGTACATTAAATCCAGCCACAACTTGCTCCTTCAAACACGAGCCATGAGACCCTGGTAGGGCTGGTCGGTGTAAATGGGGATGGAGCCACCCATTAATAGATCCAGCAATTACCAACTTCTCTGCTGAAAAGAGGCACACCGACACCTGCTGAAAGAGGTTTCAAGCGCTTTATTCCACACAAAGAGAGAGTGCACAGGTACTGCAAATCCCAACATGTTTCAACTCCATTGAGCTTTGGTATATATATTAAAGCTCCAGTCCCCACCTACAACTGCTGAACTCTTTAGGCAGGTGCCTTTTAAACATGATGATAGGTATCACGATAAACATCCATCCTCCAATAGGCACTCACGGGGTGAATAAAATACATTTATTTATGCAGACGCGTTTTGGAAAACATCCTTTCTCAATGCTTTAAATGTATATCCTGAGCGCATGACATTGACTTTTTTAAATAATAAAAGCACCTTCCACATTGATGAGTTCCTGGTAGTTGAAAGCAAGAAGGGAGTGCAGATACATTTCATCGATTCTGGCCACCATATTGACTGGACAATGTCTCCATGATTATTAACAAATTATCAACGTTAATGTCCCGCGAGTCATTGTCCTAATAGCCACACTTAACAGTACTCTGCATGTCAATCTGCCACTGCTTCATCCCGTATGCAGCTTGTCATTCGCTGTTTTCCCCTCGCCCTGCCGCTGGCTGGTGAGTCAAGATAGTAGCACTGGTAGCGGTCTGATTACCGCTCAACCATGGGTTTCAATAACCTGCAACAACAATCGGCGACACATACTTCAGCGACGGTTCTGGCAGCGAATTACAATACAGCTCCAGTCCCCACCTACAACCGCCGAACTCTTTAGGCGGGTGCCTCCAAATGTGATGACGGTTATCACGATAAACATCCGAGCTCCAATAGGCACTCACGGGGTGAATAAAATACATTTATTTATGCAGGCGCATTTCGGAAAACATCCTTCTCAATGCATTAAATCTATATCCTGAGCGCATGACATTGACTCTCCTAAATAATACAAGCACCTTCCTCATTGGTGAGTTCCTGGTAGTTGAAAGCAAGAAGGGAGTGCAGATACATTTCATCGATTCTGGCCACCATATTGACTGGACAATGTCTCCATGATTATTAACAAATTATCAACAATAATGTCCCGCGAGTCATTGTCCTCATAGCCACACTTAACAGTACTCTGCATGTCAATCTGCCACTGCTTCATCCCGTATGCAGCTTGTCATTCGCTGTTTTCCCCTCGCCCTGCCGCTGGCTGGTGAGTCAAGTTGGTAGCGCTTGTAGCGGTCTGATTATCGCTCAACCATGGGTTTCAATAACCTGAAACAACAATCGGCGACACATACTTCAGCGACGGATCTGGCAGCGAATTACAATACAGCTCCAGTCCCCACCTACAACTGCCGAACTCTTTAGGCGGGTGCCTCTAAATGTGATGGTAGGTATCACGATAAACATCCGAGCTCCAATAGGCTCTCACGGGGTGAATAAAATACATTTATTTATGCAGGCGCATTTCGGAAAACATCCTTTCTCAATGCTTAAAATGTATATCCTGAGCGCATGACATTGACTTACTTAAATAATACAAGCACCTTCCTCATTGGTGAGTTCCTGGTAGTTGAAAGCAAGAAGGGAATGCAGGTTTAATCGATTCTGGCCGCCATATTGACTGGGCAGTGTCTCCATGATTAATAATAAATTATCAACATTAATGTCCCGCAAGTCATTGTCCTCATCGCCACACTTAACAGTACTTTGCATGTCAAGCTCCCACTGCTTCATCCCGTATGCGGCTTGTCATGCGCTGTTCTCCCCTCGCCTTGCCGCTGGCTGGTGAGTCAAGTTGGTAGCGCTGGTAGCGGTCTGATTACCGCTCAACCATGGGTTTGAATAACCTGCGACAACAGTTGGCGCCACATACTTCAGCGACGGTTCTGGATATCATGATAAACATCCAAGCTCCAATAGGCACTCACTGGATGAATAAAATATATTTATTTATGCAGATTCGTTTCGGTAAACATCCTTTCTCAATGCCTAAAATGTATATCCTGAGTACATGACATTGACTTTCTTAATTAATACAAGCACCTTCCTCAATTGGTGAGTTCCTGGTAGTTAAAACCAAGAAGGGAATGCAGGCAAGTTTAATCGAATCTGGCCGCCATATTGACTGTGCAATGTCTCCATGAGCATTAATAAATTATGAACATTAATGGAGACATTGCCCAGTCAATATGGCTTTCAGAATCTTTACAAACACCCCAATAAAATTAAAAACTGAATATAAGAGCTCCTTATTGACATATGTTATGCCACATCTATGAATTCCAATAACAACAACCCAGCCTTTCATCTTCCCAGGGTTGATAATCTGAGTACCATTCAATTGGGTAATAGTACTTATGACGAACAACAACTGTTCTATTGACCACTGTTCAGGAACAAGTTATTGACAGTGGGATTCTGGCCAGCTACCAGTTTTTGTGCCCCTCATTTTTAAAAACAGTGCGTCCCTGCGATGCAACCAGTAAACAGGGACCTCTGTTGTGATGATAGTTAACCTTTGGTGTGCTACTAGAATCAGAGGTGTTCAGCTCACATACAGTGGGTTTCTGACTTGCTGCCTATTTTTCCAGACAGACATTGTGATGAACAACAGATATATAGTCCCTTCAACAGGAGGGACCCTTCTGCACTGCAGGGACCTCACAGCTTTCTCACGCCCTTGTATGTGATTAGGGACTGGGGATCTTGGGATACCTAAGCCCGACTTGCCACCATTATGAGACCTGCACCGGGCCTAGAGAGCTGGCCATGGCCAGTTAGAAGGCTTAGGCAGAGTTAAGTTGACTGATGCACACTTGGATGGCAACAGAGAGGCTCAGGCTCAACAGTCTGCCTCACACTGCTGTAGTTATTTAGGTCCTGTAGGCAGCCTCGAGTTCTAGGCCGGCTGCTATGAGCAGCCGCAGCCATAGTGAAGCAGATGACATGTCTAGGATCTCTGTAACATTTTGTTGAACTAGCACCATTTTGCCCTGCTAGGAAACCACAGCAGCAATCCAGGCCAGCGCCAGCATCACAAGGCCATGCCTTTTTCAGAGCCACCACCCTCCAGAGCATCCTGGTTGTGGGCGATCCTGATTATGGAAGAGTTCACCATAGCCTTCCAACCCAGCGGCACCAGCTAGGCTTTGTCCAGAGTCCCAGGGAGACAAAGCTCTCCACATAGCCACCAGGCAGACCAGAGAAGAGAGGCAGCAGCCACAGACCACAGGTAAGTTAACAGGATCTCGTTCATTCACATGAGCTTGGACTGTAAATGTAAGACTGCCCTGTGAAAGAGGGCTTCGGCAGTGTGAGCTCCATCCAGAAATGTTTTCCTAGTGATAAAGGACACACACACTGTGAGCTTCCAACTTCTCCCATCAGTGACGTCTCATCACAAGAGGACTGTTAAGAGTGTCAGCTTCTTCCAGAGTGAGTTCTTAGTGTTGTTCCACCCCTAAAAGTGAGAGTTTAATATATAAGAGTGCTTAAAGTTACCAAATAGTGCCATCTTTCTCCGGGAATGCTTTCTCAGTACTAGAAGGCTGCAGCACTAAGAGCTGCGTCCAGGAGTTTCTGCTCAATAGAGAAGCACAAAAGCAAAGTGCCCTTTCTCCAGCAGTGCCTTCACAGTGACGGGTGTGCCTTCCCAGTGACGGGTGTGCCTTCCCAGTGAGGGGTGTGCCTTCCCAGTGAGGAGTGTGGCACAACGGCCAGAGCTCTCCCTTCAGGATCTGCTACTGCGCACCAACCGCGTTAGCCGCCCCCTTGGCAGGGCGCAAATGCTGCTTATAACAATCAGATGACCACCTCCCGAGCTGCATAATGTCCCCCACCCCACCACCTGTTATTGGCTTCTGAAGCCACACCAATCCTGAAAGAATGGGTCCCAAAATCAGCCCCATCAATTCCTAGGTCTCTTAGTGCTTTCCGCAACACTGACAACAGTTGGAACGCCGTCACACTGTTCCCCTTTTCATGTACAAAAACAAGCCCCACAGACGACTTGGAGACCTCTCTCCATTTCACCTCCCACATGCAGGGGGAAGTGGCCCGAGGAGAAAAAGCCTGCAGCGACACTCACTTTCCTAAACCCCTCTGATACGTTTTCGACTTACGCCACCGGATGCTAATCCTGTCCTTCCTCGGAACCACTTCCTCCCAGCGAATCCCACACCCCGCTTGTCCACTAGCAAACTGAAACCCGAAAAGCCCCAAAAAACACCCACACCATCACTGTGGAAAACAGACATGCCTTGAATTCATTTGTGCACACCTGCGGCAATACCTGCAAAATTCAACTCAACAAATGCCACAACACAGGTTTCCTAACCCGCTGGGACTGACCCCGTTCCCTGGCCCATCCTTCCAGCATCCGCTTGCCTAGCTGCCCCTCGGATGGAGCATAACCCCATAACAGCTTACCCACAAAAGCTATACCCGCCAGCTTCACTGTGATCGTATCTCGAGAATAGCCTCTGTTGATCATATCTAATAAGAATTGTACAACATCTTCTCTTCTTTGCTTTAACGTGGAACGCCGATGGGCTCCTGAGAGCAAAAATTCCTTCCATGCTAAACTGTACACAACCCTTGTAGATGTGGCCACTGATCTTACCACCAATTGTAGCATCCTGTGTTGCCTACGTACCACAACTGCTGGGGCATGGGTGTTGGGGTCCTGTCGGTGTCCTTGGCTAGCCCATGGAATTTCTCCCACTGTGAACGAGACAAGGCATCCGCTATGTTATTTTCCACTCCTGGCACGTGCAAAGCTCTGAATACTATATCGTGGCGCAAACAGCCCAATACAAACACTCGCAACAGCTTCAAAACCTGCTTGTTCCTGGCTGATTGACGGTTCACAATCTCCACCACTGCCATGTTATCAATTCTGAAAGCAACTTTCTTGTGTGCCAGCTGTTCCCCCCACAATGTCACCACTACTACCAGTGGAAAGAGTTCCAAAAACGCGATACTCCTACCCCCTCCCGCCCATTCTGCTGGCCATTGTTCAGCGCACCATTTCCCTTGCCAGAAAAGTCCTAAACCCTTACTGCCTGCTGCATCTGAAAAGATTTGAATATCCCAGACTAGATCCTCTTCCCTTGCCAATGGAATACCATTAATTTCTTGCAAGAATACTCTCCACATTCTCAGGTCCCTCCTCACACCCATCTGAAAGTCTCACATGGTGGTGTGGGGGTCTCTGTCCCATAAGCGCCCTATCTAGCCTTCTACAAAAAGTCCTCCTTACTCTCACCGCTCTGCAGGCAAAATTAAGATGCCCTAACAGTACCTGTATCTCTTTGACTGTGACCTTGTCATGAGCTAGCATTGCCCCCTGCAGCTCCAACATCTCTAATTATTTCTCTTCTGATAAACGCGCTTGCATTTTCCTGGAATCGATTTCTATACCCAAAAAGGAAAGAGCCGTGCTAGGCTCCATTGTTTTCTCAGGTGCCAAAGGCACCCCCAACTCCCTCATAAGCTCTTTGAAGTTTTCCAGAGCCGCCTGGCACTCCACGGAGCCTAAGGTGCCCACAAAAAAGAAATCATCCAGATAAGGCCTCACCAGTTGGTGAGCCGTATGCTTGCTAAATAGCCACTCAAATAATGAGCAAGACATAGAACAGCCCATCGGTAATGCTTTGTCCACGTACCATCTTCCATTGAAATGGACTCCCAGAAGATCCCAATCATCTAGATGGACTGAAAGCAAACGGAAAGCGGATTTTATGTCGCATTTTGCGATTCCCGCTGTTGCGCCCGCTGTTGCGCCCGCTGTCCCACTAGTGACATGACCAGCTCAACTGACGAATATAAAAGAGTAGCCTCTTTCTCATCGATAAAATCATTCACTGAGCTCCCACTGAGCACCCACCATCCTTCCCTCGTGCACTTCTTTGTCTAATTTCTACTGAACTAAGTTAGGATGTTCCTTTGCAGATTGCAAATTCTCCACCCATTTTCTGCATCGCGGTCCCCTACACCCTAATCTAAACCCCCATTTGAAACCCTTCCTCAGCACCTCTGCAGCCTTCTGGTTGACATAACCCTGTAAGCCCGCCTCTACCTTGCTCGCTTTAACCGGTGTAAGAGCCCTTTGGTCGAACCCCCTTTCCCCCTCATTTTCCTGCAAAATGATGTGCCTATTTTCCCCCTGTGTTCCCCCCTTGCTGCAACAGCTGGCTACCCTGTTGGTGTCCCGGCACCCGACCAACAATTGACCAATGCGTGTCTACCCCTGCATTTTGAACACTCACGTTTGAATTTACAGACTTCCTGATGCAGGATCCCTTATTAAAGTCGCAGCAGGACCCCCCCAAACCTGTCTGTCCTCTACCCGTTCCTCCCACCCCTCCCCGGGTGGGCTTTCCCTGAAAGGGCTGGTAGACTAACGGGAGCCCACTGTTAGTGAAAATAGTCTTCCCGGTCCTAGCCGCTCCCATCGTCTGTTGCCACAAGTCTGTGTCTAACTCCCCCCAATTAGCTTCGGAATCCCAGGCCATGCGAGCCTAACCTCCTCATCATACTGTGCCCATGCGTATCCCCCCTGTGATCTGGGTCTTCCGGTTCTCATCCATATATTTAAACAGGGCCACACAGTATTCCGAGTAAACACTTGTGTAAATCAAGAATGCTGCTGTCCAGTTTACTATCGTGAGGGGCACCCGTGGCATCTTGGCTAGATCATATTCCTCCTCTTTTGAACCCTCTTCTGCGCGCACCTCCCTGTGTAATAGTTTGAGCATTTTTCAACATATTCCTTTCCAAATGTGCTCTTTAGCTGTCACCATTAATTGTGCGCCTAGCCGCTTGGTCACTCCCATTAACGGCAATCTTTTCATTTTTAAATCCTTGCTCTGAACTTCCCCTTTGGTCTCTGGAACGGTCTCCTCCTTTTATTCGACTTTCCAACTTATCTGGGTTTGTACTATGCTCCTTTTTTGGGGTAGCAGACTTACCATTATCCTCGGTACCCACACATATATCTAATACATATTAGCCCTTCCTCAGTGTACCCGCCTCCCCTTCTCTAATTCCCCCCAACCCCTACCGAAATCATTTTCGGCCTTTCCCCAATTCCCTGTGCTTTACCTGGCTCCAAGGAGGGTGCCTGTGATGCTGCAATCCGCCTTGCCATGTGGGTCATGTTCTGAGCCACCTTGCAGATCCGTTCCTCAGGCTCTGGCGCAGACGTTCAACCTGCAACATTCTACTCGACACGTTAATTTGCCCCCCTTATCCCATCCTCTACCTCATCCTTCGCCCTCTTCCAAGCTATCTTCATCATAGTCTAATTCCTCCCGGCACTCGCTACCCTCATTTTGATGGTCCCCAACTAGGCCCAATTCCCTCCTTTAGGAGGAGCCGACTGCACCCACCGGTGCTCCCCGGCACCCTTTGACGGCATGTTCCTGTGTCTTTGTTGCCCTGTAGACCGTGGAGGTCCGTCAGGTGTTGGGGCCAGTGAGATTGCTTGTGGCTTACTTCTGCCAGCCACGACGGAATCCCCTTCCGGTACTGGGAGCACAACGGGAGTCTCCGCCCTCCCTTCTCCTTGGCGCCTCTGAGGTGCTCCAAGCTCTGCTAAGTCTGTTTCCTGGCACTGCTCCCTCACCTGAAATAAAAATTATTGGTCTGGTGTGCTGGGCCTAAATTACCTCGCCTCTAACTCCAACTGCCTCCTCTTGCTGACCCGCAACGTGCTCTCTACCCAACTCCGCCCCACCTTAACTAAGTCTTCTGATATGTGCTCGCTAACCTCCCCTTTCTCCCCATCACTCCATTCTAGGCCTGCCATGAAAACAGCCTGTTAACCCTGCTGCCCTGCCCCTAGATCCCTGTGCCTGCTACCCTGCCCTGTCCAACCCCACTTCTTGCCCTAGTGCCCCCCTCTTCCTGTGCCCACCCTCAGCTGCCTAACCCAGCTGACCCACCTTGCGCCATGTAGGCATCTATTTGGCCCCGCAGTTCCCTACCCCTCACTTCCTCATTCCAGGAAGTGAAAATATCAAGCCCTTCCCAATCCTGGCCACCGCGGCTGGTTCCAAATCCCCAGGTACCCCGTCCTCCACTCCCTGCCACTCTGCCATCCCTGACTCCCTCGCCCCCTCCCACCTGTCTACCAGCCCTCTTCCAAATGGGGATACCCCCTCCTCCCCTGAAGTGCCTTCCTGCCCTTGCTGGCCCCAACCGGGCTCCAGTTCATCCCCAGATTCCACATAAACCAGTCCCTCCCTCTGCCCCCCTGCCCTGTCACCCTGCATTAATGGGCCCTCACTGCTGCTCCCACTTTCAATTATACGGGGGCCTTGTGGTCCCGCCCCCTGCCTGCCCTTTCTCTCCAATTCCACACGTGGCCTCCCTCGACTCCCCGCACCCCCCAGCCACATCCCCTCTGCCATTTTTCCCAAATCCGGGGGCCTCGTGCTCATTCGCGCTCATTCGCGCCCAGCCCCCTAGCAGGCAATACCTCTGGCCGGCCATCTGCCGGAGGACCGTTTGTCGAGTTCCTCTGGCGAGCCCCGACGCCGGGAAAAAGGCTGCAGTTCTCTCCGGGGCTCCCGCGCGAGTGCGGGCCTTGGTTTCTTTCTTCCAGATGGGGCCCCTCTTCTGTTGTACGAGCGGCCCCTTGCACTCACCTCATTGACGCGTGCTCTTTTCGAAGACGTGCAAGCCGCAATGGTGGCCGCAACCCCAGCAGAAGCGTGCCGTGTGGGGCGTGACCCTCCCGCTGTATCCGGCATGAGGAGATCGAGCCGCCCTGCCTCGCTAAGCAGCCGGACTGCCTCCAACACATGGTAGTTCTCCATACCTCTGAATACTAAACACTGCCTAACCTTCTTCCTAAACTCACTATATGTCTTCTCCCACACTGACTACTGCTGCTCCCACTAACACGCTACCTACCCACCAAAAACGGCACTACGCTACGCTACTCCCAGCCACCAGGTCACCAAACCTAAAAGGGTGGCTTGGAATGGCGTGAGCCCCCTTTATGTAATTGGGCTATATCTCAAAACAGCCCAAATGCACACAACATGGCCACTAATCGGCCAGCCCCACCCCCTCCCAATCTGCCCGGGGACAGACCTTGCGGTCTTCGGCTGCCCCTCAAACTCCCCTTCTCAGTGGCAGCAGACTCCATTACCATGATCTTCTTCCACCAAGCCCCAAGGTACTGTTAGCTTTCACTAGCAGTACCCTCTCAAAGGATATAGGAGGTGAGCAGTGAGAGATCTATCCATCAAAGGATAGTTTTAAACTAGTGGTGTTTTGAGGTTTTTGTTTTTACTTTTTTTAAATTTTACTTTAGACTCTGGGATTATTAATTTTCACACTTGTTTATCTTGGTTTGTAACTTTCGGCAGCACAGCACCATCATGTTGAGTAGGTAACTTCGATGTTCCCTACAGTCTCTGACTCTGCTCTACTGGACCAAACTAGGGCTTGTTCCCTCGATCCTGTGAAATAAATGCGCTGTCCCTCCATGCTGTATTGTCCACCGCTGGGATGGCTCTGGGTGGATCTGCAGGTCACAAAGTTCGCTCACTGACTCAGCTTGCTCTCATGAAAGCGGTAAATAAACGAGGTACCATTAGAGTGGGTACAAATAGCAGTTCTGTTTACAGAGCGCGCGCGCTAATTATTATTATCATTGTATTGCTGCTTTTATAGTAATTATTATTAAAGAGCAGCACTTACACGTGCGTGTGATGGAGTTGGTGGCAAACATACAGCAGCTTCCACAAACCTGAACTGCCTGCTCCTGCTCAGAGACAGGTTAGCAGCCTGAAACCCCTTTTAGCCTAGATTTTGGTTTGATTGGTGTCGAGAGGTGAGAATAGAAGTGTTTTTATTCTAGTTGAGCTGTTGCTTGAATTCCGCAGCATAGCGCATTATCAAGGCACAGGAGCGGCTGTTTCCTGGTGCTATTAAGGTGAACATGGTCAGCTCGACAGGGTCAGCTTTAGGGCAGTGCGACCGGTGCGGCTGCACAGGGCGCTGAGCTTTTTTGGTGGAACTGACCTCGAATGGGCGCGCTGTGTTTAGCAGTAACTACCGATTTAAAAGCAGCTGATGCAGAATTTCTTGTGCATCCAGATATCAGGCAGCAATAAAATGTCAAGATGACTCCTGTGGTAATGATCCTGCTACAGAGAGAGATCAGAAGTGTGTCTCGTGGCAGCTTTGACTCACTATAAAGTAGCACAGCGGGTTAATATGCCTGCTGCAAAGAACAGATCTGTATTGTATGTGGATAGCGGAGTGGATTAGTAAAGCCAGCCTTTACCAGCCCTTTAAAACAAATGAAATGTATGCGAGAGAGGGGCTATGGAGAAATGAGGGGGGTCCTTTTCCTGGGTGGCAGTGAGGGAATCCCACTAGAAGGAGGTCATGGGGCGTGGGGTGGTGTGGGGGGGGGGGGGGGCAAAAAGATTGCCTCACCAAGCTGGCCCTGCAGCTCGACTCCAGCCTGCTGCAGAGTGATTAATGAGATCCAAAACTCTTCCCAAAAGACAATGCCCATTTTAGAAGTACTTTGCACATGTACATTTTGCTCACAATTACAAATAATCTTTTTTATAATTTTGGACTTCACAAGTAAAAGCATTTACTAACAAAAGGTTTTGATTTCGGTTAATCTGTTATGTTATTTGTATTTGTAAAGTGCACTGTCTCCGTGATCGTGTTCTGATGCTAAGCAGGTGTGTTTACCTAGCCCTGCCTAGGGTAGGTTGGTTAATTAAAAAGCCAGGTCTTCAGCTTCTAGCGTAATCGAAGAAGAGAGTAGGAGGCTCTGATGTGGAGTGGGAGGTTGTTCAGTGGTGTGGGAGCGATGTAAGAGAAGGCCCATTCTCCAGATCTGGTTCTGTACATGCATGGGATGTGTGGAAGTAGGACTCTGATGGAGGTGTCCGAATGGTTGGTGGATTGTTGGAGGAATTAATGCAACTGTTAAGGTGGGTGGGGCCTGAGTTGTGTAATGCCTTGAATGTGTGTTTGAAATGAGCGTGTTTGTGTATCAGGGTGTCAGTGGAGATCCCTGAGGTGTGGTGTAATGCGAGTTTTGTGTGGGAGCATCAGGATGAGTCGGGCTGTCGAGGTCTGGATGGTTTGTAGTCTTCTGGTGAGTTGCTAGGTGATCCCGCCATAGAGAGCGTTCCCATAGTCCAACTTGCTGGTGATTAGGGAATGAGTGACATATTTTTTGATGTTGCTTGAAGATCTTCCTCAGCTTTGTCAGGTTGAGGAAGCAGGATGAAGTGACTGTGTTGACTTGTGCAGTCATGGCCAGTTTGCTGTTGATGATGATTCAAAGGTTCCTGGCATGGGTGCTGGGTGTGGGTCTGAATTCATCCGGCCAGCAGTTGGAGTCCCATGGTGAGGTGTTCTTGCCGAGGATCACTACTTTTGTCTTGTTGATGTTGGCTTTCATTCAGTTAGCAACTTTGGTCATGCAGGTGATTAACTTGTTCCTTGTGTTGGGGGCCTCAGGGGCGTGCAGCATAATTGGAGTGCTCTGAAAGTTTGTGCACACTCAAAGATTGAAATGTCTGTGACTATTCACAAACTCCTCTCCGATTGTTCCCTCACCCGGAAAGGCCAGGAGTACATTTCCAGGCTGGGAATGGAAGTCCAACAAAATTGGTGAGGTGCAAAAGAAAATATTTCTACAATGGGAAAAATGTATTACCTGTTTAAATGTCATTGCACAAATGTGATGGCATTTTGCCAAAGCAGCTGTGCACTATGTACAATTGTGCATGCAGAAATGCCTATGCATAGTCTCAATTGTAAATTCATAAACTTTATCCAGTAATATGCCTGGAAAAGAAGTGCGGGTATCACAGGCTTCCAGGCGTAACCTGAGAAAGCTTTGTGAACTATGTAAATGAGTACTACATCCATGTTAGTTTATACACCACCGGGTGTAAATCTACCTTTTTTAGGAATCAGGCTCATAAACTGAGTGGTCGGGGAGACCTACTGGTTCCATCAAGTCACAATTCAAACAACCACTGAAGTATTTAATGTAGATTTTGGTCACTGGTGTAACAAAACTTGAGGGGGCCTCACTGCAGGGCACGAGGAGGGCCCCCTCTGGACTCAATCATGAGTTCTCCAGCCAGAGGAATGTGCTGAGGGGTGCCCCCTGGAGCATGGGGCCTCCCCGCACGACAGGGGCTGCGGGGGCCTGTGTTACGCCACTGATTTTGCTGAAAATTGGTACAACAATGTCCGTCACAAAACAGACTATTTAAGCACGTACTAGACATAAATAGTTGTCTGTATTAACCCTGGGTGGTGAACCCTGCTCCGTTCGCAGAGCTTTCCACATTACGCGGAGCTCGCGGAGTTCCCAAAAACTCCGCTCCGCTATGCAGAGCGAATTTTTTTTCCTTGCTCGTGTTCATCAACGTCAAGTTGGCGACCGTAAGCGAGGAAAATATACCTTCTGGTGAGATCTTTACTCGTTCGCAATCGTCAACATCAAGTTGGTGATCGCGAGCATGGAAAATCAACCTCCCGGCGAGATTTTTCAGCGTGGGGGGGTCAGGTTTCTCATTGTGAGTGGTTGCGTATGCTCGCAACAGCTCGTGTTAAGAAACTGCCCGTTTGCGTTGAAAAAGCTGCTGCTCGAGTAAAAATCTACTCGAGCAGTAGAAAAGGAAAGCAGGGACCGCTTGCGCTGTGCATGGTGCCGTTTGCAATGATTGCACAGTGCGGACAAGCATCCAGCACTCTTCAATCAACGCGAACTGCATTTTTCTATTGTACTCCGCCGCTTGCCGAGCTCCGCGTAGTGCGGCAGAGTTTATTTTTGTCACTTCGCGGAGTTTTGCGTAGTGCAACTCCGCGAACTCCGTCCAGGGATAGTCTGTATAAAATGTCATTGCCATATAAAACATAATAAAAAGCAAACACATTTCAGGTAACTCTCTTACCTAAGAACAATGATACAATGTGTTTAAACTTTCAGTCATTACAGCCTGATTCTTAAAGTTAACAAAAAATGGAAGACATTTCTCATACAGTGAGTCATTATTTTTATTAAGCAGATTAATATAGAAAGTATTTGTTACAGGATCTCTGCCCTGCATTCACCGCATGCTGAGATTTTAAGCCATGATGAGGAAAGTCGGGCACAGGCCGAGTGCCAGAGCTTATCTGAGATGTGGTGGTGGCTGCCTTCAGGGATGTTGCAGATTGACTCGAGCTGTTGGCCTGCTATTTGGGTTCTGTTTTTCCTTTTTGTTCTGCATTTTGGTCAGACAGGTGCCATTTTGAATTTTAGTTTTGTTTCTCAGTCCAAGGACTAACTTTTTCGAGATCTCACCAGCAGCAGCTCCTCCGCTAAGGCAGAGGAGCATCACCCCACTGAGTGTAAAAGAAAAACGCAACAATAATAACAGTACATTATTATAATTTTATTTCTCTGCATGGAGCCGGAGCCAGGTTAGAGCAGGGCAGGGTTGGGCTGTGTCACAGGGAAAGTGGAGTGGTATAATGTGCACCGTAAGTGCGCATGACGCTTTGGCAGGCTGTCTTGGGCGGGCTAACCAGCCATGCGCTCTTAGAATTTCTCCACCTGGCTGTGTTGTACAGCCGGGTAAAGAAAACATGCACCGGCTCCCACTCCCTGTCTGAGTGCTGAACCTGGCCACACAGACCAATCACGACGGCATTGTCATGCTGCTGACAGCAGTATCATAAATGGCTTAGGGGAGTCTGGGAGACTGCGTACTTCCATCAGGAAGAGAAGAGGATGAAGGAGAGGTGGCGGACCTTCACAGGTAAGTGAGCATTTATTTATTCATTAAATTGAGCCCCTCTCCCCCCGCCCTTCCACTACTTTTACAAAGCGGCCACCACCTGCTCTCACCCTCTGAATTGCGCAAATAAAACACTGCTTCCAAGTGCCCTGTTGCTGCATGTAAATATCCGATTTAAATTTATGTTTCCTATATAAGAGAAACGGGCCAGCAGGGGAATGTGTTGCAACATTTTCAATTGCTCCCAGTAACCTCATGTGGGTTTCCTGCTTGTTAACCAGATATTATCACCCTGGATTCCCCAGATCTGGTCCCTTGGATCCTCTTTGTGAGTCAGGCCTCTACTAGTCTGTCATATGTACGGGTTTTGGTCCCATCTGCTTTTTCCTCTACCAGAAGGGGTTTCTTTTGAAGCGCATCTTCCAACATCAGTCTCCAATCTACAAAGGCTGAAGAAAGGGATCTGTAGCACACAAGGGGGTAGCTGTTCCTAAAGAAGTAAAATAATACGGAAAGAATGTTGATACTGGGGGGAGGATCTTCCTTAGTAGTAAGTTCTGCCCTTACATACCTATGACGGCGTCATGCTTCATCATTGGGCGTTTTGCTCCTCGTGGGGTCGGTGCTCCAATACCACACGGGCCCCGCAAGATGGCTCTTTGGTGGAGATCTTTTAGTAGAACACTGTAATGGTGATTGCAGGTGTGTGGAACAAGTGAGTCAGTGGGTATAAAATACCACAGAGGTACCCTGGGATGAGTTTTAATCCTGGGTCCCCCTGGTAAGGTTAAAAGCAATATCTACATTGTAAATTCCCATTAATGAGGAAACACAATTTAGTGGTGAGTGCAAGTGGTGTGGGTCGACATGTGTCACACCCTAATGGTCCAGGAGGGATCCATGGCATTTCATCAGGACCGGGGGATGGTTTAGTAAAAGAAAAACTCTATTCATACCCTAACTAAGGGATGGTAGAGTCTGGGTGCAGATATCAATTGATCACCGACCTGTACACTCATAGTAGTGTGAATGATAAGAATAGTAGATGGTAAACCTTTTTGCTGTTATTTTGTTTCCTATTTTATGGACTGTTCCCCTTAGGTCAGAGCAGGCACCTGCGTCAAGACTGGGGCATGAAATATTTCTCTCTTAGTGTTAAGTTTAGTCACCTACCACTTTGCCTGCTCGCCTGAAGGAAGAAAGGGATTGCCCATTTTTCAGAACGAAGATCTGGGTTAAAGTATGCCTGTCACAGTCAGCCATATACAGCGTTGCAGTCAATGTGTCCAATCTTTTTCCAGCAACAACCAACAGACACATGCACTACGAAATATATTCACAGACGCACCCACACTACATTGAATCTACTAATTACAAGTCAATTTTCCTTGCAGGTAACATAGGTGGCACACTTCTCGCCTTTAAAGTTACAGAAAACAATACACACATATGCAGTTTAATTACGAAGGTGGGTCAAGCAAAGTGACCCAGTTTAAAAACTGTAAATTTAGAAAAGGCAGCTTGATATTCTTCTGATTATTTATCCCTTATTTAATATTCTTTTATATTTCTTTCCATGCTCTGGGAGACTTTGCATCTTAAAAACCTATATCATCTTTTTCCTCTCTGAGCAAAGATACTCTTCTAATATTACGGATACGTCCATTGCACATTAAATTACTCAACTTTTCAATACATTTGCAATTCGTGACAAACGTTTTCTTGGTTAGTTGCAATTTCATGTTTTTCCTGCCTCTAATGCTCACTCCCAATAGATCGTTCAGATCACAGCCATCCAGCTTCTTTTTTGCTTCATTCTTTTTTCATTGTACTTTAATTCTGAGGATCTTGTCGCCCACTTCTGCAATATTCCCTCTTCTAGTCAAATTCAAATTCAAATATTTCTTTATTCGGCATTTAAAAAATACCATAAAAGTGCATAAAAAGGGTTAAAAACTTTAAAATACAATTCAATTCATTACATTTCATTTGCACAGGGTCACTCAGTTAATGGGCAATACAATCAGCTCCTCCCTCTCGAGTTCCTTATCCTGACCGCCATCTTGATAAAATTCGTAATACAGAACAGAGTATAAGCATCATTAGCCTTTTGCAGGAACAATAAAGCTAACTTGGCGTGTTTAAGATTTGCTCTTTTCAAGATTCCGACCAGGTACGTGCGCCTAGGTAGTGTATAAAATGAGCACAATAAAACAAAATGAAGGGTATCCTGAGGAGACCTATTGTCGCAGCCGCAGGTACCCTGCTGCTCAACCGATGAAGTAAAACCTGGGGGGTCAGCCAGTAAATGATGTAAAAGGTTGAACCTAAAACGGGTCATAAAAAATCTGTCCTGTGCGTTGTGGGTCAGTGAAAGATAGGGTTCCATACCACTCACATTTTTCAGTAATCTATAAGCAGCAACTGTGGGTTTACGTTCTTCAATGGCCGCCCTGCTTGCAGATGTCCATTACCCAAATAATTTCTTAACTCTCAGTTTATCTTGGGTGGTAATGGCTTCAGGGTTAATAAAAAGATTCTTACAGCCAATGCCCTCGAGTGTGCCCTTTACATATTTTAACCAGGGGATGGAACTCCCTTTGTCTCTTTTCAGGCAATCTGTTATGATTTGTCTGCTTAGGTCTGCCTCCGGGTTAGTCCAGATCATCACCCAGGCCAAAAGCGGCCTGACCTTGATTTGATCTTCAATATAGGCTTCTCCTAGTTCTTCATGTGTGATATAGGAAGGGATACTATGTGGGGTTTTAAGTATCCTTCTGAAGAATTTATTTTCCTCTGCCTGTACCTGTTGAATATTTACGAAGCCCCAAACCTCTTCCCCGTAGGCTACTTTAGCGCAACAGATTGATCTGTACAAATTCATGACTTGTTCAGGAGACCACCTGCCCAGCCTACGACCGTAATTCATTATTGCCCCGGTAGAGGCCACCAGTTTTGAACAGTGTTTTTCCACCAAAAGTCTAAACTTTAACAACCCATCACATAATAGGCCTAAATAAGAAAAGGACTGAACCTGTCCTATTTTATGGGTGTCTATCTTGTAGGAAAACTTCTTGTCTGGTCTGGCCCCCGCCAGCATGACATAGGACTTGTCCAAATTTGCGGATAGGTCAAGTGTGTTCATGAAGCTGACAAACCCGTCAATCAGCCTCTGAAGCCCCCTGGGGGACCGAGCTAACAACACCACGTCGTCCGCATAAAGCAGGACGGGGACCGGGCGGCTACCTACTTGAGGAGAGTCTACTCCTAGTTTACTTAGTTCGCTGTCTAGATTATTAATATAAAGGGAAAACAAAAAAGGAGCTAAAATGCAGCCCTGCCGCACCCCACTGTTGCATGGGAATGGTGGTGTCCTGCCTCCGTCTGGGTTAAAACGAACAGACGCAGTAGTGTTCCAATGCAAGGCCTTAAGAATGTTAACTAAATCCAGGTCCACCCCTAGGCCTATCATCAGGGCCCATAGCTTCTCTCTGTTCACGTGATCGAACGCAGCAGAGAGATCCATGAACCCTAGGTAAACCGCGCCCTTACTGGCTATAGTGTACTTAGCAACCAGCAAGTAAAGGTTCAGGCATTGGTCCGTAGTTGACCTTTCCTCCCTGAACCCATATTGAGTGTCAGTGATTATCTGATGCGTGTCCGCCCATTCTCTAAGGCGATTAAGGACAACACGACCCAACACCTTCGCTGTGACATCAATCAGAGATATCGAGCGATAGCATTGGGGGTCGTGCCTATTCCCTTTTTTATATATCGGGACTATTATTGCAGAGGACCAGGAGTGCGGCAGACCGGCTTCCACTGCCGCATTTAAGACCCTCGTTAGAATGGGAGCCCACATCTCCACCTTGCTAAGGTAGAGATCGGGAGGTATGCCATCTGGGCCGGGCGCTTTATTTTTGGATAGGCCTAATATGGCCCCTTCTACTTCTGCCAGGGTGATCTCTATCCTTGCAACCCATCTTAAACCATGCCCCTCGTCATTATTGGTTTCGCCAGTGTGATTATATAAGTTTTTAAAATGGGAATGCCATTGTTCTGGCAAAATAGTGCTAGAAATCTGTGGGGCATTTGAGTCCTGGAAACAGGGTTTGTTTATAATTTTCCAGAACTCTTTCAAGTCCCTTCTAACCGCAGCCTCCCATAGGTCCTCCCAAGCTTGCATTTGATTGCTAGATTTACGTTTTTTTAATGCCTTTTTATATGCCAGCCTGCATTGGGCGATGTATAACTTATCCCTAGGGAGAGATTTTAAGCTAGCTTTCAGCTCTTTGTGTGCTTGTGAACAGTCTTTATCAAACCACCTGGGGATGGTGTTTAATCACCCATTCTTGGTGGTCTTTAATAGTCCTTCGATGAGGTGCGCCATCTCCTCAAATGCGTTTACAACAGCAGCCCCCTCTATAGAGGGGTCGAGGCAAACATTGAATGCGTCTGCCCCTGTTGTTATTAGACATTTATAAAAGGTGTCCCCATATATTTTGGACCATCTAAGTCTCCTCCCTTGGTCTGTTACGTTCTCTACAGAAGCAACCCCATGGCTCGCGTTTTTAATGGTCGGGCCTTTTAGGTCTAACACAAGGGGATTGCGGTCACTATATATGCTCCATTCTATTTCTGTCCCTTTGACCCATGCTTTAAATATACTAGATACCATAATATAATCAATATAGGGGCGACAGCCTCTACCCTTAAAAGTGGGATTAATCTCCCCACCACTACCCAATTCTACAAGATCCAAGGTGTGGACCAGATTGTGACCACTGTTCCCTCTAGGGCGTGCGCGCGCACCGCTCCTGACCTCAGCGCACACCACCTCGCCGGCCGCTTTGAAAGGAGCGACCGGCAACGAGTGGAACACAGGACAGAAAGGGACAAAACGAGTGGGACAGAGGGCAGAAGGGCACCAAAAACAAAGGGAAAAAAACGAGTGGAACACAGGACAGAAAGGGACAAACCGAGTGTGACAGAGGGCAGAAGGGCACCAAAAACAAGGGGAAAAAAACGAGTGGAACACAGGAGAGAAAGGGACAAAACGAGTGGGACAGAGGGCAGAAGGGCACCAAAACGAGTGGGACAGAGGGCAGAAGGGCACCAAAAACGAGTGGGACAGAGGGCAGAAGGGCACCAAAAACAAGAGGGATAGAGGGCAGAAGGGTACCAAAAACGAGTGGGACAGAGGGCGGAAGGGCACCAAAAACAAGGGAAAAACGAGTGGAACACAGGACAGAAAGGGACAAAACGAGTGGGACAGAGGGCAGAAGGGCACCAAAAACAAGGGGGAAAAACGAGTGGAACACAGGAAAGAAAGGGACAAAACGAGTGGGACAGAGGGCAGAAGGGCACCAAAAACGAGTGGGACAGAGGGCAGAAGGGCACCAAAAATGAGTGGGACAGAGGGCAGAAGGGCAGCAAAAACAAGGGGAAGAAACGAGTGGAACACAGGACAGAAAGGGACAAAACGAGTGGGACAGAGGGCAGAATGGCACCAAAAACGAGTGGGACAGAGGGCAGAAGGGCACAAAAAACGAGTGGGACAAAGGGCAGAAGGGTACCAAAAATGAGTGGGACAGAGGGCAGAAGGGCACCAAAATGAGTGGGACAGAGGGCAGAAGGGCACCAAAAACAAGGGGAAAACGAGTGGAACACAGGACAGAAAGGGACAAAACGAGTGGGACAAAGGGCAGAAGGGCCCCAAAAACAAGGGGAAAAAACAAGTGGAACACAGGACAGAAAGGGACAAAACGAGTGGGACAGAGGGCAGAAGGGCACCAAAAACGAGTGGGACAGAGGGCAGAATGGCACCAAAAATGAGTGGGACAGAGGGCAGAAGGGCACAAAAAACGAGTGGGACAGAGGGCAGAAGGGCACCAAAAATGAGTGGGACAGAGGGCAGAAGGGCACCAAAAACAAGGGAAAAATGAGGGGAACACAGGACAGAAAGGGAGAAAACGAGTGGGACAGAGGGCAGAAGGGCACCAAAAACAAGGGAAAAACGAGTGGAACACAGGACAGAAAGGGACAAACCGAGTGGGACAGAGGGCAGAAGGGCACCAAAAACAAGGGAAAAACGAGTGGAACACAGGACAGAAAGGGACAAACCGAGTGGGACAGAGGGCAGAAGGGCACCAAAAACAAAGGAAAAAAAACAAGTGGAACACAGGAGAGAAAGGGACAAAACGAGTGGGACAGAGGGCAGAAGGGCACCAAAACGAGTGGGACAGAGGGCAGAAGGGCACCAAAAACGAGTGAGACAGAGGGCAGAAGGGCACCAAAAACAAGAGGGATAGAGGGCAGAAGGGCACCAAAAACGAGTGGGACAGAGGGCGGAAGGGCACCAAAAACAAGGGAAAAACGAGTGGAACACAGGACAGAAAGGGACAAAACGAGTGGGACAGAGGGCAGAAGGGCACCAAAAACAAGGGGGAAAAACGAGTGGAACACAGGACAGAAAGGGACAAAACGAGTGGGACAGAGGGCAGAAGGGCACCAAAAACGAGTAGGACAGAGGGCAGAAAGGCACCAAAAACGAGTGGAACAGAGGGCAGAAGGGCAGCAAAAACAAGGGGAAGAAACGAGTGGAACACAGGACAGAAAGGGACAAAACGAGTGGGACAGAGGGCAGAATGTCACCAAAAACGAGTGGGACAGAGGGCAGAAGGGCACAAAAAACGAGTGGGACAAAGGGCAGAAGGGTACCAAAAATGAGTGGGACAGAGGGCAGAAGGGCATCAAAACGAGTGGGACAGAGGGCAGAAGGGCACCAAAAACAAGGGGAAAACGAGTGGAACACAGGACAGAAAGGGACAAAACGAGTGGGACAAAGGGCAGAAGGGCCCCCAAAACAAGGGAAAAAAACAAGTGGAACACAGGACAGAAAGGGACAAAACTAGTGGGACAGAGGGCAGAAGGGCACCAAAAACGAGTGGGACAGAGGGCAGAATGGCACCAAAAATGAGTGGGACAGAGGGCAGAAGGGCACAAAAAACGAGTGGGACAGAGGGCAGAAGGGCACCAAAAATGAGTGGGACAGAGGGCAGAAGGGCACCAAAAACAAGGGAAAAATGAGGGGAACACAGGACAGAAAGGGAGAAAACGAGTGGGACAGAGGGCAGAAGGGCACCAAAAACAAGGGAAAAACGAGTGGAACACAGGACAGAAAGGGACAAACCGAGTGGGACAGAGGGCAGAAGGGCACCAAAACAAGGGGAAAAAACGAGTGGAACACAGGACAGAAAGGGACAAAACGAGTGGGACAGAGGGCAGAAGGGCACTAAAAACGAGAGGGACAGAGGGCAGAAGGGCACCAAAAACGAGTGGGACAGAGGGCAGAAGGGCACCAAAAACAAGGGGAAGAAACGAGTGGAACACAGGACAGAAAGGGACAAAACCAGTGGGAAAGAGGGCAGAAGGGCACCGAAAACGAGTGGGACAGAGGGCAGAATGGCACCAAAAATGAGTAGGACAGAGGGCAGAAGGGCGCAAAAAACGAGTGGGACAGAGGGCAGAAGGGCACCAAAAATGAGTGGGACAGAGGGCAGAAGGGCACCAAAAACGAGTGGGACAGAGGGCAGAAGGGCACCAAAAACAAGGGAAAAACAAGTGGAACACAGGACAGAAAGGGACAAACCGAGTGGGACAGAGGGCAGAAGGGCACCAAAAACAAGGGAAAAAACGAGTGGAACACAGGACAGAAAGGGACAAAACGAGTGGGACAGAGGGCAGAAGGGCACCAAAAACGAGTGGGACAGAGGGCAGAAGGGCACCAAAAACGAGTGGGACAGAGGGCAGAAGGGCACCAAAAACAAGTGGGACGGAGGGCAGAAGGGCACCAAAAACAAGGGGAAAAAATGAGTGGAACACAGGACAGAAAGGGACAAAATGAGTGGGACAGAGGGCAGAAGGGCACCAAAAACAAAGGGAAAAAAACAAGTGGAACACAGGACAGAAAGGGACAAACCGAGTGGGACAGAGGGCAGAAGGCCACCAAAAACAAGGGGAAAAAAACGAGTGGAACACAGGAGAGAAAGGGACATAACGAGTGGGACAGAGGGCAGAAGGGCACCAAAACGAGTGGGACAGAGGGCAGAAGGGCACCAAAAACGAGTGGGACAGAGGGCAAAAGGGCACCAAAAACAAGAGGGATAGAGGGCAGAAGGGCACCAAAAACGAGTGGGACAGAGGGCGGAAGGGCACCAAAAACAAGGGAAAAACAAGTGGAACACAGGACAGATAGGGACAAAACGAGTGGGACAGAGGGCAGAAGGGCACCAAAAACAAGGGGGAAAAACGAGTGGAACACAGGACAGAAAGGGACAAAACGAGTGGGACAGAGGGCAGAAGGGCACCAAAAACGAGTGGGACAGGGGGCAGAAGGGCACCAAAAACGAGTGGGACAGAGGGCAGAAGGGCAGCAAAAACAAGGGGAAGAAACGAGTGGAACACAGGACAGAAAGGGACAAAACGAGTGGGACAGAGGGCAGAATGGCACCAAAAACGAGTGGGACAGAGGGCAGAAAGGCACAAAAAACGAGTGGGACAAAGGGCAGAAGGGTACCAAAAACAAGGGAAAAATGAGGGGAACACAGGACAGAAAGGGAGAAAACGAGTGGGACAGAGGGCAGAAGGGCACCAAAAACAAGGGAAAAACGAGTGGAACACAGGACAGAAAGGGACAAACCGAGTGGGACAGAGGGCAGAAGGGCACCAAAAACAAGGGAAAAACGAGTGGAACACAGGACAGAAAGGGACAAACCGAGTGGGACAGAGGGCAGAAGGGCACCAAAAACAAAGGAAAAAAAACAAGTGGAACACAGGAGAGAAAGGGACAAAACGAGTGGGACAGAGGGCAGAAGGGCACCAAAACGAGTGGGACAGAGGGCAGAAGGGCACCAAAAACGAGTGGGACAGAGGGCAGAAGGGCACCAAAAACAAGAGGGATAGAGGGCAGAAGGGCACCAAAAACGAGTGGGACAGAGGGCGGAAGGGCACCAAAAACAAGGGAAAAACGAGTGGAACACAGGACAGAAAGGGACAAAACGAGTGGGACAGAGGGCAGAAGGGCACCAAAAACAAGGGGAAAAAACGAGTGGAACACAGGACAGAAAGGGACAAAACGAGTGGGACAGAGGGCAGAAGGGCACCAAAAACGAGTAGGACAGAGGGCAGAAAGGCACCAAAAACGAGTGGAACAGAGGGCAGAAGGGCAGCAAAAACAAGGGGAAGAAACGAGTGGAACACAGGACAGAAAGGGACAAAACGAGTGGGACAGAGGGCAGAATGTCACCAAAAACGAGTGGGACAGAGGGCAGAAGGGCACAAAAAACGAGTGGGACAAAGGGCAGAAGGGTACCAAAAATGAGTGGGACAGAGGGCAGAAGGGCATCAAAACGAGTGGGACAGAGGGCAGAAGGGCACCAAAAACAAGGGGAAAACGAGTGGAACACAGGACAGAAAGGGACAAAACGAGTGGGACAAAGGGCAGAAGGGCCCCCAAAACAAGGGAAAAAAACAAGTGGAACACAGGACAGAAAGGGACAAAACTAGTGGGACAGAGGGCAGAAGGGCACCAAAAACGAGTGGGACAGAGGGCAGAATGGCACCAAAAATGAGTGGGACAGAGGGCAGAAGGGCACAAAAAACGAGTGGGACAGAGGGCAGAAGGGCACCAAAAATGAGTGGGACAGAGGGCAGAAGGGCACCAAAAACAAGGGAAAAATGAGGGGAACACAGGACAGAAAGGGAGAAAACGAGTGGGACAGAGGGCAGAAGGGCACCAAAAACAAGGGAAAAACGAGTGGAACACAGGACAGAAAGGGACAAACCGAGTGGGACAGAGGGCAGAAGGGCACCAAAACAAGGGGAAAAAACGAGTGGAACACAGGACAGAAAGGGACAAAACGAGTGGGACAGAGGGCAGAAGGGCACTAAAAACGAGAGGGACAGAGGGCAGAAGGGCACCAAAAACGAGTGGGACAGAGGGCAGAAGGGCACCAAAAACAAGGGGAAGAAACGAGTGGAACACAGGACAGAAAGGGACAAAACGAGTGGGACAGAGGGCAGAAGGGCACCGAAAACGAGTGGGACAGAGGGCAGAATGGCACCAAAAATGAGTAGGACAGAGGGCAGAAGGGCGCAAAAAACGAGTGGGACAGAGGGCAGAAGGGCACCAAAAATGAGTGGGACAGAGGGCAGAAGGGCACCAAAAACGAGTGGGACAGAGGGCAGAAGGGCACCAAAAACAAGGGAAAAACAAGTGGAACACAGGACAGAAAGGGACAAACCGAGTGGGACAGAGGGCAGAAGGGCACCAAAAACAAGGGAAAAAACGAGTGGAACACAGGACAGAAAGGGACAAAACGAGTGGGACAGAGGGCAGAAGGGCACCAAAAACGAGTGGGACAGAGGGCAGAAGGGCACCAAAAACGAGTGGGACAGAGGGCAGAAGGGCACCAAAAACAAGTGGGACGGAGGGCAGAAGGGCACCAAAAACAAGGGGAAAAAATGAGTGGAACACAGGACAGAAAGGGACAAAATGAGTGGGACAGAGGGCAGAAGGGCACCAAAAACAAAGGGAAAAAAACAAGTGGAACACAGGACAGAAAGGGACAAACCGAGTGGGACAGAGGGCAGAAGGCCACCAAAAACAAGGGGAAAAAAATGAGTGGAACACAGGAGAGAAAGGGACATAACGAGTGGGACAGAGGGCAGAAGGGCACCAAAACGAGTGGGACAGAGGGCAGAAGGGCACCAAAAACGAGTGGGACAGAGGGCAAAAGGGCACCAAAAACAAGAGGGATAGAGGGCAGAAGGGCACCAAAAACGAGTGGGACAGAGGGCGGAAGGGCACCAAAAACAAGGGAAAAACAAGTGGAACACAGGACAGAAAGGGACAAAACGAGTGGGACAGAGGGCAGAAGGGCACCAAAAACAAGGGGGAAAAACGAGTGGAACACAGGACAGAAAGGGACAAAACGAGTGGGACAGAGGGCAGAAGGGCACCAAAAACGAGTGGGACAGGGGGCAGAAGGGCACCAAAAACGAGTGGGACAGAGGGCAGAAGGGCAGCAAAAACAAGGGGAAGAAACGAGTGGAACACAGGACAGAAAGGGACAAAACGAGTGGGACAGAGGGCAGAATGGCACCAAAAACGAGTGGGACAGAGGGCAGAAGGGCACAAAAAACGAGTGGGACAAAGGGAAGAAGGGTACCAAAAATGAGTGGGACAGAGGGCAGAAGGGCACCAAAACGAGTGGGACAGAGGGCAGAAGGGCACCAAAAACAAGGGAAAAACGAGTGGAACACAGGACAGAAAGGGACAAAACGAGTGGGACAAAGGGCAGAAGGGCCCCAAAAACAAGGGAAAAAAACAAGTGGAACACAGGACAGAAAGGGACAAAACGAGTGGGACAGAGGGCACAAGGGCACCAAAAACGAGTGAGACAGAGGGCAGAATGGCACCAAAAATGAGTGGGACAGAGGGCAGAAGGGCACAAAAAACGAGTAGGACAGAGGGCAGAAGGGCACCAAAAATGAGTGGGACAGAGGGCAGAAGGGCACCAAAAACAAGGGAAAAATGAGGGGAACACAGGACAGAAAGGGAGAAAACGAGTGGGACAGAGGGCAGAAGGGCACCAAAAACAAGGGAAAAACGAGTGGAACACAGGAAAGAAAGGGACAAACCGAGTGGGACAGAGGGCAGAAGGGCACCAAAAACAAGGGAAAAACGAGTGGAACACAGGACAGAAAGGGACAAACCGAGTGGGACAGAGGGCAGAAGGGCCCCAAAAACAAGGGAAAAAAACAAGTGGAACACAGGACAGAAAGGGACAAAACGAGTGGGACAGAGGGCACAAGGGCACCAAAAACGAGTGAGACAGAGGGCAGAATGGCACCAAAAATGAGTGGGACAGAGGGCAGAAGGGCACAAAAAACGAGTAGGACAGAGGGCAGAAGGGCACCAAAAATGAGTGGGACAGAGGGCAGAAGGGCACCAAAAACAAGGGGAAAATGAGGGGAACACAGGACAGAAAGGGAGAAAACGAGTGGGACAGAGGGCAGAAGGGCACCAAAAACAAGGGAAAAACGAGTGGAACACAGGACAGAAAGGGACAAAACGAGTGGGACAGAGGGCAGAAGGGCACCAAAACGAGTGGGACAGAGGGCAGAAGGGCACCAAAAACGAGTGGGACAGAGGGCAAAAGGGCACCAAAAACAAGAGGGATAGAGGGCAGAAGGGCACCAAAAACGAGTGGGACAGAGGGCGGAAGGGCACCAAAAACAAGGGAAAAACGAGTGGAACACAGGACAGAAAGGGACAAAACGAGTGGGACAGAGGGCAGAAGGGCACCAAAAACAAGGGGGAAAAACGAGTGGAACACAGGACAGAAAGGCACAAAACGAGTGGGACAGAGGGCAGAAGGGCACCAAAAACGAGTGGGACAGGGGGCAGAAGGGCACCAAAAACGAGTGGGACAGAGGGCAGAAGGGCAGCAAAAACAAGGGGAAGAAACGAGTGGAACACAGGACAGAAAGGGACAAAACGAGTGGGACAGAGGGCAGAATGGCACCAAAAACGAGTGGGACAGAGGGCAGAAGGGCACAAAAAACGAGTGGGACAAAGGGAAGAAGGGTACCAAAAATGAGTGGGACAGAGGGCAGAAGGGCACCAAAACGAGTGGGACAGAGGGCAGAAGGGCACCAAAAACAAGGGAAAAACGAGTGGAACACAGGACAGAAAGGGACAAAACGAGTGGGACAAAGGGCAGAAGGGCCCCAAAAACAAGGGAAAAAAACAAGTGGAACACAGGACAGAAAGGGACAAAACGAGTGGGACAGAGGGCACAAGGGCACCAAAAACGAGTGAGACAGAGGGCAGAATGGCACCAAAAATGAGTGGGACAGAGGGCAGAAGGGCACAAAAAACGAGTAGGACAGAGGGCAGAAGGGCACCAAAAATGAGTGGGACAGAGGGCAGAAGGGCACCAAAAACAAGGGAAAAATGAGGGGAACACAGGACAGAAAGGGAGAAAACGAGTGGGACAGAGGGCAGAAGGGCACCAAAAACAAGGGAAAAACGAGTGGAACACAGGAAAGAAAGGGACAAACCGAGTGGGACAGAGGGCAGAAGGGCACCAAAAACAAGGGAAAAACGAGTGGAACACAGGACAGAAAGGGACAAACCGAGTGGGACAGAGGGCAGAAGGGCACCAAAAACAAAGGAAAAAAAACGAGTGGAACACAGGAGAGAAAGGGACAAAACGAGTGGGACAGAGGGCAGAAGGGCACCAAAACGAGTGGGACAGAGGGCAGAAGAGCACCAAAAACGAGTGGGACAGAGGGCAGAAGGGCACCAAAAACGAGTGGGACAGGGGGCAGAAGGGCACCAAAAACGAGTGGGACAGAGGGCAGAAGGGCAGCAAAAACAAGGGGAAGAAACGAGTGGAACACAGGACAGAAAGGGACAAAACGAGTGGGACAGAGGGCAGAATGGCACCAAAAACGAGTGGGACAGAGGGCAGAAGGGCACAAAAAACGAGTGGGACAAAGGGAAGAAGGGTACCAAAAATGAGTGGGACAGAGGGCAGAAGGGCACCAAAACGAGTGGGACAGAGGGCAGAAGGGCACCAAAAACAAGGGAAAAACGAGTGGAACACAGGACAGAAAGGGACAAAACGAGTGGGACAAAGGGCAGAAGGGCCCCAAAAACAAGGGAAAAAAACAAGTGGAACACAGGACAGAAAGGGACAAAACGAGTGGGACAGAGGGCACAAGGGCACCAAAAACGAGTGAGACAGAGGGCAGAATGGCACCAAAAATGAGTGGGACAGAGGGCAGAAGGGCACAAAAAACGAGTAGGACAGAGGGCAGAAGGGCACCAAAAATGAGTGGGACAGAGGGCAGAAGGGCACCAAAAACAAGGGAAAAATGAGGGGAACACAGGACAGAAAGGGAGAAAACGAGTGGGACAGAGGGCAGAAGGGCACCAAAAACAAGGGAAAAACGAGTGGAACACAGGACAGAAAGGGACAAACCGAGTGGGACAGAGGGCAGAAGGGCACCAAAAAGAAGGGAAAAATGAGTGGAACACAGGACAGAAAGGGACAAACCGAGTGGGACAGAGGGCAGAAGGGCACCAAAAACAAAGGAAAAAAAACGAGTGGAACACAGGAGAGAAAGGGACAAAACGAGTGGGACAGAGGGCAGAAGGGCACCAAAACGAGTGGGACAGAGGGCAGAAGAGCACCAAAAACGAGTGGGACAGAGGGCAGAAGGGCACCAAAAACAAGAGGGATAGAGAGCAGAAGGGCACCAAAAACGAGTGGGACAGAGGGCGGAAGGGCACCAAAAACAAGGGAAAAACGAGTGGAACACAGGACAGAAAGGGACAAAACGAGTGGGACAGAGGGCAGAAGGGCACCAAAAACAAGGGGGAAAAACGAGTGGAACACAGGACAGAAAGGGACAAAACGAGTGGGACAGAGGGCAGAAGGGCACCAAAAACGAGTGGGACAGAGGGCAGAAGGGCACCAAAAACGAGTGGGACAGAGGGCAGAAGGGCAGCAAAAACAAGGGGAAGAAACGAGTGGAACACAGGACAGAAAGGGACAAAACGAGTGGGACAGAGGGCAGAATGGCACCAAAAACGAGTGGGACAGAGGGCAGAAAGGCACAAAAAACGAGTGGGACAAAGGGCAGAAGGGTACCAAAAATGAGTGGGACAGAGGGCAGAAGGGCACCAAAACGAGTGGGACAGAGGGCAGAAGGGCACCAAAAACAAGGGAAAAACGAGTGGAACACAGGACAGAAAGGGACAAAACGAGTGGGACAAAGGGCAGAAGGGCCCCAAAAACAAGGGAAAAACGAGTGGAACACAGGACAGAAAGGGACAAAACGAGTGGGACAGAGGGCAGAAGGGCACCAAAACGAGTGGGACAGAGGGCAGAAGGGCACCAAAAACAAGGGAAAAACGAGTGGAACACAGGACAGAAAGGGACAAAACGAGTGGGACAGAGGGCAGAAGGGCACCAAAAACGAGTGGGACAGAGGGCAGAATGGCACCAAAAATGAGTGGGACAGAGGGCAGAAGGGCACCAAAAATGAGTGGGACAGAGGGCAGAAGGGCACCAAAAACAAGGGAAAAATGAGGGGAACACAGGACAGAAAGGGAGAAAACGAGTGGGACAGAGGGCAGAAGGGCACCAAAAACAAGGGAAAAACGAGTGGAACCCAGGACAGAAAGGGACAAACCGAGTGGGACAGAGGGCAAAAGGGCAACAAAAACAAGGGGAAAAAACGAGTGGAACACAGGACAGAAAGGGACAAAACGAGTGGGACAGAGGGCAGAAGGGCACTAAAAACGAGAGGGACAGAGGGCAGAAGGGCACCAAAAACGAGTGGGACAGAGGGCAGAAGGGCACCAAAAACAAGGGGAAGAAACGAGTGGAACACAGGATAGAAAGGGACAAAACGAGTGGGACAGAGGGCAGAAGGGCACCAAAAACGAGTGGGACAGAGGGCAGAATGGCACCAAAAATGAGTAGGACAGAGGGCAGAAGGGCACAAAAAACGAGTGGGACAGAGGGCAGAAGGGCTCCAAAAATGAGTGGGACAGAGGGCAGAAGGGCACCAAAAACGAGTGGGACAGAGGGCAGAAGGGCACCAAAAACAAGGGAAAAACAAGTGGAACACAGGACAGAAAGGGACAAACCGAGTGGGACAGTGGGCAGAAGGGCACCAAAAACAAGGGAAAAAACGAGTGGAACACAGGACAGAAAGGGACAAAACGAGTGGGACAGAGGGCAGAAGGGCACCAAAAACGAGTGGGACAGAGGGCAGAAGGGCACCAAAAACGAGTGGGACAGAGGGCAGAAGGGCACCAAAAACAAGTGGGACGGAGGGCAGAAGGGCACCAAAAACAAGGGGAAAATGAGTGGAACACAGGACAGAAAGGGACAAAACGAGTGGGACAAAGGGCAGAAGGGCACCAAAAACAAGGGGAAAAAAACGACTGGAACACAGGACAGAAAGGGACAAAACGAGTGGGGCAGAGGGCAGAAGGGCACCAAAAACGAGTGGAACAGAGGGCAGAATGGCACCAAAAACGAGTGGGACAGAGGGCAGAAGGGCACAAAAAACGAGTGGGACATAGGGCAGAAGGGCACCAAAAATGAGTGGGACAGAGGGCAGAAGGGCACCAAAAACGAGTGGGACAGAGGGCAGAAGGGCACCAAAAACAAGGGGAAAACAAGTGGAACACAGGACAGAAAGGGACAAACCGAGTGGGACAGAGGGCAGAAGGGCACCAAAAACGAGTGGGGCATAGGGCAGAATGGCACCAAAAACGAGTGGGACAGAGGGCAGAAGGGCACTAAAAATGAGTGGGACAGAGGGCGGAAGGGCCCAAAAAATGAGTGGGACAGAGGGCAGAAGGTCACCAAAAACGAGATGGGACAGAGGGCAGAAGGGCACCAAATATAAGGGAAAGACGAGTGGAGCACCGGACAGAAAGGGACAAAACGAGTGGGACAGAGGGCAGAAGGGCACAAAAAACAAGGGAAAAACGAGTGGAACACAGGACAGAAAGGGACAAACCGAGTGGGACAGAGGGCAGAAGGGCACCACACAAGGGGAAAAAAACGAGTGGAACACAGGACAGAAAGGGACAAAACGAGTGGGACAGAGGGCAGAAGGGCACCAAAAACGAGTGGGACAGAGGGCATAATGGCACCAAAAATGAGTGGGACAGAGGGCAGAAGGGCACAAAGAATGAGTGGGACAGAGAGCAGAATGGCACCAAAAATGAGTGGGACAGAGGGCAGAAGGGCACCAAAACGAGTGGGACAGAGGGCAGAAGGGCACCAAAAACAAGGGAAAAACGAGTGGAACACAGGACAGAAAGGGAAAAAACGAGTGGGACAAAGGGCAGAAGGGCACCAAAAACAAGGGAAAAAAACAAGTGGAACACAGGACAGAAAGGGACAAAACGAGTGGGACAGAGGGCAGAAGGGCACCAAAAACGAGTAGGACAGAGGGCAGAATGGCACCAAAAATGAGTGGGACAGAGGGCAGAAGGGCACAAAAAACGAGTGGGACAGAGGGCAGAAGGGCACCAAAAATGAGTGGGACAGAGGGCAGAAGGGCACCAAAAACAAGGGAAAAACGAGGGGAACACAGGACAGAAAGGGACAAAACGAGTGGGACAGAGGGCAGAAGGGCACCAAAAACAAGGGAAAAACGAGTGGAACACAGGACAGAAAGGGACAAACGGAGTGGGACAGAGGGCAGAAGGGCACCAAAAACAAGGGGAAAAAACGAGTGGAACACAGGACAGAAAGGGACAAAACGAGTGGGACAGAGGGCAGAAGGGCACTAAAAACGAGTGGGACAGAGGGCAGAAGGGCACCAAAAACGAGTGGGACAGAGGGCAGAAGGGCACCAAAAACAAGGGGAAGAATCGAGTGGAACACAGGACAGAAGGGGACAAAACGAATGGGACAGAGGGCAGAAGGGCACCTAAAACGAGTGGGACAGAGGGCAGAATGGCACCAAAAATGAGTATAACAGAGGGCAGTAGGGCACAAAAAACGTGTGGGACAGAGGGCAGAAGGGCACCAAAAATGAGTGGGACAGAGGGCAGAAGGGCACCAAAAACGAGTGGGACAGAGGGCAGAAGGGCACCAAAAACAAGGGGAAAACGAGTGGAACACAGGACAGAAAGGGACAAACCGAGTGGGACAGAGGGAAGAAGGGCGCCAAAAACAAGGGAAAAAACGAGTGGAACACAGGACAGAAAGGGACAAAACGAGTGGGACAGAGGGCAGAAGGGCACCAAAAACAAGGGAAAAACGAGTGGAACACAGGACAGAAAGAGACAAACCGAGTGGGACAGAGGGCAGAAGGGCACCAAAAACAAAGGAAAAAAAACGAGTGGAACACAGGAGAGAAAGGGACAAAACGAGTGGGACAGAGGGCAGAAGGGCACCAAAACGAGTGGGACAGAGGGCAGAAGGGCACCAAAAACGAGTGGGACAGAGGGCAGAAGGGCACCAAAAACAAGAGGGATAGAGAGCAGAAGGGCACCAAAAACGAGTGGGACAGAGGGCGGAAGGGCACCAAAAACAAGGGAAAAACGAGTGGAACACAGGACAGAAAGGGACAAAACGAGTGGGACAGAGGGCAGAAGGGCACCAAAAACAAGGGGGAAAAACGAGTGGAACACAGGACAGAAAGGGACAAAACGAGTGGGACAGAGGGCAGAAGGGCACCAAAAACGAGTGGGACAGAGGGCAGAAGGGCACCAAAAACGAGTGGGACAGAGGGCAGAAGGGCACCAAAAACAAGGGGAAGAAACGAGTGGAACACAGGACAGAAAGGGACAAAACGAGTGGGACAGAGGGCAGAATGGCACCAAAAACGAGTGGGACAGAGGGCAGAAAGGCACAAAAAACGAGTGGGACAAAGGGCAGAAGGGTACCAAAAATGAGTGGGACAGAGGGCAGAAGGGCACCAAAACGAGTGGGACAGAGGGCAGAAGGGCACCAAAAACAAGGGAAAAACGAGTGGAACACAGGACAGAAAGGGACAAAATGAGTGGGACAAAGGGCAGAAGGGCCCCAAAAACAAGGGAAAAAAACAAGTGGAACACAGGACAGAAAGGGACAAAACGAGTGGGACAGAGGGCAGAAGGGCACCAAAAACGAGTGGGACAGAGGGCAGAATGGCACCAAAAATGAGTGGGACAGAGGGCAGAAGGGCACCAAAAATGAGTGGGACAGAGGGCAGAAGGGCACCAAAAACAAGGGAAAAATGAGGGGAACACAGGACAGAAAGGGAGAAAACGAGTGGGACAGAGGGCAGAAGGGCACCAAAAACAAGGGAAAAACGAGTGGAACCCAGGACAGAAAGGGACAAACCGAGTGGGACAGAGGGCAGAAGGGCAACAAAATCAAGGGGAAAAAACGAGTGGAACACAGGACAGAAAGGGACAAAACGAGTGGGACAGAGGGCAGAAGGGCACTAAAAACGAGAGGGACAGAGGGCAGAAGGGCACCAAAAACGAGTGGGACAGAGGGCAGAAGGGCACCAAAAACAAGGGGAAGAAACGAGTGGAACACAGGATAGAAAGGGACAAAACGAGTGGGACAGAGGGCAGAAGGGCACCAAAAACGAGTGGGACAGAGGGCAGAATGGCACCAAAAATGAGTAGGACAGAGGGCAGAAGGGCACAAAAAACGAGTGGGACAGAGGGCAGAAGGGCTCCAAAAATGAGTGGGACAGAGGGCAGAAGGGCACCAAAAACGAGTGGGACAGAGGGCAGAAGGGCACCAAAAACAAGGGAAAAACAAGTGGAACACAGGACAGAAAGGGACAATCCGAGTGGGACAGTGGGCAGAAGGGCACCAAAAACAAGGGAAAAAACAAGTGGAACACAGGACAGAAAGGGACAAAACGAGTGGGACAGAGGGCAGAAGGGCACCAAAAACGAGTGGGACAGAGGGCAGAAGGGCACCAAAAACGAGTGGGACAGAGGGCAGAAGGGCACCAAAAACAAGTGGGACGGAGGGCAGAAGGGCACCAAAAACAAGGGGAAAATGAGTGGAACACAGGACAGAAAGGGACAAAACGAGTGGGACAAAGGGCAGAAGGGCACCAAAAACAAGGGGAAAAAAACGAGTGGAACACAGGACAGAAAGGGACAAAACGAGTGGGGCAGAGGGCAGAAGGGCACCAAAAACGAGTGGAACAGAGGGCAGAATGGCACCAAAAACGAGTGGGACAGAGGGCAGAAGGGCACAAAAAACGAGTGGGACATAGGGCAGAAGGGCACCAAAAATGAGTGGGACAGAGGGCAGAAGGGCACCAAAAACGAGTGGGACAGAGGGCAGAAGGGCACCAAAAACAAGGGGAAAACAAGTGGAACACAGGACAGAAAGGGACAAACCGAGTGGGACAGAGGGCAGAAGGGCACCAAAAACGAGTGGGGCATAGGGCAGAATGGCACCAAAAACGAGTGGGACAGAGGGCAGAAGGGCACAAAAAATGAGTGGGACAGAGGGCGGAAGGGCCCAAAAAATGAGTGGGACAGAGGGCAGAAGGTCACCAAAAACGAGATGGGACAGAGGGCAGAAGGGCACCAAATATAAGGGAAAGACGAGTGGAGCACCGGACAGAAAGGGACAAAACGAGTGGGACAGAGGGCAGAAGGGCACAAAAAACAAGGGAAAACGAGTGGAACACAGGACAGAAAGGGACAAACCGAGTGGGACAGAGGGCAGAAGGGCACCACACAAGGGGAAAAAAACGAGTGGAACACAGGACAGAAAGGGACAAAACGAGTGGGACAGAGGGCAGAAGGGCACCAAAAACGAGTGGGACAGAGGGCATAATGGCACCAAAAATGAGTGGGACAGAGGGCAGAAGGGCACAAAGAATGAGTGGGACAGAGAGCAGAATGGCACCAAAACGAGTGGGACAGAGGGCAGAAGGGCACCAAAAACAAGGGAAAAACGAGTGGAACACAGGACAGAAAGGGAAAAAACGAGTGGGACAAAGGGCAGAAGGGCACCAAAAACAAGGGAAAAAAACAAGTGGAACACAGGACAGAAAGGGACAAAACGAGTGAGACAGAGGGCAGAAGGGCACCAAAAACGAGTAGGACAGAGGGCAGAATGGCACCAAAAATGAGTGGGACAGAGGGCAGAAGGGCACAAAAAACGAGTGGGACAGAGGGCAGAAGGGCACCAAAAATGAGTGGGACAGAGGGCAGAAGGGCACCAAAAACAAGGGAAAAACGAGGGGAACACAGGACAGAAAGGGACAAAACGAGTGGGACAGAGGGCAGAAGGGAACCAAAAACAAGGGAAAAACGAGTGGAACACAGGACAGAAAGGGACAAACGGAGTGGGACAGAGGGCAGAAGGGCATCAAAAACAAGGGGAAAAAAACGAGTGGAACACAGGACAGAAAGGGACAAAACGAGTGGGCCAGAGGGCAGAAGGGCACTAAAAACGAGTGGGACAGAGGGCAGAAGGGCACCAAAAACGAGTGGGACAGAGGGCAGAAGGGCACCAAAAACAAGGGGAAGAATCGAGTCGAACACAGGACAGAAGGGGACAAAACGAATGGGACAGAGGGCAGAAGGGCACCTAAAACGAGTGGGACAGAGGGCAGAATGGCACCAAAAATGAGTATAACAGAGGGCAGTAGGGCACAAAAAACGTGTGGGACAGAGGGCAGAAGGGCACCAAAAATTAGTGGGACAGAGGGCAGAAGGGCACCAAAAACGAGTGGGACAGAGGGCAGAAGGGCACCAAAAACAAGGGAAAAACGAGTGGAACACAGGACAGAAAGGGACAGAGGGAAGAAGGGCGCCAAAAACAAGGGAAAAAACGAGTGGAACACAGGACAGAAAGGGACAAAACGAGTGGGACAGAGGGCAGAAGGGCACCAAAAATGAGTGGGACAGAGGGAAGAAGGGCACCAAAAACGAGTGGGACAGAGGGCAGAAGGGCACCAAAAACAAGTGGGACGGAGGGCAGAAGGGCACCAAAAACAAGGGGAAAATGAGTGGAACACAGGACAGAAAGGGACAAAACGAGTGGGACAAAGGGCAGAAGGGCACCAAAACAAGGGGAAAAATGAGTGGAACACAGGACAGAAACGGACAAAACGAGTGGGAAAGAGGGCAGAAGGGCACCAAAAATGAGTGGGACAGAGGGCAAAAGGGCACAAAAAACAAGTGGGACAGAGGGCAGAAGGGCACCAAAAATGAGTGGGACAGAGGGCAGAAGGGCACCAAAAATGAGCGGGACAAAGGGCAGAAGGGCACCAAAAACGAGTGGGACAGAGGGCAGAAAGGCACAAAAAACGAGTGGGACAGAGAGCAGAAGGGCACAAAAAACAAGGGAAGAACGAGTGGAAAACAGGACAGAAAGGGACAAAACGAGTGGTACAGAGGGCAGAAGGGCACCAAAAACAAAGGAAAAACGAGTGGAACACAAGACAGAAAGGGACAAAATGAGTGGGACAATGGGCAGAAGGGCACCAAAAACGAGTGGGACAGAAGGCAGAAGGGTACCAAAAATGAGTGGGACAGAGGGCAGAAGGGCACCAAAACGAGTGGGACAGAGGGCAGAAGGGCACCAAAAACAAGGGAAAAACGAGTGGAACACAGGACAGAAAGGGACAAAACGAGTGGAACAAAGGGCAGAAGGGCACCAAAAACAAGGGAAAAAAACAAGTGGAACACAGGACAGAAAGGGACAAAACGAGTGGGACAGAGGGCAGAAGGGCACCAAACACGAGTGGGACAGAGGGCAGAATGGCACCAAAAATGAGTGGGCAGAGGGCAGAAGGGCACCAAAAATGAGTGGGACAGAGGGCAGAAGGGCACCAAAAACAAGGGAAAAACGAGTGGAACACAGGACAGAAAGGGACAAAACGAGTTGGACAGAGGGCAGAAGGGCACCAAAAACAAGGGAAAAACGAGTGGAACACAAGACAGAAAGGGACAAACCGAGTTGGACAGAGGGCAGAAGGGCACCAAAAACAAGGGGAAAAAACGAGTGGAACACAGGACAGAAAGGGACAAAACGAGTGGGACAGAGGGCAGAAGGGCACCAAAAACGAGTGGGACAGAGGGCAGAAGGGCACCAAAAACAAGGGGAAGAAACGAGTGGAACACAGGACAGAAAGGGACAAAACGAGTGGGACAGAGGGCAGAAGGGCACCAAAAACGAGTGGGACAGAGGGCCGAATGGCACCAAATATGAGTAGGACGGAGGGCAGAAGGGCACAAAAAACAAGTGGGACAGAGGGCAGAAGGGCACCAAAAATGCGTGGGACAGAGGGCAGAAGGGCACCAAAAACGAGTGGGACAGAGGGCAGAAGGGCACCAAAAACAAGGGAAAAACGAGTGGAACACAGGACAGAAGGGGACAAACCGAGTGGGACAGAGGGCAGAAGGGCACCAAAAACAAGGGAAAAATGAGTGGAACACAGGACAGAACGGGACAAACCGAGTGGGACAGAGGGCAGAAGGGCACCAAAAACGAGTGGGACAGAGGGCAGAAGGGCACCAAAAACAAGTGGGACGGAGGGCAGAAGGGCACCAAAAACAAGGGGAAGAAACGAGTGGAACACAGGACAGAAAGGGACAAAACGAGTGGGACAGAGGGCAGAAGGGCACCAAAAACGAGTGGGACAGAGGGCAGAATGGCACCAAAAATGAGTAGGACAGAGGGCAGAAGAGCACAAAAAACGAGTGGGACAGAGGGCAGAAAGGCAAAAAACAAGTGGGGCAGAGGGCAGAAGGGCCCCAAAAACGAGTGGCATTTGGTGCCGCAGACACGAGCGGTTTGGTTCCTGCCGCACACAGAGGAAAACAATTAGAGGGAACATTGATTGTGACCTTTCAACACCCTGTCTAGGTCTGTCCATTCAGGTGAATGTAGGAAGTGCGGCCCTTTCTCCACTGTACAGCTGGACCATTCCTTGTTAAGAGGTCTTAGGTTCGGACACAGGTGACAATTAAAATTGCCTGCTAGGACTAGGGACGGTGCTACTGCTGTCTTCCCTACCGCCAGCTGGGCATTTAGGCGTGTTTCCAATTCCTTAATTGTATTACCCTTCCCGTTGACTCCCACCGCGTTATACCAATTAATCAAGGAGATATTTAAACCTTTTGAATGGAAGCTCAAAGCTTGCATATTGTGTGATGGCCAATTGAGGTTGGACCACACCCCTTATATCTGGAGATCCAAAAATTTGATCAACCCTCCCATAGCTCTCCCTGATGCTTACTTTTGGGCAGGCACTGAAAAATACTTAAACCCCTCCAAAAAGAAAGGGTTACAGTCAATCGCCCAGGTCTCCTGGAGACATATAACATGAAACCTGGTAATGTGTTGCCTCCATTCCTGCTCCTCAAATTTTGCTGCGTGTCCTGCTATATTCCAGGATATCAATTTTAGCCCAACCTGCCTATCAGGCCTCCTTACATGGGGTGTGGTGAGATTATTGCTTACATTCCTATCATTGACCGGGATTTCTTCAGTTCGGCTGGACTGTGTGATTTTAATAGTTGGGTACATATCGCGGTGCTATCCAGGCCCTTTATTTCTATTTCTACTACAGGCCTGGCTTGTGAGCCCTCTATTGTTATTGGCCGTAGTTCAACCACTCTCTGCGTTGCCTCGCACCAGGCTGAGAGAGTAAGTAGTGCCTTGTCTTGTTCGGGGCTCTTATCCTTGTCTTGTCTCAACTGGGGGATTGTATCTGTCCTTAGTCAGTCCAGTTCTTCCAGGGACATCAAGGGATCAAATCTGTTCTGGAGATCTATCACTCCTTGGTTCCTCAGGGCAAGGTGTTGGAGTCTACGACTATGCCCGACCAGTTTCCACTCCCTACAGCTTTGACCGTCCAAGGCCCACCCCCCAGTGTAAATCCCCGTGGGGTAGAAAAAGCTCAAGGGCAAAGATCTAATGTTGCTCGAGTCTGTAGTTGGACCCCGCCTTAATATCTGGTCAACAACCTGCTGGTTCCGAAAATTCACCAACACACAATCCCCGATGTGGTCCTTGTGCCTACTTCCCACCCAGTTCACCCTGCGTACCATTAGGATTTCCCCCTGTTCATTGCCTGCTAAGTGCCTGCACTTATTTAACCAGAACATGGTTTTATTTTTGAGCTCGCCATAGGGCTCTATCTGATCTGGTCTCAACTCCGGTACTCCTGTAAGAATGATTACATAAGGGGCTGCGTCAGGGGGTAAATTAAGGGTAACTGGCAGGGTCGGATTGGGATCACAATTCGGCCCGGGCACTGACGAAAAAAGTGGCCCACATTCAAGAGGCGTGGCCCACATTTAAGGGGCGTGGCCCACATCCAAGGGGCGTGCCCTTTCATGAAACACCATTTGCACAGACAAGGAATGAAAGTGGGAGGATACTGTTCTTGCACAGGACACAGGGCTAAGGTGACAATGGCCTACATGCTGAGCAACTAAAAAAAATAGCAAGGCCCCTTTCTGTCACAAAATTATTCCAGCCCTCCAGCACAGGAGCACCTGAAAAGCAGCAAAGCCCCTGCTATTACTAACCTACTTAGCCCTCCCCAGACCTTCAGCTCAGGAGCACATGAACAGAGGTAAGGCACCTGCAATTAGTAAATTAATCAGCCCTCCAGGCCTCGGGAAAATGTCCTGGCAGGGGAGCACAAAACACAGCTTTCTGGGTCATCCAAGGTAGCCAGGTAGCCAGGGGGGAGGCTGAGGTGAAGCTGGTGCATGGGAAGTGCCTTCCCAGTGTGTTCTGGTAGTTTGAGTGTTTACCATTTACTGTAGTATTACCCTTGTACCTGTGTATAGTACCCTTTTGTAACTTGCACACGTCACTTTTCTCTGGTATCACACTGTATGCTACCTCTCACTTTTGTTTGCTTTGGATACTTGCACAAGTGCCACCACTGCCTACGTAACGTTTGTTCTTGTGCTGGAGTGTCTGCCATTTATTGCAGTATTATACCTCTACTTTTACTTTGTACACTTTTGTAACATGCACACATATCACTTTTTCCTCCTGTAATGCACCGTTTGCCACCTCTTGTATTTTGGTTGCTCACTATTGTCACTTTTGATTCATGTAACTTAACGTTTGCTTTGTAATTTGTCCACTTGTAATTTTTCTCCTCATGTATTATTGCTGTTCCTATTGTGAAGCGCTCTGACACCTTCGGGTAAAGTCCGCGCTATATAAAATCGCATAAATAAATAAATAAAATAAAAAAATTCCAAACATCACCTGGCCCCCACAGCAAGACCCATTCTTCCTCGCCCACTATGCCCTGAATGTGAAGGGCTGTGGGTGAGGTGTTAAGACTAACACCGTTTCTGGGCTGCATGGGCCCCAGGGGGGCCGAGGTGAAAATGGCTCAAAGGCCTTAGAAACACCTGGCCCCCAGGGAATCCGATTCTTACAAACAATCACCCCTCCCCAGCCCAGCCTCAGCGTGATTGCTTGGCAGGGCAGGGGTGAAGGAGAGGCCACAGCTGACAATCGCTGTCTGGTCGCACAGCGAGGCTGCTTTCATTTTCTCTGTCTCTGTCTCCGTGCCCTCTGTGGGACGTTTTTTTTTTCTCCCCTTTCCTAGTCCACTCACAGAGGGCACTGAGGCACCGGCCCTTCGGCCCATGCCCGAATGCCCGCCTTGCCAATCCGCCCCTGGTTACTGGCATGTTGCAGGGTGCCCTGGTGGTGGGTCTTTCAGGTTGACACCGGGTCACAGGTGGAGGTGAAGATTGTCTATGGACCATAACTTGATGGGTGACTTTTGGCGCTCCCCGGGTAACTTCCCCAGTGATGGTGGGAAGACCTGAGGGCGCCTGCGTTGAGCCTGATGTTTGTTTGCTTGAGGGGGGCTGGGGGCGTTTGACCGTGGTACTTTGTTCTTTTCAGGGGAGGGTTGTTGGTAGCGTGTCTGAACTTATGCTAATAGACTCCCCCATTGAGGTGTTACATGAGGGGAGGGGATTGGGGCCACCAGCTGGCCCCTTTGTTTTCACCAAGGTAACGACCTTATCCAGCCTACTAAGAATTAATTTAGTTTGGTTGGCAATAAGTTGCTCTAGGTGGTTCTGTAGATCAGATATGATTTGGGCTACCCACTTTGGGGGCACGTGTGTGTCTAGTTTGCCCCGTCCATAAGTCCTTGCCTCTATGAGAGAGTTGTCAAACGGGGCCTCATTTGGTGTAGCCCTCTTTCGCCTAGTTTTTTTACCACTATTTTTCCTTGTCTTGCCCGTATGTGGCGTTTCCCCCCTTATCGGTGTCTCCTGTACAAATTATGTCCCCCCTTGGGTGCAGGGGATGTCAAATATCCCGGGGTCTAGTGAAGCATGTAGTGGGGATGCTGGTGCTTTTGTGTCCCCATCCTGTTGCTGGGTTGTTAAATCGATCTGGGGGGTTAGTGAGAAGCATCTCTCTGTTCGCTCGATCTCATTTGCTACCTCCCCTAGCGCTTTGCGCAACATTCTGTCTATTGCAGTTGGTTTATCCCGAGTGGGGGGCGGGATTCCATTAGGTTTACTACTTTGGGAGGGATCTGGGGGGGTGCGCTTAGTATGCTTAGAAGACCTTGTTTGAAACGCGCTAGCCATTACTAGTACGGGCTAAGGGACAGTATATCTCTATCACTAGCAGGTGGGTAAACAAGAACAGACAAGGGTACCAAAACACTGCCCACGATATGGATCAAACAATCGCAACCACCCACTGCCACTCCCAAATATCAATAGTCCCAGTGCAAAGTCACGGAATGGCCCCTTAACGCAATAGGCAAATTCCCTCCTTGTACTAACCAAGAAAGTAGTCCGGAAATGTTCTCCAGTCTGTTCTCAGTCTGCAGTTGATAGGGGACTGGGCCCACCCCAGCCTCTGCCGGCCCCGGACGGCCACAGATGGCCCGCCCTTTGCCCGGGCTTCGCCCGGTGCCGCCCGCGTCCAGCTTAGCGGCGACTATGGCTAATTAAATAGCGAGTGGAGGCGGGACCGACAGCTCCAACCTAGGTGTGGCTGTCCTCGAGGCTCCTGGTCCCTGGAGTCCTCGCCTTTCCTTCCCGGTTGTTGCTCCTCAATAGGTGGAGGGTAGGGAGTCTCCCTGCTGCTGGCACACACCCAAAATGCCTCACAGGCAGCGCTGGAATCACGAGCGGCACCCCTCTTCTAGTCAAATTTAGACAAACACTGGTGAAGGTTGCGTCTCCTCGCAGTACTTTAGGAGGTACCAGGTCCATTGTCACTTGGGGAGTGAGAGCCAGATTCACAAAAAAGTAGTGCACATACAGGCGCAGCTCTGCACCTCTGCCTGAACATATTTTTCTGACTATTTACTATTCACAAACATTCACATTCAACCTGAATCTTTACATGACCTTCCCAGGTTTAACCTTGGGAAGTTCATGTGACTTTCTATGTGGGCTTCTATCCCCACTGTACTGAGTTCTTTATACAAGAGAACTCTGCACAGCAGCAATAGGATCCTCTGTACAAATGCACTTTAGTCACCATGGGGTATATGTTTTCCCATGAACAAAGCCCTTCTCCTACAGCCCCAGCAAATCTGGGGGTGATCCACTGCCTTTCCACACTGTTATGGAATCTACCCCACACTTGTGCTGCAGTAAATTTCCAACCCACTCCATGATGAAAAGAAGATAGATCAGCTCCTACAAAGACCCACAAACATGCAAGTTTGTGGACGTTTCCAAAGTCTATAGCAAAGTACTGCTTGGACCAACCACGTTACACTACTTGGGTGTGGTTTGCGGCTATAGAGCTCTCTGTACTTACGACAGAGAGGTCTGCATCCATAAAGGAGTTTTTGCTTGCCAGAAATTTCTTTGTGAATTCCTAGTAGGTATAGAAAATGTAAATGGGCTCATAAACATCTGTTTATACTGAAATTTAGCATTGAGCAGAGGTCCGTCACTTGGTCCGCACATACTCCCTTATCACCTTCCTTCAGTCTTTTATCCACACTGGTGCCATTTAATGGAAAAAAAATTACAATTCACTGTGGCATTCAAGATGTCATCCATACATTTAGCTGCACTGATGGTGGTAACCCGGGCTATACATTTTATTTCTACCTAGGCCGCCGGATATTGTGGAGGAGTACCAAAACCCCAAAAGGTCCCCCAATATCAAATCCCACTTTTTCTTGTAGGAGTTTCACATACAACACAGATCTAAGTCACTACTTTCTAACTGCATATCTTCATCACAATATTTTTTTTAAATTTTTTTTTTAATTGAAATCCTTTATTACAGTATTCAACAACAGTACAAACATGGCCCACTGCCGCGGAAGTCGGCCGCACCACAAGGATACGATTCAATATAAAACGTTTGTACACAGCTATTCAGCCGACATCCACAAGGCCCGGCAGCGAATCAGAATAAACATATGTTGATCGAGCAGTTACAGAACAGGATGAAATGAGGGTTTCATTTTGTAATTAACGGACACACGTCTAATGCCCTATAATAAAACAGAGCAATACTTTGGGTAGGTAATGTGGCGGGAGAAGCACTGCAGGAACATCCATGAGGACGATACCAACAAAATGTGGACAGAACAGGACATACCGACATTCTAGCATGTTTCCTACGTTGATAGTCAATTCACAGAGCTTACCCATCCAAAATCGTAAAAATACAGACGCGTAAGCCCACCATATTGAGTCACAATAACAATCAGGATGACCAGCCAATCGTACACGTATCCGGTGTCATACGACAGAACATAATGATATTTCGGGCAGGCAATGAGACAGGGTAAGCAATATGGGAACTTCCATGAGGCAGACACAAACGCAAATGCGACTAGTACAGGTTATACAAGCAATACAACATGCCGTCTACGTTGTCATTCCATCCACAGTGCTCGCCCATCCAAAATCGTAATAAGACAATAGCATATGTCCTTTGTATCGAATTACAGTAACAATCAGGATGTCCATCTAAGTATACTAATCGAAGAGAAAGAAAAACAAGAAAGAAAAAAAGCAATAGAAACAAATGAAAACAAAACAATCCCCTCCCCCTAACCCCGCACCCCTGCAGATGGCTACAGCCTAACCCCTCTAGCAGCGTGCCTGTCGCCCTAAATAACTAAAACCCCAAAGAAGGAGAAAGAAATATTGAGGGGGTCCCCAGGTCAGGCCACCGCCCCCCCCCCCCACATCCACTTAGCATCCCCTGTCTGCACAGGTTATTTAAAATTTAGCAGAATCCTACAACTGGATAAGGTATTATTCGTCAGACCCGCACCCAGTATCCCACGGCATAGATGTAAAACCGCACAGCCACCAAAAGAAACGGACTGCTATCGATCAACCCAGGCCCACCCGATCTTGAACGTGAACACCTCCCCACCCGATTGTTGCTGGCGCAGAGGGGCCAAAGTACCAAATCAATGCCAGCGGATCAGTCCGGAGGATGATTAGAAACATCACAGCACTCTGGAAACCGCAATTTCCAACAGGTCCAAAAGCCATCCAGAGACTTTGTTGCAGTTGTATAATCGGTAGAGCAAAATCCGGGTCAGAGAAGTGAAGCGGGGGGCGTGGCTAAGCGCCCGAGGCGGATGGCGGTCCTGGAGTAGAGCTACGTCCTTACCGGGGATTCGCGGCGGTTCCAGCCTTCGTTCCTCATCATGGTCGGCAGCAATTGTAACCGGAATGCTTCCTGCACCTCTTAAGCTGAATGCCGATTGCTAAATCACTCGGCTCTGCCTCGCAGCTCCTGTTATGCTCCGGTCGTGGCTCTGCTTCAGCCGCGACCGCCATTTTGTTTTTCAGACGGCGCTCGTCTGAGCTACGAACATATGACGGCAGCAGCCTCCTGATACCGGCATTTACTTGGAAATACCGCAATTCAGCAGGAAATGCTATTACCCTGCTACAGCTTCCACAGGTGATCTCTTTATAATTTTGGAACTGTTTTTTTTTTCCTCTCACCTCACCTGTTGCTTTCTCCTCAGCTTTGGCAGCCATTTTAGACTTTCAACCAAGTCAGCTCCAATTTCACTGCTACCTGATTTTTTCTCATTCTCCATATCTTGAATTCCTTATTTCACCTGATACTTTGGACTTTTCTCTTTACTCCTCCTTCTATTGACTTTGGTGATTTTTTCTACTACCAAAAAGTACTCCTTTGGTTCATATTTTACTGGTGACCTTTTTTACCGGTGATCTCATGGCGGAGTGTCCTGGTAAGACTCCTAAACGGAATTTAATCAAGAATTCAAAACTATTTACTGCATTGGCTCATTTAGAAGCCTCCGCAGACCCTTCTACCGGCGAAGCATCATTCACAATGGATGTTCCTCCTCCGTCAGGATCGAAAACTACCCCAAAGAGATTGAAGCACAATCCTCCGTCACCACCAAAGTCGCCGACAGCCATTTCCTTGGAGCTTCTCCTTGAGGAAATAAGAGCATTGCGCCCCTTCATGGAGGAGACAAACTCCAAATTGCAAACACTGACCGACAACTGGTCCCTCATGGACTCCAGGGTTTCCACGGTCGAAAAATCTGTGTCATCCCTCCAGGAAACCGCCGCCAAGGTGGTCCACATAGATGCACGTGTCTCGACCCTCCAGAAGCAAGTGGAGGACCTTGAAAATAGGAATAGGCGCAATAATCTACGCCTCTACGGCCTGAAGGAAGGTTGCGAGGGGACTGACGCCATCACCTTTCTCAAATCCCTCTTACCCAAGCTTCTGCATCTTCCTGAGGGTACCTCTCTTAATATCCAGCGAGCGCACAGGCTTGGTCGGGCTCCCTCCACTGTCTCTCCTGCGACGAAGCCTAGAGGCATAATAATGTACTTTCTTGAATACACAGACCTGCTGAAGGTTCTACTAGCGGCTAAGGCGATACCTCATCTTAAGTGGTCAGATTCCACCTTATTCTTTGCCCAGGATTATGCCAAAGCTACTGCTTCCCGTCGCAAGGCATTTCTTGATATGAGACCAGAACTACGTTCCATCGGAGCCAGATATGGACTTTTTCATCCTTGCTTGTTCAAAGTCACTCATAACAACAAGACTATGACTTTTGAGGACCCTCTTCGACTCCGAAGTTTCCTGAATTCTTGCGGATCTGCCGACATGGAGTTTTCTAGCTCTTCCTCGTCATTTCCACCCTGACTTTTTGCTCCTAATATTTTTTGGATTACCTTGCTACTCATAGTTCCTGGTTTTCGATATACTGTTTTGTTTTTCTTTCCACAGGTTCTTCAGATGCTGCACAACTTAAGTGTTCTTTGAATGTGCTGGTTTCCTTACATGTTCTTCGAATGTATAATCCTGTTTTCTATTTGGAATTGTTGCCGTTTGCATGTTTCTAAATCTCTTGTTTTCATTCTCTTCCACAGATCGTTTTTCTGTGTTCCGTCACGTCTCTCCGGTTGGACGTCTTGTTCCTCCGTCACCTGACCTCCGTTGGTTGGCCTTCCCTCCCTCCTTTCGTCTCCACATCTTCCCTTTTGTGTCCTGCCCTTTGAACATATCCATTCCCCACCATTCCTTGTAAGTACCACCCTACATTTTCCTTTTCCATTGCTGCCATGATTCCCTTCGTTCTGAATGTTCTCGTTTGGTTTTTTTCTAGGTTGTCCCTGGCTCTTTTGGTGCTACTTTCTCTTAGTCTGTTCCTGATTTTCTTTTTGATTTTCCTATTTCATTCTCTTATTGTTATTTCGCTCTTTCTCTCTTTTTCCACTTCTTTTCTACAATCTTCTTTTGCATCATCTTTTCTCTCCTCTATCTTACATTTTTACTCATTTTCTTGCAACATTCTACACTTTCCTCTACCTTTTCTTTTTTTTTCAATTCTTACTGCTTGCTCTTCTTCTTACCTAGTACATGACCTTTTCTTTTTACTTATATGCTCTTCGTCTCTACTACTCTTTTATATTGATCTTTTCCTATTGTGTATCTTCATGACTCTGTTACCATCATGGCTTTACATTATATCTCCTGCTCTTTCTCAGTGTTTTCTTACCATTTTACATACTTTACTTTCTCGATTTGCTCTGCCTCCCTTCCCCCACTTTTTCTTCATGATATTTTCTCTCTGTCTCTTCTGGTTCCTTTTCTCTGCTGCTTTCTCCCTGTCCCTGATCGCTACTGCCTTCATATCAAGATTTCCCCATTGCTTTGTACTGTTCTTTTTCTCCATACTATTCCCTCTCTCTCTTCCTTTTCTCCTTTTCTCTTTTGAGCACTCTTATTTTTCCCTCTTACATCTTTCCTTTTTTAGATATTATGAGGCTTTCTTATGTTTCCTGTTTCCACTCTCCCCTCTTAATTGTTCTTGATGTCAGTGCGCATTGTTTCATGGAACGTTAAAGGTTTAAATTCGCCCATTAAAAGGCAGAAAATTCTTTCCCATTTAGCTACATTAAATGTAGATGTCGCCTTTTTGCAAGAAACCCATCTTTCTGATACCGAGGCTGCTAAGCTCCAAAGAGGTTGGGTGGGAAAGGTGTTTTCTGCCCCTGGTGATGGCAAAAGAAATGGTGTTGTTTTGTTGATTCGAAAGTCCTTTTCTCATTCTGTACTGCAATCCGAATCTGACCCTGATGGCAGATGGGTATTTGTTAAACTTTCCTCTAAAGGTATCCCCTTTGCCTTGCTCAATGTTTATGCTCCCACAAGTGGGAATCCTATTTTCTGGAGCGAGTTTGCCTCTCGTATTACTGAATGTATTGATGACAATTTTATTTTAGCAGGCGATTGCAACCTACCACTTGATCCCTTTTTGGACAGGCATTCCAAATCTTTTTATGTTCCTAATAAATCCCATAAACTCTTTACGCACGCCATTTCCCAACATAACCTGATTGACGCATGGCGAATATGTAACCCAACCAGCAAAGAATTTACATTTTACTCCCCGGTTCACCACTCCCAATCACGTATTGATTATATTTTTCTCTCTCATCATCTGTCCCAATCCCTCACCCAAGCTGAGATTGGCCCCATAGTATTCTCCGATCACGCCCCAGTTCTCATCAACATCGACATTCTACCCAAATCTAATGGTCCCAAAAGATGGCGTTTCAACAATGCCCTCCTCCTTGACCCCAAATTTACTGCCTCCTTCATTGAGTTTACTACCGAATTTTTTGTTATTAATGACAATCCCTCCTTAGCTACTCACACGATTTGGGATGCTTACAAAGCTGCAGCTAGAGACTTTATTCTCAGACATGTTGCCACGAAACGCAAACTTGCCCGCAAACGTACCAGTGATCTTTTATCTCAGATCAAAGCTCTAGAACACGCCTTCTATACCTCTCATTCCCAGGAAAGTTTAACAGCTCTTGTTAATGCGAAAATGAACTATAACAAACAGTCTACAGATGATGCATCCCTGTACTTATTGAAATCCAGCTCGAAATTTTATGGGGGAAAGAATAAGGCGGGGAAAATTCTTGCTAACTATTTGAAAGTTAAACAAAACAAATTGAATATTGAGTCTGTTTTTGATGTTAATTCCATCCTCCGACATAAAGATGTGGATATCTTAGAGGAATTTTCCCGATTCTACTCTACACTATACTCTTCTGGCACTCAACCTTCCGCTCATTCTCTCTCTGCCTTTTTTGCTAGCATTCAACCTCCTCCCAATTTTCCTGTAGACCTTACTTCTCTTGAAACCCCCCTCACTATTCGCGAATTACACAAAGCACTTCACTCCCTTAAGAAAGACAAAGCCCCTGGCCCAGATGGTTTTACAGTCGAATTCTATCAACACTTTGCCACTCTTTTGCTGCCCAAATTACTATCTCTTCTTGATTCCTTCAAGACCAGTGGTGCTTCCTCGGGCACTTTCTCAGACGCTTATATTTGTATCATACCAAAGGAGGGGAAGGATACTCAACATTGTAAGAATTACAGACCGATATCACTTGTCAACATTGATTACAAAATCTACGCCAAATCTTTAGCTATTAGGCTGGACTCTTTTCTCCCAGATCTCCTTGGCCCTGAACAATCAGGATTTGTTAAGGGTCGCTTCATTTCCGACAACACCAGACTCCTCTTTAATGTTTTATCCAAATCATCGCGCTTTGGTAATTCCCTAGCTGCAATTGCCCTGGATGCTGAGAAGGCGTTCGACAGAGTTGAATGGCCATTCCTTTTCTCCGCACTAAAATGGTTTGGATTTGGCCCTAATTTCATTTCCCTCATCTCCTTTCTTTATGCCAATCCTAGAGCAGCGGTCTGTGCTAATGGTCTGATTTCCTCCTTTTTTAGCCTCGGTAGAGGCGTAAGGCAAGGATGCCCTCTCTCCCCTTTCCTCTTTAATCTTGCTCTAGAACCCTTTTTATCCAAGCTACGTCAAAACCCAAATATTCATGGCTTCTCTCTTTCTCACTCGCAAATCAAGCTTGCTGCCTATGCAGACGACATTCTACTCTTCATTTCGAATCCATCGTTATCTATCCCAGCTTTCCTAGCCGAAGTCAATACTTATTCCCATCTTTCTGGCTACAAACTGAATAATGACAAATGCGAAATTCTACCCCTTACCAAATTCACCTTCAAGTCTGATTTTGCGGTATCTCAATTCAAATGGAGCCCGACCCATATAAAATACCTCGGTTTGCATATTACTCCTTCTATCTCAGATACTATCTCACTATGTCTCACTAAATGCACTCAGAAGATATCTGACCTCACCTCTAGATGGCATCCCCTATATCTCTCTTGGTGGGGTCGCCTTGATACTATTAAAATGATGTTATCCCCAATTGTCCTTTATACCATCTCCAATATTCCTGTTTCCATCCCTGCCAAATTGTTTGCTAAAATCAATACTACCTTATCCTCATTTTTATGGTCTGGGAAGAAACCACGTATGTCTCTATCGAGACTTCGTCTCCCTAAATCGGAAGGCGGGGTTAACTTCCCAAATTTTCCTGCCTATCATCGAGCCTTTCTCTTGAAACAGGCTGCTATCTGGCTTAAGGATTCTACCGAGCCTCTCCCTCTTTGGGCGGAACTCGAACGTCTTTCTCTTTCTCCCTTTTCCTTTGCCGAATATCTTTCCTTTTCTCGCAAACCCCAATTTGTGTCCACTCCAATTCATAAATATACAGCGAAACTACTTTTGGCCTTTACTCCACCTCCTCCCTCCTCAATCACTGAACTCCTTAACACCACGATTTGGTATAATAACAGCATTCTTATTAAGCTGAAGCCTTTCTATTGGAAAACTTGGAGACAACGAGGCTTAATCTGGGTCTCCCAACTCTTCTCTGGATCTGACTTCATACCTTTTCAGGTCCTAAGACGTCTCTTCTCTCTCCCTTCTTCCTTTATTCACAAATACATCTTACTTAAGAATGCAGTTCTGTCTGTCTGTGTTTCCCTATCTCAATCTCCTCCGCCTCCGATCTCCCCTACTCCGATTTCTTCTCTGCATTTCCTACTCCGTTCCGTTTCTTCAGCGTCTTCCATTTATCACTCCTTCCACAACCCTCCTTCTCCTCGGCCTAAAACAACGGTGGAAGAGCAGTGGGAATCTGACCTTGCCATTTCGTGGCCCACCTCCTTGTGGGATAAAATTTGGATTAAGATCCGCAAATCGTCCAGAGCTGCCTCTCTTACACAAACACTTTTCTTCCTTTACAATCGACTCCTCTACACGCCATCTCTCCTTCACAAAAGATTCCCTGCGGTTCCAGACCTCTGTTGGTCTTGTTCCACCCCCGATGCTACGCTTTTTCACATGCTTTTTCTATGCCCTCTTACACACGCATTTTGGACTAAAGTATGGGATCAACTCAACTCTATCTTCCAGACTTCTATCCCCTTCTCTATCACTGACATTTTCCTTGGTTCTCTCTCCCCTTCCTGGACTGCAGTTCAAGCAAATGTCCATATTGTTGATTTGTTACTCGCTGTTGCGTTTCAACAGATAACTGTTAATTGGAAAAATTCCGAAGGTATTACTTTCAAAGCCTGGTGGTTTAATGTCTGTTACAATCACAGATTGGACACTGCATTCGTTTATCCCATTACTTTGGCCCCGAAAAGACATGCATTATGGCTTCCTGTTACCCATTATTTAGATGTCTGTGCCAAACGACCTTCTCACTTACCCCCCTCTCAGCAAGAAGTTTCAAAGCCCCCTTGAATGACCTTTTGTTCCTTCTCTTTCTTTAGCATTTAACTTCCCGCACGTTTTGCATTATATCCCATGTTACATAGCCTCTGTGAGTGTACACTTTACTTGACTAGCCTCATTTGCTTTTTATTTTTCTTCCTTTTTCTTTTTCCTCCCCTGCATTCTTTCTCAGATGATATTTATTGTGATAACCTAGTTTATTTTCCTTTTTGATGATGATGTATTTCATTTTGCTTTTTGTAATATCAACTTTATTTCTCCTAATAAAATTCTACTTGAACTTAAAAAAAAAAAGAGAAGTGAAGCGGTCGGCCATATCTGGGTTGCATCATAGTACCAGCTACAGGAGGAATGACGTGAGATAAGGCACTAAACAGCCGCCCCCCCCAAGCGACTCTCCGACTCATCCATGCGTACCGGGCCTCAGGCACCATCAGGGCATATTTTGTTATGATGATCAGAGAGTCCGTCTATCACAAGCTCTCGTGTCTCTGGCACCAAGCAGTTCCCATCGGTACACCATAGCTGCATCTCACCGGAAGCTGTATAAGGATTTACACAGGAGAAGTCTCTCATAGATCTTGCCAGCGTTGAACTCATTCCACACTCCATATTTCCCGGGTTCTGATCCGTATACCAGCGTGTCGGCCCCTCCTGAGCGACGAGACCCTCTGCCATGAACTTTCGCTTCTCCAGCACGAAGGGGTGTTCGCCTTCCACAAGCCGATTCTCGGTGCGCACTATTACCGCCGTGTTCGCATCCATCATAGTGAGATCCGCACCTCCCAGCGTGAGCGCATCCAGGGTACACTCCAGGGCAGTCAGTCCCTGGCGCAATGAGGAGTGGAATCCCATCAGTGCCTCCATGATTTTGCGCAGTGTAGGTGCCGTCTCCACACCTTCATGGCGGGCCACATACGCGGCTGACAGAGCCCCAGGGAGCCGATTATCTCTGTTCGGAGCGCCCCTCTGAGCCATTTCAATATTCCCAGGGGAACAAGGCGTAAATATCGTCCGGTCACTTAAAGCACACTAGCACTCAGGATGTGCACGCCTCGGTATCCACTCCGTGGGGCAGAAGCGTCCCTCCGGCGTTACGTACCAGCCGTCCCGATCTCATGAGGCACGGGGCACATACAACCGCCTGCGGGTCACCCCCGTATTCAGTCCGCTCTGTGCTGCTGTCGGAATGCGGTATCTGCCATGAAAAACGGGCAATCGGAGTATCCGTCTCAGTTGACCGTCACCTTCCGGGACTGCGCATCCGGTGTTGTTCAATTCGCGGCCGGAAACCCCAGAACCCGAGGTCCCGGCTCTGAAGCCAGTGCAGGCCGCGAGCTCCAGAACGGCATATCTTTGTCTAGAAAGCTCGGAGGTCACTCGGGATCACGCGAATCGGAGTAGTCTCTGCTCAGACATACGGCGGCAGGACAGGGGCTCAGGATAGACGACAGGATAAGGTGGTGGGGAAAGGAGATCGACGGAGCCGGGAGCCTAAGCGGCCATCTTGGTCGCCAGCCTGGCTCCTCCCCCTCCTTCATCACAATATTAACTTTTAGATTATAATTGTGACATGCCTTGATACAGTTTGTTAAAACCTTTCGTCGCCACTGTGTTCAGCTATGGAAGATATGAATTTACACTTTGTCTCATAAACGTAGCCAGTGTAGGAGAAGCTGCTTGCATTTCTTTATTAAACTGGGACACATCATATAGCAGTGTTTTTTAAATTTAAGTTTTTGGCTCACGGATCTCTTTACTACCTGATAATACAAAACCAAACAATAAAAATAGCAAATATGATACCACAAAATGAGAAATATTTAACCCTAATGGAAAGCAATTGCATCTCTCTTTCCTCCAAAATCTACAGAATACAATGAAGACACAAACTTCATACACTGTGGTCCACTTATCAATCAATCAATCAGGGGTTTATAAAGTGCGCTACTCACCCATGAGGGTCTCAAGGCGCTGGGGAGCACTCCGGATCAGTTGAAGAGCCGAAGAGCCAGGTCTTGAGGCTCTTCAGGAATGTGTGCAGGGTGAGGGAGCGTCTGATGCTAACTGGGAACTCGTTCCAGGTCTTTGCTGCGACGTATGAGAAGCCTCTTCCGCCTGCTCTGGTTCTGCGGATGTGTGGTGTCTCTGCCATGGCGACGTTGGCTGAGCAGAGGTTCCTTTTGGGTACGTGGAAGGAGACTCTATTATTGAGGTAGTTGGGTCCAATGTTCTGGAGGGATTTGTAGGCGTGGGTGAGTAGCTTGAAGGCTACTCTCTTCTCGATGGGGAGCCAGTGGAGATCTCGTAAGTGCTGGGTCATGTGCTCATGTCGTGGTTTTCCTAGGACAAGTCTGGCTGCGGTGTTCTGGATGGTCTGCAGCTTGTGTAGCAGGGTCTTGTTGATTACGGCATAGAGGGCATTGCCGTAGTCCAGTCTGCTGGCTATGAGTGCATGGATGATGGTCTTTCTGCATTTGGGGGGATCCACTTGAAGGTCTTGCAAAGTATGCGGATGGAGTTGAAGCAGGTGGAGGCAACGGCGTTGATCTGGTGGGTCAGGGTGAGGGAGGAGTCTAGGATGATGCCTTGGTTCTGGGCTTGGTCCATCGGGGTGGGTGGGTTTCCGGCGGCAGTGGGCCACCAGGAGCTGTCCCATGCAGTGAGGAAGGGTCCAAGGACAAGGACCTCTGTCTTCTCCGAGTTTAGATTTGGTCACCTGTCCCTCATTCAGGCTGCAACGTCTTTCATTCCTTCTTGGAAGCTGAGCCTGGTGTCTTCGGGGTTTGTTGTGAGACAGATGATGAGCTGGGTGTCGTCGGCGTAAGATACTATGCTGAGCCCATGCTGTCTGATGATGGTGGCGAGGGGGGCCATGTAAATGTTGAAGAGCATGGGGCTGAGCGAGGATCCTTGGGGTACTCCGCAGTTGATCTCACTAGGTTTGGAGAGGAAGGGAGGGGGTCTGGTCCATTGGGTACTGACGGATAGAAAGAATCGGATTCAGTCGAGGGCGGTTCCCTGTATGCCTGCATCATGTAGTCTGGCTGCAAGAGTGCGATGGGAGAAGGTATTGAAGGCTGCAGAGAGGTCTAGTAGGAGGAGGGCTACAGTGTGGACCTGGTCGAGTAGCATGCAGATGTCGTCGTTGGTGGCGAGTAGTGCAGTCTCGGTGCTGTGGTTGCTCCTGAATCCAGACTGTGTTGGGTCGAGGATGGTGTTCTCTTTGATGAAGTTGGTCAGTTGGGCGTTGATGAATCTCTCAGTGACTTTGGCTGCGAAGGGGAGGAGAGAGATGGGCTGGTAGTTTTTCAGGTCCATCGGGTCAGCAGAGAGTTTCTTGAGGAGGGGTTTGACCTCTGCCCGCTTCCAGATGTCAGGGAAGATGCTGGACTCGAAGGAGGCGTTGATGGTCCGGCCTAGTTTGGGTGCTATGGCGGCCGTGGCTCAGTGGTAGATGTGCGGGGAGCAGGGGTCATGGGTGTTCTTAATGGTCGTGGTGCTGTCTTTAGTGGAGGTTGGTTTCCAGGTGGTGATGGTCGGCCGGTTATCTGTGGTGGAGAGGGGCGTGGTGTCCAGAGTCTGTTCGCTGAAGTTGCCATAGAGGGCCTTGATTTTCAGGTCAGGTGGAAGTAGGAGCTGAGCTTGTTGCAGAGGCCCTGAAAGGGCGTGACCTCCGTGGCTTCGCTGGTGGGTTTGGTGAACTGCTGTATGACGTTGAAGAGTTCTTTTGCGTTGCTTGCGTTGGTGTGGATGTTAGACTTGGAGTATGACAGCAGTGGAAGTAACTGTAGGGTGATAGACATGTTTTTAATGCCTTCCTGAAGCTATATGATAAGGCATCATAGGTCCTCTAGGTGCGTATGGAGCTTCTTTTGAAAGCACTCGAGATGAAGACGAGGATTTGTGAGGTATAGGAACATCAAGGCACCAACAACCCTATTTATTAAGTAAAATGGAATAGAAATTGAATAATACCAGCTTCTCACTCCATTGGTATAGCTTTGTGTGGCCTGAAATTGTCCGAATTGTCACACTTGTAGGAGTAAACTGGTTAGGTGTTATATTGGTACTGTCATCAGGTGTTATGTTGGTACTGTCATTAGGTGTTATGTTGGTACTGTCATTGGCAGTGCTGGCAGGGCAGTGCATGGTGCAGGCTGCAGTGACCTTCCAACAAGGGCCCTGGCACTTATGTTTTTTTACACATTTAGCACTGAGGCAGCCAGTACTAAGAGACAGGCAGCAAAATGAAAAAGTATATTCAATGGCCGCAATGTGCAATCGGGAAAAAGAATCAAAGCTTTGTTTGCCAAATCCACATTCCAGCAGAACTGAGTGAAGACTCTCAGACGTGAGGAGAAGTTTAACCATTCACAAACCCAGCTGATATTTACCTGTTTGTAACTTTTTTGTGACATGCTGACAACGCAAGATTTTGACAAATTCACCAATGTTTTTATGTTACCTTCTTTGGCACAACTAGAAAGCCTAT